>NC_059164.1:24069590-24694590 GCF_019923935.1 Bubalus bubalis | reverse complement strand
AATGTCCCAATGTGATGTGGGGCATATTTATGCTAAAAAACTTATATTCATTTGTTTCTCTGAAATGCACATGTAACTGGTATTCTACATTTATATTGGCTAAACTGACAGCCCTAATAGGTTTATGACATGCCCAGGATCATCCAGTTGGAAGAGACAGAACTGGGATTCAAACTCAGCCTGACTCCATAATCTTTGTTTTTATTCATTTCAGGATCCTGCCTCTCCAATAGACTGTGAATGCCAAAAAGCATGGGCTCCTTGCCAGTCCACACAAGGGGAAAACAAGGGAAGAGAACATTTGAATCTATAAAACATAACATGATGCCCTTCTCTTTCTTACATAAAGTACACTTACTTTTGAGAAAGAAACAGCTCAAAGACATCAGCATCCCTCTTGTGGCCACATATCTTTAGCTGCTCTTCAATTGCCTGATAACATATAATTAATCTGTCAAGCCACATTCCACTGAGCAAAAATACTGAGACATTTGCAGTCAATAACAATAATGTCTACAAAAAGATCAAAAGAAAGGTGAATATGGAGGCAACTACTCTAAACTGACAAATTCCAACACTACAATTCAACATTACTTAATCATTTTTGTGGTTGAATTTCATTATCCTTAATCCTGGGCACAGATGTGTAAATAAATTTAATCAAGAGAAAAAAAATGTGCATGTGTGCTTATATACCAAAAACAAGCTTTTTATTCTCCATGAGGAAGAGTAATTTGGTCTTTAAATATCTGTAAATATTGCTTTAAGCATGAAGGACTGATATTTGGTAGATTTTCCATTTTTACAGAAGACAGTGTCAAGGTTGGAGATGGAGGGAGAAGAGTATAATGCACCCTATAAGTTCTCAATAAATGTCAGACAAATGAATGAATGAGTGTATGAATGTTATTTTTTTTCCTTTGCAAAGAAATAGTGTCTTCATGTTTTGAGAATTACTAATATACTTGGACCATGGGAATTTTTGGTGGAGAAGAAGCAATTTTTATTCCCATAGGTTTTTTGTTTGAAAATACATATCCAACAACAGCTATTTCACTGCTTTGCTTTTTCTTCTTAAGGTCCTTTACTAAATTACAAAATAACATTTATAGGCCATGTAGCCTAAGATGATATGGAAAAATTAAAGACCGTCTATAATTTGTCAATGAAGGAGTAAAGCTAACAAGACACAGCAGAAGTGGAAAGTATAATCATTGCACTTCTGGAATCTGACATACACTGTAATTATCAGGGTCAAAGCAATCACCAAATTTCAGAAATTTCAACCTGAATTTGTTGTGGGTGGTGAGGTTATACTGTCAGTAAGTGATTTACGGATTTTTGACATTGGTTTTGTTACCTAGTAGAGGACATGAAAAAGTTAGATTTAATGGGATGAACAAGTATCTAGAGGTGAGGAAGACAGATATCCCAGGGATGGAGAACAGCTGCTAATTTATACCCCAAACTTTCTTTGTGACCCTGTTACACAAGTTGGATCTTGGGGCTTGGAGAATTTATTGGTTCAGGTGTAGGCCTTTCCATTAGGGTATTTTGTGACCATGATAAATGAGCTGAATTTGGAGTTTAGAAAAACCCATTAGACATCCACATCTGGGTATTTTAATTTAAACATCAAAACCATCAGCTTGTACTATACACAGTCAATCTCAGTTTTGCCAAAGTGTTTTGAATGTTAAGGCTTAGTCAAAGTATAATTAAAATTTTGCAGCTCCCTTTTAAAATTGCAAGCTGGCTTCTAACTTAATCCCACAGTTTCACATCTAACACTCAGAAATACATCAGTACATACACACACAAGCAAAATGTGAATATCATTGCTCATCTCATACATACATTGTCTGTAGTTGTGAAATATGCCCAATTAATTGGAATAGGGGTTATAGTAAGATGCAACTTCACAGTAGGACATATGCAATAGCTTAAAAACAAAGAGAGATGGATATCTAGACCTAAAAAATATATCCAAAATATATTTTTAAGTAAAAATGCCATTGGCAGTATAATATTTATATATGTAACAATATTTTTGTTACTAACGACATTTATATGCACACAAAATGCACACACTCCAAACCATTAACAAGTTATTACTTGAGATTATAAGGGACTGTCACTTTTTAGGAAATTCATTTTTCAATAGTGTTTGAATATTTTATGATATTAACTTAGTAATCAGAAATTAATATACATTCCGAACATTTTGCCCATGGAATGAATATTTCAAGACTTAAATTTTGAAAATAAAAAGATGAGAAGGGAAATTTAAGCTCACAATATGTAAACCACTGATGTAATTAATTATTCATTTACACAGCTCTTTATCATGGCATACTTCCTTCCAAGCAAAACTTGCATATGAATGTGGTAACAAGAAAGTGTCAAAATGCCAAAGAACTCGAAAATGCGCCAAGAAGTTTCAAGTTTCAGTGAATCTGTGGTGGAACAGTTCCAGTTCCCAATCAACAAACAACTTCACTAGCAGCATATTCCTTTCATCTAAAGAGACACAAGAATTCTTTCCCTGAACTGCTTTTTTTTTTTTTAATTGTGGTAATATATAATGTCGAATTTACTATTTTAACTGTACATTTTTGTGGTATTAAGTGCATTCACATTGCTGTGCAGCCATCACCACCATTCATTTTCAGAAGTTTTTCATCTATCTCAAATGAACTTCTATACCCACTATGCACTACCTCTTCATTTCTTTCCCTCTCTCCCCTGTTCCTGACACTCACCCTTCTACTTTCAGTCTCCATAAATTTGACTACTCTAAGTACCTTATATAAACGGAAGCATGAAGCATTTGTCTTTTTGTGACTGGCTTATTTTGATTAGCATAATGTCTTCAAGAATCATCTAGTTGTAGTGTGTCAAAATTTCCTTCCTTTTAAGGCTGAATAATATTCCATTGTATGTGCATACCACATTTGGTTTTTCCATTTAGCTATCAGTGGACACTTGGGTTGCTTCTACTTTTTGGCTGTTGCGAATAATGGTTCTACGAATATGAGTGTACAAATATCTGAAACCCTGTTTACACTTCATTTGAGTATATATTAATACTCAGAAGTGGAATTGCTGGATAACATGATAATTGTATGTTTAAACTTTTGGAGGAATTGCCATACTATTTTTTACAATAGCTGCACACAACAGCATACTTTTACATGAACATTTCTACCAAAGTTTGTCCAAACAGATCATTCAGCTATTTATTGAACCACAAACTACTGTGGTTCAGGATGTGACTAGTTTAGTCTATGGCTAGCTAGTAAATGTAGCAATGAATCAGGTAAGATGTCTATTCCCTATAAGTAAACTTTGAATAAGAGAAGGAAGGATACACAATGTTGCAAAAGAAGGTTGCAAATGTTAAGCACTATGAGAAAAGAAAAATACCACTCTAGTGAATTCAGAGGAATAAGAAAGTACTGTCAACCTTGGGAACTTTGAGATGATTTTAGGGCAAGACTGACAGTTGGACTCAGTCTGAACGATGAGGACAATTTAGACAAAGATTTTGATGGATGAGTGTTTTAGTCACAGGGAAGTAAGTACCCAAAGGAGGAAAAGCAGGGGAAGAATGTACAAGGCATTAGGGCTGTACATTCTTTGGCTGCAGGAAAAAGGAATACAGCAAGCAACTGTGAGGGATCCATTTTAAAAGGTGAATTGGGGTCATATACTTGTGCTCACTTTGAAATTTAGGCTCAGAAGTATGTACCTACTGCTTAAAGAAAACTTTAATGGGTCAAGAACTCTAACTTAAAATCACATATTTTATGTAATATAAAATTAAATTTAATTTTGTATATATATAGATTAAATATATATACAATAAATATATATATATATACTAACAGCATGGTGAAATCAGTGTAAGGAAGTCCAATAAAGTTCTGATTTTTCACATGACAACTATATCAATGCTTTTAAGTAATATCCAATATCAAGTTATTTTAAAATCATTTTTCCTCCTTCTCTTTTGGTTCCCTTGCTTTGTTGGGCTGTAAAAGAATGGACTTAATAACAACTGGGTAATTCATCAATGGACTCAACTCTGGGAAGTTTGCAGAGAAGTATTATAGGATTTTTAAACAGGAGAAAAGATGTGACAAAGTATACCATATCTCATGGCTTAGGGTGCAGATTGAACTGCAGACAGGAAGCAAGTTTGCCTCTGGAAAATCAAGTCAAGATCTGATAAGCCTGCCCCAGGGACAGAAGCAAGTGAGAATGAGCAGTGAACAGGTATGACATGTGAGATACAGAGAGAATTGATGAGAACTGGCAAGTAACTGGAGGCAGAGAATAAGGGCAAGGGAAGCCACTGGTGATGATAATGATGTGATGACATGATGATGAGAAAGATGACTGGGAGGGAAGATGCATGCAGTTGAGAAAGGGTGAAACTGAGGCACTGGTGAAAGAGGTCAAGGCGACCACCAGAAAGTTGCAAGTGGGAGAGCGAATCTCACCAGAGTGTCAGGATAGGTATGTCCAGCCTGGTCGTCAGCCAGCACAGAGGAGAGAGTGGGACCCAGAGAGTGTCTACATTTGGAAGGAGGAGGAGAGAGCCAAGCTGCATAAGAAGATACACGTGGGATTGTTATAAAGTTATGAAGAGAAGCAAAAAGACAATGGGAGCAGGGAGGGTGGGTTTCAAGAAGGTAGAATTTGAATCTGCAATATTGTGTAGCATGGTAGAGAATATCACACAGAAAAGGTATTCAATTTGCAGAGTAATTTCAGGAATCTGAAAAGGGGGAAATGTTAGCTTTCAAATTAGCTAACTGATGAAACAGGAAAATAAAAACAACCCAACACAAAACTTAGATGTAGATCGTTTTAGCATAGAGAAGAAAAAAGCAGCTACTTCCACTGCAGATACCTTGGGATCTAGATAGAATAACATGTTTGAAAATTGTGGGACTACTACATCCTAGAAGAATGAAGACTTTATTAAGGTCTATAGAAGAAAATATCCTCACTTTGATGATTTATCTACTATAATGATACATTCATATACATTCATGCAACACACATGCACCACGAGTTAGTTAGGATTTAGTGTGAAGTTTCCAATTAATTATAGAACGTTCAGCCTTGATTAATTATCATAGCTCCAAGCCTTTCTAGACAAGTGTGAGAACTCGAGAACACTTTGTTAGGTCCTAAATGGCACAACACAATTGTGACTTTTTTCATTTCCCACTCAAGGATTCTTTTAGTCATTATCTAAACTGTCCTCAGGAGAAGGCGATGGCACCCCACTCTAGTACTCTTGCCTGGAAAATCCCATACATGGAGGAGCCTGGTGGGCTGCAGTCCATGAGGTCGCTACCAGTCGGACATGACTGAGCGACTTCACTTTCACTCTTCACTTTCATGCATTGGAGAAGGAAATGGCAACCCACTCCAGTGTTCTTGCCTGGAGAATCCCAGGAACGGGGGAGCCTGGTGGGCTGCCGTCTATGGGGTCGCACAGAGTCAGACACGACTGAAGTGACTTAGCAGCAGCAGCAGCAAACTTGTCCTCAACTCCCTCAAACAACTTTTCCTCCCAGTGTGTCAATCTGCACTTTAGGGAAACAACATTTCAGGGCTCTACATGTATATATATCTGTTGGAGGGTCAAGATTTCAAATTTATGGTCTTAATCTCTGTGTGCCAGCGGGCATGCTCAGTTGCTTCAGTCGTGTCTGACTCTTCCTTCATTCTATAGACTGTAGCCCACCAGGCTCCTTTGTCCATGGGATTCTCTAGGCAACAATACTGGAGTGGGTTGCCATTCCCTTCTCCAGGGGATCTTCCTGACTCAGGAATCAAACCGTGTCTCTTACCTCTCCTGCATTGGCAGGAGGGTTCTTTACCACTAGCGCCACCTGGGAAGTCCTGTTAGTCTCTATGCTGCTGCTGCTGCTGCTGCTGCTAAGTCGCTTCAGTCGTGTCCGACTCTGTGCGACCCCATAGACGGCAGCCCACCAGGCTCCCCGTCCCTGGGATTCTCCAGGCAAGAACACTGGAGTGGGTTGCCATTTCCTTCTCCAATGCAGGAAAGTGAAAAGTGAAAATGAAGACGCTCAGTTTTGTCCGACTCTTCGCGACCCCATGGACTGCAGCCCACCAGGCTCCTTCATCCATGGGATTTTCCAACAGTACTGGAGTAGGGTGTCATTGCCTTCTCCGGTTAGTCTCTATAAACTGCCATAATTATATATGCTGCTGCTGCTACTGCTGCTAAGTCGCTTCAGTCGTGTCCGACTCTGTGCAACCCCATAGACGGCAGCCCACCAGGCTCCCCGTCCCTGGGATTCTCCAGGCAAGAACACTGGAGTGGGTTGCCATTTCCTTCTCCAATTATATATGCAGGAGATATTAAATGGGAAAGGGTCAGAGTAAATTAGTGTGGATCGGGGCAGTCCCCAAACCCCATTCCGGAGATTACAGGCTTCTTAGCCTCAGTGGAAGGTTTGCCTGGGGACCTTGATTGCGTTATCCCTTCGCCCCGGACCCCGGGGTGGCCTGTAGCGGACTGGAGCATCTGTCAGGATCCCCCGAAACGCTCCGTGGTCTGGGGAAGAGGGAGATGCTTACAGTACGGCTGATTTCCAGGGCAGCTTCTGCGGCCCTCACTGGGATTGCTGGGGGTCGGCAGGCACGTGGCAGATGACTGGGGTCCCTGGCCATCAGGACACCCAGGCATTCAGCAGCACCTGTGATCGACCCAGCCTGGCCTGCGGCTGACTGTTCTGGCGGTTACCAAGAGTTACCACCACCTTGTGGACTAAAAGCCAATCCGAAGTAGGGAAGATGTGAAGCCAAATTCGGACTTCTGTGACGTTTGCGCTTGTGGCCGTGCAACAGCCACTGCGTCGTACCTCAGGTCTCTAGGGTTTCTCCTGCGCGGGGTGCTGCATACCGCGGATGAAGGAGGGATCGCGATCGGGTCGAGACCAGAGACCACGAGTGTATCAGAGGGCCCCACTGAAGTCACCCAGTAATAATAACTCTATTGAGATCTGAATATTAGAAAATTTAGGTTTATGAAAAGTAGATGTGTGTGGAAACCACCAGCCACCTGTGGAGGGTAGGAGTGAAGCGGTGCCTGGTGGAGTCCTCCTGGGGCTTAACGCAAAAGGAGGGGGAAAAAATCAATACTAGTGAGACTGGCTTATTTTAAAATTTGACATTTTTGTTTATCATGTATGTTTTGCATTAATTTTTATTTTCTGAAAAGAAATATTGCATTAGGATTTATTTTGTTAAGCTGAGCTACTATTTGGCCAGTCTCATCCAATCTTGAAGACTTGATGATTTTATTTATATGAATTTGGTTCTCCTCTAGCTTGGAAAACTTTGGAGGCTGGAGGGTTGTTTTTTTTTTTTTTTTTGGCCAGGACCTAACACATTGCATTTAATAAAAATTGATTCAATTGAATAGGTTGGTTTCTTGGCGCCAAATTTGAACTTGAAATCTAGGAATTAAATGTAATTTTTTGAAATGGATCAAGCTACTTGCATTAAAAAGTGTTGGTATTGGAATAGAGCATTGAAAAAAGGTTTCAGTGAAGAAGTCAAAACACATTATTTCTAGAACTTTTTATAAATATTTGAGCATAAATACTTTTTATAAGTACTTGAGCCTGTTGGGGTGGGTGGATAAAAGTTCTTCTAGGTACCATGGGGAAAGTAACCATCTAAGAACCATTGTTTAAATAGTTTTTAACCTAGGAATAAAAATCAGAGAGGAATGGTCCACTGAGAAAAGGTATAAAATAATTTACTAGCATCTTGTCTCCCGTCTTTGCTGTTAATATGTATTACAACTTTCAAGATATCATTTATTAATATGCTACATAGAAAAATGGAAATGCATACTCCTTGGTCAATTTTGTACATTACACAAATGTGAGGTTTACAACCATAGGCTATTTATTTTTAGAGAGTGTCTTATAGAAGTAAACTACTAACCAGTTAATTTCTACTAAAATCACATTTAAATATTTTATTCTGAAATCTCTTCACTTTACACTGATTCGGAGGAGGAAATAAATTTTAAACAGACAGCTCTGTTCTTAGGAAAGGAACTCAGAGACTCATCTATTAAGAGGTCTTTACATGTTCCCTCTTCAAGAAAAATTTACCATTAACTGATTGCAAGGACTAAATTAATGCAAGTTTAAAATGAAATGTGAAAGATGGGAATTAGTGAAGGCACTTCTTGGATAAAAGGTTCTTCCTAGATGTCTTCATACACTGGTGAGCTACAGAAGAGGTACCCCTCCCTAGCCAAGTGAACAGAGAGAACTTTTACCTCCATTTGATGGGATTATAGCGTGAGGAATCCAGCCTGAAATTTTAAAAATTCATGTAAAATGTACATTCTCCTTTATAATCAATTTTGTTTTAATATAAAAATAAAGTGGTTCCCCCTAACTCCCCTCAAATCTTTGAGTAATATTTACATTGAAGCAAGACACCCTGTGTTTATCCTGTGGCTTTGCCTCCCTGGCATGCTGCCATTGCCTGCAGGGCTATGCATATCCCAGTTTGAAAGCTCTATCATATCATGTATGTGGATTTGGATAAGAAAAAAAAGCCTTGTGTTCCATGTCAGGGCATGTGGGGTTTAGTCTCAGTTCTGAAATTAACTATCTGCTGGCCACCTTCTAGTCACTTAATGGCTCTGAGCCTCAGTTTCTTCAACAGTAAAATAAAGAAGCTGAAAGTTTACTTCAAAAAATCCACTATTTAATTACACTCTCCCAGACAGGTAGAATGTATTGGTCACAGAATAAAATGTTCTCATTGAGATGTTGACATATAATTGTTTTTCAAGAATAATTTGCTAGTAAAAAGTGTGTAAGAAAAAAATTATGCATGTAATGGCCATCCTGAAAGCAATATAATTTTTAAAAAAATTCTCTTCCTAATCTGTCTTGAATAATTACCACCCATTCCTACTGAATACAATGACCATAGAATAAATAATATATCAGTTAGTATCAAATTGCATTCTTATAGGTATACCTTTTTATGATATATGATGCCATTCTTTACCACGGAACCCCCTGGAAAGTTCAAAGCTGTCTTCTTTGCTCTCTTCTCCCAGGCTAATGGCTGTTGCCTCCAGACTTTGAATAAACATCATTTCTGAATCTGTCTCTAAAAGCACCCCTTCACTGACATCCAAGGTCCATGCCCAGTGATGCTCTAAGTGATGCAGCCCTTTCCACTTCATCTTTACATACCTGTTTTCTTTCAGAATTCACACACAACCCTCAGAATACCTTCCTGTATAGGAATAAGAAGTGATTCAAGTTTGGAAACATCCTATATTGTCTGGAAAAGCTAGAAACCTCTAGACAAAATCCCAGCTTAATCAAATGATATAATTTTCAGTTCCAAACCTGAATTTGCTTCAGTGTGATTTCACATCTTCTCCCAAGAACCTAAGTTCTGCCCATCCCCTCCTATGGCTACTTTTTCACTATCCTTTACACCTAGGGTGTCACATGTCCATTAGGGTCATAGAGGGGGCAAGAACTCCAGATGGGTTCATCCACTTGTCCCTTGGTGGAGTGCATGAGAGTGGTGGGGCATGAGTCCAGTAGAAGACCTGAGCAGTGTCCTCTAAATCAAGGAGCCTAGGGCAGAAGCCCCCTTGCCTGAAATTAGAGGTGGTACTGGGTGGAATTCTCACAACTCACAAATATTAATTTTCATTATAGCACTTTATTGTGTAATGTCATCGAAATTACTAACCCTTCTCTTGTTTGCTCAGTTTTGACTTGATGAGTTATTGATAGGCATTTATCTTAAGCTGGCAGAGAAGTCTTGTTAATGCTATTAAGAATACTGCATTTCCATAGAGAACAGACTTAGGGACAAGGCAGCAGGGAGGGAAGGAGATGGTGAAATGAAAGGAGAGAGTAGCATGCAAACATATACATTACCATATGTTAAATAGATAACCAGTGGTAATTTGCTGTATGACTCAGGGAACTCAAACTGAGGCTCTGTGACAGCCTATAGTGGTGGGATGGGGTGGAAGGTGGGAGGGAGGTTCAAGAGGGAAGGGACATACATATACTTTTGACTGATTCATGTTGATGTATGGCAGAAACCCAGTATTGTAAAGCAATTATCTTTCAATTAATAATAAATAGATGAATATAAAAAGGAATATTGCATTTTATCACACATATGATGTAGCAATCAGGCATTTCAAGCATAAAGTCTCTATATAAATGTGTGGCTCTATATACATGTATATATATATGTATATATATATTTATGTGTATGTGTGTGTGTGCGTGCTAAGTCGCTTCAGTCATGTCTGACTGTGTGTGATCCTATGGACTGCAGCCTGCCAGGCTCCTCTGTCAATGGGATCCTCCAGGAAAGAACACTGGAGTGGGTTGCCGTGCCCTCCTCCAGGGGATCATCCAGACCCAGGGACTGAACCTGTGTCTCTTACATTTCCTGCACTGGCAGGCAGGTTCTCCACCGCTAACACTACCTGGGAAACCCAGCACATGTATGCATGCACATGTAAATGCATGTGAGTGCATGCATGTGTGTCTATATTCATACAAATGTACACCCATGTGTGCACCTCCCCCTCACACACACACATACATAGCAGGCAAACTCCACAATGCCCCCAGTGATCCTACTGGTTTTCGCATCCTTGTGTAATTAATCCTCTCCCCTCGTGTGTAGGCTGGACTTTGGACTCACTCTGAATGAACAGAATATGGCAGAAGGGCAGGCTATCATTTCTGAGGGCAGGTTACAAAAAGACTGTGACTTCTGTCTGGGGCACCTTCTCCCTTTTTCTCTGGCCCACTCTGAGGTAAACCAGCGTCCTGTTGTGAGCTGACCTATAGGGAGGCCCTTATAGCAAGGTACTGGTGTCTTTGGACCACAGCCAGAGTGGACCTGAAGCCTGCAATGGTCACATGAGCCAGCTTGGCAGTAGATCCCCCAGACTGGAGCCTTGAGAAGGTCACAGCCATGCAGCCTCCTGAGAAACTCAGCCAGAGTTACCCAGCGGAGGCACACCCAGATTCCAGACACTCAGAAATGGAGATAATAAATGTTTGCTGTTTCACCGGCAAAAGTTTTAAGGTAATTTGCCATGCAGCAATAGGTCACTATAAACATGTATGTATATTATTGGGGTTTCCCAGGTGGTGCTAGTGGTAAAGAACCCTCCTGCCAATGCAGGAGATGCAAGAGACACAGGTTCAATCCCTGGGTCAGGAAGATCCCCCGGAGGAGGGCATGGCAACCCACTTCAATATTCTTCCCTGGAGAATCCCATGGACAGAAGAGCCTGGTGGGCTACAATCCAAAGGGTCACACAGAGTTGGACATGACTGAAGTGATGTAGCATGCACACACACATGTATGTATTATATATAATATGCACATTATATATAAATATCAATATAGTTGTATAGCAGAAACTAATACAACATTATATGCCAATTAAAGATATATACATAAAAATTTTTTAAAAACTGACAAAAGACATCAAAAGAAATAAACCAGTATCAATATCAATTTAAAATCTCAGAAGACCAGAAAGATACATTTAAATGACCAAATTCAATCTTTCTCAAAAGAATTCTTGCTCCTGTCACCTTATGTTGTAAACACTTGACAAAATTTCCATCCTGACAATTTCAAATTAATATTTAAATCTGGAAAGACAGATATATTCTTGGAATGTTATCTGCATGCAACTACATGTTTAAATGTAAAAATAAATTTAACTGTTTTATCATAATAGACAATGATTTAGTTGGAGGGTTGTTATTAAACTACAACTTAATCTAAATTGAGTATTGACATTAAAAAAATACCATCTGCCAGAATAAATACTATTACCAAGTCAATAAATACTTTCTCATCTTCTTACATGAAAACTTTTTCAAATGTGCTATATATTAAAAAAATTAGTGGGACAATGGAAGCACTATTATTTTCTCAAGTTTGAGGTGTTATGTTGGAGCTGGGTTTCACCTCTGTTAACATATAGGCTTCTTTGTGACTCGAAAAACTCAAGCATCTGAACCTGCTGGAATTTTCTTCTTCACACTCCCATAATTTAAACATTTCAGAATAAGGACTCAGCTTGAAAGTCATATCCCTTTTTGACCTGGATTATTTCTGCAGAAGATCAGTGTTAGCAGTGGCATCTGGGATTCCTGGAGACAGTTTCTTTGTTGCTTTTGTCTACAAAGTGGCAGAGAGACTTCCAAACGAGCTCCAAGAAGCCTGAGTTACCACAGGCTACACTTGGGCAATCAAGCCATTTAAAGTGCAGTCTCACTGCATGAGGTAGCTACATCAGATGATCTGATGTCCTTTATCAATGTATTCATTCCTTCAGCCAGTCAGGCACTGAAACTGACAGAGGCCCTACCATAAGCTACACACTCTGCCATGGACTAGAGGATGTGAATGAGATTCACTCCAAGAAACGGTTGTTAGGAAGCAATCTCATGGGTATCTACAGCTTTAAACACATTAATTGTAGTTGGTTCTACTTTGATATTACCTTGGCATTCAAGTAGATCATTAAAACCACTACTATTATTTGCTTAGAGTGTGAAGTGTTTCAATTACCTTTGTAAATAATTCCAAACTGTGTTATTGACCATATTCACTGTGTACGCTTTGTAGCCTTTATTCAGCTGCTAGGTATTTTACTAGCAATGCTTTCATTACCACCTTTTCCCACAAAACAAAGACAAAAGATCAATAATTATTTTAATTAGAGATACTATGTATTGGAAAGTAGTTCAGAAAAACCTTTTTCATAAAAAGTACAAAGTCATTGAGAGATTTTGCATTGAAAGTACATCTAGAGTTTCAGAAACTGATCTTTGCTTCATGAACTCATTTTAGATTATAACAAAGGAAAAATTGGTTTTCCCAATTAGGGTATACTTTCCATGAAATTTGGCCAGTTTTTGTAAATTTGGATAGGAAAAGTAGACTACCAGTTAATTTTGGCTTTGCCTAATTCTTCTTCCTTTGCTTAGAGATCTGACTAAAGCAGTAAGGAGCAGGAGTCCAGCTGAAGGCCACTAGATTCCTGTGTGCTAAGTTGCTTCAGTAGTGTCTGATTTTTTTACGATCCTATGGATGGTAGCCCACCAGTCTCCTTGTCCATGAGGATTCTCCAGGCAAGAATACTGGAGTGGGCTGCCATGACCTCCTCCAGGGGATCTTGCTGACCCAGGGATCGGACCTGTGTCTCCTGCATTGCAGGCAGATTCTTTACCACTGAGCCACTGGGGCACTATATAGGTGATACATGTTGGGGGCTGTTGCAGGCATGGACAATTAAAAACAGGTGAGGGGATAAGGAGACGCAAGTGAGAGAGAACAGAACAAAGTAAAAAAATGGGGGAGGGGATAAAGAGAATGGAAGGGAAGTTGCAGAGAGGAGATGAGGAGCAGGAGATAAAGAGAAGAAAAAAGGGAAAAGAAACAGAAAAAAGTGAGAGAGAAAGGAGGTAGGGGAGCAGAGGGAAGGAACACATTGTGATTAGGAATTATGTTGTCATTTGATCACTGTCTTTTGAAAGGAGATGTTCTTCATTGGGGCACAGCTTCATTCCCAATCCTATGGCCCAGTGAGGCTGATAATCATAATCTTCAAACCTCTGGCATTAAGGGTAGGTACATGATCTGAGACAGGCTAAGCAGAATAATTGGAACTAAGGGGGAAAGGAGGATTTCTTTCTTGTGGTAAATCTATGCAGTATAAGACTTGGAATTAGTATCGCTTGCTGCCTCAATACCTGAAACCAGTAAGCCCTCAAATGACCTAAGTGCACATTCTCCTCCCTGCTCTGCCCTCACAGATAAGGTCCCCTGGTCAAGCAATCCTCCTTATCAAGCAGACCACGCACAATTACTACTTACTCCTAAGCAGCAGATTTCAGTTCCTTGCCAGCCCGCAGAATTCTTCAATCTAATCACATCTTTGTGTGGGAACCAAGGCACCCCACCCTCTTATTCCTACAAAGCCTGCCTCCCACAGCCTCTGGTTGCTCCCTCCCACAGTCCAAACTAACTTGTGAGGAGCCATCAAACTGTTTTCTACAGTGGCTGCACCACCTCACTTCTACCAGCAATATATGGGTTTGAATTTTTCTACTCCTCACCAACACTCATTATGATTTTAATTTTCATTTCTCTAATGACGTGAGTCTGGGTGAACTCTGGGAGTTGGTGATGGACAGGGAGGCCTGGCGTGCTACGATTCATGGGGTTGCAAAGAGTAGGACACGACTGAGCAACTGAACTGAACTGAACTGAATGACTAATTGATTCCCAGGTGGCATAGTGGTAAAGAATCCAACTGCCACTGCAGGAGACCTAGGAGACTTAGGTTGAAGGTCGGGAATATCTCCTGGAGTAGGAAATGGCAATCCACTCCAGCACTCTTGCTTGGGAAATCCCATGGACAGAGGAGCCTGGTGGGCTACAGTCCACGGGGTCATGATGTGTCAGACACGACCGAGTGAGTGAGCACAGCACAGCACAGCAATGACTAGTGACGCTGAGTGTCATTTTCACGTGCCTGTTGGCCATTTGTATATCTTCTTTGGAAAAATGGGTATTCAAGACTTTTGCCCACTTCTTGATTGGTTTGTTTTTCAGCTGTTGTGGTTCTTGCATATTCTGAATACTATACCCTTGTCAGACATGTGGCTTGCAGTATATTCTTCCACTCTATAGGTTGTCATTATAATCTGATGATTTTTTTCTACTGACTATTTCTACTCCTTTAATTAATGCTAACTAGAACTCATCCTACATGTATTAGTTTTAAGTATTCATTTTTCTACCCTACTCTTATAATGAGAGGTTTGGTTAAAAGCCACTAAGTTAGAATAGGGTCTGCCTGACTTACCTCCCTGGCTTATAGTTTTTGGTCTAAAGGTGGGGATTTAAGCTTATCCAGACCTCACAACTCTAGCCACAATTATTGATCCATCACAGTAGTTAGGCCAATCAGAATCCCTCTCTAGGATCTTTTCACTATCATTAAACTGTTATTGTATGAGCCTAGAGACTGCCACCACCCATGCTTCTTTCTATATAGAAAGTGGATCTACAGTAGAAGAAAATAAAACTAACAGACAGAGACTTCCCTGGTGGTCCAGTGCAAGGGGCATGGGTTCAGGGAAGTTCCACATGCAGCATGTCCAAAAAATAATTAAATGAAAAGCCTTTATTCACTTAAAAAAAAAAAAAAAACACTAACAATACAGAGCAAGAGAAGATCATGTCTAATGGCATTTGAGCTCTTGGTGCTAGCTAGCTATATGCCTGTTTCCATTGCAGTTTGGTTATGTGGGTCAATACACTTTTCTTTCTGTTTAAGCTGGTTTGTACTAGATTTCTCTACTTTAAATCAAGAATACTACCAAGTTTGTTGATGTGGCAGTATTATCCTGAAGGTGTACCTTATAAAATCATGGAATTTTTACATATACATGGGATTTCTTGGATCTACATCCTGCCCACACTGACTCTGATTTTTACTGCAACACTTGCCCAGAGTTTTCCTCTATTGATCTCACTTGCCCCATTCCTCCCCCAAATTAAGAACTAATAAGAAAAAATTGAAATAATTCCTCTTTTTTCTCTAAAAATTTACATTAAAAATATTGGACAGATGCCAAGAGCTTGAAGTACAGCTGCATTTTGTGAATTAATTAAATATCATAATCCTCTTTGCAGTTTCTATTAGTAACAGGAATGAATGTTATAAAAGGAGCATTTACTAAAAGGAATGTGTTGTGTAATTTAATGTATGCTAAATGTAGGTGGTCTAAAAATATTCTACTGCATTCCTACCTTTACTAACAAACTTTTAAAATACTGTCACTAAAGTGTGAATACCATTCGACAAAGGAAGTCAACTAAGCCCTTTATATGACATTATTTTAAATAATCTTTTCTATATTTTCTAAGTCAGATTGTATAGCTAGTTGATTCAGCTACCTATTGTAGTGTTAGTTGGTGGGAAATGTCATGCATCCTGTCTTTGGTATGATTACATACATTCCTTTTCAGTTTCCTTTTGTTGAGTTTTGTTATATTTTGTATTATGGCCTTAGTAAGTAGGATGTCTTTGGGGTGAAGAAAATCCCTTATTTCCGATCTTTGTCATTTACAAATTAATGACTCAAAGTATTACAAGTGCACGCCCATAACTGTTTATCTTGGTGTGGCCCACGGTGAAAATGACTTCTACTATCAAAATTATTCTGTTCTTTGACATGATCCCTTGGTATTTGGGGGTTCTGTTTTCTCTAAAAGTTCAGGAATTCCCTGTCAGAAGTCCTTTGACAAGAAAATTTACTAAGAATATTATTGGATTGGTAAACTTGACAGTTTCTTTGCTAAAAAAAGTATAGCTTCCACAGCTTAACTTCTCACCCTATGGCTATTTTGTTCCCTCCTGCCATTTTTTTTTCCTATACAATTATTAATCAAATAAGCTATTTTTTTAACTTCATGTTGTTACTTAGATATGGATCACACCTAAACTGTAGGTAGCCATGGCAACATAACAAGCTCACACTCTGTATTAATGAAGAACATTTAAGAAGCTTCATTTAACTGGTGGAATGACCCTGAGGCAGTTGTCTGGAGTTCCACATAAGAGCGACCCACTGGAAAATCATAAAGTCTGGCTGTGGCTTTTTCCCAGGACAGTTTCTAAGCCCTGGATCTTATATTGTTTATCTATAAATGATCTTGGGCTTTGCTTCCAATCACCCAGTGTCTTGGTCCTTCTGATTTGTCACGCACAGAGCCACTAGCAGACTCATTGGCAGTGATAGGTGCTAACTATGGAGGAAAGGTATAGTTTTCAGGTAGGATGTCTTTTATTATAGCACCTGGACACTAGGCTCTACTTGTTCAAACAGTTAAGAAATGCCTTGCCTCCATAACAGAAGCCCAAAGGAAGAGCAGTTCTGTGCTCTATACAGTCAGGACCAGGGCTCCAGAACTCTGCTCATTTTAAATGCTATACTCCTCTAAGTCAACTTGGCCTCAGGTTGCCTCCTTCTGTCACAGGACAGCAGTGGCAGCTCCAAGTTTCACATTTTGATGTATTACTATTGAGAGGAATAAGAGGGGCTACTTTTCATCATCACCTTCTGAGAGTGAAAACCTTTCCAGGAGTCTCTCCTTTCCTGAATGCCTCCTTGTGGGTGTCCTGGGCCTGAATGGTGTCACAATGCCCTCCTAAATGCAGGCTGGGGTGGTACTGCTATCATTCGAGGACAATTAAGGTCCACCTTGAAGCCCAGGTGGCCCTGCCAGATGGACTCTCCCTTCACTCAGCTTGGAGACTGACGGTCCACACGGGTCTGCTGGATGCCCACCTCCCCCTGCTGGAACTCCTACACCACCCCCAGGCTGCCTCTTTCCACAAGGACATGCTCCTTACCTGGCTTGAACTCTGACACTGCACCCACCGGCCATTCCACGAGGCTTCTCCAGAAATGAGAGAGGCTCTGAATCCTCAGTATGGGCCCACTCCATGCACCAATGAGTTTGTCACCCAGTTCGGGTTCTGACACCCCTGCTCTCCGTCACCCCACTGAGACTGACTGCTTACCCAGTGACAGTCTGTTCCAACAGGAGTTAAAACCTTGCTCAGATGCAACTTTTATAGCAGTCTATTTAAAGAAGCAAGTTGATATGACAAATAGCTATGTACAAAGTTAAAAAAAAAAAAGCTATGAGATTTTTCCACTCAGAGGAAAAAAATATGGGAGTTGTCAGAACAGAAAGCTGTGACGCTGCATGCACACTGGTGCTATAGTCCCTACAGTTAATGCAGGTGGTTTTCAGAAGTTAAAACATATATAACTATTTCTCCATCTTATCAGAAATATCTTAAGTTACAGAAAGTAGCTATTTAAAATGACGTTTTAACTGTAAAACCTATGTAGTGATATTTATCAACTGGAAATATAAAAATAAGTACCTGATCCTGTTTTGCCATAAATAAATTAAAAATAGAACCCTTTTAAAGGGTTAATGTCATGGTACTTCTGATCAGTCCCCTACCACAATTTCATCACTCCTGTGACCAGAAGGCAGCTTAGAGTGGCAACAAACCCTTTATGTTGCTGTATTACCTGCAATATTTCCACAGCAGGCTCAGTTTACAGATGTGAAGACTGAGGCACAGACATTTAAGTAACGGGTCCAGAGTCACACAGCTGTAAGAGGGACAGGCAGGACCCACCCCCATGAAGCCTAGCTCCCTTGCCCTTACAGTTCCTAGTGTATGATCATCTGGGAACAAAGTACATGACTGTAATATTATCTCTAATAGGAGAAATCTAAGAAACAACCAGAGAGGGGAAAGGATTTTTGAATCATCGGTCCTGTGGAAATTAAACAGCTGTAAAAGAATGATGCAATAGAGTCACATTTACCGATGAGGAAAGATGTTTAGTTTATCACACAATGTTTGCTGTAAAAACTGAGTCAGGACCATCTACAGATTACAAAGAGAGTGTTTGTATAAACCTATAAATGCCCCAAGCAGGACTGGAAAGATTCCCAGCAAATTGTCCACAGTGTCAGTCTGGGAGAGCAGACTTGGGAAGTGAATTTCAATTATGAGAGAACAGAATTTGGATTGAGATGAGGAATCTCAGGGGGTGGAGGTAACTCAACACAGCACAGAAAGGGGAGGTCAAACAGGCCACCAGAGAGAGAGGAATACCCAGGACGTCCCAGAAACTGAGGTCTCCCCTGCCTCAACTGCATGCAGGGAAATCAGCTGCCCAGATCAACTACCGGATGATGTCAGGTATACCTGGGCCAGGCGTGCTCACTGGGGTCCTTCACCAGTTTAGGGTTAAAAGGCACCCCTGCCTTTCAGCCTATGACAGGTAAATTATGGGTCTCTCACTAGACAGAAAAACTCAAAGCCAAGTAAGAGACACAGAAGTCCACCAGGCTCCTCTATCTATGGGATTTTCCAGGTAAGGATACTGGAGAGAGCTGCCATGCCCTCCTCCAGGGGATCTTCCTGAACCAGGGATTGAACCAGCACCTCTTTCGTCTCCTGCATTAGCAGATTCTTTACCACTGGTGCCATCTGGGAAGCCCTGTTGCAGATTAACCATCCCTTAATCATGAATGGTCTACTGAGAACATCCTGACCTGCTTTTTGTTTAACTTCCTTCAGGAGAAGTCCAGGAACCTCCACCATGTACTAGGAAGGTGGCTGATGCTGGGGGTGAACATTGGAATGAGACTCAGTTCTTAGCCTGACTTAGTGAGTGGCCAGGCTTAATCTGCCAGTCTGCTGCCTTTGAACCTGTGTCATTGCACTTGAGAGGCCACATTTTCTTTCTGACCATGAGTAAAGACACCATCCAGAATGCAGAGCCACCTGGGTGAGGCTCAGAGACTTGAACCCCTCCTGCCATGTTGGCTTCGTCTACTTTTGCACCAGTCACCGACTAATATTATTTGTTGCCATATGGGTAACACTGGGCTTCCCTGCTGGACTTAAACTGTAAAATGGTCAGAACCTGTCCTCACATATCCCGGGCCATGTGCTCAGGATCAAGGGAAGTCTCAGCCTGGCTCTTCTGGGCAGCTCTCTCTAACTGGTCACAATGTCCAGAGCATGCTGGGGAGAATCTGGGGGTCTGGGAAAGGGGGAAGGTCACCATGCTTAGATTCTCCATTGATGCACTCTGAGGGTGGCCCCAGGATGGGAGAGGACAGGGCATCAGGGCATCTCCCAAGATGACATGATGGTTATCATCATATGGTGTTACTTCTTAGCAAATTCACCAGAGAGTTTCACTGATGTTAAGCATTTTCCTAAACCAATCCAGCTTTCCAGCAAATGTCAAAGATATTTTGGGTGAAATTGAGTGAATTATGGAAGTTAGGAACCTAATGAAATTAAAATGGAAACAATTTTACGCAGAAAAAGTCCAGTTGAAATTTTGACTGGGTTGCACTAAATTTATAGATTAATATAGGGAAAATCCAGGTCAATATAAATGATTAAGACTTCCCATGCAGGTGTGAGAGTTTGAAATGTTACCCTATTTCTTGAAATTGTTAACTCAGTGGACAAGGCCATCCCTTTGCCCTTCCTCTTAAAAAAAATTTTTTTTTAAACTGATGGCTATTTATTGTTAAACATGTGATATTGGGACTTCCCTGGTGGTCCGGTGGTTAAGAATCTGTCTGCCAATGCAGGAGACACAGGTTTGATCCCTGGTCTGGGAAGATTCCACATGCCTTGGGGCAGCTAAGCCTGTGCACCACAACCAGTGAGCTCACGACCTGCAAAGCCTTGCACTCTAGAGCCCGTGCTCTACAATAAGAGAAGCCACCAAAATGAGAAGCCCATGCATACTAGAGAGGAGCCCCTGCTCAACACAACTAGAGAAAGCCTGTGCACAGCAACAAAGACCCAGCACAGCCAAAAGCAAATAAATACATGTTTTAAATAAATAAATACGCAATATTGGACATAGATGGGATTTGTACTTGATCTTAATTGAAGTAAGGTTTCTGAAGCAATGTAATAAAGTGATGACAGCATCATTTCAATAAAGTTAGTGAATCATTTGACTATGCAAGTGTCTTACTTGGTGATTTTGAAAAGATTAATAGCAAGTTAGTCATAGTCCTTCTGATAATATGATAACATTACTCTTAGCTCTCTTTCTTCTTATTCTTACTTCTCACAAGAGTTCTATTTACCTCAAAATATTTGTTTAAACTCTTTTATGCTAAAGAACTATTTTAGGCCCTAGGGACACATCAGGAAAAATAAAAGAGAAAATTTCTTTCCTTCATTACATTTTAGTGGGTACAACCCAGCTATATAACATGATATTGTTGCTGTTACTGTTCATTTGCTCAGTCGTGTCTGACTCTTGGTGACCCCATTGACTGCAGTACACCATGTTTCCTTGCCCTTCACTCTCTCTCAGAGTTTGCTCAAACTCATGTCCATTGAATTGATGATGCCATCCAATCATTTCATCCTCTGTCACTCCCTTCTACTCCTGCCCTCAATCTTTCCCGGCATCAGGGTCTCTTCCAGTGGATAAACTCCACTTCAGGTGGCCAAATATTGAAGCTTCAGCATCAGTCCTTCCAGTGAATACTGAAGGTTGATTTCCTTTAGGATTGACTGATTTGATCTCCTTGCAGTCCAAAGGATTCTCAAGAGTCTTCTCCAGCGCCACAGTTCGAAAGAATAAATTCTTTGGCACTCAGCCTTCTTTATGGTCCAACTCTCACATGCATACATGACTACTGGAAAAACCATAGCTTTGACTAGATGGACCTTTACCAGCAAAGGGATGTCTCTGATTTTAATAAGCTGTCTGGGTTTGTTTATCTTTATCCATAGCTGTTTCCATGATAAAAAAGAAAAGTTGACTGTTTCTCCATGATGATGAGGTACCATTTGAGGGACTCATCATATTTCTAGTCCTCTCACCTTCTTAGCACATGGTTAGATTACACTTCCTTGGTCCCTTCTCATTGCACAGGGCCAGGTCACTAGCTACAGCCAGTGAGCTGCAAACAGAAATAATTTGCGTCATTCTGAATGGGAGCATTTATATACCAGTGCAAGATCCTCCATGACATTTCTTTTGCTCTGACATGAGGAGGTCAACCTCTGAGACGGTGGCTGCTTCATCAGTCTGGGTTCCTGAATGACTTTTACCTCCTCCTGGGGGACATGGTG
Organism: Bubalus bubalis; assembly: GCF_019923935.1. Taxonomy (NCBI): domain Eukaryota; kingdom Metazoa; phylum Chordata; class Mammalia; order Artiodactyla; family Bovidae; genus Bubalus; species Bubalus bubalis. Next base: position 24,672,758 of record NC_059164.1, on the reverse strand, counting down.
TGTGACTGAGACACTTTGTGGTATTGATTCTCTGAGGTTTCATAGGGGAGGCAAACTTTTTTACTGCAGTGTAGCTCAGTCTGTATGGACGGATACAATGTGTTCAAAGGAGAACAGAGTGAAAAATTTTGTATTAGGACCTGTGAGCAAGTAGGTACCAAGTTATATTGCCTGCTTGCACGCAGCCTGTTTGCACGCTAAGTTGCTTCAGTTGTATCCAACTCTGCAACACTATGGACGATAGCCCACCAGGCCCCTCTGTCCATGGGATTCTCCAGGAAAGAATACTGGAGTGGAAGAGTGGGTTCCCATGCCTTCCTCCAGGGGATCTTCCTGACCTAGGGATCAAATTCACATCTCCTGCCCAGTCCTGCCCAGCCGGTGGAGTGCTCCTGGTTTCCTATCTCGTCGTGGAGGGTCGCTGCTGACTGGGCGCTCGTGTTCAGGTTGTCATGGCAAGTTACGAATACGTGAGCCCGGAGCAGCTGGCTGGCTTTGATAAGTACAAGTACAGAGCTGTGGTTACCAATCCACTCTCTCTGTATGTCATGCACCCATTTTGGAACACTGTAGTAAAGGTATTTCCTACTTGGCTGGCTCCAAATCTGATAACCTTCTCTGGCTTTCTGCTGGTTGTGTTCAATTTTCTACTTTTGGCATACTTTGATCCTGACTTTTATGCTTCAGCACCAGGTCACAAGCATGTACCCGACTGGGTCTGGATTGTAGTGGGCATCCTCAACTTCATGGCCTACACTCTAGATGGTGTGGACAGAGAGCAAGCCCGCAGAACCAATTCCAGCACCCCACTGGGGGAGCTTTTTGACCATGGCCTGGATAGTTGGTCATGTGTTTACTTTGTTGTCACCGTGTATTCCATTTTTGGACGAGGATCATCTGGTGTCAGTGTTTTTGTTCTTTATCTCCTGCTATGGGTAGTTTTGTTTTCTTTCATCCTGTCTCACTGGGGAAAGTATAGCACAGGGATTCTTTTCCTGCCATGGGGATATGACATTAGCCAGGTGACTATTTCTTTTGTCTACATAGTGACTGCGGTTGTGGGAGTTGAGGCCTGGTATGAACCTTTCCTGTTTAATTTCTTATATAGAGACCTATTCACTGCAATGATCTTTGGTTGTGCACTGTGCGTGACTCTTCCAATGAGTTTGTTTAATTTTTTCAGAAGCTATAAAAATAACACATTGAAACACAATTCAGTCTATGAAGCTGTGGTTCCCTTCTTTTCTCCATGTTTGCTATTCATTTTGTCTACAGCGTGGATCCTCCTGTCACCTTCAGATATTTTAGAGTTACACCCTAGAGTGTTCTACTTAATGGTTGGAACAGCCTTTGCCAACAGCACATGTCAGCTGATTGTTTGTCAAATGAGCAGTACCCGGTGCCCGACTTTGAACTGGTTGCTGCTTCCTCTTTTTGTGATTGTCATGGTGGTGAATGTAGGAGTAACCCCTTACGTTGAGAGCATTCTCCTGTTTACGCTAATGGCTGCTTTCACTTTGGCCCACGTCCATTATGGAGTACGAGTGGTAAAGCAGCTGAGCAACCATTTTCACATTTACCCCTTCTCATTGAGAAAACCAAACTCGGATTGACTAGGAGTAGAAGAAAAGAATATTGGCCTGTAATCTACAGAAAGAAGTACTGTAAATAAGATGCTTGTAAATAGTCATCCATCACCGTTGAACTAAACTGATCTGCTTAACAGACATGGGAACTCAGTGTGTGTGTGGTACTTGGACAGCAGGAATGATACATATCTGAACTTGTGGAATATTGGACCTATTAACTCCCAGCTTACTTTTTTATAAAACCATGTGTTGTTTTGGTTAAACCTAATAGCCCAGCAAAATATTCCTTGTAGCTTAGGAGTCCATAATGTTTTGGTTCATACAGAGTTAAAGATGCTTGGATTTTATTTTTCAAACCCTCATATTTGTTTAGGAACACTGATAACATTCAGAGGACCCAATGTGTTTTCATATTTGGTACTTAGTAGTAAGTCTTTAGCTGTGGAAGCTATCAGTACCCCAAATCTAATATAGGGAAAAGATAAGAGCAAGTCACTTTCAGCAAGAATGCCAAATGATTAGAGAACAATATACAGTTGCCAAATACTGGTTTCACTTTCCCATGGAAATGCCTTTTGTTCTCATGTGCTAAGAGAGCTTATATATATATATATATATATATATATATATATATATATATTTTTTTTTTTTTAATTCTCTAGTATTCCAGCTCTCTTTGTTATGGAACAGATCTTGATAAGTGGTTTAATTTTCTTTTAAAGAAAAATATTTTATTGAGACTTAATAGAGAATGGATTGTAATTATGGCTCACTCATTGGCATGGTTCAGTGTTTAAACGTGGCATTTTTTTCCCCTCAGCTACAAGTTGCTGAGATTTGGTGCCTGTGAACTATGATCATATGAATGCATGTGATAGCCCCATTCTTAGAATAATTACTTGTGAGGAACATAGATTAACTTCCTTATAAGAAAAAAAGTTTCTTAGGAGTTAGGAATCTCATGAACCTCACTGTGAAATTACTACTGTGAACGTTGCTGCGAAACTGGATTTCTGTGGAGGAAATAGTGCTGTTTTTTTATTTCATACAAGATAAAGACATAGAACTTCTGTCTTCCCCAATTTGTTCACTTCTCCACCTGAAGAAAAATTTTGATATATATGCCTTACTGAGTATTTACACCCTTTAATATGACTTGGAATAATTTTGAGGTTTACTGACAAACTTAAAAATCTCTTTTGACTCTCATATGATTGTTTTATGATCACAGCTTTTCATGAATGTGGATATTCTATTTCTTTCTGATTTGTCTCCTTAATTTGGTGGTGGTGAAATTTACCAGCTGATTTTCTTTTATTTTCCACTGAATGAAGTCTGTGCTTGAATGAAGAGTGTATCTTAAACCCTTTCTTTTGGATGGATTGCACTTGGATAAAATAGGCACCACTGTGTTGATAATGTAATTAAAACCATAATCATTATTTATCTATAAATGTGCCCATCATTAAATAAAAAAAAAAAATTCACATCTCCTGCATCTCCTACATTGGCTGGTGGATTCTTTACCACTAGCACCACCTGGGAAGCTTGCCAAGTTATACTTGCACAGCACAATTAGGCAAATATTGACCAGGCTTTGTACACTCCTTCCACTGGAATTAACTGGAATCAACTAGTAAATGCCTCATGTTGCCTTTTCTATTTCCTTTTCCTAATCGTTGGTTCCAGGCTGTAGCTCTGGTTCCTTTTCTCTTCAGTGCTTGGCACCTTCTCTTTATACACTCTGTTCAGTTCAGTTCAGTTCAGTCCGTCAATTGTGTCTGACTCGTTGCAACCCCATGAATCACAGCATGCCAGGCCACCCTGTCCATCACCAACCTCAGGAGTTCACTCTAACTCGTGTCCATTAAGTCAGTGATGCCATCCAGCCATTTCATCCTCGGTCGTCCCTTTCTCCTCCTGCCCCCAAACCCTCCCAGCATCAGAGTCTTTTCCAATGAGTCAACTCTTCACATGAGGTGGCCAAAATATTGGAGTTTCAGCTTTAGCATCAGTACTTTCAAAAAACACCCAGGACTGATCTCCTTTAGAATGGACTGGTTGGATCTCCTTGCAGTCCAAGGGACTCTCAAGAGTCTTCTCCAACACCATAGTTCAAAAGCATCAATTCTTTGGCACTCAGCTTTCTTCACAGTCCAACTCTCACATCCATACATGACCACTGGAAAAACCATAGCCTTGACAAGACGGACCTTTGTTGGCAGAGTAATGTCTCTGCTTTTCAATATGCTATCTAGGTGGGTCATAACTTTCCTTCCAAGAAGTAAGCGTCTTTTAATTTCATGGCTGCAATCACCATCTGCAGTAATTTTGGAGCCCAGAAAAATAAAGTCTGACACTGTTTCCACTGTTTCCCCATCTATTTCCCAGGAAGTGATGGGACCAGATGCCATGATCTTCGTTTTCTGAATGTTGAGCTTTAGCCAACTTTTTCATTCTCCTCTTTCACTTTCATCAAGAGGCTCTTTAGTTCCTCTTCACTTTCTGCCATAAGGGTGGTGTCATCTGCATATCTGAGGTTATTGATATTTCTCTTCTCAATCTTGATTCCAGCTTGTGCTTCTTCCAGCCCAGCGTTTCTCATGATGGACTCTGCATATAAGTTAAATAAGCAGGGTGACAATATACAGCCTTGACATACTCCTTTTCCTATTTGGAACCAGTCTGTTGTTCCACGTCCAGTTCTAACTGTTGCTTCCTGACCTGCATATAGGTTTCTCAAGAGGCAGGTCAGGTGGTCTGGTATTCCCATCTCTTTCAGAATTTTCCACAGTTTATTGTGATCTACACAGTCAAAGGCTTTGGCATAGTCAATAAAGCAGAAGTAAATGTTTTTCTGGAACTCTCTTGCTTTTCCGATGATCTGATAGAGTGCCTGACAAACCATGGACGGAGGTTCGTGACATTGTACAGGAGACAGGGATCAAGACCATCCCCATGGAAAAGAAATGCAAAAAAGCAAAATGGCTGTCTGGGGAGGCCTTACAAATAGCTGTGAAAAGAAGAGAAGCGAAAAGCAAAGGAGAAAAGGAAAGATATAAGCATCTGAATGCAGAGTTCCAAAGAATAGCAAGAAGAGATAAGAAAGCCTTCCTCAGTGATTAATGCAAAGAAATAGAGGAAAACAACAGAATGGGAAAGACTAGAGATCTCTTCAAGAAAATTAGAGATACCAAAGGAACATTTCATGCAAAGATGGGCTCGATAAAGGACAGAAATGGTATGGACCTAACAGAAGCAGAAGATATTAAGAAGAGGTGGCAAGAATACACAGAACTGTACAAGAAAGATCTTCACGACCAAAATAATCACGATGGTGTGATCACTGACCTAGAGCCAGACATCCTGGAATGTGAAGTCAAGTGGGCCTTAGAAAGCATCACTACAAACAAAGCTAGTGGAGGTGATGGAATTCCAGTTGAGCTCTTTCAAATCCTGAAAGATGATGCTGTGAAAGTGCTGCACTCAATATGCCAGCAAATTTGGAAAACTCAGCAGTGGCCACAGGACTGGAAAAGGTCAGTTTTCATTCCAATCCCAAAGATAGGAAATGCCAGAGAATGCTCAAATATTGGTTACCTTTTCAAAATATGTCACATGTCGTCTCCAATTTCTTCCCTGCCCAGGCTCATCAGGTCCTTTGAGGATGGCTGCCTCAACAAAGGAGATGGGTCTCTTCAGCTTATTTATACAATTGTGTGTGCCATTTCATCCTGCCCTCTCACCTGTGCTCTTCCCCAATTCCATTTCAGCATTTTTGAAACTTTAGGCTTTGCCTCTCTGTTATTGGACTCAATATAATTCTGTTTACCTGGCTTCAGCTTTTAAATATTTGCTAGTCTAGGGGTAGCTTTTCATGTTCTGGCTAGAGCAGAAGAGAGGAGAAGCTAACAAATAATAGAGTCCTGGCAGCCTTCAAATGTGTCTAACCACAACTTTGATGGATGCTAAGAATAGCATTTATAGCAAGTAAGCCTTTGCTGGGAGACCCTACAAAACTACACCTCATTCTCTTCTCTGTCCTTCTGCTGTTGGTTCTCTTGATTTCCTGCTTTCACCTGATCCAGCACTAAAGTCTGAAAGAATGAGTCTCAACTTCAACTGCTTACTAGAGCCAACTGGGTGACTTTAGCAAACATTGATGCCGAGGTCCTAGCCTCCATGATTTCATTGTCATCAGCCTGGGGTGCTGCCTGGGCTCTGGGATCTTGCAGGTTCTCTCATGTAATTTTATCATACAGCCAATGGTAAAAAAAAAATACTGCCCTAGAAACAGACCCCATAGTTCTGGTTGCCTAATTGGTATTCCAATCTGACCAATCCCAGTTTATTCAAATTGAGGAGGAAATGGGATTGAAAATATGATAACTGAAGTGTCATTTACTACTAAAGTATTAGTTCGGAAAAGGATAGAGCCGATCTAAGTGTATCAATATGCATTGGAACACTGTAGCATTTTCTTAGCTCACCAAAATAAGGTCATCTAGACTGAATACAAGGAAGATGTTCATGCTACACTTGGGGCAATGTAGAGTATAGAAAGACTGAAACCAGAAATATGCGGTAGTTGTAATAGACATTCAAAGCCAGATGCAATTCAAGAGGTTTACAACAGACTGGTTCCAAATAGGAAAAGGAGTACGTCAAGGCTATATATTGTCACCCTGCTTATTTAACTTATATGCAGAGTCCATCATGAGAAACGCTGGGCTGGAAGAAGCACAAGCTGGAATCAAGATTGCCGGGAGAAATATCAATAACCTCAGATATGCAGATGACACCACCCTTATGGCAGAAAGTGAAGAGGAACTAAAGAGCCTCTTGATGAAAGTGAAAGAGGAGAGTGAAAAGTTGGCTAAAGCTCAACATTCAGAAAACGAAGATCATGGCATCTGGTCCCATCACTTCCTGGGAAATAGATGGGGAAACAGTGGAAACAGTGTTAGACTTCATGTTTTTGGGCTCCAAAATCACTGCAGATGGTGATTGCAGCCATGAAATTAAAAGACGCTTACTCCTTGGAAGGAAAGTTACGACCAACCTAGACAGCATATTGAAAGGCAGAGACATTACTTTGGCAACAAAGGTCCGTCTAGTCAAGGCTATGGTTTTTCCAGTAGTCATGTATGGATGTGAGAGTTGGACTGTGAAGAAAGCTGAGTGCCGAAGAATTGATGCTTTTGAACTATGGTGTTGGAGAAGACTCTTGAGAGTCCCTTGGACTGCAAGGAGATCCAACCAGTCCATTCTAAAGGAGATCAGTCCTGGGTGTTTTTTGGAAGTACTGATGCTAAAGCTGAAACTCCAATATTTTGGCCACCTCATGTGAAGAGTTGACTCATTGGAAAAGACTCTGATGCTGGGAGGGATTGGGGGCAGGAGGAGAAGGGGATGACCAAGGATGAGATGGCTGGATGGTTCGCCAACTCGATGGACATGAGTTTGAGTGAACTCCCGAGGTTGGTTATGGACAGGGAGGCCTGGCATGCTGCGATTCATGGGGTCACAAAGAGTTGGACACGATTGAGTGACTGAACTGAACCAATATTTGAGCATGTAATAAAAACAAATGTCAAGCAAAACTGCTTCTTTATTTATTCTTCTTGAACTGTAGTTGATGGCTGTGTTACAACTGATTTAGGATAAGGATATTGTTTATTTATGAGAAAAAAAAACCCAAACAGTGGAATGTCTTATAAAAATGGCACATGTTAAGGAGAAGGTAACCTGAGTTCACTATGATAGTCTACCTCAATATTATTATTCCATGGTTCAGTTTAGTTCAGTTCAGCCATTCAGTTGTGTCCAACTCTTTGTGACCCCATGGACTATAGCACACAAGACTTCCGTGTCCATCACCAACTCCCAGAGCTTGCTCAAACTCATGTCCATTGAGTAGGTGATGCCATCCTACCATTTCATCCTCTGTCATCCCCTTGTCCTCCTGCCTTCAATCTTTCCCAGCATCAGCGTCTTTTCAAATGAGTCAGTTCTTCACATCAGGTGGCCAAAGTATTGGAGTTTCAGCTTCAGCATCAGTCCTTCCAATGAATATTCAGGACCCATTTCCTTTAAGATGGACTGGTTTGATCTCCTTGCAGTTCAAGGAACTCTCAAGAGTCTTCTCCAACACCACAGTTAAAAAAGCATCAATTCTTCGGTGCTCAGCTTTCTTCACAGTCCAACTCTCACATCCATACATGACTACTGGAAAAACCATAGCCTTGACTAGATGGACCTTTGTTGCCAAAGTAATGTCTCTGCTTTTGAATATGCTATCTAGGTTGGTCATAACTTTCCTTCCAAGGAGCAAGTGTCTTTTAATTTCATGGCTGCAGTCACCATCTGCAGTGATTTTGGAGCCCCAGGACATAAAATCTGTCACTATTTCCATTGTTTCCTCATCTATTTGCCATGAAGTGATGGGGTCGGATGCCATGATCTTTATTTTTTGAATGTTGAGTTTTAACTCAACTTTTTTACTCTTCTCTTTCACTTTCATCAAGAGGCTCTTTAGTTCTTCAATTTCTGCCACAAGGGTGGTATCATCTGCATGCTGCTGCTGCTGCTAAGTCGCTTCAGTCGTGTCCAACTTTGTGCGACCCCATAGATGGCAGCCCACCAGGCTCCCTCGCCCCTGGGATTCTCCAGGCAAAAACACTGGAGTGGGTTGCCATTTCCTTCTCCAATGCACAAAAGTGAAAAGTGAAAGTGAAGTCGCTCAGTCGTGTCCGACTCTTAGCGACTCCATGGACTGTAGCCCGCCAGGCTCCTCCATCCATGGGATTTTCCAGGCAAGAGTATTGGAGTGGGGTGCCATTGCCTTCTCCAATCATCTGCATATCTGAGGTTATTGATATTTCTCCTTGCAATCTTGATTCTAGCTTGTGCTGGTATGTTGGAGTAAATGTTTTATCTCATGTGTGTGCTAAGTCATGTTCAACTCTTTTCGACTCCATGGAGTGTAGCCTGGCAGGCTACTCTGTTTGTTGAATTTTCCAGGCAAGAGTACTGGAGTTGCCATTTCTTTTTCCATGGTCCTCCCGGATCAGGGATCAAACATGTGCCTCCTGCATTGGCAGAAAGATTCTGTACCACGGTTCCAGTCACCTGAGAATCCCATGTTATACCTTTGTTGTTGTTCTGTCACTTAGTCATGTCCAACTCTTTGAGAACCCATGGACTGCAGCACGCTGGGTGTCCCTGTCCTTCACTATCTCCCTGAGTTTGCTTAAAACTCACATTTGTTGAGTCAATGATTCCATTCAACCATCTCATCCTCTTGCCCCCTTCTCCTCCTGCCCTCAATCTTTCCCAGCATCAGGGTCTTTTTCCAATGTGTCAGCTCTTCGCACCAGGTGGCCAAAGTATTGGAGTAAAGATACTCTGTAGAATGGGTTAGTATCCACTCATGCTTGTTTGCTTTTCCCTTCTCCTGCTAATATTCTTTCATCCTTACACTCTCTTCTTTCTTATTCTTTTCTTGTTGTCTGCATTTTTAAGGTCCCTAGCCTGTCACGGTGACTCCCACCACCAGATCAGCAGATTGGGCATATTTGCTCTAGCCCCTATTAATTTATTCCCTGTAATCAATACCACTCTTATGCCACTTGTGTTTGTTCTCTCATCTTGAATCCTTTTCTCTGTCTAGAGGTTTTTTCCTAACTCGTGTGACCTCATTCCTCTGCTGCCTCCACAAATGCCCTGTGAAGCCTGAAGCTGCTGCCAGAACTCTTTACAGTGACTTACCCAGAGAAGCTTTGTTTAGCATTCCCACAAAATGAGTCACTTGAGCCTTCCATGTTCAGGGAAAGCTCCTGCTTGCCTAAGGAGGCTGACAGAGTGGCTGGGTACTCCCTGAACTTGAAGTTTGCAAACCCCAGTTGAGAGTTTCATTATTTCTACTCCTTGATCTCTTGCTCTGGATCCAATAGACCATCTCCTTCTTCTTTCCATTCCAGCTGAAGGCTGGACTGTGCCAGAAATCTGTCTGGGCATGATTTCCTTGATGTTTCATTTCTATATTGTACAGTGGGGAAAATGGCAAGGTTTCAGGTAGCAGAGGTTGGCGGCGGCTCCCACAAATCATTTGCCTCTGTTTTGAACCCTTTGATGCCCCAGGACCTCTTGCTTCTCTGCCTTCTCTCTGCTATCTGCCCCACAGCACATGCACACACACACATACACTCACACACACATACACTCACACACACACACTACATGGAAATTCTCAACCTAATGATGGGAGTAGGGGGTGGAGAGAGAGAATATATAACATCTCAGAATCTTAGGAGTTAGAAAATTGTTTTAAAACATTTAACTACTATAAGATTTTTGTATATTTTTGAATAGGTGAACAAGAAAATTGTTTGAAAAAAGAAAGTTATGCTCAAGTGATTTCATATTGGTTAAATGCAAAAAAAATTTTAACGGTAACATTGTTTTTTCAAAACAAGGTTAACTGCTGTTCAGTGTAAAATTACTCACTGGGTCCATATTTATTACAAATTAGATAATTAAATTCTTAATGTGGTATTAAGAGACTACCACATATACCCCCACATATACAATACAACCTCAACATAATTTTTCAACATATTCTTCTTTATTGAGCTTTTAAAAGTATAATGTATATTTTAAAGCCAATGAACCATGGGTAACTCTATTCTTTCTCCCGCGTGTGCCTTCCTTTATCATTACCACTCCTGATGACATTTTTTCTTTCTAAAATTCAAACATCATATATGTAGAGAGAATATCTTATTAATCTTGTTTTGTCTATCTCTCCATAATTTTTTGGAATATTTTAAAGTCAATCCCAAGTATCATTATTCATAGTATATAACTAAGATATTGGACTTTTAAAACATATTCACAATGCTGTTGAATCAACTAAATCTTCCCAGGTGGAGTTAGTGGTAAAGAACCTGCCTACCAGTGCAGGAGACATAAGAGATGTGGGTTCAATCCCTGAGTCAGGAAAATCCCTTGGAGATGGCAACCCACTGCAGTACTCTTGCCTAGAGAATCTCATGGACACAAGAGCCTGGAGGGCTACAGTCTATGGGGTGGCAAAGATTCGGGCATGACCGAAGTGACTTAGCATACAACTGTCATCTACTATTCATTTCATATCCAAATTTCCTCAACCTATGAAACGGAAGAAAATGTTTGCAAATCATATATCTGATAAGGAGTTAATATGCAAAAGATTTAAAGAATTCACACAGCAGAAATCCCCCAAACAATTCTATTTAAAAAACAGGCAGAGGAACTGAATAGACACTTTTCCAAGGGAGACATAGAGATGACCAACAGGTATATGTGAAGGTGCTCAAATCAATAACTACCATGGAAATGCAAATCCAAATCACAATGAGATTTCACCTTATACTTGTTAGAATGTTGGTGAGGATGTGGACAAAAGGGAACCCTTGTGTACTGCTGGGGACTGTAAATTGATGCAGCCACTGTGGAAAGTAATATGGATTTTCCTTAAAATTTAAAAATCGAACTACCATGTGATCTGCAATCTCATTTATAGGTATATATCCAAAGGAAATGAAAATGGGATATCAAAGGGTATCTGTACTCCCATATTCATTGCAGCATTATTCATAGTAGCCAAGACTTGAAAACAATCTGTCTGTCTCTCTCTCTCTATATATACACACACAACACTCACACACACACACATATGTATATGTGTGAAATACTATTCAGTCAAGATAAAGAAGGAAATTCTGCCATTTTTGACAACTTAGATTGATCTTGAGGGCATTATAAGTGAAATAAGCCAGACAGAGAAAAGCAAATACTGCATGAATGAGATAGTTTGGTAGCATCATCAACTCAATGGACATAAATTTGAGCAAACTCCAGGAGACAGTGGAGGACAGAGGAGCCTCACATGTTACAGTCCATGGGATCACAAAGAGTCAGATCTAACTTAGCAACTGAATAACAACAACAACAAATCATTTATATGTGGAATCTTAAAAAATAAGTCAAGGTCATAAAAACAACTAGAAAAACAGGTTCCAGGTGATGCATGATGGAGGAAACAGGGAAAGGTTGGTAAAAAAGGATACAAACTTCCAGCTCTAAGGTGAATAAAGTTGGAAAATATAATGTATAACATGGTGACTATAGTCAATAACACTGTATTAAGTAATTGAATTTTAAAACAGTAGAATTCAGCAACAAAAAAGATAAATATATGAGGTGACAAATGTATTGATTAACTTGATGGGGAGAATCTTTTCAAAATGTATGTATCAAAACATCACCATGAACTCTTTAACTATCTTACAATTTTATTTGTCAATTATACCTGAATAAAGTTAAAAAAAAAAAAACTTCACTGAATGAACACAAGACAAAAAAGGAATTAAGAAGTTTCTAAATTTTGGGAATATAAAGTGATGCATATTATGTCTTTTTAATCTTTCCAATTGCAATGAAAATTTTAACGGTGGCACTAAGCTACAATTTCTGTTGACCTTTGATATGTGAAATTTCTTTCAAATTAAATCAAGACTATTTAGCTATATAGGGATAAAAGAATCTTGATTTGTTTGAGAAACACATTTGGAAAAGTTATGATGAACTTTAATGGGAAACACACTTGGATAGAAGCCTGGGCATAAGGTTGAAATTGATCATCACATTGTTTGTTTAGAAAAGAAAACATAACATTCAAAGAATATGTTGGAAGCATTGGATTTCTTCACATGAGAACACACACATTGAAAATGTTGGGGTTTGGATAAAGCGTAAATTACAGACTACTTTGTTCTTTAGTTGAAAGTGTTGAACTTTAAGGATATGCATATATTGTTGGATATACTAAAATCAGAATATTTTTGCATGGAGAATACTTTTAGGGGAAAAAGGAAACAAAATAATAGAAACTTTTGAAAATTAATAGTGCTAATGACCAGACTTTGGAAATAATTCTACAAATGGAAGAGTGAAATGATAGACAATTTATAGCAAGTCAGATACATAGGTTATAGAGGGCAGCTGATCATTGCTTGCCTGGGTGGTCTCCCATTTCCCAGAAGAGTGAATTGCTGAGCTTCATGAGAGAGTCATGACATACTCTGCACCTAAGGGGACTTTGTGTGTGGGAAGGGTGGAGGGAGGATGGATAACTCTTTAAAAAGTCAGAGAAGGGGGTCAAAAAATCATAGAAGAAACTTTTTAAGTTATATAAACCAATCCATTTACCCCCAAGAAAAACCACACCTAAATTCTTCCAGGCAGATTAGGATCTTTCCTTCTTCTAAAGACCTCCACAGAAGTTTCCATTTCCGTACTTTAGTACTAAACAGACTTTACTCTCAGAGCACTGTTCTTTTGCCTATGTTAAATCTTTCATGACACTGCCAAGACAGTCATTTGTTCTTATAAAATCCTCTGCATAGAGGAGGACAGCTGAGTGAGCTTGCTTTAGGAACTCTTGGTCTATTCCTCTTTTCCCTTGGCCCTTTGTTCTCTACACTTAGAAATTCCATTTCTCTAAGATAGGGATTTCTGGGGCCTTTCAGGGGTCAAGTAGACAATATATCACTTGTATGATTTAAAAGAGTAGAGCGTGGTGGCAAAGTGGAGAACAAATGCTGTTCTAAAGGCATTTAATTGCATATTCATTGTATGCACTGGTTAGGCCAAGCCAAATATGACTTTGGGGGTGAATTCTGCATGAAAGCTGCCCACTTCCAGCCTTGCTTTAGGCTTTCCAAAAGGGTAGCATGGGCTTCCCTGTTGGCTCAGCAGTAGAGAATCACCAGTTTGATCCCTGGGTCAAGAAGCTCCCCCGGAGAAGGAAATGGCAACACACTCCAGTATTCTTGGCTGGTTCCACGGACAGAAGAACATGGAGGGCTACAGTCCATGGGCTTGCAAAAAGTCAGGGGGTTAGTGACTAAACAACAACAACAAAAGGGGAGCATATGGCAGTCAGGTTGCTTTTGCCTATATTTACAAACAAAAAACCAAGACTTAATTTAGCTCTGATGAAAGATGATTCTTGTCTGTATTCTCCAGGGCTAGAAGCACTCTTATTAAAGGCAGTTATTCATATAATTATTTATATTATAATTATACAATTACAATTATTCTATATTCTGTAGGTCTTAGTAAATGCATTAGCTCCAAGACAATTCCCAATAATCCTTGTGTCCAATATTCATATCCTTGTGTGCTAGCCCTGTGTGAGTCATTGTGGGAAGGGATGGTGTATGACTTAGTCATGGAAGCCTTGTAGCTTTCACATTTGTCTCTCCAGTAAGCCAGTGCCATGCTATAAGGACACTCAAACATTGCTGTGTAGAGGATCTGAGGCCTCCAACCAACAGCCAACACCATCATGCCAGTCTAATGAAAGCCATGTTGGAGATGGATCCTCCAAACTCAGTCATGCCTTCAGGTAATTTCTGCTGCTGCTGCTGCTAAGTCACTTCAGTCGTGTCCGACTCTGTGCGACCCCATAGACAGCACCCCACCAGGCTCCCCTGTCCCTGGGATTCTCCAGGCAAGAACACTGGAGCGGGTTGCCATTTCCTGCTCCAATGCATGAAAGTGAAAAGTGAAAGGGAAGTCACTCAGTTGTGTCCGACTCTTAGCGACCCCATGGACTGCAGCCTACCAGGCTCCTCCGTCCATGGGATTTTCCAGGCAAGCGTCCTGGAGTGGGGTGCCATTGCCTTCCCCATCAGCTAATTGCAGGACCAGCAAATATATGATTACAACTGAATGAGAAACTCCAAATGAGAACTGCCCATAAGACTCCCTCCTGAGTTCTCAGCCAATGGGAACTCGAGATGTAATAAATGTTTATGTATTGTTTCAAGCCACTAAGTTTTAGTGGTGACTTATTAGGTAGAAGTAGATGACAAGACAAATGGAGTTGGTAGACTTAAGAGTCATACACCCAAAGTTTCAGGCCTCTATGACTTAAAGCAAGTAACAGAATCAATCCTGGTGACCCATTCCTCTCAGTTTCTTTCTTTCTTTCCTTTTTTTTTTTTTTTTTAAATATTTTGAGCTTTTTAAGATATGGTTGACATATAACTTTGTGTAGTGTAGAATGTGATGATCTGATATACATATATACTGTGAAATGATTCCCACAATAAGGTTTGTTAACACATCCATCATCTCCCATATTTTCCCAGTTTCTTTGGCCCTAGGAAGGGAGATGTTGTGTTCTTCCCTGGGAATGTGGAGCTAGGGATAATATTCAAAGCAAGGCAGTTTTACATGTGTCACATTTTTTCCATGCCATGTGTATGTACTTAGTCAGTCGTGTGACCCCATGGTCTGTAGCCTACTGGGCACCTCTGTCCATGGGATTTCCTAGGCAAGAATACTGGAGTGGGTTGCCATTTCCTACTCAAAGTAATCCTTCCAATCCAGGGATCAAACCCATATCTCTTAGGTTTCCTGCATCAGATTCTTTACCACTGCATCACCTAGGAGGTCACTTTCCATGCCATATTGGCTCTTAATAATTATTCACGAATAGCCAATTGGAGAAGGAAATGGCAACCCACTCCAGTATTCATGCCTGGAGAATTCCATGGACAGAGGAGCCTGGTGGGCTGCAATCCATAGGGTCACAAAGAGTTGGACAAACTGAGCGACTGACACAATAGCCAATATTAATTGAACTTTTATCAAGTGGCAGTGATATGCTAAGGGTTCTATTTGAGTTATCTTCATACAATCCTTACAATAGCTTTAAGAAGTAGATACTATTACTATGTTTTGCCAACTTACCACAAGACAATTCTAAGGAGCTGGTGAAATAGGCTCTTGTCTAAGAAAAAATGATAAGGAAAAAATGCTACAAAATTTCCCTGTCCTAAAATATCTTTATAAATCAGATTCCACAGTTACTTTATGAATATGAATGTTAAGTATTTTTCAAGGCTCTCTCTAAACAGGGTACTCAGTCAGTTAATGAGTACATTTAGCAGGCGTGTTTTGTACCTCTTCTTGTGAAATTGAGTAGCAACTGCCCATTAAAGTGAGCTTCATGATAGCAGGGAACCCAACTGACAAGGCACCAGGTACTATGCTGTGAGGTCCACTGTTGTCCACGCCAAGGCCATGTTTCCCAGGAGTCATTCCTGGTCAGTGACTGAGTGTGCCAGGGCCACCACTGCAGCACTGCCGCCCCCAAAGGACACACGACTCTGAAAGCTGACTGCCCAAGGCCCTACATGCTGCTGCTACTGCTGCTAAGTTGCTTCAGTTGTGTCCGACTCTGTGCGACCCCATGGACTGCAGCCTACCAGGCTTCTCCGTCTGTGGGATTCTCCAGGCAAGAACACTGGAGTGGGTTGCCATTTCCTTCTCCAATGCATGAAAGTGGAAAGTGAAAGTGAAGTCTCTCAGTCGTGTCTGACTCTTAGCGACCCCGTGGACTGCAGCCCACCAGGCTCCTCCATCCATGGGATTTTCCGGGCAACAGTACTGGAGTGGGGTGCCATTGCCTTCTCCCAAGGCCCTACATAGATCTCTTAAAACTGTACTACAGTGTAACCATCTTCTATCCACCCTTTTCTTTGCCTCTCTCAGGTCAAACCTTCTCATATTCCTCTCATAGGTGTTGTTGCCCCTCATAAATCTCATGCATGGCTGGTCCTCTCTTTTCATCTGCTTCTCAGATGACCTGGACTAACATTTACCGGTAGCACATAAAGCATCTATGATCACAGTGTGGCAAGAAACTGGCATGAGCAAGCCTAAGAGGACTTAAGAAGATTCAAGAGATAAGTAATCTGTTGCATAATTTTGGTTAAACAAACTGGTGCTGTACAGAGTTGAATAAAAGCTGATTTATGAGGATGTTAAATGGAGACCTCCTTGTAGCAAAAAGAAAAAAAAAAGCGTTAATTAGAAAAATGACACAGATAGAATGAGTGTATGTGATCTTTTTAGTGAAGTTAGACTGATTCTTTATCTAAGAATTCCCAAGTGTAGCAGCCACTTTTGGGTGCCCTGCTTTACCTGCCCTCAGCTCACCTCTGATTTTAGCTGCTGCAGAGATAAACAGTTCTGGGCAAGTTCAGACTCACACCAACCCATCGCAAGCACTTTGCTAGTGGTAGGGTTGCCAGATTTAGAAGGGAATAAAAAAAACCACGGGATGCCTTGCTACATGTGAATTTTAGATAAAGAATCATTTTTAGTGAAAGTATACTTCATGTAATATTTATAATTTAAAAAGAATTCAGTTTATCTGAAACCCTGACTGAACTGGGCATCTTGCATTTTGTTGCACCTCTACGCAGGAGAGTCTCCACTTTTCTGTTGCAGAGCTTTCTCTGAAGCCCTGGGAGCACCCTCAGCCTGCACACAGGAGCCCAGCAGGGAAGGGAGTTGATGTCCCCAGGAGAGTAACCCTCAGCCAGTGGAGGACAATAGCTGGGGATTGGCACATAGCACCTGTCGTTCCAGTGGAGCTTGTTTCTCAGTTTCCTGCAGTTTTGAGTCCCTGTTCCCTCCAGCAGCAGTCTCAGTAATGCACACCTGTACCGGCCTCTCCTTCCATTCTCTTTCTTCCTGCTCATTCACTTCTGATTCCTGTGATTACCCTTCAAATAAATCTAACTCCACATCTTGGAATTCACATTTGGGGGAATCTACATTAAGACAGCATTTTTACAGATAGAAGCAAGTATAAATAATCCCTTTCCCTCCAAATAATTTCAAGTAGCCATAAATTTGAAAAATGAGCTTACAGTAGTGAATGATCACCTAATTATATGAAGATATAATTTTAGATTCTAAGTAAATAAAAAAATTATACCACTTACATTTCAGGAAGGGACATTCTCATTTGTGAATAAAATAAATCATTTGCTCATATTCACTTAAGGTAAAAAAAAATTTTTTTTCTCATGAAAACAGTAACTCTCCAGTATGTATGAAGTGAGCAACTAAGGCTAACCAAATCTACTTTCTAGTATACGTACTTTAAAGGCAATAAGTGTTTTTATTTAAAGAAGTAATAGAAACATAGTTTATGTAAACAAATCTGTAGTGGATTTGGGAAGTTTGTGATTTTTAGTTCTTAAGTACTTCTGGTCATCAGTATAAATATTGTGATACTATTGAAGAGTTACATTCCTTTCTGGCAGTGTTTCCCATTTTGTCAACTACAGGTTTCAAGTCCCTTTAGACTGTGAAAGGTTCTGCATAAAACGATCAATCATCCCCTTCTGGCTATTTGGCAGAGGCAGCCAATGACTTGTTCTATCATGAAGTGAATTCATATATATTCATGAGGCACAGAGACACACTTCATTGTTTCAGATTGTTTTGTTATTTCAGAATAAATCATAAAGACACCATCCCACCCATAGCTGGTAAAGAAATATTTGTCCTACAATCCTCACCTTTGTGGTTTGTAGTATTTTAACTTGCACCGTTTAGCCGACATTACATGTTTCTTTTCTTTTTTTTTACAGTACATTGTATACTTTTTTAAAAAGCACCATGTCTTTATTATCTTGCACCAGCAAAAATTGGGAACATCTAAAAACTGAAACAACATGCGTCCTAAATTAGTGATTTAATTTTCACAGAGCATAGGACTCAGGGCAGAATGATCAACTTTGTACAGGTAGGTATTATCTGAACTTCCAAATTCCATCAAGCTCAGTCTTTCTGTCCCTTGTTTATTTATGCAGAACTTTCCAAGAATCTATTGTAATTGCAAAATCTTGCCTCCTGCCAAGATGTCTGTGTGGACTTCAATCAGAGACACAATAAATAGCACAAGCAGTATGAAAACAACTTGCTGGGAAAGCTATTAATATTTTAACACCTCTGATAAACAGGAAAAGAGGTGAATATTTGTATTTAAAGCCATTCAAGTTCCTCACTTTGTCTGCCTTTCCTAATCAATGTAATTCTAGGCAAGTAAAATTTTATAAAATTAAGGCAAGTAAAATCCAGAGATAATGAATCCCAGAGACATAAAAACCATTGAACATTCTTGATTACCACCAATGTGGTTCTCAGAAAAGAGTTTACTGGATCTTTCCTAAGAATTATGTTTTCAGCAACAAGATGAATCAAACATGTACTGTCTCAGATTCTAACAATGGCTGTTTAGGTGGCACAGTGCCGGTACAGAACTTAGTCAAATTCTTGCCATAGGGATCAACAAAGTTTAAAAGGACAAATGACAGTAAATGTGGCTCCACATAGGATTGGAATCGGACACTTGAGTTTGAATCCTGGCCCTGGATGTATTCGCTGGTGAACTCAGACAGTTTATTTGATTTTTTTACCCTAGATTTTCTTATCTGGATAATGTAGCTGATCATACCTATCTCAATATTATGAGAATATGCACTAGGCATAGAGTAAGAATCTATGAATTTTAGTTGTTATTATTATCAGTCACTGCGCTTGACTGCAAAGAATAGAACTCCGCCCAGCTAGAGTAAACAGAAAAGGAATCTGTTAAAGGTCACTGGGTAGCTCTGAGATTCTTGAGGTAGAAGGGACAGAGAATCAGACTCGGAAGTGACTTAAAAAGGACAATGCCTAAATCAGGTTGCAGAGGCTGCAGAGGGTACATATACTGAGCTTACACAGGAGCTACATAAATTGTGGAGCTCAGTGTAAAGTGAAAGTATGGGGCCAGTTTTTCAAAAAGTAAGACAATTTTCATTAAAGATACAAAAATGTAGAGGTCTTTCCTTTTTTCTGCAGTCTCTCCACTTGTCTTGATGATTTTTATTTCATGTTGTTTTCAGCAAGTAAAAAGCAAATTAAAAAATTGCAATATGAATCTTGTTACTCATCTTGGTGTACAAATGTCTTAAATGCAAATATAAGACCATTTCATTTTTATGTACAATTATTGAAATTAGCACAATTCATGTGTCATATCTTGTATATATTTATGTATTTTGTCCTCACTAGAAGAGTAGAAACTGCTCAAAACTATCTCAACTGTTTTTACTTTGCTTCTTGAAACAGGGCATTCTACCAACACTCTCTACATTTGGCATGCTGATGAGCAGGAAAGAACTGAAAAGAAAAGGAGATATGGATTGCCTTAACTTTTCCTTTTCTTCTATGTCATCATTCTCAGAGTAAGAAGTTGCTACTACAGAGGACTAACAGGAATAGGAAAAGCTGTGATAGGACTCCTCGGTCGTTCATGTTTCTTAGAACAACATTACCTTTCTTGGCGTTCTGGCTGGGGCTATGGATTCCCCCCGCAATACTCCAGAGTAGACGTTAATATGTTTACTGTGAGCTTCGCTGACCATCCACCACACAGTGGGCTACTGCAGCACTGGGCTTACGGGTCAGTAATTGCTACCTGCAAATGGGCAGTAAGGAGCAGACGCGGACATGTATTTTGGACAAATGGGTATATTTTGTATACTCTGATTAGAGTATTCCTTGGAAGATTTTATTTTCAATCCGAAAGGCATATACTTTACTGTCTGGATATTCTTTTCTAAGAAAGTAAATGCTAGTGTCAGAAATTCATCTACTTAAAGAAACGCATAGGATGCAAGAGACTAAGCAAAAGAAACATATATAAATTCATCCTTGTCTTGTTGGCCCCAAGAATGTTAGGGCAAAAGTCACCTGACATAGTATGTTGCGTTACAATGATTCAGAACTAAAGAAGTCTCTGCTGGAAAAATTTTCAAGAGCTTAAGGCATCTGTGTTATGCTAGAAAGTTGGTTTGATAAAGTGATTTAGTACTTTGTCATTCCATTCCCAGGGACCTTTTCTAGTGACCTGTCATCAACATACACCCTCAATATACAGATAAACCGAACTAGTATCAAGAAATACCTCTCCTCAAAGAACTGGGTTGATAGACAGTTATCAATTGGGTGTCCTGCATTCCTGAAGTTCATTTTCAAGCTCATTTTTCATTCTGCTCTACCCTCATGCTATTCTTTCAAGTAAAAGAGAGGTTAACTTTGGTGTGTAATATATTTCACTTCATCAGACGCATTACTCAAATAAATGTGAGGAATTTCTTGGCTATAAGATTGTTGGAACATTAATCTTCCTTTTTGTTTTATTTCACTATTGTAAAAATAAAGACCTTACATTCTGACTCCTTTAACAAAACACTAAATGAAGTCAGATATAGAAGATTTTTTTTTAATATAATAGAAGTAACACAGGTAAACTGTCTTGTATTTCTTCACTAATGTTTATCCATGCACATGACTTGATTTGGATGAAATTAGTAACATAGATAAACACATACTGGGGGATATCTTTGTTACTTTATTTTGGGTGTGTTTTTCAGGACTGATGTAAGAACTTACTGGTCA
Organism: Bubalus bubalis; assembly: GCF_019923935.1. Lineage (NCBI taxonomy): Eukaryota > Metazoa > Chordata > Mammalia > Artiodactyla > Bovidae > Bubalus > Bubalus bubalis. The sequence continues at coordinate 24,651,807 of NC_059164.1, read as the reverse complement.
ATAAATATTTGTTAGGATGAATGACTCTATTAGTAAGTAACTATGACCAGTCTAACAAAGATGTTGGTTCATAATGGCTAACAATGGCTAATAGATTTAAGTAAAGAAACTTCATGAAATTAGATTTGCTGTATTGGGTTACCAGCATTTTCAATTCAATTTTAAGAAGTTTTTCAAATGGGATTAGATCAAGCATTTAAAGAAAATAAGGGAAGCTTCCCTAGAAAAGTGGTTGTTTGAGTACTTTTCTAAACTGAATCATGAGATTATAGAGAACAGCCTGTAATAGTGTGCTAGTTCTCCTCTTCATCCTTAGCCAAACAATATTCAGCTGGGCTCATGATGGCCCAGATTATATTTCCCAGGCACTCTTGAGCTATTAATAGATGTGGCCATGTGACTAGATTTTTAAGACCAATAAGCTGTGAGTAGAAGTGATGTGTACAATTCAGACTGTGTTGTTAAGAACAGGAGAATATGTACATCTATGGTTAATTCATGTTGATGTATGACAGAAATCAAACCAATATTTTAAAGCAATCAATTAAAAATAAATAAATATTATAAAAAAACAGGAGAATAAAAATCCATCTTATCTAACTCACTGTGATTTTGGATTTATAGTATATGCAGACAAAGCTTTATTCTAAATAATGCAATGTCCAAGATAAAATGTTAATGGCGACAAAAATATGGTAAGAATCTGTTAAGTTTTCAATGAACTAAATCAATGTAAGATGAGAATGTTTGGCTTATATAAACATACGTATATATGTATGTGTATGTATGTATGTATGTATTAGTTATTTAAAGATCTGTCTTCAAAATGAAAAGTGAAAGTCACTCAGTCAAGTCCGACTCTTTGGGACCCCATGGACTCTATAGTGTGTGGAATTCTCCAGGACAGAATACTGGAGTGGGTAGCCTTTCCCTTCTCCAGGGGATATTCCCTCCTAGGGATCAAACCCAGGTCTCCCATATTGCAGGCAGATTCTTTACCAGCTGAGCTACAAGGGAAGCTCAAGTACACTGGAGTTGGTAGCCTAACCCTTCTCCAGCAGGTCTTCAAAATAATTACCCTCAATTCTCTACTTGGTTTTGCAGCTTCACTTTTACTCATGCATCAAGCCCTTGCCTAATCCAGGTCTGGACTTTCAGGGGGCTTGAGTGCTAATCAGGTGGTCCTGAAGAGCTTACAAAGAAAAAAAGTTGATTTTCCACAATGACATGAAAAGGCTTGAGGACGTTGAGTAAGAAAAGCAAATTACAAAATAATGCATAAAGTATAAACTCAATAAATAAACAAACACACAAAGAAATTTATACATACTAGCTTGGTGTATATATATATGTAAACTCATGTGAATGTATAAATTAATAGAAACTGTTTGCAAAGATATATGGAAAATTATTAATGGTAGTTTCCTCTAGAGAAGGGCGAGCATTTGGAAGGGAATAAGGTGAAGGTGAAATTTAACTTTTTAGTCCATATGCTTATTTACATTTGAATGCTATATAAAGAATATGCATTCAGAAATTACTCATGGATTTCACATATGTATGTGTCATGAAGTTAAAATACATATTATCAAAATTGAAATATAAATTATTTATACTTATTAAATACCTAAATATTTGTATATGATAAAAATGAACTTAGGAAGGTATGGTTTGGTTATATTGCTGGAGGGAAAAGTCTTTATACATAATTTTTTTTTTTTACTTCAGAGCTAAAGTACTAAGTTTAGGGTTTGACTCTTAACTTGCAAGCAATAACTAATGGGTAAGTTATATGTATTCTTTGAAAAGCATAGCTTATAATGTAGAGTGGCTGCTAAGATTGTAGGTTATATCACCAGACCATTCAAGTGCCAAAGCTCGATACCTTAGAGGAACTCAATAGATGTTATCATTATTAAGATTACTCTTAAAATATGGAAAACTGAAGTCTTTTAGATATATCTGGTTATAATTTCATTAAGCCAGGTACAAATTATTGTGGAGGAAAAGAGAAAACCTGACAGAAAAATGCAGGCAATGTTTTAAATAAGCATACTTTGCAAGTGAACTCAGTAAAATTCCAATTAAAAATGTTTTATAACATGTACAAAATGATTTATAAATAAATTTATAATATTACAGGTCACATTGAAGATATAATGGAAGAGCTTGATTCAATAGAGAAACCAATAATAGCCATAAATATTAAGGCAACCATGAAAAACCTTAAAAAGAAATCTGTAAACTCTATATGAGGAGAGGTTTGCTAAGAGATATGTTAATATAAGGAGACAATAAATTTAGAGACATCTCCTGTTCCTAAATGGAAAAACTGAGATAAAAGAAAGTCCAACAACAATGTGCATGCTTAGTCATGTCCGGCTCTTTGCAACCCTATGGACTGTGGCCTGCCAGGCTCTTCTGTCCATGGGATCTTCCAGGCAAGAATACTGCAGTGGGTTGCCATTTCCTTCTCCTGTGGATCATCCCGACTCAGGGACTGAACTTGCATCTCCTGCACTGGCAGACGGATTCTTTATCCACTAAGCCACCAGAAAAGCCGAAAAGAAAGTCAATTTTTCACAATTGGTAAGTTTGGCACTATCCCAGTTAAATTTGTTGCAGGTTGATTTCCTAATATAAGACATTTATTAGGAATTGATATATGGGGAAATGAAGGAGAAAGCAGCAGAATTGATCAGTAAGTATTTCTTAAAATGAATCACTCTATGAGTAAGTTATTATGGCCATTCTAATAAAGATGTTGGCCCATCCCATAGTAGTTCATAGAATTATTAATAGAAGGAGTAATGGACTGAGATGTAGATGCGAAAAGCCTCAGCTAACCACCTGGGACTGTTTGCTCCACAGAGTCATCCCAGGCCAGCTGAAATAACTGATCCTTTTATCATTCCTCTGCCAGGTACCTGATGGACGTGGTCTCTGGAGGGACGAGACCCTGCAGGAGCTGACAGCTGGAAGGTACCTACATAGTCCTCACAGCTGGGCACCAAGCCTTTCCTTGGGGGTTCTGGATCATGGGTTTCCATGTCCACCGCATTTTGGAAGAATGTGACAAAGTGGTTTTAAAGTTCAACCGGAAATTCCCTGGCAGTCCAGTGGTTAGGATGCCATGCTTTCACTTGCTGAGGGCATGGGTTCAATTCCTGATCAGAGAACTAACATCCCACAAGCTGTGGGATGCAGACAAAAGAAAATAAGGTTCAACTGGAAGAAGAAGCAAACAAGAAGAGCCAATACATTTTTGAAAAAGGAAAATAAGAAAAAGGATTTGCTGTCAGGTATTGAAACATATTTGAAAAGCTTCAGTAATCATTGGTAGTTCTGTCATAGGAATAGACTGAAAGTTCAAAATGATAAGGATCTGAAAGCCAGAGAAACAGCCTCCTGTACACATAAACATTTAGTACATGATTGTGGGGGAACAGTTTGCTTTTTGTTTGTTTTTTGAGATACTCGGAAGACGAAGGCAATGATTTCATTCAAGAGCACTAGAGTGCTGTTTCTCACAGCCCACCCTCATGTGGCTGTGGCTTTGCTTATGATTAGGTTTGTTTAAAAAAATCTGGATAATTTCACGTTCATAGACGTGTACATAAATGGAAGCAATTAGATTGTTGATATAAGTTTTTCTGGAATGAGGATATAAACCCTAAATATTTAAGACTTATGGAAAAGCTAGAGTTCGGCTGTTTACTCTGCTGTGACAAGCTTCTACGTGGAGCGTCACCAGCAGCTGTGAGTCCAGTTTGGACACAGAGAAAAACCATCTTGATATGCATCTGCTTCTCTTCTGTGGATATTTATATGTCTGTATTCTGGGCTAATTAAATTATAATCGTGTGCAAAGAAGAGTAGGAATATGTGGATTAGTCTCTTCCTGTTAATCTGTAATTCTCTTGAAACTCTGACAAGTGACGTGACAAAGTCAGTGAGAAAAGGCTAGATGTTCAGTCAACTTTATTTAAAATTTTGTTTAAAAGTTATTTGGGACAAATAAAAAAAGATCACTACCTTGCAGAAATAAACTTTTTTGCCTTTGAATAATTTAATAGCTATGCTTAATAAAAAAAAATCACTTAACTGATATCTACTGTGATATTCTAAATATACAGGCAACATCAGCCAAGAATCACTAAATATACAAGAAAAGAAATTTAGGAAGAAAATCCACTTTGAAATATTAAGCACTTGATATTTGAAAAAGACAGCTGATGATGTTTTAAAAGATATAAGTGATGTGCTTTTTACTTACCAAATATGCTTTATATAATAAGGAAAATAAGAAAATGAATCATGAAGAACTAAAATGTACACAAATATATTCATCTGACCCTGGGGTTAGAGAAAGCCTTTATAAGCATGAAGAAATAAAAACAGTGAAATACATGAGGTATATATGGGGTCATAAATACCCATGACCACGCACAGACATAGACAAAGCTTATGTGTAAAAAGCATGTATGACAGTCTCAACGTAGAGTCTAAGACAAAGATCCATGTGTAAGTAGTTTATTTGGGAATATGATCCCAGACAGCAGGAATGAGTGACAGAAGGAGAGAAACAGGTTGACAGAAAGAGTCAATACAAAGATATATGATCTTGTTGGCCACTCTCTGTGTCAGGTTACTCTGTCCCTAGGGATGTGCTGAGATGACACAAGGTCCACGTAAAGGAATAAAAGAGAAGCTTCATTTCCCCTAGACCTCAATAGTCAGAGGTAGCAATAATCAGAGACTGTTGATTCTTCTCTATATCTATATCTTATCTATATCTATATTTTTGCCACACAGAATGTGAGATCTTAGTTCCCTGACCAGAGATAGCACCCAAGCCCCCTGCATCAGGAGCACAGAGTCTTAACCACTGATCTCCAGGAAAGTCCTTGATTCCTCTATAATTTCAGGATATAAAAATGGGTACAAGTGAGTTCCTGTGTGTGTCCTGTTGAGAAGTCAGGAAGCAAGAAGTCTGGGACAAGGGCTTCAGGCAAATGCTCTCAGACTGCACCCAGGAGAAGCGAGGTGAAGCTAGCAGGGAACTGAATTCTGCAACAGGCTGGAATAAGAGGTGAGGATAGAATACTTGAGATGGGGCACAAGAGACAGTACAGAAAATAAATAAGAACCATAAGCACAATTAAATGACAAATCAAACTGAAAAATACTTCCTATTTATAGAAATAACTTCATAGGCAAAGACCTTTCACAAATATATAGAAAGAATAAAGTAAATACAATTTAAAGAGGAGAGCAAATAATACAGAAAGAAAAAATTTGATGATAAACATGAAAAATGGTCTTATTTATTCACAGTCTTAGATATGAGAGTGATATATTTAAGAAATGCAATTTTCACCTGTTGAACTGACAATTCAATAAAAAATTTATTCTTCTCAGGTTTGGGGTGAGTAGAAAGAAACAGATCCTTTCACATGTGGCTCAAGATTATCCAAGATAATATTTCTGAAAGCAACTTGGTCTTATTCACAAATGTGCTAAAATGAGCAATACAATAATCAAGGAATTATTCTCTTCACTATATTTTCAGAACTCATGACTAAATAAAACTATGGGATTTTCACAATAAATAAACATGGCCAATTAAGAAATGAAAAAAAAAAAACCCTGAAAGCAATAATGAGCAAAGAAATGAAAACATATAGTATTAGATAAAAAAAATTCTTTATCAATTAAATTGCTGGGATTTTTAAATTGGCAATACTAAATGCTGATGTGGATGGTGACTGAAGCCACAAATTAACAGATGCTTTCTCCTTGGAAGAATAGCTATGACAAACCTGACAGTGTATTAAAAAGCGGATATATCACTTTGCTGACAAAGGTCTGTGTAGTCAAAGCTATGGTTTTTCCAGTAGTCATGTACAGATATGAGAATTGGACCATAAGGAAGACTGAGCACTGAAGAATTGATGGCTTTGAACTGTGGTGTTGGAGAAGACTCTTGAGAATCTCATGGACTGCAAGGAGATCAAACCAGTCAAACCTAAAGGAAATCAATCCAGAATATTCATTGGAAGGACTGATGCTGAAGCTGAAGCTCCAATACTTTGGCCACCTGATGCAAAGAGCCAACTCACTGGAAAAGTCCCTGATGCTGGGAAAGACAGAAGGCAGGAGGAGAAGGAGGCGACAAAGGATGAGATGGTTGGATGGCATCATCAGCTCAATGGACATGAGTTTGAGCAAACTCTGGGATATAGTGAAGGACAGGGAAGCCTGGCATTCTACAGTTTATGGGGTCACAAAGAGTCAGACATCACTTAGGGACTGAACAACCACAACAAATGCTGATAAGAATAGGACTTGTATACTGCAGATAATTTGTACATGAAGCTCTGGAAACAATTTAACATCATATTTAGGAAACAATAAGAAGCACAAATATTTATGGACAAAAGTATTTGCTTCAGTGTATTTGAATTATCAAGGAAAAAGACAACAAAAAAGTGTGCATTTGAAACACAACATAAATATCCAAAGTTAATGAATGTGAAATTCATTTCTAGTTAAGTCAGGAACAATAGAAGATTACCTGTCATTGCTGATATAAATTAAGTTGGTGGAAATCTTTAACCAGTAGAATAAAAAACAATATATGATGGAAACAAAAACATAGAACACTGAAAAGGGGGGCACAAACTCATCATTCTTGGAAGATGATGTGATTACCAAGAAATACTGAGATCAACTAAAAAGTATTTAATAGTATTAGTACTGCAGTCAGATACAAGATCAATTACCAATTACCAGTTATCTGTAGTTTTTCAACAAATATTAAGAAAAAATCATGTAAGCAAATCCCAGTTTAACAGCAGTCTAAAATATAAAATACCTCTGTTAAATTTAAAAAATACATAGATATAAAGAAATTATAAAATGGGACTAAAGTACAAAAATAAATGTAACACAGAGACAAAATTAATGAATAAAGAGTAAATATTGTAAAGATTTCAGGTAAAATGCTCTTTCTAATTAATTTATTATTCAATAAATATCAATCAAATTATCAATGATGTAACTCCATGATAACTGTGGTTATCTCTTGGTATTTAAAGATATTTTTGAAGTTTTTTCTCCTTAAGCATCCCTGGGTTGTCCCACCACTAAGTTGTTATTTCCTTTGAAAAACTGTCACTCTGAGTTAAACAGAACTTTGGCCAATCCTTAGGTTACTTGGGAATCCTGAAAAGATGTCAAAATTCTAGTTCAGTTTAATTAACCTTAAGCCTAAAACCATGGCTGAGTAACTGCCATTTTCATTTCCATGCTAAAAATGTTTATCCTCTAGGATGCTGGCAATGTTGGAATATTTATATGTAAAGAGAAGGGACTGAGTTCTTGACTACAACTCTCATAAATAATAATGCTTACTTTGCATCACATAAAGCAAAAAAGAACTGTTCAGGGGACAGTTATATACTCATTGGTTTATCAGGTTAGTTTAGAAATACTGAGCACCAACCTTAACCCAGATATAAGCATGGGGGCTTCCCAGGTGGCACTAGTGGTAAAGAATCCACCTGCCAATGCATGAAATGTAAGAGACCGCAAGTTTGATCCCTGGGTGGGGAAGATACCCTGGAGAAGAGCATAGCAACCCACTCTGTATTGCTGCCTAGAGAATCCCATGGACAGAAGAACCTGGTGGGCTACAGTCCACAGGGTTGCAAAGAATCTGACATGACTAAAACGATGCAGTTAGGCATGTAGGAGCTAACAGCGAATAAAATAAAGCCCTTTCTCTCCAGGAGTATTCTGGTTGGGGGGGAGGGGTGTGGGGTGGTGAAAAACAAAACAATATAAAATGTAAATGATGACAAAAATGCTACATTAACTTTGTGATTGTGATTGTGAATTCCTTTCAATTATGGTGCCATTTGAACAAAGGATATCTGGGGGAGAGACGTTCCAGGCAGAGGGATAACAGTAATGCAAGTGGACCTGGGACAAATAGTGCATTTGAGACAAAAAATTGCTCAATGTAGCTGGATCAGAGAGAGAAGAGAGGAAAGTAGGAGGAGATGGAGACAAAAAGGTAGCAAGGGACCAGATCACTCACAGTCTCTGGATCATCACAAAGTGATAGAAAACCACTGGAGAGTTAGCAGCATTTAGGGTGTCAGTAGGTAGAGGGGGCTGAGTACAGGTTAGAGAAGATAGGGGCTTGGGTCAAGCATGTTGTAGCTCAGATGGTGAGAAGTGAGTAGACTCTGAATAGTATTTGAGGGAAGAGAAGACAATTGTTGGTAGATTTGAAATCTATGTGATAGGAAGAAAGTCATCAAAGAGTTTTTGATCAAATCAACTGGATATGATATTCAATTTATAATCATGGAAGGTTTAAAGAAATTATATGAATTGCTATGTATTATCTTCAGAACAGGCCAGATTAGCATGAATTTTTACTGATGTGAGTCATTGGGATATCAAGGTGAAAAAGAAAATAATTTGTCAAAACCTTTACACAAAAAGAGGCAGAGAGGAACTTTTGGAAATGGTGGATGTTTATGGCCCTGATGGTGGTGATGGTTTCCTGGCTACATACTTATCCTCAAATTTAACAACTTGGATACATTACATATGTACAGCTTTTTGTATGTCAATCATACCTCAATAAAATGTTTTTTTTTTTTAAAGAAAGAAAATAAATTGCACCTTTTGAAAAGAAATAGAATGCTATCAACATATTCTGACGCTCTCCTCCCTGCTCCTTTTCAATCCTGGTTGAAAAGCTAGGATTTAAGCAACAAGTGTTGCTTCCAAATCACCTCCACTGCCTTTCCCCCTTTCTCTCTTTTCTCTACAGCTTTCATTTCCCCTTACTTTTTCTTCCCTCTCCCTTTTAGTTTTTCCTCTTTGGTTTTTCTTTCTTTATGATATTCCTGACCCACAGGAGTGCTAGTTCAGTCTGTTTTTGTCGGCACTGTCCTGAGGATCAAATCCTTCCCTCAAGGCTTCCCAGGTGGTGCGATGATAAAGAATCTGCCTGTCAGTGAGGGAGACTTGGGTTTGATCCCTGGGTCAAGAAGATCCCCTGGAGAAGGGAAAGGCAACCCACTTCAGTATTCTTACCTGGGAAATCCCATGGGCAGAGTAGCCTGGTGGGCTACCTACAGTCCATGGGGTCACAAAGTGTTGGACACAACTGAGCAACTGAGCATGCACGCATGCACTCTATGTTAAATATTAATATTCCTGAATTAAAGTTTTTTCTACAATCCCTTCGAGTCATCTACCCAAAACTCCAAACTGGTCAAATCACCTCCTTGTTCACAATTTTTCTAAAAGTCGACACTGACTTTAGAATGAGATTCAAACTCCTTAGGAGGGCAAAAGAAAAAAAGCCTGGCTTTCAACATTCAAAAAACTATAATCATGGCATATGGTCCCATCACTTCATGGCAAATAGATGGGGTAAAAGCAGAAACAGTGACAGATTTTATTTTCTTGGGCTCCAAAATCACTGCGGATGGTTACTGACTGTAGTCCAGGAAATTAAAAAAAGCTTGCTCCTTTGAAGAAAAGCTATGACAAATCTAGACAGTGTATTAAAAAGCAGAGACATCACTTTGCTGGCAAAGGTCCATCTAATTAAAGCTACATTTTTTTCCAGTAGTCTTGTACAGATGTGAGAGTTGGACCATAAAGAAGGTTGAGCACCAAAGAATTAATGCTTTCTAATTGTGGTGCTGGAGAAGACTCTTGAGAGTCCCTTGGACAGCACAGAGATCAAAACAGTCATTTCTAAAGGATATCAACCCTGAATATTCTTTGGAAGCACTGATGCTGAAGCTCCAATACTTTGGCCACTTGACGTGAAGAGCCAACTCATTGGAAAAGACCCTAATGCTGGGAGAGACTGAGGGCAGGTGAAGAAGGAGGTGACAGAGGATGAGCGGGTTGGACGGCATCACTGACTGGATGGACATGAGTTTGAGCAAACTCCGGTAGATAGTGAAGGACAGGGAAACCTGGTGTGCTGCAGTCCATGGAGTCACAAAGAGTCAGACATGACTTAGCAACTGAACAGCAACAGGAGGGCAAAAAATGGTATTCAAATTCCTGCCGTGCCTATGTCTCCTACCTCTTTTCTAGTTTCTCCATAGGCGGCATTTTAAGTCAGCAAAATGTTTTTCGTTTCTAAAATTTGCCATGTTTTCTCTGGCTGCCATACCTTAGTGCACACACTATTTTTTCTGTCTAGAATACCCCCACCCACTTGCTTTTATCATTTGCCTACTTTTATTTTTCCTCAATGCTCCATACAGAATTATCTTTACTGGGAACCTTTTCGACCTTCACCAGAGGCAATGGCAACACACTCCAGTACTCTTGCCTGGAGAATCCCATGGACGGAGGAGCCTGGTAGGCTGCAGTCCATGGGGGCGCTAGGAGTTGGATACGACTGAGCGACTTCACTTTCACTTTTCACTTTCATGCATTGGAGAAGGAAATGGCAACCCAGTCCAGTGTTCTTGCCTGGAGAATCCCAGGGACGGGGAGCCTGGTGGGCTGCCGTCTATGGGGTCGCACAGAGTTGGACACGACACGACTGAAGCAACTTAGCAGCAGAGGCTTTGAGCCCGAAGTTCCTTTTCCTACTCTATGCTACCCTGACTTAGACTCCTTTATGGTGGTTATCTGTTTAACTGACTGCCTCTATCATATGTAGTAAATTTAGGGTAGGTAACAATTCTAAACTACAGGCTAAGCCACAATTTCTAGTGCATAAGCACTTAACAAATATTAGTTAAAATGGTGACTACATGAAAAGGAACAAAGATAGCATATTATAAATCCCATAGAAAGAAAAACTTATTCGTTAGCATTGATAAGGAAAAATCAGTTTTAGGTTGAACACAGGGAGGTTGGGCGATGAAGATGAGGATTTAAGATGTGAATTCTTGAAAGGCTCTAGGCCTTGTTTTGAATCATGATGATTTCACTGGATCAAAGAGAGGTTTGGCAAGCAGTTGTTAAGGAACCCTGAAACTGTGCCAACATTTCTGAGCTGATCTGCTCAAGAGTGAATAAATTTTAAGGAACTGTAATTATCATGTGCATTAGCCACCTTCATAATTGGAAAGGTAAAATAGCGCTGAAACAGTGCCGTAAATGACAACATTTATGTGCTTAAGGGTTGTCTTTAAAGGCTCAGTCTTATGAAGATTTGATCTGCAGAGATACAAGCCTTTCAAGTGCTTCAGCCTTGGACTTGTATGGTATTTGGAGACAGTCACCCTAGGGCGTGGCTGTGCACAGTTGTATTTTGTTTAGCTCAACTTCTGAGACTAGCCAGATTCCCAGGACTACCAAGTATGGCAACAAAACTAGCAGAACATTTAAAGGGTCACTAAGCAGCTTGCAGTGTCCTGGCAGGAGTGGACTTTTCCCTGTCTGTGTCTGTTTCAAGTTCTTCTTTGGCTGTTTGTCAGAGGAGCCTCGCCTCCCCAGGCACTGTCAGACCAACAGCCCTCAACTGCTGTATAAACATGCTAGAGAATTAGGCCTGAAGACAATATAAACTATTAGTTGACATAGTAAAATTCTAAGCCATAAGATATTTTAAGGATCTTTTCAGTCTTTCCTTCTAAAAGCAATTTTAATCAACGCTTCTTAATCAGAGAATAATAGTTAAATTGTTTCCATGAGATTTTTAATTGACTTAATCTTTTGCCAACCTTTAAGGCTAAAGCCTTCAATAAAGATTGCAAAAGTACCAACTAAAGGTAAAAGCAAAGGCAAACTAAAATGTAATGGTCATAGTATAAGTGTCGCTTTTCCATAAAGAAATTTTTTTCTTTCTTCAAAATAAACTTAAATTTTATTGTTTCGTATCATGTATTTTAAACCATGCTTGATGTCTGTGTGACATCCAAATCATACAATAAATCCTTAACAACTTGAGGCCATAATAAATACATGATTTATTTTTGTTGAAATTATATTCTGAAAGAACAAATGGATATCACAAAATTCCACATGTAATGACGTCAAGATTAAAAAAACACTATTTCCAGTGGGGATTTTTCCTGTAATCATTGAAACAGAATTGTACTCCATGAATAAAAAGCCTCCAAAATTAAAGTGCAACTTTAAATATACCAAGATAAACTGTTTATGAAAATGGTATGAATTCTCACCTAGAAGCTCATATGTGCAAAACATATATATTGTATTTCTTTATATTTTAAAATCAGTTTAATTTAGAACTCTGGCCCTCACTTTCCTTTCATCACTCCCATCCCATTCCACTTCCTATTAAGAACTTTGCAAAGTTTCCTCCATATGGCCAAGGTACTGGTGAGGTTCCTCTAGGCTCTGTTCATTAGCAATCATTTCCCATTGGTCACTACCAAGCTGTTCATGTCCAGTCTACATACTTCCTTCATACTACATAGATCCAGAGGCTATGGAATTATATTTCTTGCTGAGATCTGAAATGCATGTGGTTATTACACTTTTCTGAAGCCTAGACACCTGTCTGGGATGCTGTCAGGGTGTAAGGCTTGGCTTCTGGTCTTTCTGCAATGAGGGAGACCTGGGTTCCATCCCTGGTTTGGGAAGATCCCCTGGAGAAGGAAATGGCAACCCACTCCAGTCCTCTTGCTTGGAAAATCTCATGGATGGAGGGTCCTGGTGAGCTATAGTCCACGGGGTCACAAAGAGTCGGACACGACAGAATGACTTAACTCTCTGGTCTTTCATGAAGTACCTATAACCAACCTTACTCTTCCATTCCCAATTCTATCCTCTCCTCAACTATCTGGATGGAGGAAAAGAGGAAAAAGGGGGCTGAAAACAATAATTGTATGAAACAAACCTCCTGCCACAATTATAAAGGAGGTAGCCTAAAAAGAATCTAAATATACATTAATAGAGAACTGGATGAATCATTTGTGCCACAACCATACAACTCACTCAATGCAAGGTTTAAAAAGAATGAGGTAAATCTATACATTCTCATATAGAAAAATGTACATGACCGGTAATTACAAAATGTAATTGAAAAATCATATGGACATCATGATCCAGTCTTTATAAAAAATTAAAAATATACTTGTATGTACATACATGTGGTTGTAACTGTGGTTATAAATGCAGAAAATATTGGAAAATATTACAAGACACTCTTAACTGTGATTATCATCAGAGAACAAGACTGAAGGAGGGATGGGAAGAAATGAATTTTTCCTTATATTTAATGAACTGTTGACATTTTTTACATTTTCATATGACATTTTCACAATTTTATAACTTCAGTTTTTGAAAGAGTAGAAATCTGACAAGGTGAATCTTTTCCTTAATACAATAGTTTTTGTATTTGTCCAATACATTTTAAAATGAGCTTAAATATTAAGTACTCATGCTAATTTTCTTGTTAATGGCATGAGAGCATTAAAAAGATGTATTTGAAAATTTAAATCAGTATTCTCTGGCAAGCTTCATAAATTAAGTATTGCATGCTGAAAATCTGCATGCATTCTTTCTTCTATTATTTGAATGCTTCTTATTATTAAAGTATTTTACTGATCCTAAATGTGTTTTGCAGTATGCTAGGGCTGGAAATGAAATCCCACAATATATTGAAACTAAAATGAATGTCTTTATATTATTTTAAACACTAGTACATAACCCTCAGAGGTCCATCTCTCACGTGGTCAGAAAAGCTTCCTTTGCCTCGACTGTCTTTTTCCTTCTTTTCCAGTGTTTGATTAAGTATATATATTTAAGAAAGACTGTGAAGGGCAGAGTTTTGAATTATAAAAGTAACACTTCCAGGAATGAAAGTCATGAAAACATTAAATCGAATGATGAGCATGAGAAACTACTCCCAAGGCATAAACTATAAGAGGGTGGCATGAAATGAGGGTAGCTGGCTTATAAAGGTATTTATTCTTCAAGTAAAAGGAATGAATGACACTTTTAAATGAGACATTTAGACTCCTTTTTAAAAAAAAAATATATAACTCTGGACGTCACTGTGGAGAGTGAAGAGAATAGAAAACAAGAAATATGGTAAAAAAAAAAAATTATGGAAAGGTAGTTCAGGAAAATAATGATAGAAACGAACTAAGCTAGTGATTTTTTGGTAGGAAATAAAAGAAGAAAATTTGAGGCATGTTCATTATTTATAGTTCCACATAAAATGCAAGGCGTTTGTTTGCTAAGCCTATACAAATGTTCCTGGCAAAGCCCCTTAGCATTCTCAGGAAGCAAAAATAAAAATAGATTTTAGGTAGTAAAATAAAGTCTAACCTTTTTTTCTTTTACTTTGTGCTCAGTGTAGTTTCACTTGCTCACACAATACTGCGGGCAGAGGGGTGGAACCTGGCGTTTCAGGCCAGAATTCCGAGCAGGAAAGGCTGCGGTCAACCCCTCAGCTGCGCATGACTCCGAGATTCAAGATGGCGGTGGCGGGCCAGGTGCAGACGCTGAGCCTGACGCAGCTATCCTGCAGGAGCTGTCGGGCTCGCGTGAGAGCTCCTCTCCCTCCCCTCTGCCTGTGTCCTATAAAGGAGTTCCGCCCACAGCCTGTCAGGGAGAGCCTGCGCTCTAGAGCGGAAGCTCCAGTATTTCCATTCTCGGAGGGAAAAATCAAACTTTCCTTTGCTTCTGAATTGAACCATCTCATACTACTGGCTCCACCAATACTGGGGCAGGAGGACCCTCGCTGGGGACAGAGTGGGAAGGGTTGGTAATACAAATATATCTATATAATACTTCATGCGTGTAAAGTCACCTCAGTCGTGTCCCACTCTGTGTGACCCTGTGGACTGTAGCCCGCCAGGCTCCTCTGACCATGAGATTCTTCGGGCAAGAGTACCAGAGCAGGTTGCCATTTCCTTCTCCAGGGGATCTTCCCGACCCAGGGATGGAAGCCGAGTCGCTTGTGTCTCCTACATTGGCAGACAGGTTCTTTGGCCACTATCGCCTCCAGGGAAGCCCCTGAAAGTAGGGAGTTAGATTTTTATCCAGGGCATGATTAGATGACAATAGATATATAAATGAAAGTCTTAGTGCTGTTTGACAGAGCGTTTCTAAATCAAGTTCTATTGTGATAAAGTTAGAGGAAAGCACCCTAGTGAAATTCCTGTTAGTCAAGGGACAGATTTCTCTTTTAAATTTTATTTATCTATTTTTGGCTGTGCTGCGTATCTTCACTGCTGCACGGGCTCTTCTCTAGTTGCAACAAGCCAGGGTTACTCTCTAGTTCCACGTTTGGTCTTCTCATTGTAGTGACTTCTCTTGTTGCAGAGCACAGGCTCTAGGGCTTGCGGGCTTGGTTACTCTGTGGCATGTGAGATCTTCCCAGACCAGGGATCAAACCTGTGTCTTCTGGACTGACAGGTAGATTCCTTACCACTGAGCCACCAGGGAAGCCCCGACAGATTTCTTGAGCTTTGATTACAGTTGTCTCTTTGGCAATTTCTTCTGGGTTCCTGTAAGCACCCTAACCTTATTCTAACTCAGCCCCAATTCATTATTAAACTCTAAACTCTGCCAACTCTGGTTCTCTTGACACCTCAGTCTCTCCGTGACCCAGCATTAAAACTTTATTTCTACATTTACTTTCATTTCCAAACACCCTCCAAGCTATCTCCCTAGTGTGTCTAATCTCTCTTCTAGGTTTTCCTCTCTCTTTCAAGTTCAGGGTCTTATTTTTCACCTGAGCTCTTGCCGTTTCCCCTTTCCATATTGCAGTAGCTGTGTGTGAGTGCTAAGTCACTTCAGTTGTGTCCAACTCTGTGCAATCCGATGGACTATAGCCCAGCAGGCTCCTCTGTCCGTGGGAGTCTCCAGGCAACAATACTGGAGTGGGTTGCCATTCCCTCCTCTGGGGAGCTTCCTGACCCAGGGATGGAATCTGTGTCTCTTATGTCTCCTGTATTGGCAGGTGGGCTCTTTGCCACTAGCACTACCTGTGAAGTGTATTGCAGTGTGACAACATCTAAACCATCGCATACATTGCAACTGGATTCAGCCTCCTGAAACATCGTGTTGATCTTGTCCTTTCTCTGTCAGGGGAACTACATCAGGGCTGATAGAAATTTTATTTAATAAAATCACATGGGAAAACTCTTTGGGATTATCTACTAAAGTTGAGCATACATGCATCCTATATCTCATTTATTTCACACCTAGATATATATCCCCCCAAAAGGTATGCCTATATGCATCAAAAGACAGGTACAAGAGTGTTTATAGAAGTGTTATTCATAAGAGCCAAAAGCTGGAATCACTCCAGTCCCACTGGATAAATACACTGTGTATGTTCATGCAATATAGTAGTACACAACAATGTAAAAAGTCATTTCTAAATCAAATTTTATAATGGAAAAGATGAATAACCTGTGTCAGAAATCAGAACAGTGGTTTATTTTTAGGGAGGAGGCAGGAACTGCTTACAAGGAAAGGACAGAAAGGGAAGTTCTGTGTAGTGGAAACATCCTATCACTTTACATAGGTATATGTTACACAGTGTTTTATACTTAGTGAAAATAAAAATTAACACAAACATACACGTATCGTTCAATGGCTCTCTGCTGCTGCTGCTACTGCTAAGTCGCTTCAGTCGTGTCCGACTCTGTGCGACCCCATAGACGGAAGCCCACCAGGCTCCCCCATCCCTGGCATTCTCCAGGCAAGAATACTGGAATGGGTTGCCATTTCCTTCTCCAATGCATGAAAGTGAAAAGTGAAAGCGAAGTTGCTCAGTCGTGTCCGACTCTTAGCGACCCCATGGACTGCAGCCCACCAGGCTCCTCCATCCATGGGATTTTCCAGGCAAGAGTACTGGAGTGAGGTGCAATGGCCCTCTATTGCTCACCAAATAATGCCCAAACTTCTAAACATACAAAGCAGGATTATAGTCCATGATCTGCTCCAATCTACCTTTCTAATCAATGTGGTCAAACTTGTTCCCCAATATTCCCTGTCACATTCCCTTCCCTCCAGCTACATTGTTGCTGTGGGATCCTCTATACCACAGCTTCTATCTGTACATAACTTAGAGGCAAATTACTTCATTAAAAATATCAGAGGGACTTCCCTGGCAGTCCAGTGGTTAAGACTCTGTGTTTCCAATGCAGGAGGTGTGGGTTCGATCCCTAAGATCCCACATGCCTTGAGGCCAAAAAAAGAAAAAACCAGAATTGAAATTAGAAACCTCTATAGCAATCCCTGGGAGATGGTGAAGGACAAGGAAGCCTGGTGTACTGCAGTCCACGGGGCTGCGAACAGTTGGACATGACTGAGCGACTGAACAACGAACATAACAACTTTGGGCTTCCCAAGTGGCAGTAGTGGTGAAGAACCCACCTGCCAATGCAGGAGATGCAAGAGACTCAGGTTTGATCCCTGGGTCAGGAAGATCCTCTGGAGAAGGAAATGGCAACCCACTCCAGTATTCTTGCATGGGATATCCCATGGACAGGGGAGCCTGGCGGGCTACAGTCCATGGGTCAGCAAAGAGTCGGAAGCAACTTAGCACGCACATAACAACTTTATTTTACAGAAAAGACTGTGGTGTTGTTGGGCCAAATGCTCTGCTAAATACTTTGTTATTGTTGTTCTCCAATTTTCTGACCTACGAGGGAACTATCAACTGTTAAGTCTCTATTGGTTATATAAGTTCCTTACCATCTTTGGGTTGGCCATGATGCCCACTAAGCGATTCCTAAAGAAAGAGGGAAGCCAGACTGAATGTTGCTAGGACTAGGAGCCTAATGTGGCTGTGGGATGTGCCTGGGACTGGTGGAAAACAATTAAAATCACAGTGGTTGAAGTATTTTGCTTAAGTCTAGTTTCACATTGATATCTGAGAGAATCAGATATGATTGCCACAATTTCTAGTGAGCAATGACATCAACGTGGCAGTAATTGTTGTGACCATCTCCGTTGGACAAAACATTAAAGTCAGGGGGGACACTGAGAGAATCCAGTCAGTAGGGAGAAATAGATGCAGGAAGAGAAAATGGGGTTGGGTTTTGTCCAGCTGGGCTGAGCTTTAGGGCAGGGCTTCCATCTGACTGTGAAAACTGGACAAATCTGAAGTAGTGTTAGTCACTCAGTTGTGTTCAACTCTTTGCATCTTCATGGCTGTAGCCCACGAGATTCCTCTGTCCATGGAATTCTCCAGGCAAAAATACTGGAATGGGTTGCCATTTCCTTCTCCAGGGGATCTTCCCACACCAAGGATTGAACTTGCATCTCCTGCATTGCAGGCAGATTCTTCACCATCTGAGCCACTACAGAAGCCCCAGTCTGAAGTAAAAGCCCAGTTAAAATAGATGTGGCAACCGTGGTAGAAATCATGGGGACAGGCCACAGTTAGGAGGGCATACATGATTCAAGAACAGTATGTCTCAAACTTCAGCATGTATAAAAATGACTTGGAGAGCTTGTTAAAACACAAGGTCCTGGGTTCCACCCCAAGGGATTTTGATTCTGGCCTGAGGTCAGGCCCAGAAGTTGCATATCTAACTAACTCCCAGGTAAAACACAGTTTTAGAACTATCAGGTTTGTGGAACAAAACTAATTCTAGCTCTCACCTTGGGGATAGGATATTTAATATGCTACCAACCTTGATCAAATTGAGTTTGGGGACTTGGCGTGCGCTAAATGCACAGAATGAGGACATCTCTGTGGAGCAGGATAGCAAAATGCCAGTGAAAAGGGACAAATTGGGACTTCCCTGGGAGCCCAGTGGCTGAGATTCTGGGCTTCCAATGCAGAGTGCCCAGGTTTGATCCCTGGTCAGGGAACTAGATCATGCATGTTGCACCTAAGACCCAGCCCAGTCAAATAAATAAATATTCATCAAGAAAAAAAAGGACAAATTCCTTCTCTCCCTAGTGTAGAATCAGATGGATGGAAACCATAGCCCCACTGTCCTAACTTGCTCTCTAGAGCTTACATGTGAAGTTTTCCTTAACAGTACCATGCTGCCATTTTAAGGAAATTTACTGGAGAATTTGCCTAGACCAGTAGTTTAAAACCCAGGACAATTTTGC
This sequence comes from Bubalus bubalis, assembly GCF_019923935.1. Taxonomy (NCBI): domain Eukaryota; kingdom Metazoa; phylum Chordata; class Mammalia; order Artiodactyla; family Bovidae; genus Bubalus; species Bubalus bubalis. The sequence continues at coordinate 24,632,745 of NC_059164.1, read as the reverse complement.
ACACCAGAGGACATGTGGCAATGTCTGAAGGTGTTTTTGATTGTCATCACTGGGTGAGGGAGGTGCAAACATCATCTAGCAGATAGAGCCCAGGAGTGCTGCTGAACATCTTATAACTTAGGGGACAGGTCCCACGACAAGGGATTATTATCCAGCCAAAAATGTCCGTGGTAGAGCCAAGATTGAGAAGTTCTACCAGGAAATATATCCATGGGGTTTGAAATTTCCACTTGGGTTTTGTATCAAGTTACACTGGATTATGGGTTTCCCAGGTAGCACTAGTGGTAAAGAACCCACCTGCCAATGCAGGAGATATAAGAGTTGTGGGTTCAGTCCCTGGGTTGGGAAAATTCCCTGGGGGAGGGCATGGTAACCCACGCCAGTATTCTTGGTGGGAGAATCACACAGATAGAGGAACCTGGCGGGTTACAGTCCATGGGTCACAAAGAGTTGGACATGACTGAAGTGACTTAGCACGCACACTGGGTTATAATCAGCACTATCTAAATTAATATTATCTCTGTTGAAGCAGCTTATAAGAAAAAGAATATTTGCTCTACTTATTAAACCAAAAGCATTTAAGCAAAATAAAAATAAAGAGACAACTAAGAAAGGTGGTGAGGAAGGAAGAAAATAGTACAGAACGATCAGGTTAAGGGAGGAGTTCCTTTAGTGGAATTCTAAATAGAAACTTTCAGGAAAGTGAAGAGTGTAGGCTCCATGCCTCATTTGACTCTACAGTCCCTGGACTATAGCATCCATGATAAACCCTGGTTTCAAGTGTTGATATGAAATAAATCCAAGATGTTAGCCCATCCTATTGTTAAGAATTTTGAAGATTCTATAAGTAGTTTTAATTTTCTTCTAAACTAATGATGGTTACCTTTCCAATGTACAAGGTCTATCTTATTAACTGGAACTCTCTGAAAATAATTAAAATCCACAGAGGACCAGATATACCTCATTACTGAATGCAAATTCAGTAAATATGTTTTGCTTGTACTTATTCTGATTTTTCTCCTTTCAAAGATAAAAAACAGGCTAATTATTTTCTTAATCAAGAAAATATTTAATATTTGATCATTTCTTGTAGCTCTTCGTTCCACACTTTAAATACGGTAATTGCACTTTTTTGAGAATTTTTTATTTTTTTCAAGGTCATTTTTAAATTCAAAGACTCTAAGGAGACTTTTCCTGGTGGCTCAGTGGTAAAGAATCCTCCTGCCAGTGCAGGAGACACGGGTTTGACCCCTGGTCCAGGAAGATCCCACATGCCTTGTAGGAACTGAGCCTGTATGCCACAACTACTGAGCCCATGGGCTGCAACTGCTGAAGTCTGTGGGCCTGGAGCCCATACTCTGCAACAAGAGAAGCCACCACAATGAGAAGCCCACGCACCTCACCTGGGGAGTAGCCCCTGCTTGCCACAATTAGAGAAAAAGCCATGTAGCAATGAAGGTCCAGTAGAGCCAAAAATAAAGAAAGAAATAAAATTATATATAAAAAAGATTCTAATGAGAAACAGTAGTCTTAGACTCATTTTCAAAGACTATTTTTTTCCCTACATTTCAGATTTTGTGCTAGACACTTTCACATTTTCTTATTTCTCTGAGAGGCAGCTAAATTTGGTCATGTTTTACAGTTGAAGGAACTGACTTTGAAGAGTTTTAGGAAATACATCCTGGAGAAGGCAATGGCAACCCACTCTTGCCTGGAAAATCCCATGGACGGAGGAGCCTGGTAGGCTTCAGTCTATGGGGTCGCGAAGAGTCAGACACGACTGAGCGACTTCACTTTTACTTTTCACTTTCATGCATTGGAGAAGGAAATGGCAACCCACTCCAGTGTTCTTGCCTGGAGAATCCCAGGGATGGCAGAGCCTGGTGGGCTGCCGTCTCTGGGGTTGCACAGAGTCGGACACGACTGAAGTGACTTAGCAGTAAGAAATACATTCAAGTTCACACAGATAATAATGGCAGAAATAAGATTCAAATTCAGGTTTTCTGAGTCTAGTGCCAGGAGTCACAATTGAGTATTAAAGTTACTTTCAAGCTTTTGCATATCAGACCAACAGTAGTAATTCTGATATTAGTGAAGTGAAGTCACTCAGTCGTGTCTGACTCTTTGAGACCCCATGGACTGTAGCCTACCAGGTTCCTCTCTCCATGGGATTTTCCAGACAAGAATACTGGAGTGGGTTGCCATTTCCTTCTACAGAAGATCTTCCCAACTCAGGTATTGAACCCAGGTCTCCTACATTGTAGGCAGACGCTTTACCATCACCTATTAGAGCCACCAGGGAACTCTAATTCTGATATTATTTGATTATTAATAATGGTATCATACTGATGAGTCATCTGAGGACTGGGAAATAAATGTCAAAGCTTGCCCAAAGAATGAAAGTTACTCAGTCACCATATTGAATGATTCCATATCTGATCTTTCAAGACTCTAGCATTTTTCACAAAATGAATGGCTTAATGATTATATCTTCATTTTAAAGCAGATAATATTGTGTAAATTATTTACAGCTGTGTAAAACTTAGTTAAAACTTTTATCATTTCAGGGTGTTAAGTCAGGGCTGCAGTCTCATGTGAAGGATTGGCTGTGGGGATATTTGCTTTCAAATTCACTCTAGTGGTCGTTGATAAAATTCAAGTCCTCATGGGTTGTTCGGCTGAGGGCTTCTATTCCTTACTGGTGAGAGACATCTGTTTCATGCCACTGGGGCTTCTGCATAGGAAAGCTTACATTATGGAAGCTGATGTCCATAGAAACGTGAGTGAGTGAGTCAGTGAGTGAGACAGCTAGAGCAGGCAAGCAAAACTGAGTCACAGAGTTTTGGTAACCCAGTCACAGAAGTCACATCTGAATGTTGAATTTCCTGTCCATGTATAACAACCACATTGTCTTCAATCCTAATTTTGCTTCTAGCAGACATAATATCCTAAGGCTGCACATACAGAATACTAGGGACAGAGCATATTTAACACTTAGGAGTTAGTTTGAGCAAGTTGATTAACAGTCTAACAATTAAACTGAAAATTTAATGATCTCCCCCTCCTCCAGTGGTTGGGACTCCATGCTAGGCCTGGGTTCAATCCCTGCTTGGGGAACTAAGATCCCACAAGCATGCAGTGTAGCCAAAATAATAATAACAATAATAATAATAGTAATATCCTCCTCCAGGCATAAAAAAACAGGCTTCCCCAGTGGCTCAAAGGTAAAGAATCCACCAGCCATGCAGGAGCTACAGGAGACACGGGTTTGATCCCTGGGTCAGAAAGATCCCCTGGAGGAGCACATAGCAAACCACTCCAGTCTTCTTGCCTGGAGAATCTCACGGACTGAGGAGCCTGGTGGGCTAACAGTCCATGGGGTCACAAAGAGTCAGACAAGTGAAACAGCTTGGCACAGCATGGCACCTCTAGGCAACTGAAAAAAAAAAGAGGCTGTTGAGTGAGGGTTCCCTGGTGGCTCAGATGGTAAAGAATCTGCCTGCAATGTAGGAGACCTGGGTTTGATCCTTGGGTCCGAAAGATCACCTAGAGAAGGGAATGGCAACCCACTCCAGTATTCTCGCCTGGAGAATTCCATGGACAGAGGAGCCTGGTGAGCTATATAATCCATGGGGTAGCAAAGAGGTGGACATATCTGAGTGACTAACACACACACCAGGCATAAAAAATAGTATAGGGAAAGAAATGAGCTATTTTGGCCCTGTTACTTCCTTTAGGCATTGGGTCTACCAGTCAACAGTTAATATTAACGTACTTCATGTATTTAACATGAAGTCCCCTGATAAGCAGGATAAGACATTCTTTAGTGTGGTGCATATACACAATGGAATATTAGCAGCCATAAAAACGAATGAAATTGGGTCATTTGTAGAGATGTGGGTGTAACTAGAGACTGTCATACAGAAAGAATAAGTCAGAAAGAGAAAAACAAATATCATATATTAGTGCATAATGTGAAATCTAGAAAAATGGTACAAATGAACCTGTCTTCAAGGCAGAAATAGAGACACAAACATATGGATACTAAGCGGGTAAAAAGAGTGGGATGAATTGGGAGATTGGGATTGACATATATACATTAATATGTATAAAATAGATAACCAATGAGAACCTCCTGTATAGCACAGGGAACTCTACTTAATGCTCTGTGGTGATCTAAATGGGAAGGAAATCCAAAAAAGAGATGATATATGTATACATATAGTTGATTCACTTCACCCTGCAGCAGTAACTACCACAACATTGTAAAGCAACTGTACCCCAATAAAAAACAAACAAAAAAATTGTAAAGCAAAAAAAAAACAAAACATTTTTCATAGTTACTATTTTAGAAGGATGTCTGATCTATAATCTCTATGTGCACATACATAATTTTCCAGGAAGAATGTTAGAATAAATGACTACATATAGTCTTAAGATAGAGATGTGATTGGCAGTACGTGTACATTGAGATTTTTGAATTCAGGTTTTAAAAATTTTTTGATTATGTAGAATTTCGAACATACACAAAAGTAAACAAAAAGGAATATCCAGAATCCAGCCTCAGCAACCATCAAATCAAGCACCATCCAAACGCACTTCCTATGTTGTTTTTGAAGTTTTGTTCCAGGCATCATGTGATTTCATCTAAGGATATTTCAGTATTTAATTCTAAAAGAGAAGCAGTTGTTTTTACATAAAACCACAGTATCATTTTTCTCCTAATACAGTAATTTCTTTGTACTACTAAATCATTAATGTTTTGTTCTTAATTGTACTTTCTTTTACAGTGAGATAGATAGATAAAAAGTAGTTCTGAACTGGGGTGATTTTTTAGCTCACAGGGGACATTTGGCAACATCTGGAGATATTTTTGATTATGACTGGGGGTGCTACTGGCATCTAGTGGGTAGAAACTAGGTACGCTGCTAAACTCCCAGGACAGCATCCCATAACAAATAAGTGTCTATTCCGCATCCCGTAACAAATAAGTGTCTATTCTGCATCCCGTAACAAATAAGTGTCTATTCCAAAATGCCAACAGTGCCACTGTGGAAAAGCCCAGGTGATGGGCAGATAGATAGGAATAGCAGTTGTATATGTGTGCTCAGTCACTCAGTTGTGTCTGACTCTTTGTGACATGGGCTGTAGCCCACCAGGTTCCTCTGTCCATGGAATTTTCCAGGCCAGCTTGCTGGAGTGCATTGCCTATTCCTCTTCCAGGGGATTTTCCTAACCCAGGGATCAAACCCGCATCTCTTGCATTGGCAGGTGGATTCTTTACCATTGAGCCACCTAGGAAGCTCCAAACAGCAGTAACAACAGGTAAAAGTTTATAAAGAGGTGAGATATATCCATCCTACAGGGTCAGTTTAATAGCCACACAAAGGGCAAAATAGAATTAAAATTGACAACAGTTTCAGAATTTTGATTCCAATCAAGATATCCCACTAATCGGTTGGAATTTCATTACTGTTTTAAGGCTAGAGATCCTTGTGTGTGTTCATGCTAAGTTGTTTCTTTGCGACCCCGTGGACTGTTAGCCTGCCAGGATCCTCAGTCCATGGGATTCTCCAGGCAAGAATACTGGAGTGGATTGCCATGCTCTCCTTCAGGGGATCTTCCCAACCCAGGGATCGCATCTGTGTCTCTTACGTCTCCTGCATTGGCAGGCGGGTTCTTTACCATGAGCACCACCTGAGAAGCCCTTAGAGATCCCTGGTAGTCATTAATGGAACATCTGTGTCATGTGTGGATAAACAGAAGGCTACCTTGTTTCTTACGTGAGCAGCAGAGCCTAGTAAGTCATGAACAGAATGTTTAGTAAATGGAGGTAAAATACGTGTTCTGCAGCCCATGAAAATCCTTGCAAAAATTAACTTGAATTTGCAAAATAATCAGTCAGAAATGGCTTTCATGTAAAATGATGCTATGAACAGTAATGCTTGGGTCATATTTTTAAGATGCAAATGGATATTAGTTACTTTAATGCAGACAGAGCTATGCTCATTACTCTCCACACAGAACCCCTGGCAATAATTTACCTAGGAGCGCAGCAGTTCATGCAGATCAAAGCTGCATTATTTAAGTGTGTCCAGGGGGCAGATTTTTAGCTCTGTGCCTTATACTTTCAGAAAAAAAAGAAAAAAAGGTGGTTTGTATCTTGACAAACGAGAAATGTTTAACTAATTAGGTGCTTCATTCGAGCCCTACAATATTTAAACTCCTAAATTCCTCCTATTATTTGGGTTGAGGTCCCTCCCTACTACAAATACAAAACAACTGTGGGAATGTAAATGTCTTCAAATGAACAGCAGCATATTTTCATTTAAATGAAACCCGAATGTGAACTAGATTTAGGAAAGGAAATGGCAGAGAGAGAGAAGAGAGAGAGCGAGAGGGGCTGTAGTTGCTATAGAATGCGCCTGGCTGCTTCAGCTCTCAGACAACTGATGAAGTCCAACTCTGAAATTTCAGGCAATTTGGATACCAAGCTCCTCCTTTTCTGTAGTCTTCTCTTCCATTGGTAAAATTCTTTCGCAGGGTCATGTAGGGATCCCACCCCTTCTCCGTGTTTTCACTCTGTAGCGCTACACAACTTTACACCTGAATGAACGCCAAACCTCAGTGGATATATAAAGGGAACCTTGAGGAGGAATTTCACAGTTACAGTGCAGAAGCAGAGGGAAAGGAATTAACCAGCTCTCCAGCCAAGCAAATCCTCTACTCACCATGCTTCCTCCTGCCATTCATTTCTCTCTCATTCCCCTTGCATGCATCCTAATGAAAAGCTGTTTGGCTTTTAAAAATGATGCCACAGAAATCCTTTATTCACATGTGGTTAAACCTGTTCCAGCACACCCCAGCAGCAACAGCACAATGAATCAAGCCAGAAATGGAGGCAGGCATTTCAGTAACGCTGGACTGGATCGGAACAGTAAGTGTGTTTTACTTGCATGAATTTGGTGTTCTTATTTGGTAGCATTAACTCACATTCCTGTTGGATTATTTCATTGCTAACTAACCTGAACCATATATGTTTTGCTAAACAATCTGGGAGCAATCCGCTGCATGTGTAGACTGGCATTCTTCCCTACAAAGTTAACATAACTAAAACAGTGATTTGATAATGTAGGCACAGGCTTTGGTTTTCCAACATTCCAAGAGAAAATGTTTCCAGGAATTAAAGTGTTGCTTCTTTGAAATGCAGAATGAGATGTTTTTTCATGAAGTGTTGTTCTAGATAGCTTAAATTCAGGTTGTGTTCTGTTTATTTCAAAACGTGTGCAGTTCTGATAGAGTGTATAAAGGTAAATAACCAAAGCACATATGGGAAATCACAAGGGGAAAAAAAAGAAGTTTTCTGAGGGGGAAAAAAAAAGGCTCACACCAATTTCTAAAAAATATCTAGTGAAATAAGTGAAGTTTGGAGATGATCTTTGAGAAAGAGCGATAAAACTAAACATTGGAGAATCATATTTTTCTGAAATAACTTCTTATTCACCGGATCAAAATGTAGGTTATTGTAGATTTCTGTGAAAGACCAGGGAAACTTTTATGAGTTTGGAGATTTAAAATAATGACAGTACAATAATACCTTGTATAAAAACTATTTTTCTTCCTTTCTGTTTGCTTAATTGACATACTTGTTGACCACTAGTTGGAGGGATTCAAATGTCTTTTCCTAACTTTTGCTTCACTCCTTTCACATGCTAGTAATTGGACTTTAAGAGAGACACAGAGAAAGAGTTCACAAGAAATCTTCTCCTCAACTCCATTCAAGCACTGCAAAGAGTTTCAACCTTTGAAAAATCAAAGCAAATATGACTGTTTATGTCTTTCTAAGAAAACCACAGTGTTTTTTAACTTACATGAAGATGTTTGCTTTTACATATACAAGAACTATCTGATTATTATTAGATTACCAAGCAAGGCAGTGGGTATTCATTGTCAATGAACTGTCACTGCAAAAATGCCAAATTTCTATATACACAGGAACAAAAAGCTAGGCAGGTCAAAATCCTCTCGGCTGTTTCCAGGTGCATTCTTAAGGCAGCTGCAGGAAGGTGAGCTGGAGTCAGAATTAGACAGGCAGAGTATGCTGACTGGCCAGCTAGGTTACACTTTAATTTCAATCTCACACTCCATATCTGTACAGATGTGTATGTTTATACATTACATTTTTCCACAACTATCACATCCCTTTAGACTATATCTTTTACCTTATAAGTTCTAAAGTAACACTCCTAATTCAATATCTACTTCATATTAGCTTTCAATATCTTATGCGAGACCACTTCAATGTCCCTTATAATCTGTATTTTTTTTAATTTCAGCAGTCTGTACTTTGAAATACATATATATATATATATATATATTTTTCTGGTTAACAAGGCTGGATTTTTTTCCCAAGCTTGTCACAGACAATTCTCCTCAATTTGAGATAACAAAGCAATGGAAAAGAAAACCCAAATATTTAAGACTAATTTTTGCTTTAATTACCTAAGGCATGTAACAAGAAACAATTAGAGAACATACTTATCAAATTCAAATGACTAAACAAAGTTTGCCATGACCAATATTCAGGAAACAAACACCGTGGTTCCTTTTGCAGTTGTAAATCAGACATGTTAGGCATTTTTCTGCCATAAAATTCATGGAAATGTAGCCAAGTTGTTATGGCAACCATACGTTCCTGATTTAGGAGCTTTTATATTCTTTAAATGTTGAGTTGTAGTGACATTTTGCATTTCAAGCATTTTAATATTTGTGTTTTTAAAAGATAGTTTGGGAATTTATGTTTAAAGTGTAGTTATTAAGTTTGAGATGCAAAAATGTCAGACATTGTACACATATGTATATACGATAATCTGCAGCTGAATTTTATAATTGAAACAAAATATTATGGATTTCATTGTACACAATATTCAAATTCTTTCCACATTTTTTCAATAGATTTTTTGAAAAACCTAATTAAAAGCACGTGTAGACATTAACTAATAGACCTGTGAGTGAAGAACATGAACATATACTCCCTGTTAGCTCGTTAAAGAATGCATATTCATACATAAAACTTAGAACTGCTTAATACTTATCAGGGGAGTAAAACTAAGAAAATGGGATTTTCAAATACTCCAGTAAGCAATTAGTTAATGTTACACATGAAAAAACAAATCAGGCTCAGTTTATTTTATCCCATATCTGATAATTTTCATGCAAGTTTTCTCTATAACCATCCAGGTGGATTTTTGCATTGTGAGAACAAAATAAGAGTTCACTTCCTATTGGCCAATTTGCTATCATTTGGACATTATTTTTTGCCAATGCAGATTACTTTTCTTTTTAAGTGTTTGCCTATGCCTCTCATGCATATATATATATTATTATTTTTTTTTCTCCCCTGCTTCCTGCAGCTCGAGTTCAAGTAGGCTGCCGAGAACTGCGTTCCACCAAATACATCTCGGACGGCCAGTGCACCAGCATTAGCCCTCTGAAAGAGTTGGTGTGTGCTGGCGAGTGCTTGCCCCTGCCTGTGCTGCCTAACTGGATCGGAGGGGGCTACGGAACAAAGTACTGGAGCCGGAGGAGCTCCCAGGAGTGGAGGTGTGTCAATGACAAAACGCGTACCCAGCGAATCCAGCTGCAGTGCCAGGACGGCAGCACGCGCACCTACAAAATAACCGTGGTCACTGCCTGCAAGTGCAAGAGGTACACGCGGCAGCACAACGAGTCCAGTCACAACTTCGAGAGCCTGTCGCCTGCCAAGCCAGCCCAGCATCAGCGAGAGCGCAAGAGAGCTGGCAAACCCAGCAAGCACAGCATGAGTTAGAATCCAGACCTCCAAACTGGACTGACTAGGAACCATCTGCTTTACAGATTTGATTGCTTGGACGACTCGAGCCTGCCACTGCTATTTTCTTACATGAAAATATATGCTTTCTGCTTTGATCAAACTCAGCCAGCTGTCCTGAGTATCAGGAGCTTCTTGGGAGATAGATTTTTCAAGTTTTTCAAGATGTATGAGTATCCATGGATGCGATTTGCCTTTAAATTCCACGCATCCTGTAGTATTAATTCCCCATGGTTCTTGAAAGATGGGTGATACTATACCCATCATTGAATCTTCACTTTTTAACATGGAAAAGGGCTTCTCAGTAACCCTTCATTTCCCAAACCATCCTCTCCACCCCACACCCAACAAAACTTCTTCAAAATTGAAAAATTTTTTAAAGGGTTGTTGCCATGAATCTTCAGGTTAACAGTTCAGAAGGGTGTTTTTTTGGTAATCTTCATGGAAACAGTTTAGCTGCCAAGAGTGATCTCCCTTTGAAAGAGTGAAAGACCTTGTGACATTTCACTTCAAAAATAAGCCCTGTAGCTTTTTACAGTCTCATAGTATGAAATTATACCCTGCATGCTGACCCTTGCTTGGAATGGAATGCCAGAAATGCATGGCAGCAGCTAATAAGTAAAGCTGATTATTTATTTGTCAATGTTATTATTTAATGAGCTTTCACAAGTGATTGTTTTCAAAATGTTAATTTTTTATGTTTCGAAGTTTTTTCATGTACCTAAATATTTTCCTGTATAATTTGTGGTTGATCTAGAAGTATGACAATACATATTGTAGATATGTAAAATAAATATTTTAGTCTCCTTGTTACATATATGTTTCATCATGAACTTTATCAATAGTATAGATCTTTAAAAATCAATAAGATGCTTTGTAAAGATGAAATAGGTAACAGTTTCCTATTTAATCTGTGCAATCAGAAGGTGACTTGACCTTCAATGAGTTTCTTTTAACAAAAATAAACACGGCTAAACGTTATTGTCTTTGCCTTGAACACGTGTAAAATGGTACAGAATAAGCACACAAACTACAGAAGAAGCACATCAGAATCATTAGTTTTTAAAAATATAAGGCACATTCAAGTTTTGAAAGAAAAATCTACAGTAAGAATAAAGAGAGAGGGAGACCATCTAGTTGGTAAATAAGATGCTTGAAAAAGTTGGATGATAACCCAGCAGTGAGTTGTAAGAAGAATATCATATTTATATATACCTGTGGATGCCAAATCTGCTGCCCATTATAATCACCTGGGGGAGATAGTGCGCAACCCAGTAACCAGGCTGCCATCCAAATTACATCAGAGTTTCTGAACATGGGACTCAGATATTAGCAGTTTTTAAAGTTTTTCAGGTTATTCTAATATGCAGTTAAGTCTGAGAAAGGAATTGTGAAAACAATCACTGCCATATGTTGGGAAACTGACTACTCTTGCATGGTCCTCAAACCAAAAACTAAAATGAAAGAAAACAACAAAGAAAACAAAAACAAGTTTTTCAGTGTTTTCAAGTTTGACATGTTGTTTATTAACCAATGTGATCAGTCTTGAACAAGATTATACAGTTAAATCACTGATTTGTCAATTTAATCATTGACTGATTCCATCACCCTAAGTGAAGAAAACCAAAGAGGCTTGATTATGTATCGGTAAGATCTAGATTTTCTTTTTTTGGATCCTGAGCGTGATGGAGTCCTTACTGCTTTTTTGTAGATTGTTCTTCTCTGTAACCACAAGTCTAAAAGTCACATGTGTATTACATAAACCATAGTAAGCTAAATAAAGGACATTAATGTTGTCCCTTGCCTGTGAAAGGGAGGAGAGCCTCAATGTACATGAGGACAAGAAAACATCTCTAAATTTTAAATATGCTAACTATTGTATCATTAAATTAAAATAATGATTCAGTGTCCACTATTGATTTATTTTCTAGTCTTACTAACTGGATCTTAAACTACATATAATATCATTATACATGAAACATTCATAATAATTACATCACAGGTAAAATATACGAAAAGTGTATTATTTCCTATGCCTACTTTACTTGCTCATCATCTCTCAATTTGGGATATTTAACATAACAGAGGACTTAAGACGATTTGGGCATTTCTTTCTTCTCAACATCATAGCACCCTCTATAGAAGGTCTTAGAGAGGATCTAAAAATTAGTGTGTCCTAAGGCCTGAAAAGGAATTGACCAGACAATAGCCTCACAATCAATAAGATTATGTTGTTGCCTTTTACTAATGAAACATTGAAACAACGGTTTTGGTGATAAAATACTAAAATCACCACTAAGTTGATTGGTAATAGTGTTTAGTAAGTGAATATACTAGAAAAAAATGAAATGGAATAAAGGAACCTTATAAATAAGATTAGTCTCTGCCAAGTCAAGAATTGGATCCATTTCTTATGGTCACATTCAACTTACTTATCCACTTCAGGCCATATTACATTGTGAGGCATTCATTGCATGGTATTTAACATCCAATGACAGGAAAAGGTCAGCAATCAATAAGACAAGCCTAAGATACAATCAGGCAGTCAGTGAAATGAAAATTTAACAGAAAATGCAGCTTTGTAGTTATTATTTTAAAATGCTAAAAAGTACTTCATCTTAATTGCTCATTATATTTCAGTTTTTGTTTTTTTACAGTTAATTCACATTTTCTAGTCTAATTAAACTCTGCATAATTGTATTCTTGTTTTAGTAACTATCATTTCAAAATGGTGATTGTGATGATTTTGGCAAAGCCTGACTTCTAGTTCACATCATAATATTTATCCATAAAAGACTTATCAAATTCATTTTGGCCAATATGAATAAAGAGCTTTTTTCAAGTAGCTTTACTGCTAGAAGATAGCTTGATAGAGAGATAGATAGGTAGATATATAGTTAGATATTGATGTTTATAGAGATATAGTTATTTTTTTTAATCAATAACAAGAATGAAAGAAAAATTGATAGCACATATACAAATAAAGAATACATATAGTATGCTACACCTGTTAAATAAGGTCATACAGGCTTCAGAAATGTCCATTTGCAAAAAATTAGTATTTTAACTACAAATCATTTGCATTTATTCACTAAATAAATAATAACCACTAATTGCAAATAACCACTAATTGACAACACTCTGTTAGCCATGTTTATTTTACTGTATATTTTTTGAAAAACAATGAAAATTAGAGTATGTTTTTTATTAAAAAAAGACTGAATCTTAATCCTTCCTGCCTTGTATAAACTTAGTAAGGTTTTGTCAGATGATCTTGCTGTCATTCAGCCCATGCTACTAGAATGACTTTTTTAAATGGTACAACCTGATCTATCTATTTTGTATCATATTTATTTTAATAGACTTTCAGTAGGTTAAACGCAGTAGTCATGAATGGAAAGAATAGTATTTAGCTTAAGCAAAGCCAGGAAACTTCCAAATTGCTGAGTAAATTAAAGCCTTTAAAAGTTTAAATTTAGTGTGTTGAAAAATTTTTTTTCAATCACCATGAAATGTAGGTATCAAAATATAATTCATTACATTTGGAATTAAAGTGTAGTTTGGATTAGACTTCACTCTTGAAAATGTTTTTTAGCACTAACGTGGCAATTCACGGCATACCATAAATTCAGCATTTATATATACTTTCTATAGTCACACAGTTCAAATGAAACATAAAATGCAAGGCAAAACTTTGATAAAATCCTTGTAGACACTCAGGAAAATGACTGAAGTCTACAGTGCTACAGCTTATTGTTAGACTGTCTCCTTCCCTCAAGGACAGATAGTGATGATTTGCACCTTGGTTTAATTCGAACCTATTAAATATAGCTCTATGATAAATTAAAATTAGTTTAGATTTGTGAACTGAGTATACATATGGCCACTAGAAATCCTTGTTACATCCACAAAGAGAGACCTACTAGAATAGATATGCCAATATATTGGTCTGTCCATCATTTCTAATTCCATAGTTAACATTTATGGTGTTTGGTGCCTTTGCCTGCATATTTTGCAAATCATCTCAAAGAACTACAGGGTAACAAGAACTCCAAAAATCCTAGTGGGAAGATGTTTCAACTTCCAGTTTCAAAAATTGATTAAAATGAATTAATGCCAAGCTGTGTAATTATTTCCAGTGCAAATCAGACTGAGTGATGATAGTTTATCATTTGCATTGCAGACCTGCTAAAGGATTTATTTTCTGTTACAAATGAAGACTGAAACAGCTTGGGAGATTTAAGAAGGAAATTAAATATCTTCTTTTGAATTTGAGTAACTGCAAACCAAGGGTTACCTTGTATTATTGATTTAATTTCTTAATGATGGGATTAGATGCATGAATCTGAGACAATGTCTAAAGTGAATGACATTGTCAGTGATATAGACATATTCAGCTGAAGTTCATTGTTCATAATACTAATTAAATGCCTGATAGGCTTAAAGATAAGTTACTATTAAAATATAACATCACCTTTTTCTTTCCCAGGTAGCTCTGTGGTAAAGAATCCATCTGCCAATGCAGGGGACACAAGAGATGCAGGTTTGATCCCTAGGCTGGGAAGATCCCTTGTAGTCAAAAATGGCAACTCACTCCAGTATTCTTACTTGGAAAATTCAATGGACAGAGACACCTGGTGGGCTACAGTCCACAGGGTTGCAAAGAGTTGGACATGGCTGAGCACACAAACACACATCATCTTTTTCAGTAGGAATAAATTCATCCTAAAAAATTCATTGTCATTAAATTTGCACAAAATTTTTAATCTTTCATATTATAATATTGGTGAATTTTTGCAAAATGATCATTTAAATCTTTTTATTTATTGAAGTATTAGTTTAAATTTGCCTTTCAAAGACAGCCTAAAACATTGAACTCAATAACCAGGATGTTTTAAAAAAATCCTTTCCAATCTTTAATTAGCTTTACACTTCATATCTTTAATTAGCTTTACACTGCAAATAATCTTTAATTAGCTTTACACTGCATAGGAACCTGGAATGTCAGGTCCATGAATCAAGGCAAATTGGAAGTGGTCAAACAAGAGATGGCAAGAGTGAATGTCGACATTCTAGGAATCAGCGAATTGAAATGGACTGGAACGGGTGAATTTAACTCAGATGACCATTATATCTACTACTGCAGGCAGGAATCCCTCAGAAGAAATGGAGTGGCCATCATGGTCAACAGAAGAGTCCAAAATGCAGTACTTGGATGCAATCTCAAAAACGACAGAATAATCTCTGTTCGTTTCCAAGGCAAACCATTCAATATCACAGTAATCCAAGTCTATGCCCCAACCAGTAACACTGAAGAAGCTGAAGTTGAACGGTTCTATGAAGACCTACAAGACCTTTTAGAACTAACACCCAAAAAAGATGTCCTTTAATTATAGGGGACTGGAATGCAAAAGTAGGAAGTCAAGAAACACCTGGAGTAACAGGCAAATTTGGCCTTGGAATACGGAATGAAGAAGGGCAAAGACTAATAGAGTTTTGCCAAGAAAATGCACTGATCATAACAAACACCCTCTTCCAACAACACAAGAGGAGACTCTACACATGGACATCACCAGATGGTCAACACCGAAATCAGATTGATTATATTCTTTGCAGCCAAAGATGGAGAAGGTCTATACAGTCAGCAAAAACAAGACCAGGAGCTGACTGTGGCTCAGACCATGAACTCCTTATTGCCAAATTCAGACTTAAATTGAAGAAAGTAGGGAAAACCACTAGACCATTCAGGTATGACCTAAATCAAATCCCTTATGATTATACAGTGGAAGTGAGAAATAGATTTAAAGGCCTAGATCTGATAGATAGAGTGCCTGATGAACTATGGAATGAGGTTCGTGACATTGTACAGGAAACAGGGATCAAGACCATTCCCATAGAAAAGAAATGCAAAAAAGCAAAATGGCTGTCTGGGAGGCCTTACAAATAGCTGTGAAAAGAAGAGAAGTGAAAAGCAAAGGAGAAAAGGAAAGATATAAACATCTGAATGCAGAGTTCCAAAGAATAGCAAGAAGAGATAAGAAAGGCTTCTTCAGCGATCCATGCAAAGAAATAGAGGAAAACAACAGAATGGGAAAGACTAGAGATCTCTTCAAGAAAATCAGAGATACCAAAGGAACATTTCATGCAAAGATGAGCTCGATAAAGGACAGAAATGGTATGGACCTAACAGAAGCAGAAGATATTAAGAAGAGATGGCAAGAATACACAGAAGAACTGTACAAAAAAGATCTTCACTACCTAGATAATCACAATGGTGTGATCACTGACTTAGAGCTAGACATCCTGGGATGTGAAGTCAAGTGGGCCTTAGAAAGCATCACTACGAACAAAGCTAGTGGAGGTGATGGAATTCCAGTTGAGCTATTCCAAATCCTGAAAGATGATGCTGTGAAAGTGCTGCACCCAATATGTCAGCAAATTTGGAAAACTCAGCAGTGGCCACAGGACTAGAAAAGGTCAGTTTTCATTCCAATCCCAAAGAAAGGCAATTCCAAGAATGCTCAAACTACTGCACAATTGCACTCATCTGACACGCTGGTAAAGTAATGCTCAAAATTCTCCAAGCCAGGCTTCAGCAATATGTGAACCATGAACTTCCTGATGTTCAAGCTGGTTCTGGAAAAGGCAGAGGAACCAGAGATCAAATTGCCAACATCCGCTGGATCATGGAAAAAGCAAGAGAGTTCCAGAAAAACATCTATTTCTGCTTTATTGACTATGCCAAAGCCTTTGACTGTGTGGATCACAATAAACTGTGGAAAATTCTGAAAGAGATGGGAATACCAGACCACCTGATCTGCCTCTTGAGAAATTTGTATGCAGATCAGGAAGCAACCGTTAGAACTGGACATGGAACAACAGACTGGTTCCAAATAGGAAAAGGAGTTCGTCAAGGCTGTATATTGTCACCCCGTTTATTTAACTTATATGCAGAGTACATCATGAGAAATGCTGGACTGTAAGAAACACAAGCTGGAATCAAGATTGCCGGGAGAAATATCAATCACCTCAGATATGCAGATGACACCACCCTTATGGCAGAAAGTGAAGAGGAACTCAAAAGCCTCTTGAGGAAAGTGAAAGTGGAGAGTGAAAAAGTTGACTTAAAGCTCAATATTCAGAAAACGAAGATCATGGCATCCGGTCCCACCATTTCATGGGAAATAGATGGGGAGACAGTGGAAACAGTGTCAGACTTTATTTTTCTGGGCTCCAAAATCACTACAGATGGTGACTGCAGCCATGAAATTAAAAGACGCTTCCTTCTTGGAAGGAAAGTTATGACCAACCTAGATAGCATATTCAAAAGCAGAGACATTACTTTGCCAACAAAGGTTCGTCTAGTCAAGGCTATGGTTTTTCCTGTGGTCATGTATGGATGCCAGAGTTGGACTGTAAAGAAGGCTGTGAGCCGAAGGATTGATGCTTTTGAACTGTGGTGTTGGAGAAGACTCTTGAGAGTCCCTTGGACTGCAAGGAGATCCAACCAGTCCATTCTGAAGGAGATCAGCCCTGGGATTTCTTTGGAAGGAATGATGCTAAAGCTGAAACTCCAGTACTTTGGCCACCTCATGGGAAGAGGTGACTCATTGGAAAAGACTCTGATGCTGGGAGGGATTGGGGGCAGGAGGAGAAGGGGACGACAGAGGATGAGATGGCTGGATGGCATCGCTGTCTCCATGGACGTGAGTCTGAGTGAACTCCGGGAGTTGGTGCTGGACAGGGAGGCCTGGCGTGCTGCGATTCATGAGGTCGCAAAGAGTTGGACACGACTGAGGGACTGATCTGATCTGATCTGACACTTCATATAGAATAGTTCACAATTTTTTACTTACTAAAGTTTTTGGTATACTTTTTTGCCTTGTTTCCTCTCTTACTTTTTCATATATGGTCTATACATTATAAAATATTTCTTTATGTTGTGTGTTTGTATTATTTCCTCAAGCTTAGAGAGTTAAACAACAGGTTTCTTATCACAAATTGTCTTATTGTAAACCAAAGACAAAATTTGCCAAATGCATTTAAGAATCCAGTGAAGAGTTACTATTTTGCCTTTTTATTGACACTAAGACTCGATGAATTTTATTCACGATGTATACTAGTGAAGAAATATTTTGCATTTAGTCAATGACATAGCTTGACATTTTGAACAAATAATAAAAATATTTCAGTTCAACTTATCTGCTTTTGTCTTATGTAGCAATTTTATACAAATGACTGCCAGACATGTGAACTTGGGAAGAGAAGACCTGGAATATGGCTTAGAATGTGCTGCTACTAACTGGTTGGGTGAAATCACACTTATGTCTTAGGCTTTCTAAGGTTCATTTACTTTATCCGTAAAATAAGGGCATATAACTTGATAATGTCTGAAGTATCTTCCAGCCTAAAATATTCACTTTCTCTTATCCCAAACAACATAGCCATATTTTCAGTTCACACACATCTGCCACTAAAGAAGGCCGATTTGAGGAGCACTATTCTTCAGTTCCCTGGTGACTCAGTCAGTAAAGAATCTGTCTGCAATTTAGGAGATCTGGGTTTAATCCCTAGGTCGGGAAGATCCCCTGGAGAAGGAAATGACAACCCACTCCAGTATTCTTGCCTGGGAAATCCCCTGGACAGAGCAGCCTGGTGGGCTTCCCCTCATGGGGTCGCAAGAGTAAGACAGGAACATGGGTTAGCAACTAAACCACTACCACCTATTCTTCAGTTCTGATGATGCTTCCAGGGCACTCCACTGTGAACTTTCAGATTAAGATTTTGGTCAGACTTGCTATGAAACTGGCATTTTCCATCTTCATCAATACCTCATCAAGGCATGCTATCAAAGATGAAATTGGAGATGCAACTCCAGGATTGCTGAGACTATAGTCTGTTACCAGGCACTTCCCATGGACCATTTCCAGTTTCCTGATAATTTCTCTATATTAGGTGAAGCCATTTATTGTTGGTGATGGCAAGAGTAAAGGAAAGAGCTATAGATGATGTTGGCAAACAAAATTTGTAGAGATTTGTGCAACTAGGACACTGAACATTGCTTATACCCAACATTTACATAAATGTTTTAAAGTAACTGTATACTTTTGAAATAATGCCATGGTAGTCAATTTGTTCTTGACAAGAGCCTGTAATGATAGGATGATCTACCTGGCAATACATGGTAAAGTCCTAGCAAAACCATCTCCAAAAATACAGAGAATTTTATGGATCACACCAGATGAGGCCAATCACGCTGACATTTTATCACTTAAATTGGTTTTCAGTCATTAACATACATTTGAGAGTAATAATTTAAAAAAAAACTTGAATTGTATTTGTGTAAATGTATATTTTATTCTCATTTCTTAATTCACGAATGAGGGAAAAAATCCAAGAGAATGCCTTCAGCAGATGTTTGAGTTGGAGCAACCTCTTCCTTCCCCTTCCCTCCTTTTTTTATCATTGTGCTCTTTTGGAGTTAAGGCTTTTATGATTCAGTGATATTATTAAGCTAAAACAGGTGTGGTTCCTGGACATTCTGGGCTATATGAATTTTCCATTGTGTTTTATGATCTCTTTTATGACCTGTAGTAATGATAAGCATGTTCAAGGGGAAGATGACCACAATACCAGAGCCGCTCTATGTTGAGCTGAAATAAAGAGCTGGAAATGCTGGTGACAGGGAGCAGAGACTTGTGAGAACACACAGTCAGCTCTGCAGCGTACCTCTGGAATGACTTCTGAAAACCACAGTCTCTCAGGAGACTGTGGCAGGCTCTCTGCTGCCCAAAATAGGAACCTTCCAACACTGTGTAATTTCCAGGCTTTCAGAAGTTCTGCTGCTCTCTTCCCTGGTAAAAGCAACAAACAAACATGTAAACAAACAAATCCTCTCTCCAGCTCCTCCATAACTACCAACACCTCGTTAACCTTCTGTTGGTGGTTTTTGATTCCTCTCAGATACATACATCTCCGGAAGAGAAAACACATCAAGATAAGGCTTGGAAACTCACTAGGACCAGTAGGTTGACAGCGAAGCAAGGGAAAGGGAAATGGGACTACGAAAAAAAGCCATGCCTAAAAACGCTAGTTTCATATCTGCTCCCACATAGAGTAAAAAATACTCAACCAGAAATTGAAATATGTTATATGAATTTTCCTAATTCATCAATTACTACCAGTAGATTTAAAAAGCTTGCCTTTGATAAGCTTTTAAAAAGCTGTCCTTTTGTTGTGTTTGTTTAAAGTGGTCTATGGGCCATATGATGGGCTTCCTCAGTGACTCAGTGGTAAAGAATCCGCCTGCAATGCAGGAAACACGGGTTCTATCCCTGGGTCGGGAAGATGCCCTGAAGCAGGAAATGGAAACCCACTCCAGTATTCTTGTCTGGGAAATTCCATGGACAGAGGAGCCTGGCAGGCTAGAGCCCATGGTGTCACACAGAGTTGGACACACACACACACACACACACGAGGCACGATGGGCCATATTGAGTACTCAAATGGATCTCTCAGTTTAGAGTTATTTTTGCTTAGTTGTTAATTGTCTGACTCTTTTGTGACTCCATGGACTGTAGGCTGCCAGGCTCCTCTGTGCATGGAATTCTCTAGGCAAGAATACTGGAGTGGGAAGCCATTCCATTTTCCAGGGGATCTTTCCCATCCAGGGGTAGAACCTGAGTCTCCTGCATTGGCAGGTGGATTCTCTACCACTAAGCCACGAGGGATGTCCCAGTTTAGAGTCAGGAGAATTGAATTCCAATCCCCAGTGTACTACTTCTGAATGGCCTTGGGAAATGCAACTAAATTGTAGACTTCTGAGACCTGAGTTGACATCTCTGTACTTACTAGTTAGCATCCAAACGGAAACAGACAACTTATTCAGGATGAGTTAAGGAGGATTGTTTTACAAGGGGACTCATTTAAGAGTGTGGGTGGGGAATAGGGAAAGTACAGAGCCTACTGCAGGAGCCCAAGGCCAGCAACAGCAGCACTGCCGCAACCCCAGGCCCTAAGAAGCGGGAAGGATGGGGCTGGGGGGGCGACTGGAAGGTGGGGGCACACATGGAGAGGAGCTGTGGGCTGCGGGCAAGCCGAGCAGACCATCAGAAGGACCTGCCAAGTCAGGGGTCCAGGGGAACAATACCCCGTCACTCTCCTTTCTCCCTTATCCTTCTGATGGACCTTCTGCCAGGGCTCCCATGGGCTGACTCCATCAGAGGCCATGGGCTTGGGAGCTGGCGCATATAATCTGTACAGGTGAGCCTTGGGGCAGAGGACAGGGTGGAAGAGTAGAGGATAGATATGGGAAGTCAAAGCAATGATACAAATGAACTTACAAAACAGGAAGAGACTCACAGCCTGAGAGAACAAACATGGTTGCTGGGGGAAGGGTGAGGGGAAGGGAGGGTTTGGGATGGACATGTACACACTGCTGTATTTAAAATGGATAACTAAGGACTTACTGCATAGCACATTGAACTCTGCTCACTGTTATGTGGCAGCCTAGATGGGAGAGGAGTTTGGGGTAGAATGAATACATGTATATGTATGGCTGAGTCCCTTTGCTGTCTACCTGAAACTATCTCAACATTGTTAATTGCCTATACCCCCAGTAGAAAATACAAAGTTTAAATTAAATAAGATAAAAGAAAGTCAAACATACCTGCCTGGGCATCCTTTTCTTTACAACATCTGGAACAGTGTACTACATTTAGGGTGTGCTGAATTATTATACAATCTTTCTCTTTTTATACCATGTCTAAAATGTAGAGATTAAGTTGTAGGGATTAAGATCCAAAGTCTCTTCTAGCATTGATCTTCCCATTTCCAGCTTGAAATGAGAATCTAAAAGAGACTTTTGGGAGAAAGTCCAAGAGCAGGTGGGTTCTTTACCACTAGTACCACCTAGAAAGCCCCATGGATACAGTGGGGAATGGGAATTGCCTGTTTATTTTTGC
Source organism: Bubalus bubalis (assembly GCF_019923935.1). Taxonomy (NCBI): domain Eukaryota; kingdom Metazoa; phylum Chordata; class Mammalia; order Artiodactyla; family Bovidae; genus Bubalus; species Bubalus bubalis. Next base: position 24,610,932 of record NC_059164.1, on the reverse strand, counting down.
TATTATTGCTGCTACCTGTTTTAATAATGACCATGTCATTAGACATGCAATCATAGGTGAATGATTAATTACAAATCGGTTTCTATTTGGGTTTTTTTATGACAGCATTTCAAACTTTGAACTACTATATTCCTTGGAAAAAGGCGCTATCTATTCCATAAATCCATTTCATATTAACTGAGAACTGCTCACCAAATATCATCAGTTCAGTTCAGTTGCTCAGTTCTGTCTGACTCTTTGCGACCCCATGGACTGCAGTACTCCAGGCCTCCCTGTTCATCATCAACTCCTGGAGCTTACTCATACTCAGGTCCATCAAGTCAGTGATGCCATCCAACCATCTCATCTGCTGTCCCTTCTCCTCCAGCCTTCAATCTTTCCCAGCATCAGGGTCTTTTCCAGTGAGTCAGTTCTTTGCATCAGGTTGCCAAAGTATTGGAGTTTCAGTTTCAGCATCAGTCCTTCCAATGAATTTTCAGGACTGGTTTCCTTTAGGATTAACTGGTTGGATCTCCTTGCAGTCCAAGAGACTCTCAAGAGTCTTCTGCAATACCACAGTTAAAAAGCATCAATTCTTTGGCACTCAGCTTTCTATATAGTTCAACTCTCACATCTATACATGACTACTGGAAAAACCATAGCTTTAACTAGATGGACTTTTGTTGGCAAAGTAATGTCTCTGCTTTTTAATATGTTGTCTAGGTTGGTCATAGCTTTTCTTCCAGGAAGTGAGCATCTTTTAACTACATGGCTGCAGCCACCAGCTGCAGGGATTTTGGAGCCCAAGGAAATAGCCTCTCACTGTTTCCATTGTTTCCCCATCTATTTGGCATGAAGTAATGGGACCAGATTCCATGATCTTAGTTTTCTGAATGTTGAGTTTTAAGCCAGCTTTTTCACTCTCCTCTTTCACTTTCATTAAGAGGCTCTTTAGTTCTTCTTTGCTTTCTGCCACAAGGGTGGTGTCATCTGCATATCTGAAATTATTGATATTTCTCCCAGCAATCTTGATTCCAGCATGTGCTTCATCCAGCCCAGCATTTCGCATGATGTAACTCTGCATATAAGTTAAATAAGCAGAGTTACAATATACAGCCTTGATGTACTATTTTCCTGATTTGGAACCAGTCTGTAGCGCCATGTCTAGTTCTAACTGTTGCTTCCTGACCTGCATACAGATTTCTCAAGAGGCAGGTCAGGTGCTCTGGTATTCCCATCTCTTTCAGAATTTTACACGGTTTGTTGTGATCCACACAGTCAAAGGCTTTGGCATAGTCAGTAAAGCAGAAATAGATGTTTTTCTGAAACTCTCTTGCTTTTTTGATGATCCGATGGTTGTTGGCAGTTTGATCTCTGGTTCCTCTCCCCTTTCTAAATCCAGCTTGAACATCTGGAAGTTCACGGTTCACATACTGTTGAAGCCTGGCTTAGAGAATTTTGAGCATTACTTTACTAGTGGGTGAGATTAGTGCAATTGTGCAGTAGTTTGAACATTCTTTGACATTGCTTTTCTTTGGGATTGGAATGAAAACTGACCTTTTCCAGTCCTGTGGCCATAGCTGAATTTTCCAAATCTACTGGCATATTGAGTGCAGCACTTTCACAACATCAATCTTTTAGGATTTGAAATAGCTCTACTGGAATTCCATCACCTCCACTAGCTTTGTTCATAGTGATGTTTCCTAAGGCCCATTTGATTTCGCATTCCAGGATGTCTGGCTCTAGATGACTAATCACACCATATTGGTTATCTGGGTCATTAAGATCTTTTGTTATAGTTCTTCTGTGTATTCTTACCACCTCTTAATATCTTGTGCTTCTATTAGGTCCATACCATTTCTGTCGTTTATCGTGCCTATTTTGCATGAAATGTTCCGTTTGTATCTCTAATTTTCTTGAAGAGATCTCTAGTCTTTCCCATTCTATTGTTTTCCTCTATTTCTTTGCATTGATCACTGAGGAAGACTTTCTTAACCCTCCTTGCTTTGGAACTCTGCATTTAAAGGGTATATCTTTCCTTTTCTCCTTTGCCTTTAGCTTCTCTTCTTTTCTCAGCTCAGACAACCATTTTACCTTTTTGCATTTCTTTTTCTTGGGGATGGTCATGATCCCTGCCTCCAGTACAATGTCATGAATCTCTGTCCATAGTTCTTCAGGCACTCTGTCTATCAGATCTAATCCCTTGAATCTATTTGTCACTTCCATCGTATAATCATAAGAAATTTGATTTAGGTCATACCTTAATGGTCTAGTGGTTTTCTCTACTTTCTTTAATTTAAGTCTGAATTTGGCAATAAGGAGTTCATGATCTGAGCCACAGTCAGCTCCCAGTCTTGTTTTGGCTGACTGTATAGAGCTTCTCCATCTTTGGCTGCAAAGAATGTAATCAATCTAATTTTGTCATTGACCATCTGGTGATGTCCATGTGTAGAGTCTCCTCTTGTGTTGTTGGAAGAGGGTGTTTGCTATGACCAGTGCATTCTCTTGACAAAACTCTATTAGCCTTTGCCCTGCTTCATTCTGTACTCCAAGGCCAAATTTACCTGTTACTCCAGGTGTCTCTTGACTTCCTACTTTAGCATTCCAGTCCCCTATAATGAAAAGGACATCTTTTTTGGGTGTTAGTTCTAGAAGGTCTTGTAGGTCTTCATAGAACTGTTCAGCTTCTTTGGCATTACTGGTCAGGGCATAGACTTAATATGATAATTCTCACCAAAAGGTGTTATCTAGAATATAAATGTATATCCTAAGTTAAGCAAATTCTTCAACCTTAGAAAAGAAAGTGTTTGAATGTGGCAGTGTTTAAGCTTGGCTGCCCTTGTAATCCGTGATGAAAATAAAGCTTCAGAGTTGAAAGCTTAAGACTGAAGGTCTGTGGATTGAAAGGAAGGTATCTACCTACTCCCACATGATTTCAAAACATGTAACTCTTACCCGTTCACATTGCACTCTCCAGCAGTCATCAGTATAACCCACGAACCACCTAAAGTTGCAGAAGGACATCATCATGGTTCCATATGCAGCTGGTCTCCTCACTTGGGACAGTGATAACCATATCACAGTTTCACATAGTGGGACCGATCCAGGGAATGATGACAGCAGGATGCCAAGCCATTTTAAATACACATCAAAGCCAATTTAGAAACTTGGCTTCAGTGTGGTATGATGGGAAATGAAGCACTTGGCTTTCAGAATTTCAAAGCCTCACATTAAGAGGAAAGCACTACACAGATAAAAGACGATGAGAAAGAATGAACAGCTGTGCCAGGCTTTGCTTAGCGGTTACACTGCTGAGAACAGCCTTTAGATGTACAAAGGATAAGAAGCACTGCCATCTTCGCAATTTCTTTTTCACCTATGTCTGAATGCATAGAAATAACATCTGTAACTGGAATAGTTCCCTTTCCCCCTTACTCTACTCCCTTACACTTGAACACCCATATGTTGCACTTAATCCACGAATGGTAATATTACTTGATCTAAGCAAAGGTTTTAGAATGTTGGGATCCTAGAAATGAGAATACAGAAAAAGATTATCTGAGGAATCCATTCAAAATTCACTGTATTTTCTTTCATATGCTGGTGGATAGTATTGCAGAGTAATCAAGAGTATAGATATTGGAGCCCAAATACATGGGTTTGAATCCTGATCTTGCCCTTACTTGTGGACTACTTTGAGCAATACATGCCTCAATTTCCTCATCTGTAAAATGGGATAATTATTTATAATTTCAAGAATTCCTCAATGTGTGGGCTCATAGTGTTAGTTGCTACTGCTATTACTGTTGTTATTATCATGTTTCTTAAGTGGAGACCAGCTAGTTAGGTGGAGGAGAATTCAGGCTTGGCTAAGGACTTCATCTTCCCCAAGTCCTTGGTCAAGAAAGTAGACCATGAGTTGGTCAGAGGGAAGCAGACAAAGAAGCAAGAGTTAGCAAGGTGGGGGATGCAAGGTGGAGGGCAGACACATCTTAGAAAGATATTCTGGACTGATCTTAGTTAATTTTAAATAAAAAAAATAGCTTTGACCCAGAGGGATGGAATGGGGAGGGAGGAGGGAGGAGGGTTCAGGATGGGGAACACATGTATACCTGTGGCAGATTCATTTTGATATTTGGCAAAACTAATACAGTTATGTAAAGTTTAAAAATAAAATAAAATTAAAAAAAAATAGCTTTGGCATCTTGGTAGTTTTCAAAGAGTTTCTCTCTGTCACTCATGTTAATGAGTAAAGTGTTAATGCCTTTACTCATTTCTTTTTGAATCAGCCTTGGTTTGCTTTCTTGGCTATGCTGTCATTTCTCACCCATTTCATATATTTGTGTGACACAAAAACTGATGTAGGAAACATTTTCGCATTTATCCTCCTTTTGGCTCTATGCTCAGTCTTGACTGCTGCTAAATTTGCTTGCAAGAGTTCTCAGTCACTAAGTCTTGTCCGACTCTTTGCAACCCCATGGACTGTAGTCTGCCAGGCTTCTCTGTCCGTGTGATTTTCCAGGCAAGAATACTGGAATGAGTTGCCATTTCCTCCTCCCAGGATAGAACCCATGTCTCCTGCATCAGCAGGTGAATTCTTTACCACAGAACCACCTGGTGAATTTGCTTACTTTTCCAATATGTCACTTCAGGGTTCATGCTTTCATTCATTTCTTCAGTAAAAGGAGAAGAGCAGTTTTTCTTTTGCTTTCTTCCTCCTTTCTCGTTGGGCTTCCCTTGTGGCTCAGCTAGTAAAGAATCTGCCTGCAATGCTGGAGACCTGTGTTTGATCCCTGGGTTGGGAGGATCCTCTGGAGAAGGAAATGGCAACCCACTCCAGTATTCTGGCCTAGAGAATTCCATGGACTGTCCATGGGGTCGCAAAGAGTCGGACACGAATGAGTGACTTTCATTTTCAGGTTTTATTTCTCATAATTCCAATGAAATACTTCAATCCACTCCTAAATGTCCAAGTTATTGTTTTTTCTTTATATAACTTATGTTAACTGATGGCTTAAAGTCATTCTCTAAATTTTTGAACATGTTTCCACAAGAAAAAAAGATTTTGGGAAACTTTCCTCCAAAATACATTTATTTATTTACATGTATACTCTATTAATATATTCTGTATATTATTAATATTTAAAAACAGAAATAGAATAAAATGAGATAAAATTGAAATGCAGATTTTCTTCCTGTGGTCCAATGGATCAGTAAAGCTTAAATTATAATAATAATACAAAAGATATTATATAAAAATATAATATTTATAAAATATAGAAAGACATAATAATACACAAACAAAGTAAGTGGACTTGACTATATTCTCTGAAGATAATAAATGCCATATAAGTTTTGAAAACTTGCACAGGATTTTATACTGTTTATTTAAGCATTTCTCAGTCCTATATTACTCCCTTTTAAATGCTCTGTGTTATCAGTAATTGTGTATTACAAATTATAGTCTCTTTTGAGATTACAAGTTGATTAATCATTGCCTTATTTACTAAATTCTTTGTCATATATATTTTCTTCTATATGCCAAGATGGTTTAGTAGGGGGAAATCTGGAAGACAATAACATAAGTGGAAATAAAATATTTAACACCATTATAAAAATCAATGGCAAAATTCCAGGAAAACATGCCTGCTGTATCTGGAAGTATATTTTATCCTTGACCTCACAAGAAGATATTTAGAAGAAGTATAAATAAAGATTTTGTTGCTAAAGATTCTTTCAACATAGTTCACTGGCATTAAAAAGTGATGTAACTTTCTTATGCCAGGATAACCTTAATATACTTGGCAAATTTGTTTTATATCCTTTAGGAACATTATATTTCTAATTAATGCCTGCATTTAATATGGATATTAACTTTTCATTTGTGTCTTTTATTAATAATAGAAAAGGAAAGCTCATTAGAAACATTAAAGTTTTCATTTCTAAAGATGAAAAAACTTTCTTTTAGTATTTTATGCTAGAAACTAGTTGTGACTTGGTAATTTTGAAATAGTAGTTAGCTATCCATCCCTCTTTTCTGTTTAGTATTTGCTTTTCATAGGTGAAATTACTGTCACACACAAGTTAAAGCGGCTCTGGTTAGTCAGTTGTTTCTATTACAACATGCATATGTGCTCAGTTGCTCAGTTGTGTCTGACTCTTTGTGACCTCAACGACTGTAGCCTGCCAGGCTCCTCTGTCCATGGAACTTTTCAGGCAAAAATACTGGAGTGGGTTGACATTTCCTCCTCCAGGGGATCTTCTTGACCCAGAGGATGAACCTCTGTCTCCTGCATTGGCAGGCAGATTCTTTACCACTGAGCCACTAGGGAACCCAGCTATTAAAACAGCAGCACATAAATCTTGGATTAACAATCAAGCTCTTTCATCCCTGGATGCTGATCTAGTCTGTTGACTTCATAATCTGAAATGCCTAATTGCCTACATCATTGCTCTAGGTTTTGTTTACATCATTTTTTTTCTTTAATTAGATTGAAATTTCTTGGAGAGGTAAACTATGTTTTTTACCAACGGCCTGCCAATGCAGGAGACATAAGAGAAGCAATAAGGAGACACGATTCCATCTCTGGGTCAGGAAGATCCCTTGAAGGAGAGCATGGCAACCCACTCCAGTATTCTTGCCTGGAGAATCCCATGGACAGAGGAGCCTGGTGGGCTACAGTCCACAGGGTCACAGAGCTGGATATGACTGAAGTGACTTAGCATGCGTGCATAGATAGCTCTTACATAATAGCTTGATACCCTCTTAATGAAGAAAAATTCATCTTGCTTTTTCAAAGCAGAGCATTTCTTTGTGGGTGAGGGAGCTGGGATTGACTGTTGCTATGAGACAGGTGTTGAGACCCTTACATATCAAGATGGACAGAAGTGCTGCCTGTTATTCTTCCTACCATGGCTTGTGTCTCCAAGCCATGGCAAGGCGGCATGGATGATGGTGGGTCTTGCACAATCTCTGATTCCCTGATGCCTAAGATCCTGTTGTAGCAGATGAGTGCTAATAGACAGTTGTAAAGCAATTAATAGAAAAATGAAAAGTGTTGGTGAGGCTGTCTAGAAGAGGCATTTCAATACAAAGCGTGAATCCAGCTTTCCTCGGGGATTTTTAGGAAGTTTGTTTCATGTAGAAGGTGTTTTTGCTCATGTTTCTTATTTTTTTCTGACTTCTTTTTCAGATTAATTATTTCAACTCAATGTCACATTCTCAGTTCTTTACTGTATTTCTTGATTCTGTAATTCAGTCCTTTAGGGAGATGAAATCAGTATCCCAAGCAGGTTTATTAAGCTCAGAGAGATTAGTTAGTGTACACACTCTGCCTCTGACACAAAGAATCACTGTCTGATGAAACAGAAAAATCTTAAGAATGTGAATGAAACAAAGTAGGTTTTTGTTCAAATCTAACTGATGCCTGCTCTCTTTGATATAACTTTATTTTACATCAAAATGGAGTTTGTTGAGTCAGGTAGTTATATTTTGATTGCTTTATTTCTCCGTGCTTGGGCCTAAGCTTGTTTTAAGGATGTTCATAGTAAAAACTGTTTTCAAAACTATCAAAAAAAGTGTCAATATTAACATACTCTTTTCACTTAATGAAAACTTGAGAGAGCTGAAAGCCCCTCATTTTACTTCTACTTCCTACAATCTGTTATTTCTTGAAAAAGTTGTCTTTTCCCACTATAGCCCAGTTGGTAAAGAATCTTCCTGCAATGTGGGAGACCTCGGCTTGATCCCTGGGTTGGGAAGATCCCCTGGAGGAGGGCATGGCAACCCACTCCAGTATTCTTGCCTGGAGAATTCCCACTGATAGAGAATTCTGGCGGGCTGCAGTCCCTGGGGTCACAGAGTCGGACAGGACTGAGTGACTAAGCACACACACCCTACAGATAAGACCTGAAGTTTAATAAGCCTTAGCAATGGCCTAAGATGAGTAAGTAGTTTACTCTTATGCAAGATCTAAATTTCTGGAAAGACAAAACATGGCGTGTAAATTGTGTTAAAGTAAGATTCACTGGAGAGAAGGAGTTCAGTGGTGGAGTCTCAATCCCACATCTGAACTATAAGACATTGTAAAAAAGCCGTTTGGGGGCCAGTGGTTTGTCCTGAGACCTCATTTCTCTGACTGAAGTAAGAAGAGTTGTTGATTTTTCAGTTTGTTTAGTTTTTTACTTGTTAGCACAGAGTGTGACTTCTAAGCTCTTTATTTGCTGAACTTCAGTCCTTCTTTTTAGACTTTCTCTACTTCTAAATTGAATTAGCCTCATATCTACTGACAAGTTGCTTGGGCTGTGGCATGCGTGTGTGCATGCGCACTCAGTTGCTGCAGACATGTCTGACTCTGTGCGACCCCATGGGAGGTAGCCCCCCAGGCTCCTCTGTCCATGGGATTCTCCAAGCCAGAATACTGGAGTCGGTTGCCATTTCCTCCTCCAGGCTATCTTCCCAACCCAGGGATCAAACCCATGTCTCCTGTGTCTCCTGCATTGGCAGGTGGATCTTGCACCACACCATTATGCATGCTGCTGCTGCTGCTAAGTCGCAGCAGTCATATCCGACCCTGTGCAACCCCATAGACGGCAGCCCAACAGGCTCCTCTGTCCCTGGGATTCTCCAGGCAAGAACACTGGAGTGGGTTGCCATTTCCTTTTCCAATGCATGAAAGTGAAAAGTGAAAGTGAAGTCGCTCAGTTATGTCCCACTCTTAGCGACCCCAAGGACTGTAGCCTTCCAGGCTCCTCCGCCCATGGGATTCTCCAGACAAGAGTACTGGATTGGGTTGCCATTGCCTTCTCCAATATGCATATCTTCATCCAAATCCAGTCTTTGTCCCAGACCTTGGAACACTGCAGTGATTCAGCCTCCTCAGAATATTTGCAATTATTAGTAGAAACATATTAAATGTTGAATTGAATTTCTCTCCATCTTCATTGTATTTACAATAAAGTACTTATTCTTTAGATGAAAGGCTTAAATCCTTATTATTCTTCCACATGGTTTTATTTTTTAGATGCATTTGGTAAAAACGTATAAACAAATAAAAAGTCCCTGCTAAAAACCACTGAACCTCAGAACTGATTTTAATCAGACCATATAAAAAAGAGAGCAATCTCAGCTGAAAGATAAAATCTGAACAGTTTTACATAATGACAAAAATAATTTGTTCTATTTAAGTAATGAAAAGAAAAAAAGCATTTTTGGGAGTAGTCACAGAAAAAACATGAGTTTTACCAATAAAATAAATATTTCAGTCTGTTCTTAGCAAGGCACATTATTTTATATAAATAATCATTTATCACAAAGTTTTAAAGAAGAAAACGAAGAATATGTCCACTTATGCCACCTAATATGATTTCTTTAGGCCTCTTTGTCCTTAATTATATAAAGAGGAGTTGGGAAAGTTGAGACTAAAATGCCTTTCTCTGCTAAACTATCTGAACTCAATATGTTGCCAGATGGTTAATAGCATCATTATTTTGATACTGTTTATTCCATTGAGTTAGCCATTTGTCCTAGAAAATAGCATTCAATGAAGAGGTATTTTTTGGTCAGGTGGTTTTTGGTAAAATCATGAAGTGGGCCAGCAAACTGTTTTGGCTTCTTATAAACCTGAAGATTGATGAAATGATAATAGTCATGTAGATGCTTCTAACATACATCAATTTAATTTATTCAGCCAAGACTTCTTGAATACCTACATGGTGCTAAGCACTGTGACATGTGCAGGAGATAACGTGGTGAACAAACCAAATATTATTTCTCATTTACACACTGACGGTAAAAGTGGAAATTAGTTTAAATGCTTTGGAAAACTGTCTGCCACGTCTAATGAAACTGAATATATGTATGCCCTGCTGCTGCTGCTAAGTCACTTCAGTCGTGTCCGACTCTGTGTGACCCCATAGACGGCAGCCCAAAAGGCTCCTCTCTCCCTGGGATTCTCTAGGCGAGAATGTTGGAGTGGGTTGCCCTTTCTTTCTCCAATGCACGAAAGTGAAAAGTGAAAGTGAAGTCGCTCATTCGTGTCTGACTCTTAGTGACCCCATGGACTGCAGCCCACCAGGCTCCTCTGTCCATGGGATTCTCCAGGCAAGAGTACTGGAGTGGGTCGCCATTGCCTTCTCCACAAATCATGCTACTACATATATACACCATAGAGATAAGTACGCATGTTTACCAAGGATTTATACTTTTTGTGAATGTATATTTAGAACAGTATTATTTGGAATAGTTCCAACTAGAAATTGAAAAGGCAAATCAGGAATAGAATGGATAAACAAGTAAGGCCAGAGAGCAATAAGAGTGATCTACAACTATACACAACAATACAAATTTCATAAACATTGTATTGGACAAAAGAAGTCAGACACGTACTTGTTACATACTATATAATTCCATTTATAGAAAGTTCAAGAAAAGCAAAAGAAATCACAGTTTTTGGAGTCAGGAAACGTTTACTTTTAGAATATAACAACCTAGAACTCTTGAGAGTCCCTTGGACTGCAAGGAGATCCAACCAGTCCATTCTGAAGGAGATCAGCCCTGGGATTTCTTTGGAAGGAATGATGCTAAAGCTGAAACTCCAGTACTTTGGCCACCTCATGCGAAGAGCTGACTCATTGGAAAAGAATCTGATGCTGGGAGGGATTGGGGGCAAGAGGAGAAGGGGACGACAGAGGATGAGATGGCTGGATGGCATCACTGACTCGATGGACGTGAGTTTGAGTGAACTCCGGGAGTTGGTGACGGACAGAGAGGCCTGGTGTGCTGCAATTCATGGGGTCACAAAGAGTCGGACACGACTGAGTGACTGAACTGAACTGAACTGAGAACACAGTATCAGAGTCTTCTGGGGTGTTGCTGCTCCTCTGCTTCTTAATCTGAAAACTTGCTATACGGTTGTGTCCAATTGGTGAACATTCATTGACCTCTACACTAAGGATATGTGAACTTTCCTGCACAAATATTATAATTTAATAAAAAGTTATCTCCCTCCCAGGAAAAATGACCATGGGTAGTTTACAGTTTAGAATGGGAGACAAATTAGCAAACCAGAAAATAGATGAATGGCAGATGCTTTACCATCTGAGCCACCAGGGAAGCCCCAAAGGAAATTAAGAGTATAGCAAAGATTAGCCAAGTATCTCCAATGGAGGAGGCACTCTGAAAAAAAGGATCCCTTGTTTGATAAACATAGTCACCATATGCAGAAGAGATGGCTGTTCAGAAATGCCATTTGCCTTCCAGTGTTCTGGGTACTTATTGAAAAGCAGGCACTCCTTTCTAGTGGAGGGTGTTGTAGACTGATCAGTTGATCATTGTGACTTTTTGGTGATGCACAATTATGCATTGTTCCTTGAATAGTCTTGCTTTAACCACTATAATTATTCTACCCAACATACCTACCATTGCACTCCCTTATTCCACTAGCATCTGTTCTCTTTTATAATTCCCCCACCCCCAAGGAGATACTGTGTGCATTTGAGGAATTATGATGGGACTGGTGACATTAAGAACATCTGGGAAACTGGTACTCTGGCTGTGTTGTGGACAGACATAATTTAGACCTATTAATTAATTAATTTTTATTAGCTGAGATCCAGATAGTACATGAATCTTTTTTTTTTTTCAATCTCCAAAAGAACTTTTCCCCCTTGGTTATATTCTTAAGGCATCTCAGAAAATTTTTACATACATTTAATAATGAGAGTTAGAACTGTCACCTAAACTGCCCCACTGTATTATAGTAAATCACTATTTATAGATCAAACTCTAAATTAAATTCTACTTCAGTCCAACTTAGCCACTAGTCGAAGGAATCTGAATTATGCCAATCTGTCTGTGAAATGGTATTCTAGGATATGAACACAAGTCAATAAGTACACTTTGGATCATCACTTTTTCCTGTAATAATTTGTGAGCAAAAACAATCCATTTTTATAATTATAGCAATTTAAAAAGTAGAAAATGTGTTTAAAATATGTAATGTGTTACATATGCTGTTAATGTGTAACAGCATAGACTAAACAACCTCTAAGAAACGTGGTCCTCATTGATTAGAAAAAGATTCATCACTACTTACTCTCTATTACCAGTTTCTTGGCCTAGTTACCAGACCCCTACATGTTGTTAACTGTCAGGTTACATCATCTGCTGGAGAATCAACTCATCTTGACAAACTGAATTCTCCATCTGGTAAGGAGACAGCAATTTGAATTCTCCTTTGTAAAAAGCTATTTTCAAAAAAAAAAAAGCTATTTTCAGTTGAAAGTGAAAGTCGCTCAGTCATGTCTGACTTTTTGGGAGCCCATGTACTATACAGTCCATGGAATTCTTCAGGCCAGAATACTGGAGTGGGTAGCTTTTCCCTTCTCCAGGGGATCTTCCCAACCCAGGGATTGAACCCAGTTCTCCTGCATTGCAGGCAGATTCTTCCTGCGAGAGAACCCAGGTCTCCCACATTGCAGGCAGATTCTTTACCAGCTGAGCCACTAGGAAAGCCCAAGAATACTGGAGTGGGTAGCCTATCCCTTCTCCAGCAGATCTTCCCAACCCCGTAACCAAACCAGGGTCTCCTGCATTGCAGGCAGATTCTTTACCAATTGAGCTATCAGGGAATCCTGGTATTTTAAGTTAACTCTTGATTATTCAGAGTTTAATTATTCAGTTCTCTTTACTCAGGACTTTGCCCTTCATCCCCTACTCCTTGCCTTTTGGTCAATTAATTTCTCATCAGTTGACCCACCAGAAGGTGGGCAAGGTGAGAGAAGGAACTTATATGGTTAGTTGAGCAAGTCAATACAAAACTCTGGGCCCTCAGTTTTCTTACTCTATAAATCTTGCAGAGATAATATTCAAGTGTTTTAGAAAAGTGTTACACTGGGGACTTTCCTAGTTGCACAGTCACTCAGGCTGCACAATCCTAATGCAGGGGGCCTGGATTCAGTCCCTGGATGCCTGGCCAGGGGACTCGATCCCACATGTTGCAACTAAAAAACAAACCAAAATATCCTTCTTGCCACAACAAGGAAGATCTCGTGTGCGGCAACTAAGACCTGGTGCAGTCACATAAGTAAATAAATCAATAAACCTTAAAAAAATAAAAGTGCTTACTATATTGGAGAGTGAGAAAAAATTACACCTATGTTTCAAGTCTTGGGAAAGCACACTTAATCAGATTTGAAATGTGATTATTTTCTAATACTCAAATATGTGATGCAACTTCTAAAAGAAATATAATGATTTTTTGAATGGTTCAATTTAAATTTTCATTCTGTAACCTCTTTAGTTTGTGTAGAAAGTTATTTCTTGGGTTATATATTTGGAAAAAAAGGTGTAATTAGCCCAAAGAAAGACATATGCTTAAGAATGGATGTATTTATGTTCAAACATAGTGGTTATTTTTGATTTTTATTGAATGTGGAATTACAATCTTCAGAAAAATAGGACTTTTAATAAAAAAGATGTTCATTATTCATATGCATTGAAAACAAATATGCATATACATAAACACAGGAGTGAAATTGCAAGAATTCAGCATAAGCTCTAGTTTTTTAAATCTTCTATAAAGATGGAAATTGGGGAAAATTTTTACTGAATTAAACCAAATCAACATTTGGGTAAATACTTCAAAATTTTAATTGAGCATACATATTCTTCATTCCATGAATTCTTGATTCATTCTTCCCCCAGGTATTTCTTAAACATCCAGGATATACCAGGCCCTGTTCTGGCTGTAGAGACAAAGTCCTTATTCACACAGCTTTTACTCCAGGACAAAATGACTAAGGAGCACCATTATGGAACAAACGGAAAGGATCATCAATGAAGAATAGAGGACAAAAATTGCCTTGCTGATTAACTGCCAAACTTCCAGCATTTCTGTGGGTGGCAGGTTGATTGCCTAGACAGGTATAAATCAAGCGTTTTCTTCAGTTACATGCTTTGTCTTCTTACTGATAAAAAGTGCTTAGGGGGACACAAGTTGGTACTGGTCAGAACCCCTCAAACACCACCAGTGTTTTTCTCAAAAGCATGGGCAGGTTTGAAAACAGAAGGTCACCATTCCTTAACATGGCTTTAAATAAAATAAAATAAAGAATTTATTATGGATAAAGCATTGTGTTAGGCACAGAAAAGAATGTAACAAGAGCATAAGGCAGGGAGGAACTTTTCCTTCTAGTCAAGTGCAATTTAGCAGGAGATGATAGACCCATCAACAGTGTTAGCAGAGAAATTTCTTAAGAGTTCATGATAAACTTTCACATATATAGTTCACATAAATTTTATTCTAAAAACAACTCTGTGAGGTGGGATGGGAAAATGATATTATTATGTTTAGTTTATAGAGGAAAAAAACTGAACTCAGCAAAAATGAATGATTTGTTTAAAATAAAAATCACAGTCAATAGATAGAGCAAAACTTAATTTGATTTTTCTCATTTATGATCATTTATGTTTTCTACCACATCTTGCTTTTTCACATAATAATGTTAATCATATATGTAGATCCTCATTCATTCATTTATTTATTAAACATATTCTATTTTCCAGCTACTGTGAAAAATCCTGGAAATACAAAAATGGACTATTGTCTGCTCTCAAGGTGTTCCCACACATTTGAATAACACTCTGTCTCTTACAAAACAGTTCTCAGAAAAATGATACAATCGTCACTACAGCTGCTGCTGCTGCTGCTGCTGCTGCTAAGTCGCTTCAGTCGTGTCGGACTCTGTGTGACCCCATAGATGGCAGCCCACCAGGCTCCCCCGTCTGTGAGAGTGGGATTCTCCAGGCAAGAACACTGGAGTGGGTTGCCATTTCTCTCTCCAATGCAGATGCTGCAACATATCATTATTAGTTCTATTTTGCACGTAGAGGAATTTAATAACTCAGCTAAGATCATAAAGATAGTAGAGGCCTGAGAAGACTTAGTCGTTACTTAAGTATTAAAAAATAAGTGCAGAACAATAGAACATTAGGTCTAAACTTTGTTAGATATGAATCTCCATCATTAAACAAATTCTGAGCATCCACTTACCCTAAGCCTCTTATCCTCATCCATCAGAGGGCAGACAGAATGAAAACCACAGTCAGAGAAAACTAATCACTTGGACCACAGCCTTGTCTAACTCAATGAAACCATGAGTCACGCCGTAGAGCCAAAGGGCCATCCAAGATGGACAGGTCATGATGGAGAGTTCTGACAAAATGTGTTCCACTGGAGAAGGGAATGACAAACCACTTCAGTATTCTGGGCTTGAGAACCCCATGAACAGTATGAAAAGGCAAAAATGTAGGATACTGAAAAATGAACTCCCCAGGTCAGTAGGTGCCCAATATGCTATTGGAGAAGAGTGGAGAAATAACTCCAGAAAGAATGAAGAGACAGAACCAAAGCAAAAACAGTGTCCAGTTGTGGATATGACTCATGATGGAAGTAAAGTCTGATGCTGTAAAGAGCAATATTGCATAGGAACCTGGAATGTTAGGTCCATGAATCAAGGCAAATTGGAAGTGGTCAAACAGGAGATGGAAAAAGTGAACATCAACATTTTAGGAATCAGTGAACTAAAAAGGACTGGAATGGAAGAATTTAACTTGGATGATCATTATACCTACTACATTGGGGAAAAATCCCTTAGGAGAAATGGAATATCCCTCACAGTCAACAAGAGTCCAAAATGCAGTTCTTGGATGCAATCTCAAAAATGACATAATGATCTTTGTTTGTTTCTAAGGCAAAACATTCAATATCATGGTAATCCAAGTCTGTGACCCAACCAATAATGATGAAAAAGCTGAAGTTGAACAGTTCTATGAAGACCTACAAGACTTTCTAGAACTAACACCCAAAAATGATGTCCTTTTCATTATAGGGGATTAGAATACAAAAGTAGGAAATCAAGAGATACCTGGAGTAACAGGCAAATTTGGCCTTGGAGTATGGAATGAAGCAGGGCAAAGGCTAACAGAGTTTTGCCAAGAGAATGCACTGGTCACAGCGAACATCATCTTCCAACAACACAAGAGAAGACTCTACACATGGACATCACCAGATGGTCAATACTGAAATCAGACTGATTGTATTTTTGCAGCCAAAGATGGAGAAGCTCCATACAGTCAGCAAAAGCAAGACTGGGAGCTGACTGTAGCTCAGATCATGAACTTCTTATTGCCAAATTCAGACTTAAATTGAAGAAAATAGGGAAACCACTAAATCATTCGGGTATGACCTAAATCAAATCCCTTACGATTATACAGTGGAAGTGACAAATAGATTCAAGGGATTAGATCTGATAGAGTGCCTGAAGAACTATGGACGGAGGTTTGTGACATTGTACAGGAGGCAGTGATCAAGACCACCCCCAAGAAAAAGAAATGCAAAAAGACAAAATGGTTGTCTGAGGATGCTTTACAAATAGCTGAGAAAAGAAGAGAAGAGAAAGGCAAAGGAGAAAAGGAAAGATATACCCATGTGAAGGCAGAGTTCCAAAGAATAGCGAGGAGAGATAAGAAAGCCTTCCTCAGTGATCAGTGCAAAGAAATAGAGGGAAACAATAGAATGGGAAAGACTAGAGATCTCTTCAAGAAAATTAGAGATACCAAGGGAATATTTCATGCAAAATGGGCACAATAAAGGACAGAAATTGTATGGACCTAATAGAAACAGAAGATACTAAGAAGAGGTGGTAAGAATACACATAAGAACTATACAAAAAGATCTTCATGACCCAGATAACCATGATGGTGTTATCACTCACCTATAGCCAGACATCCTGGAGCGAAGTCAAGAGGGCCTTAGGAAGCATCACTACGAGCAAAGCTAGTGGAGGTTGAGCTATTTCAAATCCTAAAAGATGATGCTGTGAAAGGGCTGCACTCAATATGCCAGTAGATTTGGAAAATTCAGCTGTGGCCACAGGACTGGAAAAGGTCAGTTTTCATTTCAATCCCAAAGAAAGGCAATGCCAAAGAATGTTCAAACTACTGCACAATTGCACTCATCTCACATGCTAGTAAAGTAATGCTCAAAATTCTCCAAGCCAGGCTTCAACAGTATGTGAACCATGAACTTCCAGATGTTCAAGCTGGATTTAGAAAGGGCAGAGGAACCAGAAATCAAATTGCCAACATTTGTCGGATCATGGAAAAAACAAGAGAATTCCAGAAAAACATCTACTTCTGCTTTATTGACTATGCCAAAGCCTTTGACTGTGTGGATCACAACAAGCTGTGGAAAATTCTGAAAGAGATGGGAATACCAGACCACCTGACCTGCCTCCTGAGAAATCTGTATGCAGGTCAAGAAGTAACAGTTAGAACTGGACATGGAACAACAGACTGGTTCCAAATTGGGAAAGGAGTATGTCAAGGCTATATATTGTCACCCTGCTTATTTAACCTATGTGCAGAGTACATCATGCAAAATGCCATGCTGGATGAAGCACCAGCTAGAATCAAGATTGCTGGGAGAAGTATCAATAACTTCAGATATGCAGATGATACCACCTATATGGCAGAAGGCAAAGAAGAACTGAAGAACCTCTTGATGAAAATGAAAGAGTAGAGTGAAAAACTTGGCTTAAAACCCAACATTCAGGAAAACTAAGATCATGGCGTCTGGTCCCATCACTTCATGGTAAGTAGATGGGGAAACAATGGAAAATGTGACAGACTTTACTTTCTTGGGGTCCAAAATCCCTGCAGATGGTGACTGTAGCCATGAAATTGAAAGATGCTTGCTCCTTGGAAGAAAAGCTATGACCAACCTAGAGAGCATATTAAAAAGCAGAGACATTACTTTGCCAACAAAAGTCCATCTAGTGGAAGCTATGGTTTTTCCAGTAGTTGTGTATGGATGTGAGAGTTGAACTATAAGGAAAGCTGAGAGCCAAAGAATGGATGCTTTTGAACTGTGGTGTTGGAGAAGACTTCCGAGAGTCTCTTGGACTGCAAGGAGATCAACTCAGTCAATCCTAAAGGAAATCAACTCTGAATATTATCGGAAGGACCGATGCTGAAGCTGAAACTTTAATATTTTGGCCACCTGATGCAAAGAACTGATTAATTTGAAAAGACCCTGATGCTGAGAAAGACTGAATGCAGGAAGAGAAGGGGATGACAGAGGATGAGAAGGTTGGATGGCATCACTGACTCAATGGACATGAGTTTGAGTAAGCTCTGGGAGTTGGCGATGGACACGGAAGCCTTGTGTGCTGCAGCCCATGGGATCGCAAAGAGCCGGACACAACTGAGTGACTGAACTGAAATAAACTGAGCATCCACTAGCAATATATATTTAAAAATTTTAAACATTATACACATTTATCAATGTCAATATATTAGACGATTCATAAAAATTACATTTTAAGAAGAAGAGAATAAAAAATAAAACAATACAAATAGAAGCTTTAATATTTACTTTCTGTATCCTAATGGATTATCTTGCATGCTCTTGAGGGTACTTTTTTTTTTTTTAGATTATTGTTATTATAGACAATGAATTCTAAACATATATGTGTGTGTTAGGAGAAATACTTAGATTTCATTTCATTCATGTAGCAATCACACAAAACTCAATTAAAAGTCAAGTCTTTGAAACTTAGTAACATTTTATTTCAATTCCCAACTAGTTATTAATATAATTTGTGCTGTCACAAAAACTACAACACATCACTTTATGAAAGCATTTAATTTCCATCCATGAAGAGATCACTTTCCTTCCTACAATAAACTCTTTAGTTGAGCTCCAGTTTAATTACTTTTTAAATAATTTATACAAACTCCTTTACAAAAAAAAAATTGCCACTTCAAATTTATGGTAATATTGAAATTATTCAATTTTTTAAGATGTTCACTCAATGAATAGTGTTTACCAGGAAAAATAATAAGCAAATATTAATTCATCCTTTCTTTCAAAGATCTAAAACATGTAATTTAGGCACATACAATCATGTTTTAAAAACTCTTAAACCGAACACACACAAAAATTCCCACATTCTTTGAAAATTAGTTAATAACCAGCAATGGAATAATAATTGAAAGTTTTTGTCTCGACTATTGCATTACCGAACTTCAGGAAGCAAGTTTACAATATACTTTCTGGGCATGGTTTCTCCTGAAATTTTGCAAGATTGTGGCCTTGGTCCTTGAGTGTTAAGCTAGGACAAATTATTGGGGAAATGAAAATATGGTTTTTATAAGAGGTAATAATGCCTCTGCGTTATACTAGGGATCTTTGAAAAACCAACTGAACATATTTGATGCTTAAAAAAACTTTCCGAAGTTTAACAACAAAGACCATCAAAAATTGAGTTACTATGCCATTTGGGGGGAATATTTCATCACCAATAGGGGGCTCAGTTTCAATTTATTTATTTATATTACCCTTCTATTCGAGAAGAATTGTGGTGGTCAGAACAGTTTTGAAATGGAATATTTGTGGTCAGAAAATTTTTGAAATGAGAAGCTCAAAATAATAGAAGATTTTGAAGTCAGTTAATAAAATGAGGAAGTAACAATATTTAGGAAAAATTTAATTTGTATTGTAGGATGGTGACAGAAGAGCCATCATTCATGATAAGAAGAAATTTTAATTTCAATGGCATGTTATAATTTGCAGTGCCTTCTTCCCTTAGTTCATCTCAATTTCATCCAGGAAAGTTTGCTGTAGGAGATATTGCTCACTGTTCACTGAAAAGTAGTTTATTGTTATATTTTGTCAAGATAGGCATTAAAGAGCTAAACCTCACACTGAGGAGTACTGATGACAAATTGGAAACACGGTCCTCTCCATTGGAGGTCAGTATTGTTTAGACAGACCTGGCATAACAGCCCATCGCTTCCTTTGGCAAGTCAGAAATTTCATGGTCCACATCAGTAAAATGGGAGGAATTATGACCTTTGTCTCACAAAAGCAGCTGTGAGACCCAAAAGATTTATTGATATATGCATACCATACTGTGCCTAACGTGCAATGCATACAATTAGCAATAATTCTTCAACAAACCTATATCACGATGGAGTGAAAGCGGCCATACTCCTTGATTTAACATTCAGTCCCATCAGGCAGTAACTCTTCTGTTCACCCTGGTCAATTATGAGTTGTTAAACTAGGCCAGGGGTTTCTCTGGTATCTCAGATGGTAAAGAATCTGCCTACAATACAGGAGACTCGGGTTCAATTCCTGGGTTGGGAAGATCTCCTGGAATAGGGAATGGCTACTCACTCAAGTATTCCTGCCTGGAGAATTCCATGGACAGAGGAGCCTGGAGGGCTACAGTCCAAGGGATCGCAAAGAGTCAGACATCACTGAGCAACTAACACACACACACACACACCCAGCCAGGTTTCGTGTGTGATCTAGCAATGTAGAAGCTCAAGAGAATAAACACTTTCAAGCTCTCATCTGATTCTGATACAGCATTTGCATCTGATGCAGTTTGTATCCACAAATGTGTAGCTTGGCTGAGAACTGCTGCTAAGTCACTTCAGTTGTGTCCGACTCTGTGTGACCCCATAGACAGCAGCCCACCAGGCTCCCCCGTCCCTGGGATTCTCCAGGCAAGAACACTGGAGTGGGTTGCCATTTCCTTCTCCAATGCATGAAAGTGGAAAGTGAAAGTGCAGTCACTCAGTCGTGTCCGACCCTCAGCAACCCCATGGATTACAGCCTACCAGGCTCCTTCATCCATGGGATTTTCCAGGCAGGAGTACTGGAGTGGGGTGCCATTGCCTACTTTATGGCAAAGAGAGGTGGGATTCCAATCAGGAGTCAATCATAAGCCCTGGGTCAAGTGGAGTAGAGGTAAGGAGGAAGATTTCAGGAGGTGGGTGTACCCTGTGAATGGTAGGGCAGTTCCTCTAGGCAATAAGACGAATTCAAGATGCAACCCTCTGACAGATTGAAGCTGCCTGTTCTGGTCAGGGCTGAAAGGGTTAAATCCACAGGTGAAAGCCACAGATGAACTTCTGGTCAGCAGAGCTGATAGTGAGCTGGCCAATTCAGGAGATGATAGGAAGAAAGGAAAAAGGTCCAGAACACAGGAGGCCAGGAGAGCCAAAGAGAAACAACGAAATTTGAAGTTTTGCCCAGGACCAGTATTAGTTAATTTTGTGCATAATATGTTATTGTACTATAGCAGCTAATAATCATAGATTTTTTATGAAGTTCAGAGAAAATAATTGCTAAGGAAAGATTTGACAAAAGGGAAAGTTTTTGGTTTTTCTTTTTAATCTTTTGTCAAAGTCTTGAGGTCCTTTAGGAATAACAACAGGAGAAGAAAGAGGATCATGCAACTTTAAATCAAAGCAACTTTTTCTTTTGGAAAGAGTTTTAAGCATCCAAATTTTTCTGAAGACTAAGTGTAAATTGGTCTTCATGCATTTAGTTATATTCATTGGCACATTGAACATTATTTCACTTAGTCATTCCTTTACTTATGTCTTACATCATTAGTGATTAGCCATGGTGACGAGTGGAAGTATTTAATTTCTATTTAACATTTCTAATCATACACAGCATAAACAACACAGTGAGCTCATTTCTTCCTTTTCGCAATATACCACAATTAATTTCTCTATGGTCCTTCCACCACCACTAAGTGCTTCCTGTCCAAACCACCTTAGCTAATTGTTCTCCTAACTACATCTTATAGCATCTACCCAAACTACTGTTTTTTTCTGTTTTTTTTTTTTTTTTTTTTTTTTTTACTTTTTGGCTAGTCCAGTAAATGCCCCATGCTAAAAAGCAGTGAAGCACTCTTTTTTCCTAAACAAAAATTAAAAGATAGTTTGTATCTTCATACCCTTTGGATATCACTGAAGAGACTGTATCCTTCATGTCTCAGTCTTCTCTCTCCCTTTATTTTGACTTTGCCTCTCTGTAAGCTATTCCATCATAGTCCCTTTTGATCTGCTTAAGATCCAGGCTTGGTACCCTCTTGGTAAGGCATTAAAGGCAATGATGTCCCACATTCAGACTCTAATGCACAGCTCATAATCTATATTTACTCTATGCTCTGCAGGGAGAGTGGTGATGATTGTGGTTATAAGGGCACATTCAAATATCTACATTCTTCTTTTCTTATTCTTCAGTAAAAAGATATGACTTTGAATTTTCAGGGAGCATTTTCTTTTGAAAGACTAGGTTTTTTTCCTTCTTTAAATCTTGTTTTAGCAATAACTTGCAGTTAATATATAGGAATAACTGCTGCCAAGATCTTTCCCTGCGGAATTGACAAATCTCCCTTGACTAACAGTTGCTCTTCATTGATGATTCTGAATGTTCTTTTTTCCCACAGATTATGAACATTGGCTACCACCAATTCTAGGTTAGTCATTTGTTTCCTAAATAAACCCATCAAAGATATCACCTCTCCCACATTTCTTATACATAGAGGTCATTCCCCTCTTTAAGTTTATGTAGGTATGTGTCATCCCGCAATTGAATTGCACCCTTGAGTTTCATGCTCAGGGCAGAGTTCCAGGCAACGATTTTCAATTTTGCTTAAGCGGTAGTCAAGGATATGGCCTTTGATAGCTTTCAGAGGTGAGGGATGTGTTTTTTAACGACACGTCTGTAGAAATAGCACAGGTTCTCCAGGTCTCTACCATCTTTTTTTTTTTTTAATTCCTGGCACTTAAACATTTCTGCCTCATGTTTCCCTTCTTATAAATTAACGAGAAAATAAAACAGACATTTTAATGGATTTCTTATGCAATTTTTATATGGCACATTTAACATATTATGTGCATTTTGCTTTAGGTCTTGAAATTAAAATACACTGGATATAAAGTGAATTGGGGTGTAATTCTTTTTTAATTCAGGGTTTATATGAGTCGGGTCCAACCTACATTAGGAGGACCTAAGGA
Source organism: Bubalus bubalis (assembly GCF_019923935.1). Taxonomy (NCBI): domain Eukaryota; kingdom Metazoa; phylum Chordata; class Mammalia; order Artiodactyla; family Bovidae; genus Bubalus; species Bubalus bubalis. Next base: position 24,588,065 of record NC_059164.1, on the reverse strand, counting down.
AGCCTATTAAAAATGCAGCGTTGTGGGTCTACTCCAGACCTACTGAAGCAAACGTTCTGTCAGAAGGTGATAGGGGACCGCTGTGGTGGGGACTGTTGATCAAAACCAACTGCCTTGGCCAGGCATGATGATAACCACTTGTCTGAGTTGTCTTACAACAGGAGGTACCAATATGGAACATAGTTCCACTGCCAAAAACTAACCAGGAAAATTTGGGAGGGGACAAAAGAGGAAGGAGATGACCAACTTCCCAGAATCCTTTGTGCTGGAATCCATCTTGGGAGATGCTGAGAGGAAGAACCTTGAGTCAAGACTGTGGGTCAAGTAAGACGACTGGCCAGAGACAACCCGGAAACTAACCCCATTACCAGAAGACCTGAGTCTGTGAGCCATTTTGGCAGAGCAGCTCTCCTGGCTTTTCTTAGCCTGCTGCTCTCTGACTGGACACCTCTTCACAATAAAGTCTCTTGTTTTGTCTTCATGTGTATCTCCTCAGACAATTCATTTCTGAGTGTTGGATAAGAGCTCACTCTTGGGTCCTGCAAGGGGTCCCCTTCCTGCAACAAATGTGCCAATAATATATTTTCTAAGATTAATCACGATGGTGTGATCACTGACCTGGAGCCAGACATCCTGGAATGTGAAGTCAAGTGGGCCTTAGAAAGCATCATTATGAATAAAGCTAGTGGAGGTGATGGAATTCCAGCTGAACTATTTCAAATCCTGAAAGATGATGCTGTGAAAGTGCTGCACTCAATATGCCAGCAAATTTGGAAAACTCACCAGTGGCCACAGGACTGGAAAAGGTCAGTTTTCATTCCAATCCCAAAGAAAGGCAATGCCAAAGAATGCTCAAACTACCGCACAGTTGCATTCATCTCACATGCTAGTAAAGTAATGCTCAAAATTCTCCAAGCCAGGCTTCAGCAATATGTGAACTGTGAACTTCCTGATGTTCAAGCTGGTTTTAGAAAAGGCAGAGGAACCAGAGATCAAATTGCCAATATCCGCTGGATCATGGAAAAAGCCAGAGAGTTCCAGAAAAACATCTATTTCTGCTTTATTGACTATGCCAAAGCCTTTGACTGTGTGGATCACAATAAACTGTGGAAAATTCTGAAAGAGATGGGAATATCAGACCACTTGATCTGCTTCTTGAGAAATCTGTATGCAGGTCAGGAAGCAACAGTTAGAACTGGACATGGAACAACAGACTGGTTCCAAATAGGAAAAGGAGTATGTCAAGGCTGTATATTGTCACCCTGCTTATTTAACTTATATGCAGAGTACATCATGGGAAATGCTGGGCTGGAAGAAGCACAAGCTGGAATCAAGAATGCCTGGAGAAATATCAATAACCTCAGATATGCAGATGACACCACCCTTATGGCAGAAAGTGAAGAGGAACTCAAAAGCCTCTTGATGAAAGTGAAAGTGGAGAGTGAAAAAGTTGGCTTAAAACTCAACATTCATAAAACAAAGATCATGGCATCTGGTCCCATCACTTCATGGGAAATAGATGGGGAAACAGTGGAAACAGGGTCAGACTTTATTTTTTGGGGCTCCAAAATCACTGCAGATGGTGACTGCAGCCATGAAATTAAAAGACGCTTACTCCTTGGAAGGAAAGTTATGACCAACCTAGATAGCATATTCAAAAGCAGAGACATTACTTTGCCAACAAAAGTTCGTCTAGTCAAGGCTATGGTTTTTCCTGTGGTCATGTATGGATGTGAGAGTTTGACTGTGAAGAAGGCTGAGCGCCAAAGAATTGATGCTTTGAACTGTGGTGTTGGAGAAGACTCTTGAGAGTCCCTTGGACTGCAAGGAGATCCAGCCAATCCATTCTGAAGGAGATCAGCCCTGGGATTTCTTTGGAAGGAATGATGTTAAAGCTGAAACTCCAGTACTTTGGCCACCTCATGCGAAGAGTTGACCCATTGGAAAAGACTCTGATGCTGGGAGGGATTGGGGGCAAGAGGAGAAGGGGACGACAGAGGATGAGATGGTTGGATGGCATCACTGACTCGATGGACGTGAGTCTGAGTGAACTCCGGGAGTTGGTGATGGACAGGGAAGCCTGGCGTGCTGCGATTCATGGGGTCGCAAAGAGTCGGACACAACTGAGCGACTGAACTGAACTGAAATGATTATATTATATAAACGATACAAGAAATACTATATATATTAGCAATGGTCCCCAAATGATTTTTACGAAAAGTTAAACTTCAGTAGCATTAATGATGTCAAATTTATCATTCAGTCCTAAGGCTAAATATTCACCACTCTTTCACTTTTTAGCTATTCAGGAAACAAGGTAGAGAGTTGAGATAGTTGATAAATAACTTTGTAAGAAATATTGAGAAAGTCAAAGAAAATAATTTTTTGCCATGTGGTGTTTAGTTTGAATTATCCACAGAAAGACCTCAGTTCAGAGCATTACCTTTCTTTTGTATAAAAATGAGTTAAAGATCAGAGGTTGATGGACTGTCTCATTTACATAAGATACACAATAGAAAAACAGGAAACAGAATTCATGGGGCTGACAGAAATGCTGGGGCTGAACAGTTATTTATTTTGTTTGGCTCTGATTTCAGCAGAGTTAAAGGATAAGCCATGTTCATTAGCACTTATGAGCAACACCCCAAATAACCTCTAGAAATGCTATTAAAACAATGTGGTTGGGGAGGTGGGGAGTGACTGGTTGTGCTAATTGTGCTTCAATTAACACTAGAAAAATGAACCCAATTTGATCTAAAATTCTGCAAGAATAATAATAATAAATTCCCCTAGGTAAATATTCTGTGGTATACTGACAAGTAGAAACAACCCAGAAAAGAGAATTTTAGGCCTTTCAAATATAAAGAGGAGAGCCACTTCCACTTAATGGGTAATTTTATATTATTCAAAGAAAAAGACAAGTCGAAGGGAGGTCATAAAGTTGTGGTATATATTTATCGTAAAGCTTTTCTGGTTCAGCTGGTAAAGAATCCTCCTGCAATGTGGGAGACCTGGGTTTGAACCTTGGGTTGGGAAGATCCCCTGGAGAAGGGAAAGGCTACCCACTCCAGTATTCTGGCCTGGACGAATTATACAGTCCATGGGGTTGCAAAGTGTTATTCAGGATTTATAATTAAAGATAATTAAAGGGTTTATTTAAAAAGTCAGGAACTTCCCTGATGGTTCAATGGTAAAGAATCTGCCTACCGATGCAGGCGACATGGTTCTATCCCTGGTCTGGGAAGATTTCACATGTGGTGGAGCAACGAAGCCCATGCGCTACAACTACTGAAGTCTGTGTGCAGGGAGCCTGTGCGTCACAATAAGAGAAGCCACCATAATGAGAAGCCTGTGCACCGCAACTAGAGAGTAGCCCTCGCTCACCACAACTCCAGAAAAGTCCGTGCAGCAATGAGGACTCACTGCAGCCAACAATGAATAAATAAATAATTTTTAAAAGGCAGAGTGCATTTAGGGCCTAGGTATAGGACATAAAGTAGAATAAGCAGTTTTCCTTTTTCACGTCAATGTATTTCAAACTATGTATAACTTCATTTCGGAGAAGGCAATGGCACCCCACTCCAGTACTCTTGCCTGGAAAATCCCATGGATGGCGGAGCCTGGTAGGCTGCAGTCCATGGGGTCGCTAGAGTCGGACATGACTGAGTGACTTCACTTTCACTTTTCACTTCCGTGCATTGGAGAAGGAAATGGCAACCCACTCCAGTGTTCTTGCCTGGAGAATCCCAGGGATGGGGGAGCCTGGTGGGCTGCCATCTACGGGGTCGCACAGAGTTGGACACGACTGAAGCGACTTAGCAGCAGTAGCAGCAGCATAACTTCATTTGGAGATGATAGTCAACGTATATATGTGAAGCTCCCCGAGTATGAAGTCATGTTAGTATCCAATTGTTGTAAGAGGTTACCACAAATTTTGTGACTTAAAATAAATTTATCGCCTTAGTGTTCTGAATGCATGTTCCTCCAGAATCTCTAGGAGAAAAATCTGGTTCCTTACTTAACCCAGCTTCCAGAAGATTTCCAAATGCCTTGGCTCCTAGCCCTGTATCACTCCAACACGCTCTTTCGTCTTCATACTTCCTTCTCTAGTTCTGACCTCCCACTTATAAGGTTTACATTGAGCCCACCAGGATAATCCAGAACATTCTTTCCATGGCAAGAACTTGAGCTGAGTTCTTGCTCGGCTGCACCACCCTTTTATAATGTTAGGTGTCATGCACAGGTATCAGGGGTTAGGACACGGACATCTTTGGGAGGCCGCTATTACCACAGAAGCCCAGATCAAAAAACCATGCCAAGAACTGCTCCCTTCTGCTTACTCTACATTATAATACCTGTGTGCCTGCTAAGTTCTTGGTCGTGTCTGACTCTTTGTGACCCCATGGACTGTAGCCCACTAGGTTCCTCTGTCCATAGGATTCTGCAGACAAGAATACTGGAGTGGGTTGCCATGCCCTCCTCCAGGGGATCTTCCCAACCTAGGGATCAAACCTGTGTCTCTCACGTCTCCTGCATTGACAAGTGGGTTCTTTACCACTAGCGCCACCTGGGAAGTCCTATTATACAGTTTGGGTTTTATTTTTTCTAAACTCTTACAGTACTTATTACCAATGTATCACAGAGGATCTTACTTTCCAGGGTATGTACAGCTGTCCATCAGTATCCACATGGCATTGGTTCCAGATCCCATAAATACCAAAATCTGCAGCTGCTCCAGTTCCTTATATTAAATGATGGATACAATCCCTTCTCTGTATTCACAGGTTTGGAGTTTGATGAAATGGTTGACTCTGCAGATGCAGAACCCTCAGATACGAAGGAGGGACATTATTAAATATCTACTACAGGGAAAATAGTCTTATAATGTGGCTGCTATAACTTTTAGTGGAACTTCTTTCTTCATCGATTCTAGGTTGTCTGGCTGGCCTAATAATTAAATTAACCTAAGATGGATCAACAGGAGAAAACCAAGTTTAATTTTGTATGTATGGGAACCCCAAAGTAGTAAGAAGTAACTAAAGCAGCTTCTATACCTTTTAGACTGAGGAGCAATACATTTGTGAGGAATTGACAAAATAGAGGGGCTTGGAAGAGTTCATTAATGAAGAAGTAACCAGGTGTGTTTATATAATCTTCTCTGCTCTGAATTCCCTACCTATAGTGATAAGGATGTCTCTCTGCTGCTACAAGGTATTTTCATATGAGGGATTTATTTCCTGCTTTCAGGAGGACAAATGAGGGTCAGAATGTCCTTCTTGCCCCTGATATTTCTTAAGTAACTTTAAAGTAGTCAATATGCTGAAGTGGCATATTTTGCTCCCCTTCAGTATAAAGCAACATGGAAACTACATCCCCTATGCAAATAATGTATAATAAAGAACTAATTATTTATATTTATATAGAAAGACATAGAACAAAAACTTTGCTTCTCATATTGCTATATACAAATAAAGTCTGTCCTTTTTCTTTCAGTACAAGTCTGTCTATTAAACATCATTAAGGTATAGTATGTAAGATCTATGAGTTCACAGTGATCAGAGCAAAGTTACTTGAAGAAGAGAACTAGATCAATAAAATAATATTCTGGTTAAATTTTCAAAGTTTAATTATATTAATGATTATATAGAAATTAATATAACAAGAATTTTATTACTATGATATTTTTGCTTAAGACTAAGAAAATGAAGAATAGCTTTAGCTCCACCATTAGATTAAAAAAGTGAGGTTTAAAGATCAATATTAATAGAAACAATAATTTGATTTGCTTTTTTCTCTCTGTAGATAGACTCGGTTATCCATTTATCCACCCAATTAGTCAACATATATTAATTGAATGCATACTGTAGTCTAGACACAGGAGTGGTAGTGCTACAAAGTCAAGTGTATTATGAAGCCTACTTTTTAGCTAAGAGTTAGTGACCTGACAAAATTTAAGTAGAACAGAGCTAAAGATTAATTATAATAAAAGTAACCGATGTGAAACTGACAGTGCTTTTAATAATAAGATCAAATAAAAGACAATAAGAGTAGAAAGGTAAATCTTAATTTTGTATGTTTTATTCTAAACTGGGAAAATGGCTAAAAATACTGAATTGGAATATTATAACCTGATAATATATAAAAGATTCCTTTTTAATGAATCTTATATTAATATAAGATTAATTATAAACATAAATTAGTAAATATTTAATTATATATACTTTGACTATCATTCATTGAATTTGTAGCTTATTCAGTAAGTATTTATTAAGCTTCACTTATATTCCAGGACAGTACCCAAACCAAAAAAGTAAGGACCCTGCTCTCAAGGAGTTTACATTCCAGAGGCCTAATACAGTCTGCTTCGACACTCCAAATATTTCAGTACATTTTCAAGGTAAACACTGCTATCAAAGACAGAACTAAATAAGGGCATGATAGGCTTTGGCCCTGGAATTCTTCAACTCTGGCTGTACTTTTGGGCAAAGGCCATTAAGGGTGCAATCTTACACAAGTTATTTAAACAGTCAACTTTGTTTCCGCCTGTGTATAAGTGGAATGGCAATAGATGGGTTCTCCTGGAGATTAAATGAGATACTGTGTGCCGACTACTCAGCAATTATTAGTATTACTGCTTTGGCTTCGTGGTTTCAAAAAAAAAAAAAAAAAAAAAAAAACGTGCCTGCTCATTAGAATCACCTGGGGATCTTTAAAATCATTCCAAAGCTCAGGCCAATTAAACCCAGTCTCTGAGGGTGGGACATACCAGTCAGCGTTTTTTGAGCTCCCCAGGTGTTTCCGATTTGCAGACAAATTTGGTAACCGCGGCAGTTTGACTCAATGATATTTCATATTTGCCCACCCACCTGTCTTTACCTGAGGAGCCAGGAAGCCTCACGAGCGGAATGAAAGATAATCGAGATGTACATCTACATCTCTCTGGCCCATCTCGTGACTCCCATCCAAATCTCTTTAAATCTCTCCGAGGGGAGAGGGAATGGGAGGGAGACCTGACCTCTACGGCCTGAGCACAGCTGTTAGGTTTAAGGAGACCCGTAGGCACTTAGGGAGAGCTGACACCTGCGGGGGCTGCTGGGCCTGCTGGAGAAGGCGAGAGCAGGGAAACTCAGCCCTCCCGGGGGCGCTGGGCTCGGGACTGAGGCCGAAGACGCGCCGAGAGGGAAGACTGGCAGCTAGATCCTCCCCTGGGGACGTGGGGCGGCCAGGCCCGCGCGGCTCGGGTGGGCGCTATCCGTGTGCCCGCTCTGCCCCCGCCCGGCCTCTCCCGCCCGGCCCCGGCCGAGGCCCCGAGCGGACCCCGGGCGAGCGGGGCGCGCCGCGCCGCCCGCCGCCATGGAGTCAGGGCCGCCTGGCGGCTCCGGGCCCGCGGAGCCGGGGCCTCGCCTGCGTGGCTTGCGCGGCGCGGACGCGGCGGCCTCGGCCTCCTCGCTGAGCCGCTTCGGGGCCGAAGCCGGGTGTCGCGCGCCGGCTGTGGCGGCCGTGTTGCCGGCGGGGGGTAGCGGGGAGAGGATGGGCGTCCCCACCCCGAAGCAGTTCTGCCCCATCCTGGAGAGGCCGCTCATCAGCTACACCCTGCAGGCCCTGGAGAGGTAAGGCGGCGCCGGGCTCGCCTCGCGGTCCCCGGCCCGCCGCTCCCCGCCCAGGGCGGCCCGCGCGCCGCACCTGCTCCTGGGGCTGCGCTCGCGCTGGCGCCCGCCCTGAGCGGACTGCGGGGCCGGACTCCCCCCGCTCAGGCCCCATTCCTGTTAGCCCTTCACAGAAGGGGAGCCTGGAGAGGCGCCACGGAGTCCTTTACTGCCCCAGCCGCCGGCCTGTGGAGTCGCCCTCGGGAGTGCTTGGGTTAGGGCTGGGGACGTTTAGTTCTAACTCTGGGCCCTGTGTGCGTGATGTGAATTTTGGGGTGCAGCTGGAGCGATTGGAAGTGGGGGAGAAGTACAAAGGTCCACATAAGTGTTGCTGTGGTGGTTAAACTTCCAGAAGGCAACGTGGAATGAGTTAGGTGTATATTTTTAAAAGTATCAATTTTAAAGAAAAAGAATTCTGGGAAGGCCTTGTTGAATTAAAAATAAGACTTTTTTTCGATTTTTACATAATTTGATCACTCTTTGCAACCCAATGGACTGTAGCCCACCAAGCTCCTCCGTCCATGGGATTCTCCAGGCAAGAATTGGAGTGGGTTGCGGTATCCTTCTCTAGGGGACCTTCCCACCCAGGGATTGAATCTGGGGCTCCTGAATTGCAGGCAGGATTCTTTGCCAACTGAGCCATCAGGAAAGCCCAATTTGGTCACAGCAGTAATACAATCCTAATAGGAATAATAACTAATCAAAACCTCCATTTTGAAACAGAGATCATTCTTGGTCCTATTACAGTGTGTGAGGAATTTATGGAATATGATGATGTTGGGGTATGTCTCAGGAAATCCTTGGAAACCCTGTGTTACAGGGGGATATATATGGGTGCTTCCTAGCCGTTTGCCAAATGAAAGCCATTGTATTGGTTAAAGAATGGGGTTCCACAGGCTGATAATAGTTTTTCTAGAGCATGGAGCTAAAAGACCTAGGGCATTTCATCCCGAAGGGTAAATTATGGAAGCTCTTGTCTTTTGGTCCTAAGGACTTAAAGGAGGCCCCACCGCTCAAGTTTGGCCCTGAAATAGGATAGGGAAATGTTAAGAAGCATGACTAGTTTAGTTTTCAGTGGAACAATGCCGTGTAAACGTTTATTACATGTCGACTTATCTACCCAAAGCAAGTGAAACTGTATGGCCCCACAATGGAAACATGAAAGCGAAAGGGGGTGGAGCAGGGAAGAGAACAACAAACTCGGGAAGAAAGGCAGTCTAGAACCCATACATTTCAGCAGGCCCAAGGAAGTGGAGGCACAACGGTCAGGTAGAAGAGCTGTGAAGGAAACAAGTTGATGGAAGTCGTAGAACCCTGGAAAGGCCCAGGAATTAAAAGTACTGTTTAAGACAGGGCAGACAGATAGCAACTGTGTGCAGTTGTAGAGACAGCTGGTTGAAACTTTCAAAAGAGCAACTAGACTGCCAGATACTTGTCAGAACACTGGAGGCTTCACCATTGGCCAAGTGAAGTGTTCCATGGCCATAGAGAAATTACGAGCAAGGGTCTCATTTTCCAATGAGATCCTTAGCGCCTAGGGCAGACTAAAGGAAGTATTTTACTTTTCAAACATGCTGCACGTTAAAGCACCTATCTTTGCAAAATTGAGAAGTTGGAGGAGACATTGAGAGGTTTGCCTTGTGAACCGTCTGGGACTTCATATTGTTTTTCTGCTTCAGTTGAAATTGGAAAAATACACATTTTTTTTTTCCTAGTCTAGCCACCTTTTACTTGTGTGCCATTGAAATTTCTTTAATGATCAGATTAAATGAGATTTAAAAGAATCCCTGAACTCACACAGATCTCAGACATAATGATGAAAGGCTTTAACTGGTGAGATGGAGGTTCCACGTCTATCCAAACTAGTTTAGTGTGGGTGTATATTACAATTAGCCTTTATATGTGTAGCAGTATATATGTGTTTAGTATACCGAGATTATACAGCTTGTTCAGATCTCTGCATTACAGACATTATACTGAAAGGATCAAATGTAAAATAATTTGTAGGTTGTACTAAGAACAAAGGTCTTTCAGAAGTTGATTAAAAACATTTTTAGAAGTTTTAAAGTTTCATTCTGGCTTTTTGCTAATACTAATGCTAAGTCGCTTCAGTCGTGTCCGACTTGATGCGACCCCATAGACGGCAGCCCACTAGGCTCCCCTGTCCCTGGGATTCTCCAGGCAAGAACACTGGAGTGGGTTGCCATTTCCTTCTCCAATGCATGAAAGTGAAAAGTGAAAGTGAAGTCGCTCAGTTGTATCCGACTCTTGGCGACCCCATGGACTGCAGCCTACCAGGCTCCTCCATCTATGGGATTTTCCAGCCAAGAGTACTGGAGTGGGGTGCCATTGCCTTCTCTGGCTTTTTAGGGGGAAATAAAATGTAAATTGAATCACAGATTATAACTTAAAGAGAACTTTGATTTTTTTCCTTTTTGTTAATGAGGAACTGAGGTCAAGGGTATGAATCCTTTACATAACTATGACCTGAGTTTGTAAAAGGAATCACTGCTGTAAGAAATCATGTGATAGTGGTATTATTGGCAGGGGCATAAAGCTCTGACAATTAAGTTGTGGAATCTACTCACAATGGATCGAGTGATATTGACATTTTACTGATTAAAAAAATATATATTCCCAGGTCTGAAAGAGAAAGTAAAAATTCCGGCTAGCACTCTAATTTCTGGCTTCAAATACTTAAAGAAAGTTAACCTGGAATAGTTAAATAGAGTCAAATGGCAACTACAATGAAAGCAAAAAAGAGAAGCAAACTTTGGCCATATTTATTCAGATTCATGCTGATGGTGGGCTGGGTAGAAATTCCTGTGACCATAGATTTGAACAAATTTAGGCACACTTCTCTCTCTCCATAGCTCCTGAGGCTTCCTGAGTTCTTGAGGACACTGCTTAAGATGTTCCTTGATAAGGTTTCATGCTCATCAAAAAACATTATTATAAATTGGCTTTCCATAGAAATCTTTTATAGGAAGAAAATTTGCTGTTGTGTTGATCAAACAGTTTTCCAGACATTGTGATAGTAATGTATATCATTGTATATTAATACGTTGGCATTCAGATTCATGTTTCAGAGCCTTTTAATTTGGTTAATATGAGTTGGTCTCCATGAGTCTGATAACTCCAGATGAAAAATTCATTTTGTCAATTTGTATGTTATGGCAACCATGGATTTTGAGACTCGTTTGCTTTCTTATTACTTGAAAGATTGATGAAAGTCCATTTTTAGTAATAGTTTAAGACTCCATGGTGTTTTTCAATGTGTTAACGTCTGGCTTATTTGATCTTCTGAAATTTTCTTTAATATTTTTTGTGTACTTAAAAAAATTGTTCTGTCCCACTGAATTCCTGAAAACCACTACAAACTCTGTTAGTGTAAGAGAATAGAAAGCAATAACTGTTAATCCAAATGAGCAATATGGATAGCTTTCATTAAGCTGAAAGTAGGAATGGAGTAGGGAACATAGGAGAAATATTTTGAAGACAGGAATTGGCAGTTTTTAGTGATTAGTTGTATTAAGGATTCAGAAAAAGAGATGAATTAAGGGTGCTTTTGAGTGATTGCTCAGATACCTAAATTTGAGTTAAAATTTTTGTCTGAGTGCTTCATTAATGAAAAGGTTAAGTCTGAATCAGGTGAAGGAAGAGGCCTATATCTTAGAAGAAATGGAGTGGGATTGAGTTTTGAAGAGATCAGGTGATTGGAGATTTACATTCCCATCAGCTCCCCCGGGGCCCCTGTGAGACAAGAGAGAAGACCAGGACTGGTATTTTGGGCTTGACCACTGGAGGCCTTCATGGGCCGCATTAAAGAGATGTGTCAAGGCAGTGAGGAGCCAGCCCCTTCACACCAATTCAGTATTTTACTTGTAAAATATCAGGGTTGGGGCTGGTGCACTGGGATAACCCAGAGGGATGGTACAGGGAGGGAGATGGGAGGGGGGTTCAGGATGGAGAACACATGTATGCCCGTGGCGGATTCATGTTGATGTGTGGCAGAACCAATACAACATTGTAAACTAATTAGCCTCCAATTAAAATAAATAAGTTTAAATTAAAAAAAATAATAAAATATCAGGATGGATTAGGAGGAGGAGGAATGATGGCCGCAGGACGATCCCGAGGCCTGATTTCCATGGTGAGTGTCCGGGCGATGAGTTACAGCTGCCCCTCTCCCTGGGGGCCAAACTTCTGCAGCCTGGGTGAGAGCACTTAAGGGGTATTAACAGGGCCTGATTTTTCCATCTGTTTTTAAAAAGCATTTGTTTAAATCTGTTTTCAACTGATCTTGCTGAACTGTCTGAGCAGAATCTACCTGTAATACTCATTTTAAAAATATAATACACATATTGATAGAAATATATTTCAATATACTCTTAAAATATTCTGAGAGAAAATAGTATCTGGCATACTGTGTTTTTTTCCTCAAAATGTCTGTAGGTGTAATGAAACTTGAGGTTAGGTCTGTAATTGCCTATGGAATGTGCTGGGAAGGAAATATTCAGAACTTGATAAAATCCAGCTACACAGGGGGTTCGGTGTGGACTTGCCTTCAGCTAAGGAGGTCGGCCAGATCCATTTATTCAGCAAATATTTGTTCACTATGCACTGTGTGAGGTACTTAAGGCCTTTCTTAGTCTCCTGATTCTACATTATTAAATTTTAATACTGTAAAAGGCTTTTAATTCTATAACTAGAAAAGTATGTGAATAAATCCTCTGAAACACAAACAGTACTTACAAGGGCTTGCAAGTGCTGGATGTATGCTTGGTTGCTGAACAAAACAGCATAACAAGCCCATTATCTCTTAAGAGCTGGCTAAAACATTTTTCTGAACTTTTTCATTGTGACCTATTCTTATAAGATTTTGCTCATGATTTAATGACACATATGTGACTGCATACAACAAATTTGAGAGAATTTCATGAACAGTATCTATCCTTATTACTTGCTATACATTCTGTTTTCACTTTTCTATTAATTACTATTTATGCAAAACTGTTGGGCTAAACTTAGGAAATTGATCTGATGATACTTTAACGGGTTCCAGGTAGCACCAGTGCTCAAGAATCCACGTGTCAGTGCAGGAGACACAAGAGATGTGAGTTCGATCCCTGGGTTGGGAAGATCCTCTGGAGTAGGAAATGGCAACTCACTCAGTATCCTTGCCTGAAAACTTCCATTAACAAAGGAGCCTGGTTGGCTACAGTCCATGGAGTCTCAAAGAGCCAGACATGACTGAGCTTGCACTCCTGCTCCTAATGGGTTTTGAAATCTGCAGTTTGAGAAACATTCGTTTAAGACATTTTTCTGTTCAGAACCTCATAAAAATTGTTTGGAGTGATATAAGGCCACAAGTATATCTGCATAATCTACATTTTACTTTATTGGACTCCTTTCCATTTGATACTATAGATAGAACATAGGTGATCATTTTATAGCTATTTTAAGGCATTCTACTAAAATTGGGATTTACCTGTGGGTGTTCATTAACTCACAACAGATATATTTGAATGACAATTGTCAAGTAATGTCCTGTCTTTCTCCCTCTTAATTATTCTGTTTTAACATTTAATCTCATGTGACTTTTGATCAAAAAAGCAACAATTCTTTAAAAGTTGCTTTAAACTTTTTGATAGAGTAGACTATGGAAGGTAAAAGGTGAGTAGGTTAAGCGCTTGTCGAAGAAGAAAATCCTGTTCACTGATACAGCTGAACATGTACTTAAAACTTCTCTATTTAAAAAGGCAAACTTAGTGTGATGTCCTCCTAATAAAACTCAAGAGCATATTTTAATTCCTAATAGTATAAGATTTCTCTTTTCTACTGGTTCATTTATCATATATTTCTTGGTATATAGTCTGTGAGGTCAGGAATTTTTTGTTACCAGATCACCAGTGTCTAGTTTAATGTCTGGCAAATGACAGATGCTTACTGGATGTTTGATGAATGGCTAAATGAATGAAAGAAGAAATACTGAGATTTGCTTAAATCTTAAGAAATAAACTTGACCATTTTTGACTACGAATGCAGCGGTAATGTTCACAGTAAATGAATTTCTGGGGACATGATGATCCAGACATGACTTTTTTTTTCCTCTGATGGATTTTATGACTGCTCAGTGTTAGCGCTTTTATAGACATTAAGAGTGTGAGCTCCCAAGTCAGATAGGGGTATACCCAAGTCATGTCACTTTCTAGCTGTATCATGTGGGCAGGTCATTGCCCCATCTGTGAAATGAAGATAATAGTGACTTCATTCAGAGCTGATGTGAATATTAAGTGAACTATTAGAGGCACAGGCTCCAAATAGTGCATGGCACTTAGTAAACAGTGAATATATCTTAGCTGCTTTTGCGCCTATTAATATTACTGAAAGCTTAGTGTGAGCCACACTCTGGGGTATGGCCTTTGCTTTCTGTGAGTTGGCAGCTTAGTGAAGGAGATGAAGGGCTAGTCTTTGTTGCATGAGATGGATTCTAACTGCTGTGCTTCTCATTGCAGAGCACAGGCTCTAGGGCACGCAGGCACAGTAGTTGTGGTGCTTGGGCTTAGTTTCCTTGTGGCATATGGAATCTTCCCAGACCAGGGATTGAAACTGTGTCCTGTGCATTGCAAGGCAGATTCTTATCCAGTGCACCACCAGGGAAGTCAACACTGTAAGATTTAGGATGGAAGTTCTGACAGTTGCTAAGTTTGCAGCGATAGGTTTGGGGATAGATGGATTACAAAACAAAAAGCAACCCATGCCTGCATGCTTGCTAAGTTGCTTCAGTCGTGTCTGACTCTTTGTGACTTTACAGACCATAGTCCGCCTCTGTCTATGGAGTTCTCCAGACAAGAATATTGGAGTGGGTTGCCATGCCCTCCTCCAGGGGATCTTTCTGACCCAGGGATCGAACCCAAGTTTCCTGCAGCTCCTGCATTGCCGGTGGATTGTTTACTGCTGAGCCACTGGCGAAGCCCAGATCAACTCATACTTAGTCATCTTCCACAATCCTCCTTATCGCCTACACAGATAACTGCATATTTTTTGGTCTGTATTCTGTGACGGTTGTTGCTTTGCTTTGCTTTGTGATTACAATTTCCCCAAGGTGCCTGACAAATGATTAGTAGTCCCAGCCATCCTTGGATCTTTGACAGTGATGGTATGTGACAGTGTTAATTGCTCAGTTGTGTCTGACTCTGTGACCCCATAGACTGTAGCCTGCCAAGCTCCTCTGTCCATGAGATTTCCCAGGCAAGAATACTGGAGTGGGTTGCCATGCCCTCCTCCAGGGAATCTTCCCAACCCATGGATGGAACCCAGGTCTCTTGCATTGCAGGTGGATTCTTTACCATCTGAGCTACCAGGGAAGCCCCTTGGAACCCTTAGAATCTAGAAATCAGAATAAAGAGTCATACTCATCAAAACGAGCAACAAGCGACATTGCCCGGGGAAGGCATTTTCGTTGCTTTTCATTCTCTCTCCAGGTTGATGAGGAGAGCTTTCTGTGTTTTCATAATCCTTGGAACTATGCTTTATTGTAAGATCCTGGTAGATGTGTCAGACCAAAATTTTTATTGAGTACCAAATAATTATCAAGTACCTTCTAGGTGCAAAGCAATGGGCAAAACTCACATTGTCTTTGCTGTCATGGAGCCTAAATTCTAGAAGATAGAATGCTGTATTTTGATGAAAAATGGTAATTTTTTTTTCAAGTTGTTTTTGGCATCAGATGGCAATATAGGAAAATAAAGATATTTGAGTATCAGCTCCTGATGTTTCTTTCCCATGTGAGACAGTATACAGCATGAGGATTATGTGAGTTAAAAGATGACTAATGCTTAAGACTTAGTAAGTTAATCGATGTTAGCTATTTCATGTTACATGATAAATGATTTATTTTGCCCATCTTTCTTACTGACTCAGGAGGATTATTGCCGCTAAATCAGGAAGATTACTATTAATATCTCTCATACACAGCCTCCATCTGATAGCCAGGATACCATTATTGTCTTGTACCAGACTTCAGCAGGAGCCTCTATTCAGATAGACTTCAACCTAGTCTATCTGCATCCTTTGTCTACCCAATCTATTCTCCATCTTGCAGTCAGGGTAAAGTTTATGCTCTTAAATTAGTAGCTGCTAGAGAAGGCAATGGCACCCCACTCTAGTACTCTTGCCTGGAAAATCCCATGGATGGAGGAGCCTAGTAGGCTGCAGTCCATGGGGTCACTAAGAGTCGGACACAACTGAGCGACTTCACTTTCACTTTTCACTTTCATACATTGGAGAAGGAAATGGCAACCCACTCCAGTGTTCTTGCCTGGAGAGTCCAAGAGACGGGGGAGCCTGGTGGGCTGCCGTCTATGGAGTCACACAGTCAGACACGACTGAAGTGACTTAGCAGCAGGAGCAGTTGCTCCTATAAACATTTCCATGAACTCAGTGGCTTAAAGTAATATTAAATACATTCTTAACCTTTTGGATGTCAGAGGTCAAAAAATCGGTTTCATAAGGCTAAAATAAAGGTATTAGCAGCGCTATGCTCTTTTTGGAGTCTTTTAGGTACAGTCTGTTTACTTGCCAGGTGGCAGTCCATTTGCTCTCTCAGATTCTGGGGCTTTTTTTTGTTGCCTAGTTGCTAAGTAGTGTCTGACTCTTTGTGACCCCATGGACTGTAGCCCACTAGGCACCTCTGTCCGTAGGATTCTCCAGGCAAGAATAGTGAAGTGGGTTGTCATTCCCTTCTCCAGGGGATCTTCCTGACCCAGGAATCAAACCTGTGTCTCCTGCATTGGTAGGTGGATTCTTTACCACTGAACCACCAGGGAAGCCCCGCTGGGACTTATGATCCTATGTCATAATGACTGATGCTTCTGTTCCCACACTTTGTCCCTCAACCCTTTTGTCTTTCTTTCCCTGTTCAATTCTTGTGGTTTTATTGGACTCACCCAAATAGCCCTGATGGGTCTCTCCAATTCAGGATCCTTAACTTAATTACATATGCAAAGTTCCTTTGTTAGGTAATGTTACATATTCTCGGTTTTGGGAGTTAGGTGATGTCATTCGAGACTTATTATTTTGACTACCACGATTTCCATTTTGTCATTGAACAGTGCTTAGAACCCTGGGGGAAGTGACTGTTAATTTGGGTGTAAATGTCCTGCATAAAGCTTTTCTATGGATTCCTGTTACTCTCTCTTTTTTTTTTTTTTTAAAGATTTTTTTGATGTGGACCATCTTTTTAAAGTCTTCTGTTGATTTTGTTACAACGTTGCTTCTGTTTCACGTTTTGTTTTTTTGTCCTCAAGGCATGTGGGATCATAGCTCCCTAACCAGGGATCAAACCTGCACCCCCTGCATTGGAAGGTGGAACCTTAACCACTGGACCTCCAGGGAGGTCACCCCTGGAGGTCTTTTTAAGATTGAAGACCAACACCCCTCACGTGGCCTTGGAGGATTCCATGGAGTAGGCCAGCCTGTCACTTGCCTGGGCCTTTTCATGGGTATTTCCTCTTAGGTCCTCAGGACCTTGTCTTGGCCTTTGCTTAAACCATCCCTCTCATTCTCCTTTCAAATCCTTTTGTCTGTTTTCCTGCCTCTCTCCACTTGAGAAAACTCTGCTTCCCTAGGGAGCATCATCTTGGCCTTTGCTACGTTGGTCAAAATGGAATGTGTGCGGTCTTGAAGTCTGGACCTCTCCTTGACAGCAGCTTAGCAGTTGTTGGTGTTCTTTGTGTCCTCTGTAAGCTCTGCGAAAGCAGTAACTATTTCCAGTGTGTACTCAAGGCTGATCATTTATTCAGTGCTCAACAGACATTTGTTAAGGGAAAGGACTTAAAACGAAAGTTGTGGTTGTATTCGTCAGTGCAGTGTTGCTGTAGCCACAGGCAGAATGGAGTTCTGGGTTTCAGGGTGGGTTTGTTCAATAGCAGAAGGCAGGAGATGGTTAATTCTTGAGCAAAGCAATCCAGTATTTTTCATTGTTCAATACTTAATTTCATTATTCAGTCATTTTGAGACCCTTCTTCCGTCTCTTTAAAAGTGAATATAAGACTTAACTGTCCAGCACGAACATGTAGGATCTCACAGGCAAAGAATGCCTTTAGATTTTACAGTGACCTTTAATCAGAGTTGATGACACGGGCCAGAGGCAGTTTTCCTGGCTTGGGCCTGTGGAACTCTAAGTGTGTAATGGTGTTTGCCTCTCTTAGCACTGGTGTTCCAGAGAGGTCTGCCCAGCCCCCCTGCAGCCGCCGCCTCTCAGTGCCGTGGATGGAGAACGTTTGTGTGTCACTCGGTCTTGAAGAAAGTGTTTTAGAACAGAACAAAACTGGTCTGTTTTGTATCTAACTCAACAGATGAATTCCTTTAATTTTATATTTCCTTAATATATGTTTTGTTTTATTTAAGCCTGACTTATACTTAAACAGATTTAATTAGCTGCGTTTCCCTATTTAAGCTAAAATATTTCACCTTGATGTAAGCCAAATTTAGTTCAGTGATCCAACTTTGTTGCTGACTCGATGGACTTCTCAAAGAGAAAGAACTTCTAGAATTCAAAAGTGCTTTGAATTGTTCCTATGCAATGAAGAGAATTATTTGGAGGAAAAAAGAGCAACCTAAAAGCATAGTTTTACATTTTTTTATTTCAATCTACTGATGTATACTCTAATTATTTAATTTTACCCTAATAAATGCATGATATGTATATCTTATCTTTGTTTTACAATAAAGGTACAGCTATGTTTCATCATAAAGGTACTTTCACACTATGTATTGAAAAACACAACTTATATTTGTGTTTCTATCTACAGTATGAAAAATTCAAATTCTTAACCCCTTTACTAGACCTGATTAAAATGCATGAAATTGAGTTAGTTAATAACTTTGAGTTTTTAATGTCCTTATGAAGATGTGTTTGTACTTATTGGTAACCCAGTTTTGGTACTAACTCCGTTGTTTAAGAATCAACTGATACGAAATGGGTGCATCCTTTCCTTGCAGAGTATCTTGGATAAAGGACATTATTGTGGCAGTAACTGGAGAGAACATGGAAACAATGAAGGGAATTATTCAGAGGTACCAGCATAAACGTATCTCACTGGTTGAAGCTGGAGTGACCCGCCACAGGTCAATTTTTAATGGTCTGAAAGCACTGGCAGAGGATCAACCCAACTGTAGACTCTCAAAGCCAGAAGTAGTGATCATCCACGATGCTGTGAGACCATTTGTTGAGGAAGATGTCCTCCTTAAAGTTGTCACAGCTGCTCAGGAACATGGGGTAAGTATTTGAATACTTTTGAGAATGGATAAAAGGGGCAAACACTATAGCACACAATTGATTTGCTAGATTTTGATGGAATTGGATTTAAATGTCAAGTTAATTAAAATGGGCAAGATTACCTAAGACATTATGCTAATTTGTTTTAGGAAGTTTATACTATTATAGATTTTGAGACTGTTCTGGGATTTCTTTTGCTATGTAGTCATTTATCATAATATAATATGAGCTATTTGGAGAAGAATGCAATAAAGTCGCTAGAGTACAGATACAAATGGGTGGACCTTAGCTGCACATTTAGTTCCATTCTTTTACCTAAAAATGGCTAAGAAATCTTGTAAAAAGTCTAGGAGTTGTATCATGTAAAAAAAAAAAACAACCCTGGCACATTTCACTCAATTTTTCAGTCTTCAAAAATGGTTTATTTTCTGGCACAAACAGCCAGGCATTATTTTTACATCCCCTAAAGTGAATAATCTTAGGATGACAAAATGCTGTGTTCACTTCTATTTCACCAAAATAAACACAGGATAGCAGAAGGCCTCTTGTAATCTTTGGGACATACTTGTTTTTTATAGACTAATAGGCTAAAATCCTATAAATAGCATAATAGTTACTAAACTTAAGTTGGTGGTCTAAATTTGAGACTTAGTGAAAATTTATGGCCCAGACTTGATATAGTATAATAGAAATAGGCTGTGGAGTTGAACAGACTTACGCCCAATTCTGTTTTTCTAATTATTAGTAGTATGGTATGTTCAACTTTCTCAACTTCTTTGAGCTCATTTTCCTTCTAAAGATATAGATGCTAACTTGTAAGGTTGCTTTTAGAATTGGAAATTATGCATATATTAACTGCATCAGTTCAGTTCAGTTCAGTTGCTCAGTCGTGTCCGACGCTTTGCGACCCCTAGTAAAGTGCTAAATATTTAAAGTGTTATTACTGTAACAATTACAGTATCTAAGACAGTAGTTTCCTCCAAAGATTGTAGACCCAACAGGAGGAGTCACTGCAGGCCTTTTAGCCATCTGGATGGGCAGGAAGTTATACTCAGTTGGGAAAGACAATCTTTGATTTCTGTTTAGTTATCTATATGTATTTGGATTTTAATTTTCAGGAAATGGCTCCTTATTTCATCCCTCTCCAACATGAACTTCTTTACAATTCAGATGTATATAAGAATTCCATAGGTAAAATGAAACATTTTTCTTATCTTCAACTTCTAGGTGGTATTTTGATGTAGTGAAAATTATGTTGCAGGAACATTAGCGACCAGATGACTGTCTCATGGCTCTTGTGTTTTCTGTGAGCTCTTGCTCTTCTCCATGCTCTTCGACTGTGGTAGAAGCAATGTGGTCAGGTACAAGAGTGACAAGGAGAAATAAAAGGACCAAAGATTTATAACTCTTAAGAATTCGAGCAAAACTTTACAAGTTTAAAAGTTCTTAGGAAAGTCTATGTAATTTGGGCAGATGCAAAGTCTAATGCATACCATAGTACAAATAAAATTATGGCTCTTTGCCTATTTGCCTTTTGGAAAAATATCACTTACACTCACTGTGAAGATCAAACATTTGGATTTTTTTGAGTTTCAGAGAATTTCTAAGATTGTTTATAAAGTGATCCTTTTGGTAATGTATCTGAAAGGCAAAATATTAATTTGAGCTATTTAATGTGCTGAGAATGTCATGTAACAGGTGACTAAAAAAAGGTGACCAGTAGAATATAAAAATGTGGAGCAGTTAGTGGTTTCTTATTAGTTGCAGTTTTGTTAGAATTCCTTTTAGACTCTAATTTTCTTAAGTGTGTTAATCAGAGTATAACTTGTAAGATTCAATCTCATTATGCATTCTAAGTAAAGTAAATTGTATTTTAATTAAATCTGAAACTTTCTGATGACATTAAGAAGTTGGTTTAAAGCTAAATCTTTACAACGAATTTAAGAAAACTTCAGAAGTTTGGTCCTTAAGAAATACAGCATTGTTTTTGTTGGTGTTAAGGGATAATTTTCACGAGTGTAAAATTATTTTCATAAAAATATAAGGAGCATGTTAAGGATTTTACTGCCATCAGGAACCAGACAGATGTTACAATGCAGAGAAGAACAGATTTATGTGGAATAAAGGAATGTTGAAATGAATTCACAAATAGACAAAGCTGTATTTTTGTCCATGGCGTGTGGGATGCCAGTTGAACTGGGCAAAATCTATTGGCAAATGTATAGGCAGCAATGATTTTTGATTTACTGTCAGTTATCTATAATTTATGAGAGTTGTAAAAGAGCTCAAGGGCAATGAAAAGCTAGTTTCTGCTACTCAAGAACAGTTTGCTTTAAACAGTACAGTTTTTGACTGGGAATTTATTTTGCTCATTCTAATTTCCTTAGAATGTTGAGGGGAGTGACCCAATAAATAGCCTCAGGAAACTGAGACATCATTTCCTGTCACCTCTCCTACACTGTTCTAAATTCTAATAAAAACAAAACAAAACAGCAGTTAATTGAGACTTACACTATTAGTAGTTGAAGTTCTTGAATTGGGGGGAAGAATTGGCATTGTTTTTAACATGAGGTAAATTGCAGAAGCCCAGTCTGAATTAAAGATTTTGCTTGGAACACCCTGACTATTGTTTGCCTGGGATTCCTTTGAACTCATTCTCCTTTGTTATTTTAAATTGTGCTTAACTGATCACCTGTTTTCTTGCCTCTTAATTTTCAAGCCCTTCCCAAGGGTCCCTGGAGATAAATCACCTCCTGAATGATTTTCTGAGGCTGTGACAGACCCTTGGTGGGTGTACAGGCTTCAGATAACTCTGATGTTTTAACTTACATTACATTTTGGTTTAAAATCCTAATTAATGGTGATGTATTACTTTAAGAGACTAAGATTCTCCAAATTAAGGGTAAAATTAGGTTGTCTGTGTATGGAGGCTCAGAAGTGTTGCCAGGACACCAGTTCCTTTCTTTTATCTGTATATGCTGCGTTCTTATTCTTGGGTTCCATAGAGGCAAGGTGACTTTAGTAGGGCAGCTGTTAGTCATTTTTTTTTTTTTTTTTGCTTTTCTTTTATTTTCTTTTACTTTTAGTTTTTTTACTTTTGATAGTTGGTCAGAGTATAAAATTCTAAGTGTATAGCTTTTTTTTCCCTGGTACCTTGAAAATACATTATGTCATTATCTCCTGACTGTAATACACCTTTTGTGAACTCTGCTAATGAATATAATGGTATCCCTTGAAAGTAATCTTCCTTTTCTGTCTGGTTGCATGTAAGAATTTTTAAGCTATTATGCAGTGTCTCTGGTATGTCAAGATACGATTTTTCCCCCCTATGCTTTGGATTTACTGTTCTTTATGAATTTTACATTTTGTTTAAAATGAATTCTAGAAAATCCGGAGTGATTATCCTATTGAATATTGACCTTGTTCTATTTGCCACCTGACAGCTTTCCCCCTCTTTTGCTGCTTTTTCTCCTATACCTCTATGTAGGATAAACCTTTTCTTGTCCTCATGTCTCAACTTGTTAATACTTTCAATTTGTTCTTGTGGGCTGCGTCCTGGGTAATTTCAGTTTTCTGTTCCATTCTTTAGCTTTAATCTCTTCCTAAAGTATTTTTGCAATCATACTAATTATCAATTTCTAGGAGTTCTATATATGTTTCAAATGTGATTAGTCTTTTTCTATTTTGCTTTTCAATATTTAAACATATTTTATATATTATAGATAACAACAGTAATTCTTGATAGTTTAATTCTCTTCAATTCTATTTACTTTTATTCATGATTTGTATCCTCTTTTGCAATTTGTATTGGGAAGCCCATGTTTGGCAGGACTCTGAACAGGAATCCTTTGGCCATGGGATTAAAGGTATGTTTCTGAAATGTGAATTTGTGTTCCCTCTGCCAGGGATCCCAAGGACTTTTCCAATATGTAGCAACTTTGGGCAATTTTGTGGTTGAGATTTTGTAGACATTGTTGTTAATTGCTAAATCGTGTCTGACTCTTCAGCGGCTGTGGACTGTAGCCTACCAGACTCCTCTGTCCATGGGATTTCCCAGGCAAGAATATTGGAGTGAATTGCCATTTCCTTTCCCAGGGCATCTTCCTGATCCAGGGACTGAACCCATGTCTCCTGCGTTGCAGAGAAGGCAATGGCAACCCACTCTAGTACTCTTGCCTGGAAAACCCCATGGATGGAGGAGCCTGGTAGGCTGCAGTCCATGGGGTCGCTAGAGTCGGACACAACTTCACTTTCACTTTTCACTTTCATGCATTGGAGAAGAAAATGGCAACCCACTCCAGTGTTCTTGCCTGGAGAATCCCAGGGACGGGGGAGCCTGGTGGGCTGCCGTCTATGGGGTCGCACAGAATCGGACACGACTGAAGCGACTTAGCAGCAGCAGCTCCTGCATTGCATTGTATTGCAGGCAGATTCTTTACCACTGAGCCACCAGGGAACACTACTTTGAGGACACTACTACTACTACTGTTACTACTACTTAGAGGAGACTACTCCCACACCCAGCTTGCTTGCTCCCCTGCCCCACCCTGACCCCAATCCAGGACAGACAATTTTGCTGTATTGTCTTTGCTTTGAGTACAGTCTGCTCTTTAAATGCTATTTCAAATCCTAAAAGATGATGCTGTAAAAGTGCTGCACTCAATATGCCAGCAAATTTAGAAAATTCAGCAGTGGATCCAGGACTGGATCCAATCATTCCAATCCCAAAGAAAGGCAATGCCAAAGAATGTTCAAACTACTGCACAATTGCATTCATCTCACACACTAGCAAAGTAATGCTCAAAATTCTCCAAGCCAGCCTTCAATAGTACATGAACCGTGAACTTCCAGATGGTCAAGCTGGATTTACAAAAGGCAGAGGAACCAGAGATCAAATTGCCAACATCCGCTCGATCATGGAAAAAGCAAGAGAGTTCCAGAAAAACATCTACTTCTGCTTTATTGACTATGCCAAAGCCTTTGACTGTGTGGATCACAACAAGCTGTGGAAAATTCTTCAAGAGATGGGAATACCAGACCTTCTTACCTGCCTCCTGAGAAATCTGTTTGCAGGTCAAGAAGCAACAGTTAGAACTGGACATGGAACAACAGACTGCTTCCAAATAGGAAAAGGAGTACATCAAGGCTGTATACTGTCACCCTGCTTATTTAACTTACATGCAGAGTCCATCATGAGAAACTCTGGGCTGGATGAAGTACAAACTGGAATCAAGATTGCCAGGAGAAATATCAATAGCCTCAGATACACAGGTGACACCACCCTTATGGCAGAAAGTGAAGAGGATCTAAAGAGCCTCTTGATGAAAGAGAAAGAGGAGAGTGAAAAAGTTGGCTTAAAACTCAACATTCAGAAAACAAAGATCATGGCATCCGGTCCCATCACTTCATGTCAAATAGATGGGGAAACAATGGAAACAGTGACTGACTTTATTTTCTTGGACTCTAAACTCACTGCAGATGGTGACTGCAGCCATGAAATTAAAAGATGCTTGCTCCTTGGAAAGGAGCTATGGAAAGGAAAGCTATGACCAGCCGAAACAGCGTATTAAAACACAGAGACATTACTTGGTCAACAAAGGTCTATCTAGTCAAAGCTGTGGGTTTTCCAGTAGTCATGTATGGGTGTGAGAGTTGGTCCATAAAGAAAGCTGAGCACTGGAGAATTGATGCTTTTGAACTGTGGTGTTGGAGAAGACTCTCGAGAGTCTCTTGGACTGCAAGGAGATCCAACCAGGACATCCTAAAGGAAATCAGTCCTGAATATTCATTGGAAGGACTGAAGCTGAAACTCCAATACTGTGTCCACCTGTTGTGAAGAACTGACTCACTGGAAAAGACCCTGATGCCGCGAAAGATTGAAGGCAGGAGGAGAAGGGGATGACAGAGGATGAGATGGTTGGATGGCATTACTGACTCGATGGACATGACTTTGAGTAAACTCTGGGAGTTGGTGATGGACAGGGAAGCCTGGTGTGCTGCAGTCCATAGGGTCGCAAAGAGTCGGACAAGACTGAGTGACTGAACTAAATGCATAGCTTCTCATGGATCTCTGAGGCTACAATTCTAAGGAAGCAAGTAGCAGAGACCCAAGATCCAATTCCTCATTACTTCTCTTTTTTTAAAACTAATGCCTCTTTTTAACCCAAGACTCTCTGCCATTTTACTTCTTTGGCCTCTGGCTGCTATTATGTTAGTTTTAGGTCATAGTTTAAATTTCATTTCTAAAAAGGCAGTTTTAAAAATCACTTAGAAAAAGCTGTTTATGATTTCTTCATTTAAAGAATTGTAATAGATTTTGCAAGGTCTGTGGTCTGCCATATAGCCAAAATAGGAGTCCTTTACAAATATGAAGTACTTGTGTATTTCTGCACAGTTTTAAGTCAAGAGATGAAGTCTCAGGCTTCCCTGGTGGCTCAGAGGTTAAAGTGTCTGCCTGGAATGTGGGAGACCTGGGTTTGATCCCTGGGTCAGGAAGATCCCCTGGAGAAGGAAATGGCAACCCACTCTAGTACTCTTGCCTGGAGAATCCCATGGAGGGAGGAGCCTGGTAGGCTACAGTCCATGGAGTTGCAGAGTCAGACACGACTGAGCGACTTCACTTCACTTCATTTTGTAGTTATAAGGGGACTTTCCAGGTGGCGCTAGGGGTAAAGAACCTGCCTACTAATGCAGGAGACACAGGAGATAACCTGAGTTCCATCTCTTGAGTTGGGAAGATCCCCTGGAGAAGGACATGGTAACCCACTCCAGAATTCTTGCCTGGAGAATCCCATGGACAGAGGAGCCTGGTGGGCTAGAGTCCATAGGGTTGCAAAGAGTTGGACACAACTGAAGCGACTTAGTACGCACAAATGGACGTAGTTTTAAGGACATTGTTATAAAGGATGCATTAGAAGACTAAAATAAATTGGAACACTGAAAACTAAAGATATAGGGAGAATCCTTTTTAAAAGGATTAATTAGTTATTACATATACTCTAAGAACTGCCAGTAAGGGTCTCATTTTCAGTTCATTGCTATCAGTACAGCAACCCCTGAAAGACTTGCTCCTGAGGGATGATGTTTAGTTACTAGCATATGTTTCTTTCCCAAGCCCTCTGCTTTTGCATCTCTAATGATGTTTTATCCTCTTCTCCCTAATCAACTTACAGTAACAAATTACATTTATTGCTTCTCTTGATTCATCTCCAATTTACTTCTCAGTGCTTTGCAGTCTGGCCTCTTTGTCCTCTGACTATTCTGAAATCACTGTAACTTTCCAATTCCTGATTAAATACACTTATAGTTTGTTGTATAGTACAGGAGTTCAACTGGCTTTTGTCCCTGGTTCCTTGCGGGAAGAATAAATCCTTGAAATTTGTCCAGAGTCTTTATTTTGCATGAGCCCATTGGATCTCATCTGAGCTTATGCTAATAAGATGAGATGACTCAGGATAGAGGCTGGTTATCAGAAAGACCCCTGGGGCTTTGAACCAGCTGGGCTTCCAGGGTGAGAGGAATACTGCTGGAGACAGAACTCAGTCACATGCTCAGTGGTTCAGTCAATCATGCTTAGGGAGTGAAATCCCAATAAACTCTGGATACTGAAGCACAGGGAGGAGCCACTTGGTTGGTGCACAGTGATATGCTGGAAACGTGGTGCTGCCTGAGTGTATAGGGGAGAGGGCACGACAGAAGGTCTGTGTTCTGGTCTCCCCAGGTCTCACCCATGTGTCTCTTCACTGATCTAGTCTGATTTGTATCCTTTGTCATAAAACTGTAATGGAAGTCATCATAATCATATTAATCTAATAAGCATTTTCCTGAGCTCTGACTAATTCTAGTGAATTCAGTTCAGTTGCTCAGTCAGGTCCGACACTTTGCAACCCCATGAATCGCAGCATGCCAGGCCTCCCTGTCTAGCACCAACTCCCGGAGTTCACTCAAACTCACGTCCATCAAGTCGGTGATGCCATCCAGCCATCTCATCCTGTGTCGTCCCCTTCTCCTCCTGCCCCCAATCTTTCCTAGCATCATGGTCTTTTCAAATGAGTCAGCTCTTCGCATGAGGTGGCCAAAGTAGTGGAGTTTCAGCTTCAACATCAGCCCTTCCAAAGAAATCCCAGGACTGGTTTTTAGGATGGACTGGTTGGATCTCCTTGCAGTCCAAGGGACTCTCAAGAGTCTTCAACACCACAGTTCAAAAACATCAATTCTTTGGCGCTCAGCCCTCTTCACAGTCCAACTCTCACATCCATACATGACCACTGGAAAAACCATAGCCTTGACTAGACGAACCTTTGTTGGCAAAGTAATGTCTCTGCTTTTGAATATGCTATCTAGGTTGGTCATAACTTTTCTTCCAAGGAATAAGCGTCTTTTAATTTCATGGCTGCAGTCACCATCTTCAGTGATTTTGGAGACCCCCAAAATAAAGTCTGACACTGTTTCCACTGTTTCCCCATCTATTTCCCATGAAGTGATGGGACCAGATGCCACAATCTTACTTTTCTGAATGTTGAGCTTTAAGCCAACTTTTTCACTCTCTTCTTTTACTTTCATCAAGTGGCTTTTTAGTTCCTCTTCACTTTCTGCCATAAGGGTGGTGTCATCTGCATATCTGAGGTTATTGATATTTCTCCTGGCAATCTTGATTCCAGCTTGTGTTTCTTCCAGTCCAGCGTTTCTCATGATGTACTCTGCATAGAAGTTAAATAAGCAGGGTGACAGTATACAGCCTTGACGTACTCCTTTTCCTATTTGGAAGCAGTCTGATGTTCCATGTCCAGTTCTAACTGTTGCTTCCTGACCTGCATATAGGTTTCTCAAGAGGCAGGTCAGGTGGTCTGGTATTCCCATCTCTTTCAGAATTTTTCACAGTTTATTGTGATCCACACACTCAAAGAAGCATCTGCCTACAATGTGGGGGACCCGGGTTCGATCCCTGGGTCAGGAAGACCCCCTGGAGAAGGAAATAGCAACCCACTCCAGTACTCTTGCCTGGAAAATCCCATGGCTGGAGGAGCCTGATACGCTACAGTCCACGGGGTAGCAAAGAGTCAGACACGACTGTGCAACTTCACTTTCTAGTGAATTACTGAACTTAATAGGAGTTGTGGGAACCTGTTGAATTTGGGGTCAGTTGGTCATAAGTGTTGGTGGCCTGGGGCACCCCACTGCTGTCAGAAGTAATGGCAGTCTGGCTGTGAACCATGCATTTATGCTAATTCCAGGTGACTGACATGAGAGTTGAGCTTTAGAGGACACAGTATATACAGAATGTCTTAAACTTGATAGTGTTCACTAGCTCTTCCTTGGAATCTTGCCCCTGCCTTGGCTTTTATGACTTTACTCTTTCCTTTTTTTTTTTTTTTTTTTTCATCACTCACTTTTCAGATACTCCTTCCTACTCTTTAAATAAGATTTCTTTAACTTTTATTTTCATGGAACAAAGTATTTCTGAGCAATCTAAATCATGCCCATAATACTTCAGTTCAGTTCAGTCACTCAGTCGTGTCCGACTCTTTGCAACCCCATGAATCGCAGCACGCCAGGCCTCCCTGTCCAGCACCAACTCCCAGAGTTCACTCAGACTCACGTCCATCGAGTCAGTGATGCTATCCAGCCATCTCATCCTCTGTCGTCCCCTTCTCCTCCTGCCCCCAATCCCTCCCAGCATCAGAGTCTTTTCCAATGAGTCAGCTCTTCGCATGAGGTGGCCAAAGTACTGGAGTTTCAGATTTAGCATCATTCCTTCCAAAGAAATCCCAGGGCTGATCTCCTTCACAATGGACTGGTTGGATCTCCTTGCAGTCCAAGGGACTCTCAAGAGTCTTCTCCAACACCACAGTTCAAAAGCATCAATTCTTCGGCGCTCAGCCTTCTTCACAGTCCAACTCTCACATCCATACATGACCACTGGAAAAACCATAGCCTTGACTAGACGGACCTTTGTGGGCAAAGTAATGTCTCTGCTTTTGAATATGCTATCAAGGTTGGTCGTAACTTTCCTTCCAAGGAGTAAGCATCTTTTAATTTCATGGCTGCAGTCACCATCTGCATAATACTTAAAATTGTTTAAATCTATGTGTGATAGAATATTTATATTGTTTAAATCTACATTTGTCACCTTGGGGGAATGTACAATCAGAGTGTTAACACCTGTAAAGATTCTTGTAATCACAACCCCAGGTAGGACACAGAACTTTTCTAACATTCTAGAGAATTTCCTTTTGTTGTCTTTACTATTCAGACCCTTGTTCCTCTAATAACTCCTGTCAACTACTGATGTGTTCTCTGCTCCTATATTTTTGTTTTTTCTAGAATTCCATAAATTGAATCATGCAACATGTAACTTTGTAAGACTTTTTTAATTTTTAAAAAATTTAAAAAAAATTTATTTTAATTGGAGGCTAATTACTTTACATTATTATAGTGGTTTTGCCATACATT
This sequence comes from Bubalus bubalis, assembly GCF_019923935.1. Classification (NCBI taxonomy): domain Eukaryota; kingdom Metazoa; phylum Chordata; class Mammalia; order Artiodactyla; family Bovidae; genus Bubalus; species Bubalus bubalis. The sequence continues at coordinate 24,558,683 of NC_059164.1, read as the reverse complement.
GACATGAATCAGCCATGGATGTTCATGTGTTCCCCATCCTGAACCCCCTCCCACCTCCGTCCCCATCGCATCCCCCAGGGTCATCCCAGTGCACCAGCCCTGAGCACCCTGTCTCATGCATCAAACTTAGAATGGCGATCTGTTTCACATACGATAATATACATGTTTCAGTGGTATTCTCTCAAATCATCCCACCCTTGCCTTCTCCTACAGAGTCCAAAAGACTGTTCTATACATCTGTGTCTGCTTTGCTGTCCTGCATATAGGGTCATCGTTGCCATCTTTCTAAATTCCATGTATATGCATTAGTATACTGTATTGGTATTTGTATTTCTGACTTACTTCAGTCTGTATAATAGGCTCCAGTTTCATCCACCTCGTTAGAACTGATTCAAATGTATTCTTTTTAATGGCTGAGTAATACTCCATTGTGTATATGTACCACAGCTTTCTTATCCATACATCTGCTGATGGACATCTAGGTTGCTTCCATGTCCTGGCTATTATAAACAGTGCTGCGATGAACATTGGGGTACACGTGTCTCTTGCAATTCTGGTTTCCTCAGTGTGTATGCCCAGCAGTGGGATTGCTGTGTCATATGGCAGTTCTATTTCCAGTTTTTTTAAGGAATCTCCACACTGTTCTCCATAGTGGCTGTACTAGTTTGCATTCCCACCAACAGTGTAAGAGGGTTTGCTTTTCTCCACACCCTCTCCAACATTCATTGCTTGTAGACTTTTGGATCGCAGCCATTCTGACTGGCGTGAAATGGTACCTCATTGTGGTTGTGATTTGCATTTCTCTGATAATGAGTGATGTTGAGCATCTTTTCATGTGTTTGTTAGCCATCTGTATGTCTTTGGAGAACTGTCTGTTTAGTTCTTTTGCCCATTTTTTGATTGGGTCATTTATTTTTCTGGAATTGAGCTGCAGGAGTTGCTTGTATGTTTTTGAGATTAATTCTTTGTCAGTTGCTTCATTTTCTATTATTTTCTCCCATTCTGAAGGCTGTCTTTTCACCTTGCTTGTAGTTTCCTTTGTTGTTCAAAAGCTTTTAATTTTAATTAGGTCCTGTTTGTTTGTTTTTGCTTTTATTTCCAGTATTCTGGTAGGTGGCTCATAGAAGTTCCTGCTGTGATTTATGTCAGAGAGTGTTTTGCCTATGTTCTCCTCTAGGAGTTTTATAGTTTCTGGTCTTACATTTAGATCTTTAATCCATTTTGAGTTTGTTTTTGTGTGTGGTGTTAGAAAGTGTTCTAGTTTCATTCTTTTACAAGTGGTTGACCAGTTTTCCCAGCACCACTTGTTAAAGAGATTGTCTTTTCTCCACTGTATATTCTTGCCTCCTTTGTCAAAGATAAGGTGTCCATAGGTGCATGGATTTATCTCTGGGCTTTCTATTTTGTTCCATTGGTCTATATTTCTGTCTTTGTGCCAGTACCATGTTTCTTGATGACTGTAGCTTGGTAGTATAGTCTGAAGTCAGGCAGGTTGATTCCTTCAGTTCCATTCTTCTTTCTCAAGATTGCTTTGGCTATTCGAGGTTTTTTGTATTTCCATACAAATTGTGAAATTATTTGTTCTAGTTCTGTGAAAAATACTGGTAGCTTGATAGGGATTGCATTGAATCTATAGATTGCTTTGGGTAGTATACTCATTTTCACTATATTGATTCTTCCAATCCATGAACATGGTATATTTTCCCATCTATTTGTGTCCTCTTTGATTTCTTTCATCAGTGTTTTATAGTTTTCTGTATATAGGTCTTTTGTTTCTTTAGGTAGATATATTAATAAGTATTTTATTCTTTTCATTTCAATGGTGAATGGAATTATTTCCTTAATTTCTCTTTCTGTTTTCTCATTGTTAGTGTATAGGAATGCAAGGGATTTCTGTGTGTTAATTTTATATCCTGCAACTTTGCTATATTCATTGATTAGCTCTAGTAATTTCCTGGTGGAGTCTTTAGGGTTTTCTATATAGAGGATCATGTCATTTGCAAATAGTGAGAGTTTTACTTGTTCTTTTCCAATCTAGATTCATTTTATTTCTTTTTCTTCTCTGATTGCTGTGGCTAAAACTTCCAAAACTATGTTGAATAGCAGTGGTGCGAGTGGGTACCCTTGTCTTGTTCCTGATCTTAGGGGAAATGCTTTCAATTTTTGACCATTGAGGATAATGTTTGCTGTGGGCTTGTCATATATAGTTTTTATTATGTTGAGGTATGTTCCTTCTATGCCTGCTCTCTGGAGTGTTTTTATCATAAATGGATGTTGTTTTTGTCAAAGGCTTTCTCTGCATCTGTTGAGATAATCATATGGTTTTTATCTTTCAATTTGTTAATGTGGTATATTACATGGATTTGTGGATATTAAAGAATCCTTGAATCCCTGGGATAAAGCACACTTGGTCATGGTATATGATCTTTTTAATATGTTGTTGGATTCTGTGTGTTAGGATTTTGTTAAGGATTTTTGCATCTATGTTCATCAGTAATATTGGCCTGTAGTTTTCTTTTTTTGTGGCATCTTTGTCAGGTTTTGGTATTAGAGTGATGGTGGCCTCATAGAATGAGTTTGGAAGTTTACCTTCCTCTGCAATTTTCTGGAAGAGTTTGAGTAGGATAGATGTTAGCTCTTCTCTAAATTTTTGGTAGAATTCAGCTGTGAAGCCTACAGGTCCTGGGCTTTTGTTTGCTGGAAGATTTCTGATTACAGTTCAATTTCTGTGCTTGTGATGGGTCTGTTAAGATTTTCCATTTCTCCCTGGTTCAGTTTTGGAAAGTTGTACTTTTCTAAGAATTTGTCCATTTCTTCCAAGTTGTCCATTTTATTGGCATATAGTTGCTGATAGTAGTCTCTTATGATCCTTTGTATTTCTGTGTTGTCTGTTGTGATTTCTCCATTTTCATTTCTAATTTTGTTGATTTGATTCTTCTCCCTTTGTATCTTGATGAGTCTGGCTAATGGTTTGTCAATTTCATTTATCTTGTCAAAGAACGAACTTTTGGCTTTGATTTTTGCTATGGTCTCGTTTGTTTCTTTTGCATTTATTTCTGCCCCAATTTTAAAGATTCCTTTCCTTCTACTAACCCTTGGGTTCTTCATTTCTTCATTTCCCATAGGTTTTGGGTTGTTGTGTTTTCATTTTCATTCGTTTCTATGCATATTTTGATTTCTTTTTTGATTTCATTATTCAGAAGCATGTTATTTAGCGTCCATATGTTGGAATTTTTAATAGTTTTTTCCTGTAATTGACCTCTAATCTTACTGCATTGTGGTCAGAAAAGATGTTTGGAATGATTTCAATTTTTTTGAATTTACCAAGGCTAGATTTATGGCCCAGGATGTGATCTATTCTGGAGAAGGTTCCGTGTGAACTTGAGAAAAAAGGTGAAATTCATTGTTTTGGGGTGAAATGTCCTATAGATATCAATTAGATCTAACTGGTCTGTTGTATCATTTAAAGTTTGTGTTTCCTTGCTAATTATCCATAGATGTGGGATATTAAAGTCTCCCGCTATTATTGTTTTATTGTTAATTTCCCCTTTCATATTTGTTAGCATTTGCCTTACATATTGCGGTGCTCCTATGTTGGGTGCATATATATTTATAATTGTTATATCTTCTTTGATCATTATGTAGTGTCCTTCTTTGTCTCTCTTCACAGCCTTTATTTCAAAGTCTATTTTATCCGATATGAGTATTGCTACTCCTGCTTTCTTTTGGTCTCTATTTGGGTGAAATATCTTTTTCCAGCCCTTCTCTTTCAGTCTGTATGTGTCCCTAGGTTTGAGTTGGGTCTCTTGTAGACAGCATATATAGGGGTCTTGTTTTTGTATCCATTCAGCCAGTCTTTGTCTTTTGGTTGGGTTATTCAACCCATTTACATTTTAAGGTAATTATTGATAAGTATGATCCCGTTGCCATTTACTTTGTTGTTTTGGGTTTGAGTTTATACATCCTTTCTGTGTTTCCTGTCTAGGGAAGATCCTTTAGCATTTGTTGGAGAGCTGGTTTGGTGGTGCTGAATTCTCTCAGCTTTTGCTTATCTGTAAAGCTTTTGATTTTTCCTTCATATTTGAATGAGATCCTTGCTGGGTACAGTAATCTGGGTTCTAGGTTTTTCTCTTTCATCACTTAAGTATGTCCTGCCATTCCCTTCTGGGCTTGAAGAGTTTCTATTGAAAGATCAGCTGTTATCCATATGGGAATCCCCTTGTGTGGTATTTGTTGTTTTTCCCTTGCTGCTTTTAATATTTGTTCTTTGTGTTTGATCTTTGTTAATTTGATTAATATGTGTCTTGGGGTGTTTTGTCTTGGGTTTATCTTATTTGGGACTCTCTGGGTTTCTTGGACTTGGGTGATTATTTCCTTCCCCATTTTAGGGAAGTTTTCAACTATTATCTACTCAAGTATTTTCTCATGGCCTTTCTTTTTGTCTTCTTCTGGGATTCCTATATTTCAAATGTTGGGTGTTTGACATTGTCCCAGAGATCTCTGAGGTTGTCCTCATTTCTCTTAATTTCTTTTTTCTTTTTTCCTCTCTTCTTCATTTATTTCCACTATCATATCTTCTGCCTCAGTTATTCTACTGTTGGTTCTCTCCAGAGTGTTTTCTATCTCATTTATTGCATTATTCATTATTGATTGACTCTTTTTTATTTCTTCTAGGTCCTTGTTAAGCATTTCTTGCATCTTCTCAATCCTTGTTTCCAGGCTATTTATCTGTAACTCCATTTTGTTTTCAAGATTTTGGATCATTTTCACTATCATTATTCTGAATTCTTTTTCAGGTAGACTCTCTATCTCCTCTTTTATTTGGTTTGGTGGGCATTTATCATGTTCCTTTACCTGTTGAGTATTTCTCTGCCTTTTCATCTTGTTTAGATTGCTGTGTTTGAGGTGGCCTTTCTGTATTCTGGCAGTTTGTGGTTCCTCTTTATTGTGGAGGTTCCTCCCTGTGGGTGGGGTTGAACGAGTGACTTGTCAAGGTTTCCTGGTTAGGGAAGCTTGCGTCGGTGTTCTGGTGGGTGGAGGTGGATTTCTTCTCTCTGGAGTGCAATGAAGGGTCCAGTAGTGAGTTTTTAGATGTCTATGGGTTTGGTGTGACTTTGGGCAGCCAGTATATTAAAGCTCAGGGCTATGTTCCTGCATTGCTGGATAATTTGTGTGGTATGTCTTGCTCTGGAACTTGTTGGCTCTTGGGTGGAGCTTGGTTTTGGGATTGACTGTGTGGATCACAATAAACTGTGGAAAATTCTGAAAGAGATGGGAATACCAGACCACCTGATCTGCCTCTTGAGAAATCTCTATGCAGGTCAGGAAGCAACAGTTAGAACTGGACATGGAACAACAGACTGGTTCCAAATAGGAAAAGGAGTACGTCAAGGCTGTATATTGTCACCCTGTTTATTTAACTTATATGCAGAGTACATCATGAGAAACGCTGGACTGGAAGAAACACAAGCTGGAATCAAGATTGCTGGGAGAAATATCAATAACCTCAGATATGCAGATGACACCACCCTTATGGCAGAAAGTGAAGAGGAACTCAAAAGCCTCTTGATGAAAGTGAAAGTGGAGAGTGAAAAAGTTGGCTTAAAGCTCAACATTCAGAAAATGAAGATCATGGCATCCGGTCCCACCACTTCATGGGAAATAGATGGGGAAACAGTGGAAACAGTGTCAGACTTTATTTTTCTGGGCTCCAAAATCACTGAAGATGGTGACTGCAGCCATGAAATTAAAAGATGCTTACCCCTTGGAAGGAAAGTTATGACCAACCTAGATAGCATATTCAAAAGCAGAGACATTACTTTGCCAACAAAGGTTCGTTTAGTCAAGGCTATGGTTTTTCCAGTGGTCATGTATGGATGTGAGAGTTGGACTGTGAAGAAGGCTGAATGCCGAAGAATTGATGCTTTTGAACTGTGGTGTTGGAGAAGACTCTTGAGAGTCCTTTGGACTGCAAGGAGATCCAACCAGTCCATTCTGAAGAAGATCAGCCCTGGGATTTCTTTGGAAGGAATGATGTTAAAGCTGAAAGTCCAGTACTTTGGCCACCTTATGTGAAGAGTTGATTGATTGGAAAAGACCCTGATGCTGGGAGGGATTGGGGGCAGGAGGAGAAGGGGACAACAGAGGATGAGATGGCTGGATGGCATCTCTGACTGGATGGATGTGAGTCTGAGTGAACTCGGGGAGTTGGTGATGGACAGGGAGGCCTGGCGTGCTGTGATTCATGGGGTCGCAAAGAGTCGGACACGACTGAGCGACTGATCTGATCTGATTAGGCTTTTGGATGAGCTCTTATCAGTTAATGTTCCCTGGAGTCAGGAGTTCTCTGGTGTTCTCAGGTTTTGGACTTAAGCCTCCTGCCTCTGGTTTTCAGTCTTATTCTTATAGTAGCCTCAAAACTTCTCCATTCATATAGCACTGATGATAAAACATCTAGGTTAATGGAGAAAAGATTCTCCACATTGAGGGACACCCAGAAAGGTTTGCTGAGTTACATGGAGAAGAGAAGAGGGAGGAGGGAGATAGAGGTGACCAGGAGGAGAAGAGGGGGAATCAAAAGGGGAGAGAGCAGTCTAGCCAGTAATCAAATCCCTATGTGCTCTCCACAGCCTGGAACACCCAGAGAGGTTCATGGAGTTACACAGAGAAGAGAAGAGCGAGGCAGGAGATAGAGGTGACCGGGAGGAGAAGAGAGGGGGAGTCAAAAGGAGAGAGAAATATCTAGCCAGTAATCAGTTCCATAAGTGTTCTCCACAGCCTGGAATACTCAAAGAGATTCACAGAGTTGGGTAGAAAAGAGAAGGGGGAGGGAGGAGATAGAGGTGACCTAGGGAAGAAGAAGAAGAGTCAAAAGTGGGAGAAGGCAATCAAGCCAGTAATCACACTCCTAAGTAAAAATGGGTACTGAAGATTGGATTCTTAAAGGTAGAGAATTGATAACAAATACCAAAAGCAAAGATTAAAAATCTAGAGTAGAGGTTAGACTCTCAAAAATACAATATTAAGAAAACCCCAAATCACAAAAATTATAGAAAATATATATGAAGCTTGCTTTAAAAATAAGGTCTTTTTGTTTTTGCAAGGTAATAGTAAGTTATAAGAATGGAAATTAAAGGCATAATAGAGGACTTAAAAATAAAAAAACAACTAAAAAATTTAAAAAATGATAATAGTAAAAATATATCTAGGAATTTCTCTGGAGCTGTTGCGGGCAGTGTGGGGTCAGTCCAGTTTCAGATAGTTCCTTGTTCTAGCTTATACTTCTCAAGATCTATAGGCCCCTTCCAATGTAGTCGGTGCTAACTGCAGGGTTTTAATCTGTTCCACCTGTCACTTCCAAAGAGGTTCCCTCTGTTTATTTTGGCTTCTTCTGTTTGCAAGTCTCTTCAGTGTCTAATTTCTGCCCTGACACAAGGGGGCGAAAGTGGTCACTTATTTAGGCTCACTTGTTCAGTCGTGCTGTGGGGAGGGAGGCACACTGCAAACAAATATCACTGGTGTGTGTGGGGAGTGCTCACAGTGTCTGGGGCACACTGGGTTTGCCCCTGCTCACAGCGTGTGTGCTTTCCCAGTCTACACTGCTCAGGCTCCAGGTTGCTCTGCAGGGGAACTGTCTAAAGCGGGCCCTGGGTTGTGTGCACTTCCCAGGTCTAAGCCAGTCAGGTTCAGGTTCTGGGTTACTCCACAAAGGCGCAGACTCGGTTGGGCCTCGTTTTGTGCCCTTCCCAGGTCCAAGCAGCTCAGGCGACCAGGTGCTTGGTGCGTCTTATCGCCTCCCCCATCCCAGCCACTCGGTTTCCTGGGTGTGCATCAGGAGTACCATCTCAGGTGTGCCGTGCATCTCCTCTGGGGAGCTGATCTCTGGCTGCGACCCTCCCAGTGGATGTCAACCGTCCAGGATCCCAGGAAGACTTGGTTAGCAACTGGGAGCCTGCTCTCAGTTTGGTGGAGGATGCCGTCTCTGGGGCCGAGTTTGCCCCTTGCCTTCCAGCTCTGGCTGTCGCCCGCCTTCCTGTCTCTGGTAGGGGATGGGCCGGTCCACAGCGGCTAGCTGTCCTCTGGTATTTGCTCAGTCCTTTGTTCTGTGAGTGGCCAGTAGTGCCTTAGGTTAAGGCCTTTCTCAGGAAAGTTCTCTCTCTCTCTTTTTTTCCTCTCTCTCTCTCTCTCTGGCTATCCCACAGTTTGAGTTGCTTTCTCACCTTAGCTCCCTCAGATTGTCCTCAGGGCATTCAGGCCCGGTCCTTACCCTAAGCATTGCAGCCTGCACCTCCCTGTTGAGCCCCTGCTTGCTGGTGGTGGATGCGAGCGTCTGGACTACTTCTCCATTGGGAGTTGCCATTAGGCACATAAATCTGTGGGTTTTATTTATGTATTTTTCCTCCCAGTTATGTTGCCCTCTGAGCTTCCTCCGGCCAGTCAGAGGGTTTCCTGGTGTTTGGAAACTTCTCCTCTTTTACAACTCCCTCTCCTGGACGGGTCTCCGTCTCTAACTCTTTTGTCTCTTTATCTTTTATATTTTCTCCTACCTCCTTTCAAAGACAATGGGCTGCCTTTCTGGGTGCCTGGTGTCCTCTGCCAGTGTTCAGAAGTTGTTTTGTGGAATTTGCTCAGCGTTCAAATGTTCTTTCGATGAATTTGTGGAAGAGAAAGTGGTCTCCCTGTCCTGTTCCTCCTCCATCTTAGGACCGCCCCTCTAAGACTATTATTTTGATGGGTACAACACATCTGTATGCACTTGTTTTAACTCCCACGGAAACACTGGCCCAAATTTCTCTAATTCTTGGGCTTCTGGCTTCTGAATTCCAGACCTGCCCTGTTCAACTGGATAGAAACACTTAAATTTGACTTTTTCAGTGTCTCTGGAATCATTGTAGATTGGAATTCACTAATCCTCACTGATTGCTTTCCTTGGATTTTGTCCATAGGTAAGAGGGAGCCTCTGAGCTTTGAGCAGGGAATGATAAGACTTGAATTCTACAAGGATGACTGTCTGCATGGTTTGGTAGGTTGACTAAAGGAATAGTTCAAGGGAACTGAAATTAGTTTGGGATCTATAGTAATGATGCAGCTGAATGATGACGATGTCTATTAAAGCCAAATGAAATGGATAGGGAAGTAGATAGTACTAAGATGTTCAGGGAACTGGACTGACTGGACTTGACTGTTAGTATGGTATGTGAGCCGCAGGAAACAGGGGATATGTATTTTGTGTGCTTTTAATTTTTATCTTCCCTGGCAGTAGGCGTCATCTCTTCTCTTGAAATCCCCGTGTTCCTGCCCTCCCCCATCCTCGCCTCCAAGTTTCTGTGAAATTAGGGTTTTGGCACTGATTTTTTCCCTTGCCACATCTCTGCAGACCTATTTATGGAAAGAGTGTTTATCTATGGGGTATGACTGCCTGGGACCTTTTCCGACCTGGTTTATGGTTTATCTTTTCTCATAAAACAAGGTCTCCTATACTTCCTGTTTTGGATTTTTGCAATATATAAAACAAGGATTTTTGTGTCTGAAACCAGGCTCCAGGCCATATTTGAATATCAACCAGGCACAAGGTTTCTCAATGTAAGCATGATAGACATTTTGAGTAAGATAATTCTTTGTTTTTTGAAGTCCATGTGCTGTAGGATAGTTGTGGCATTAATTTTTGTTAGAAAAATGTTAATCTGAAGAGAAACAGTGGAATTTAAATAATGAGAAACTTTGGCATGGGTTGTATGTGGAATCTCTTAGAACTATGCAGCATGATTATTTAGCAGTGATGAACAACACTTTGGAAATTCTGCTGAAGTTAATATGTATGTATATTGAGAATACACTTTAACTACCCAGTTTCATAATTTTATGCAATGTGTTCTGGACTGTTTTATTTAATTTTTGTTTTATATTGGAGTATAGTTGATTTACAGTGTTGTGGTAGTTTCAGGCATATAGCAAAGTGATTCGGTTATACATATATCTATTATTCACATTCTTTTCCCATATAGGTTATTGCAGAGTATTGAGTAGAATTCCCTGTGCTATACAGTAGGTCCTTTGTTGATTGTCTGTTTTACATATCATAGTGTGTATATGTTTATCCCAACCTCCAAATTTATCCCTCCCCTACCACCTTTACCCTTTCGGAACCATAAGTTTGTTTTCAAAGTCTGTGAGTGTGTTTGTTTTGTAAATAAGTTCATTTGTATTATTTTTTAGAATCCACATATAAATGATATCATATGATATTTTTCTTTCTCTGACTTAGTATGATCATCTCAAGGTTCATCCATGTTGCTGCAAATGGCATTATTTCATCTGATTTTATGACTGAGTAATTTTCCATTGTATATATATTCCACATCTTCTTTATCCATTCATCTGTCGATGGACATTCACAGTCGTTTCCATTCTTTGCTGTTGTAAATAGTACTGGGGTGAGCACTGGGGTGCATGTATTTTTTCAAATTATGGTTTTCTCTGGATATGTGCCCATAAGTGGGATTGCTGGATCATATGATAGCTCTTTTTAAAGGAATGTCCATACTGTTCTCCACAGTGGCTGTACCAATTTATGTTCCCACCAACAGTGTAGAAGGGTTTTCTTTCTCCACACCCTCTCTGTGCTTAGTCACTCAGTCATGTCCGACTCTGCAATCCCATGGGCTGTAGCCCACCAGGCCCCTCTGTCCATGAGGATTCTGCAGGAAAGAATATTGGAGTGGGTTGTCTTGCCGTCCTCCAGGGGATCCTCCCAACCCAGGAATTGAACCCAGGTCTCCCACATTGCAGGCAGATTCTTTACCAGATGAGCCACCAGGGAAGCCCCCAGACCCTCCCTAGCATTTATTATTTGTAAACTTTTTGATAATGATCATTCTGACTTGTGTGAAGTGATATCTCATTGTAGTTTTTATTTGCATTTCTCTAATAGTGATTGATGTTGAGCATGTGCCTTTTGGTCATCTGTATGTCTTCTTTGGATAAATGTCTATTTAGATCTTCTGCCCATTTTTGGATTGGGTTGTTTGTTTTTTTGATATTGAGTTGTATGACCTTTTGTATATTTTGGAGATTAATCCTTTGTGGGTGACTTTGTTTTGTTTTATTACCTGAAACTATCTGCCCTTGTAAATCTGTTCAATTAATTATTTGAAAATGAAGTTGGAAAGGATAGACCAAGGGGAAATAAGTATACCTAGGAATTAAACATTAGTGGATATCCAAATATATTTCTGATCACATTAAGTTTTACACAAATGGTATTACTCCAATTTTCCAGAATCAAAGTTTCGTATACAGTGGGGGCTCCTTATTCCTTTTTGTTGCATATTCAAGTTTAGGGATACTTTGTAATGATAGGACAATTTGTACAGATTTTCCTAAAATTTATATTTCTGTACTGAATAAGCTATAGATTCTTTCCTTGTAAAAGGAGATTGGAAGTATTCTACTATAAAAATGTTAAATAGTAAAAAATCTCATAACTTACAATGATCAGCTTTGAAGATGTTATTCTGTAAACATTTATTAAGTAGTCTCTGAATAAAGACAACTCAGCTAACTGAAATGGTAATTACCTAGTCAGGGTTTCTGTTGTAGAGTGTCATAATTAGCTTGAATGCAGATGCCTGAGGAGGAATGCATGTTAGTACCTGCTGTGTGGATGGATGATAAGCATTGTTCAATTTTGCTTTTAAAAGTAAACTGTAGAGGTGGGGTTCATTATTCCATATTGAATGATTTGTATCTATGATGATTTCCATGCATTGACATGTGGAAATATTTGATAGATGAGCCTGAGAGGCAAGTAATCACTGTGGTGCTGAGCTGTTAAGCTTCCATTCAGAGCTTATTAGGCTAATTCCCACGGAGACAGTATGTTTGATAACTTGGCAATTATGTTTCATAACAAACTTTTCAGTTGTATTTTAAAGGCAACTGACTTTGCCCATACTTCAGCAGAGGAGTTATTTTCACTTGTTACCCTTTTCGTGGGCCTTTTGTTTAGTGGGACTTAGGAAGCTGGTGGCCACCTTGTGCTTTTTTTTTTTTTTTTTTTTTTTCACCTTGTGCTTTCAATTGTCTTTACATTGTGTTACTTTCCAAGTGATGTTCTGGCTTCCATAGAAAACAACCTAGTAATTTCTGGAACACACCAGTCCTACCATAATGACATCTAAGTTCTGAATGATCTCTGCTCTTAATGTTAGTTTTCAGTAATCAAAATGAGGGTCCATAGATATACATCTTAGAAATCCTCTGTTTAAAAATACTGAAAACATGCAGAGAACTTCAGACACTTGAAGATACAACACGTGGTGTAATAAATATAACACAACTAGCTACTCTGTCCCTGCCTTGATTATGCTTACTTGTCCCAGACAGATAAACCTTATCTTGAAGTTTGTTTTCTTGCCCTTTTGTTCAGTTTTGTAGCATGTATCCCTAAAGAACATACTAGTTAGGCTTTATTTTTTTTTGTTGAGGTATAATTCACACAGTCATCAGATTTTTAACTGTTTTATGTATATTTTGATGGCATGTTATTTGCACAGTATGTTGGCAGAAACCTGTTCATGTGACTCTGCGCAGCTATAATGCGGTCATGATCACTGCTTCATGTGTGGGAGCTGAGAGAGTGAACATGGGTGCCTTGGATTCAGACTGTGGCACTAGAAACTGAAACGTTGGGCAGATTTGTGATACTTGAAACTAATGTTTTGCTGATGGATTCATGATGAAATGTAAGACAGCAGAAAAAACAATGACCTTCAAGGTTTTTGGTAAGAATAACTAGAAGAATAGATGTGTATGTAGATGGGCAAGTCTGTTGAGGAGCCAGTTTGGGGTGTGTGGTATGGGTAAGACCAGAACTTTGATTTTATAGTCCAGATGTATGTTTTGAAATGAACAGAGATGTTAAATAGGTATTTGGATGTACAAGTCCAGATTTAGAGAGAACTTTCTGGGTTGGGTGTATAGATTTGCATGGTCTAGTGTAAGATGGTATTGATACTTAAAGCTATGGGGTTGAGGAGGTCACCTATGGAATGAATGTAGCTAGGGGAGTCTGAGGTCTGAGCTCTGGAAGTACTCTCCACTTAGAAGGAGGATTTAAGGATCTAGTATTTCAAGTGTGGAAAGATAAGAGGGTTTCCTTGCTGATAACGGTTTCTGAAAACCAAGTGAACAGACATTCTCAAGAAGATAAAGAGCAATGTGGAGGTTCATCGTGAGCTTGAAAAATTTATTTTGTGGAGTTATGGAGATAAAATCCTAATAAAAGTAGACCATAACATGCATGGGAGGAGAGAGAAATTACAGATAAGGAGGAGTAGAGTACAGACAATTGTTTGAAAGAGTTTTGCTTTAAACTGGTGTGGAGAAATTTGATAATAGCTGGCAGATGTATGATCAATGGAAGACTGATTTAATGATGGGAGGTGTCACAAATGGCTTGTATTCTAAGCAATTTGTCTCTAAAAATGGAGACAATTTAATAAAAGAATAAAAATTGAGGCAGGACAGACTATTGTATGAAGATCTACATGGGAAGGAATGGATGCCTGTAAGTATGAGGAGATGTTGGCCTTTCGATAAGAGGTAGGAAATTTTTTGTAGTTCTTAGCATGTTTTGCACATACTGACTATATCTAAATATATTATACTTTTGTTAAATATACTTTAAGTATTCCTAAGTGTTCTTATTGAAGATACTGTAAATGAATTACTTCTGGATTGTTCATTGTTAATATTTAGAAATACACTTTTATGTATTAATCTTGTCCTCTGCATTCTTGCTGAACTAGTTTATTTGTCTAATACTTTTTTAATGGATGCATTAGAATCCTCTGTATACAAGATTAGGTCATCTGCAGATGAAGACAGTTGTAGTTTTCTTGGATGCCTGTATTAGATTTTCTTGCATAACTGCCCTGACGAGAACTTCCAGTGCTTTTATTGAAAGTGGAAACAGTGGACATCCTTGTTCTTGATGTTGAAGGGAAAACATTGAGTCATCACACCATTAAGTATGATGTCAACTGTGGACGTTTTGTAGATGCCCTTGATCAGATGGAGCAAGTTCTCTGCTGTTAGTTTGTTGCATGGCTTTTTTCTTGAAGGAGTGTTGGATATTGTCAGATAACTTTTTCTAAGTCTATTGAGTTGTTTGTGTCTTTTTGTTCTTTATTCTATTAACATGGTGTATTACATTGATTTTTTTTGGTATGTTTAATATTAAATTTCTTGGGATAAATCCCACTTGGTCATGGTACATAATACTACTTGTTGCCAAATTTGGTTTGTTATCTTGACTTTTGTGGGTGGTTTTTTTTTTTTTTTTTTTTTTTGGTACTTTTCTGGGATATTTATCTGTAGTTAGGTTTTTTGGTGATGTCTCTGGTTTTGGTAATACTTGTCTTAAAGAATGTGTTGGAAAGTGTTCCTCTTTTTTGCCTTTTGGGATAGTGTGAGGAATTGGTGTTTGCAGTTTTTTTTCTTTTATTATATATAACCAGTGAAGCCATCTGGGCCTGGGCTTTCTTTGTGGGAAATTAAAAAATGCCTAATTTTATTAAAAGTCTATTCAAATTTTCTATCTTTGAAGTAATTTTGGTTGTGTCTCTCTGGAACATTGTAATTTTATCTGTAACCTAATGTGTTAAAATACACTTGCAATTTTCTTACTCCTTATTTCTACAAGGTTAGTGGAAATGTCAGCCCTTTCACTCCTGATACTACTTATTTGAGTTTTGCAAACCTTTAGCTAAACTAGAAAAAAGTGGTTAAATCTTTCCAAAGAAACAACTTTTGGTTTTGTTTTTTCCTTTTCCCATTTTCTGCTTTTATGTTCACTATGCCCTGTTAACTTTAGTCTTTCTCTTTTTCCAGTATCTTGAGGTGGAAGGTTAGGTTTTGATTTTGAAAATGTCTTTTTTATATGGACAGTCCCAGCTGTAAATACTTTGGCTGCATTCTCAGGTTACATGACCTTGTGTATGTTGCTGCTCTCAAAATATCATTTTCACAGTGACTTCTCTGATTCATTTAGTAGTCTGTTGTTGAGTGGCTGTGTTCTTAATTCCCACATTTCTTTTAGGTTCTCTAAAACATTTTTTGACGTATACATACAGCATACTGGATTCAGATATACAACATAATGTTTCAACATTTGTATACATTGAGAAATTACCACAATAAGTCAGTATCTATCACCATATATAGTTACAGAATTTCTTCTGAAGAGACTTAATGGTCTATTCTTTTAGTAACTTTTAAATATACATTATAGTATTAACTGTAGTACATCCCCATGACCTATTTCATACCTGGAAGCTTGTACCTTTTGACTTCCTTCACACGTTTTGCCCCCTCCCCCCCAACAGCTTGTTCTCTGTATTGATGAGCTATTTTTGTTTTGGTTGGGTTCCACATGGTGGGATCATACAGTATTTGTCTTTCTGTCTGATTTATTTCACTTAGCACATATGAAGAACATTGAGTTCTTCATATGTTATTGAAAATGGCAGAATTTCATTCTTTTTATGGTTGATTAATATTCCATTGTATGTATTCTACATTTTCTTTATCTTTTCTTTCATGTGGCCATTTAGGTTTCCATGTCTTGGCTATTATAAGTAATGCTACAGTGAACAAAGGAGTGGGTATCTTTGAGTTTGTGTTTTTATATGCTCCAGATAAATGACCAGATGCTATGATCTTTGTTTTTTGAATGTTGAGTTTTAAGCTGGCTTTTTCACTCTCCTCTTTCACTTTCATCAAGGGTCTCTTTAGTTCCTCTTCACCTTCTGTGATAAGGGTGGTATCATCTGTATATCTGAGGGTATTGCTATTTCTCCCTGCAATCTTGATTCCAGCTTGTGCTTCATCCAGCCTGGCATTTTGCATGATGTATGATAAGGGTGGTATCATCTGTATATCTGAGGCTATTGATATTTCTTCTTGCAATCTTGATTCCAGCTTGTGCTTCATCCAGCCTGGCATTTTGCATGATGTACTATATATATAAGTTAAATAAGCAGGGTGACAATAGACAGCTTTGATGTACTCCTTTCCTGATTTGGAACCAGTCTGTTGTTCCATGTCCAGTTCTAACTGTTGCTTCTTGACCTGCATACAGATTTCTCAGGAGGCAGGTCAGGTGGTCTGGTATTCCCATCTCTTTCAGAATTTTCCACAGTTTGTTGTGATCTACACAGTCAAAGGCTTTGGCATAGTCAATAAAGCAAAAGTTGATGTTTTTATAGCACTCTCTTGCCTTTTTGATGATCAAACAGATGTTGGCAATTTAATCTCTGGTTCCTCTGCCCTTTCTAAATCCAGCTTAACCATCTGGAAGTTCATGGTTCACATACTGTTGAAGCCTGGTTTGGAGAATTTTGAGCATTACTTTGCTAGTGTGTGAGATGAGTGCAATTGTGCAGTAGTTTGAGCATTCTTTGACATTGCCTTTCTTTGGGATTGGAATGAAAACTGACCTTTTCCAGTCCTGTTTCCACTGCTGTGTTTTCCAAATTTGCTGGCATATTGAGTGTAGCACTTTCACAGAATCATCTTTTAGGATTTGAAATAGCTCAGCTGGAATTCCATCACCTCCACTAGCTTTGTTCATAGTGATGCTTCCTAAGGCCCACTTGACTTCGCATTCCAGGATGTCTGGCTCTAGCTGAGTGATCACACCCTTGTAGTTATCTGGGTCATGAACATCTTTTTTGTATAGTTCTTCTGTGTAGTCTTGCCACCTCTTCTTAATATCTTCTGCTTCTGTTAGGTCCATACCATTTCTGTCCTTAATTGCACCCATCTTTGCATGAAATGTTCCCTTTGTATCTCTAATTTTCTTGGTGAGATCTCTGGTCTTTCCCATTCTATTGTTTCCCTCTATTTCTTTGCATTGATGGCTGAGGAAGGCTTTCATATCTCTCCTTGCTGTTCTTTGGAACTCGACATTCAAATGGGTATATCTTTCCTTTTCTCCTTTGCCTTTCTCTTCTCTCCTTTTCTCAGCTATTTGTAGGGCCTCCTCAGACAGCCATTTGGCTGCACTACTGTTTTCTAATTTCACTCTTAAGGTCGGAGAACATATTTAATATGACTCTAATTTTTAAAAATTTATTGTGTCTTTTTTATGGCTGAGTATTTGGTCTGATCTGGAGAATTCTCCATGTACGCTTTAGAAGAACATATTCTTGTTGGTGGAGTATTTGATACATTAGATATAGTTGGTTTATAGTGCTTTTCAAGTCTTATTTCCATAATGCCTAGTTGTTCTACTCTTTATTGAAAATAGGATGTTGATGTCTCCAATGGTTGGATTATTTATTTCTCCTTTAAGTCCCACCAATTTTTGCTTCATGTACTTGGGGATCTATTAGATGAATTTTTATACTTTGTTGAATTGCCCTTTCTTTTTTGATTACAAAAGGATTTTATCTGTTTTTTTTTTTTTTTTGGATATAGCTACTTCAGCTTTGTTTTGGTTACTGTTAGCTTGATATATATCCTTTTCATCCTTCTGTATTCAGTGTATTTTGATCTTTGAGTCTCAAATTTTTGTTTCCTATACATAGCATACGGTTGGGTTTTTAGTCCAGTTTGATGGTATGACTTTAGATTGTTTAATCCACTTAAAATTAATGTTATTGATATTTTTGAGTTTACATTGGCCAGTTTATTTTCTGTTTCTTGTGTGTCTTTCCTCATTACTGCTTTCTTTCATATTAAAATAATGTTTTCTATTGGAACATTAATTTGCTTATTTTTTCATTTCAACTTTTATTTTCTTAGTGACTGTTCCATGGCTTATAGTATATATCTTAACATAATCCAGATATATGCTAACGAAAATCTAGGAAGCTACAGGAATGTTACCCTTAAATAGCTCTATTCCCTCTTCTGCCTTTTTGTGCTATTTAATGTTAGACGCATGTATGTTAGAAACCCAATAATCCACTGTTGTTATCACCTCATTTTATTTTACAACAGTTATAGAAGCTGAGAAGAAAGGTGAGCTGTATTTATAAGGAATGGCATCACCTGGGAAGCCCAATGTCATATTAACCTTCTTGTTTTCTATTTTCAGTTTTCACTTGTTACTATGGATTCAAGGCACCATTATTTTCTTCTTATAATACACTTTTACTAATCTTTTATGCTGTTTTTGTCAAATACATGTTTCAATGTTATAGGTTGATCAGTTATTTATATATTTTATACAGTTTCTTTTTAAACCTCATAAGACAGGAGAAATAGGCATTTATACTATTTCTTTCTTGTTTTTTTTTTTTTAATGGTGGTCTTTTTTTCATGTGGATTTGAATTACTGTCTACACTTGGCTTTCTTTCAGCTTGAAGTTTGTAGGGTGAATCAGCTAGACATGAAATCTGCTTGTTGCTCTGAGTTATTTTGATCTGATTTTTGTAAATGCTCATTTTGCTGGACTTTACGTTTAACAGGTTTTTATTTTGAGCAGTTATCATATCACCTACCTGCCTTCTTCCTTCCATTGTTTCTGATTAGAATCTGTTGTTAATCTTATTGGTGTTCTCTTGTTAATGATAAAACATTTTTCTCTGGTTGCTTTCAACATTTTTTTTGTAATTTTAGCTTTTTCGCTTTTTACTATGATGTGTCTGGATATAAATTTCTTTGTGTGTATTCTGCTTTGAATATATTGATCTCCTTGAGTGTGGAGATTGTTTTCCTTGGGAAATTTTCAATCATAATTTCTTTGAATATTTTTTCTGCTCCTTTCTTGCCTTTATTCTCCTTCTGGTATTCCTATTACAGAAATGTCTGTAATGATGTCCTGCATATCTCGGTGAATCTGTTCATTTTTTCTTTGTAGAATCTACTGATATAACTTGAAATTCAGATATTCTCCAGTTCAAATCTATTATTGAACCTCTCTAGTGAATTTTTCATTATAGTTACATTTAATTCTAAAACTGCTACTCAGTTTTTAAGATATCTATTCTTAATATTGATGATACTAATGGTCATCATACTTTGTTTACACATGGTATCCTTTTGTTCTTTGAACATGTTTGTAATACCTGATTTGACGTCTTACCTGCTTAAGTGTGATATCTGGTCCTCTCGCAGGCAGTTTCCGTTCCTTGATTTTTTTTTTTTTTTTTCTTTGTATAGATTCACCTTCCTGTTTGGATCCATGTCTTTCCATTTTTTTGTTGTTGAAAAATGCATATTTTAGAAAATGTATTTTGTCTATCTCTGTAGGGCTTATTTTGTTGGCTACTAAAATAAACCAGAAAAGTCACAGTCTTGTTCCTGTACAGGGCAAAACCTCTGAAGTCACTTCACAGAGGGTGGGGTTCTAGATGTGTGTTTAGTCATCAGAGAATAAGAGGGGTTTTAGCAGTCTGATCTCTTTGTTATACTACCTGCCTCTGACACCCAACTGACAAGTTCCATTCATTGCCTGCTAACTGTTTTACTTTGGACCAGTGCCCAGTACATAGAGTACCCTATGGTTCCATCCAATTAAATTCTGGCCCCTTGGCAGGGGTAGTTTGAGAAGCCAGTATTTGAGGTTTGCTTTGACTCTAGGGATTGGTGGGAGATTCTTGTTAGCTGTCTCTTGTTCTGGTTGTCTCTGATAAACTAGCTTGCCTATGGTTCAGCTTTTTGCTCTCATGAAGCAATCACCTTCCTCTTAATTGCTTATCATGCTGATCTCTGAGCGTGTACTTATCCCTAAACTTTCTCACACTCACTTCCAATTAAGTGAATTCCCTTGGGGCAAGCTTCATAGTTGTCTGTTATTAGAGCTTGTCTTTCTCCCTGTGCAAAGTCACCATGCCTGTGTTTTGGGGTTATTGGTAGGCCTGCTGTGTGAGTGACACCACCTCTTCATGAGTAAGGTGCTGCCTAGAGGCAATAGACTCCTCTTCTTTTTGCCTCTTCCAGCACAGAACCTCTGCCCTCTGTGTGAACTGGGCCAAGGATGATGGCCGCAGTGTTCTCTGCCTACCATGCAAGGGGTAGGTGTTCACTCTGTGGGTGGAGCCTGTGGGAGACTCTGTGGGAGAAGGACTGTCTTACCACCTCTTGGCCACACTTGTCTGTAATTGAGCATTTGTGTCTTGGAGTTGAGTGGGCTGGAAATGCTCCGCTCTGCCCCTCCCACTGGGAGCTAGGGGTACAGGGAGGCCTGTCTTCTTGGTCACACCTACTCTGAGTGGAACTTTAGTCACACTGAGCTGGGTGTTGTGGAATGAAGGAAAAAATGGTTGATGGTTCTAGTACCACAGGCTTCGTTCTTTCCAAGATTTAAGAGAGATTCTTAAATGTTAATTTGTTGAATGCCCTTAGGAAAATTTTCAAAGACTTTAAATGGTTGTTTTTGAAAAACGTTTTTCTTTAGTTACAATTGTTTTGCTGGGAAGAGACTCTGCACAGCTCTTGGTGACATTTTGTGTATGTCACGTTCTTCTAATGTTATGACATAGTCTGGCATAGAATGAACTATAAGTAGTTGAAATAGAACTATGTTTTTTTCCTTAAAAAGCACTATGTACATGTGTGAATTCCTTTCCTGTCTTGTCTTCCAAAACCTCTGCTAATAGGTGCTAGCTTGACAAGTTGGATTTGCTCTCTCTCTCTTTTTTTTTAAATTTTGTTGGAGTATAGTTGATTTATAATGTTATATTAGTTTCAGGTGTACATCAAAGTGAATCAGACACACACACACATATATATATATATATATCTTCACTCTGTTTTAGATTCTTTTCCCATAGAAGTCATTACACAGTATTGGATAGAGTTCTCTGTGCTGCCTGTGCTGTATAGTAGGTCCTTATTAGTTATCTATTTCATATGGTGTGTATATGTTAATCCCAACTTCCCAGTTTATCCCTCCCCTCCTACCTTACTCCCTTGTAACCATAAGTTTGTTTTATACATCTGTAACTCTATTTCTGTTTTGTAGATAAGTTCATTTGTACCCTTTTTTAGATTCCACATATAAGGGATATCATGTAATATTTGTTTTTCTTTGTCTGACTTCACTCAGTATGACACTCTCCAGGTCCATCCATGTTGCTGCAAATGGCATTCTTTCTTTCTTTTTTTTTAATGGCTGAGTAATATTCCATTGTATATATGTTCCACATCTTCTTTACCTATTCCTCTGTTGATGGACATTTCGGTTGCTTCTATGTTCTGGCTATTGTGAATAGTGCTTCAGTGGACATTGGAGTGCATGTATCTTTTTGAATTGTAGTTTTCTCTGGATATATGCTTAGAAGTGGGATTGCTGGATCAGCTAATCTATGTCAAAGGAGGCAAGAATATATGCTGGAGAAAATACAGTGTCTTTGATGAGTGGTGCTGGGAAAACTGGACAACGACATGTAAAAGTATGAAATTAGAACACTCCCTAACACCATACACAAAAATAAACTCAAAATGGATTAAAGGCTGGATACTATATAACTCTTAGAGAAAAACATAGGCAGAACACTCTGACATAAATCACAGCAAGATCTTTTTGGTTCCACCTCCTAGAGTAATAAGAGTAAAACCAAAAATAAAACCAAAAATAAACAAATGGGACCTAATGAAACTTAAAAGCTTTTTGTGCAACAAAGGAAATCATAAACAAAATGGAAAAAAAAAAAACCCTCAGAATAGGAGAAAATATTTGCAAACAAAGCAACTGACAAGGGATTGATCTCTAGAATACACAAATAGCTCACGCAAATAGCTCAATATTAAAAGAAAAAGATTTCTCCAGAGAAGATATACAGATGGCTAAAAAACTCATCTTTTCAAGGTGCTCAACATCACTAATTATTAGAGAAATGCAAATCAAAACTGCAATGAGGTTATCACCTCTCACTGGTCAGGATGGCCATCTTCAAAACGTGTATACATTGTAAATGCTGGAGAAGGCGTGGAGAGAAGGTAGCCCTCCTACACTGCTGGCGGCAGTGTGAACTGGCACATCCACTGTGGAGAATGGCAGGAAGGATCCTTAAAAAACAAAACAGAGCTACCAAATGGGCTTGCTCTTTACCTGTCTTTCATCCACTTGGACACGATCACTCCTTATCAGCCCTGGCTCTCTCTTCACTTTTGCTTTTATGCCTAGGCTCCAAATCTCTGCTTGAGTCACTGGAAATGGTGACACAGTTTGTACACTGTCTGCTGGGCTCACACATTAGCTTTGATTTTCAGCCAATCCCTTGGCTTTTGTAAACTAGTTTGTGGACAGTCTATCTTTCTCAGATGCGGTCTCCTGGAGACCAAATTCTTCTTAGGTGTTAATGTTACATGCTGCATTTATATGAAAGATAAGCCATTTTACAGTTAATATATGACAGTTGGGTTAATTATCCTAACTGGGAACTTCATTTTAAGGCTACTTTACCAAGGTAGCTGTATGGTATTGACCTGCAAGACTATATTACAGTGTAACTTTATTAAAGGTAAAGGGAAAAACTGTCAGATAAGGTGTATTTTTAAAATTTAGATGCATCTATTAATGAGACAGAGCTTTCACCAGAGCAGTTGAAATCAGTGGACGCTTTGCCTCGGGGAGCTTCACATGGATGCTGTGTTTGAAGGGAGCTATTTTTCACAGGAATTAGAGCAAGGCAGAAATTCATTGTCATTTGGGTGGTGGCAGAGCTCATTTTGGAGATCTTAGGGAATGTGTTTTTTTCCTTAATGATCTAATGTGTAAATTAAATACTTGAAGGCACATTAACAAGTAAATATTCATGTGTAACCCATTTCATTCTTGGACAATAGTCTCTTTCTGTCTCCCATCTTCATGGAGGGTCCAGTTTTATCTGAGCATCCTTTCTTAGTATTTGACTTCAATAGCCTGTGATGAAAAGGATTTTGGACCCGTAATGAAAAATTATTTATAACTCTTACTATATAGAACTGTAGTGGTTTGAGATTGGTGGGGACTTTTTGGCTGCACTGGGTCTTTATGCTGCACGTGGGCTTTCTCTAGATGTGACGAGCAGGGGCTATACTTGAGTTGCAGTACCCGGGCTTCTCATTGTGGTGGCTTCTCTTGTTGTGGAGCATGGGTTCTAGGACACACGGGCTTCAGTAGTTGTAGCTTGCTGGCTCATGAGTTATGGCTCCAGGACTCTAGAGCATGGACTTAACGGTGGCGCACAGGCTTTGTTGCTCCACGACTTGTGGAATCTGCCTGGATCAGGGATCGAACTCATGTCTCCTGCATTGGTCGATTTTTATCCACTGCATCACCAGGGAAGTATTGAGACTGGTTTTTGATTGTAAATGATTTTATTTATGAGCCAAAATAAAGACTCGTTTGAATATTTTCTTGAGGTAGCTTGTTGAAGGTATAAGATCCGTTTCAAGACAGATCCAGAGTTCAGAATTTAACTTTTAGATATTTTTAGGTGATGTAAATGTGTCATTTGCATCTCTGTTCTTTAGGCCTCAGGAGCAATCCGACCTCTTGTATCTACTGTCATCAGTCCGTCTGCAGACAGCTACTTAGACCACTCACTGGAACGTGCCAGATACAGGGCAAGTGAAATGCCACAGGCCTTTCTATTTGATGTGATCTATGAAGCATATCAGCAGGTAAGAATCTTGGCTTTTTAAAAATCTGCCATATTGGGCATCTTTAAGAATCACTCCCATATGTGGAGATTAGCTAGAAGAACTCATGATGCTCTAGAGTGAACTCAGGGCTCAAATTAATTAGAGTGAAGTTGGTTCGTATGAGAAAAAGACCCAGACAGAGTCTGGAGGAGTCCATGTGAAATCGTCCTCGTGATCTGTCCCTTCCAGGGTGACACAAGGCACACCTTCCTTCCAGCAATGACAGGGCAGCAGCATGGGTGTGACGCTTCTTTCCAGGGAAGCCCATTGGAGACTTGGTGTCTTAAGGCGTTGGGTTGGTCATGTAGATAATTCTGCCTTGCACATAAATTTCAGATTCCCAGGAGGAAAGCAGGTGTTCAGCGTAAACCATATTGTTTACATGGATGTCTAGGCACAGTGAACCACTCTTATCAGTTAACTATTCCCTGGAAACACGCCAAGAAACAAACTCCCTGACGCTGGCCGAGGGCCTGCCTGGTGAGTGGGTCTTTGAAAGTTAAGCAGTTTTAGCCCTACTGTAGTAAACAATCTGCACAGCTATAGAGACATTGTGTTAAAATTTTAAAGGTAAGTGATTTCAAAATACCAAATCATTTATGTTTAGGTTATACTACATTATCTTTGTTTTCATGTTTTGGAAACATTTTGTACCTGTAAATTTTACTGCTATTCATTTCTGTGTTTATCCATTAAACAGTTATTAAATATCAGGTATCACGCTTGACAGAAACTTTCCAATGAAAAAGGATCATCGCAATAGCTAAAGCAGTGCTTGGCTTGGCTGATGTTAAATAATCAGTAAATAGAGATGGATGGACTTTAGAGAGATATGAGATAATAGTAACATAAATATTGACATTTTATAATAAAAGAATACCACATTTGGATAGTTGTTTTTGTTTAGTTGTTAAGTCATGTTCAACTCTTCTGGAATCCCATGGACTATAGTCCGCCAGGCTCCCCTGTCCATGAGATTTTCTAGGTAAGAATACTGGAGTGGGTTGCCATTTTCTTCTCCAGGGGATCTTATCAACTCGGGGATTAAACTCATGTCTCCTACCTTGGCAGGAGGGTTCTTTATCACTGAGCCACCAGGAAAGCCCACATTTTGGATAAAAAGTAGTTAATGACATAATGAATCAATCTTGATTATCAATTACTGTTTTAAATATTGAATTCTCAGTAAATGAGAACCAGTTTTCATGGTATGAATAGTTGATCATGGTTTGTTTTCTTAAAATTTGCTACACAGAAATTTACCTTCATTTGGTCATTAATCAAACGTTACCCTGTTAAAAATCATAAAAAGCCTAAATCTTGCTGAGCTAGACATCTGCTTAATATTTCTAATATTTTTTAAGATTAATGAAATAATTTTTTCATCTTTATGTGAGCATTCACTTTAAGAAGAATAAATGTTAGCTCTATTTTAGAAAATTTAATACAATCCTGTGATCCTCACATTAGAGTAGTATTTTTCAACAATTTTTGGTATAGAATTAAGCCCTAAAGCACTGAGGTACTGATTCTCAAATTATGGTTACCAGCCCAGCAACCTTAAGCATGTTTTAGATCTTGTTAAAATGCAAATTCTGGGCCTTCATCTCAGACCTACTTAGTTAGAAACTCTGGGAATGGAAACACCTATTTGTGTTTTAACAAACAAGCCTGTCATGTGATCCTGATTAACCCTGATGGCTCAGATGGTTAAGCGTCTGTCTACAATGTGGGAGACCCGGGTTCAATCCCTGGGTCAGGAAGTTCCCTGGAGAAGGAAATGGCAATCCACTCCAGTACTATTGCCTGGAAAATCCCATGGACAGAGGAGCCTGGTAGGCTACAGTACATGGGGTCACAAAGAGTCGGACACGACTGAGCGACTGAGCGATCTTTGGGAACCAAAATTTACCACATACAACCCTAAGGTATTCATTGTATGTGGTAAAGTCTCTTCTGTTGCATTTTTGGGAGAATTGAGAATGGAGTCACACAAAACCAACTCTTCTATGGTTCAGATGAGGAATGCTCACAGCATTTTGGAGGTTTTGATGAAAGTTCTTATGAAAATCATTTTTGATCATAAAGTCATTCATAAGGAAGTTTGTATAAAATATTTCTCTCTTATCTATACTATTTGTGTATATATATGTTTTGGTTTTAACAAGTAGAGAAGAGTAAAACAGGACAGAGTTCCAGGGGTGGGAAGTCATTTTCTATAGATTGGTCAGAGGTACCATGTGAAAAGGTAAAATTTAAGCCAGCATTGGGAAGTAAGTGAGGAGATAAGTCATGCCGGTAACTGAGAGCATTATTTTAGATACAGGATGCAGAATCTAAAAAGGTGGCGTGAGGCTAGAGAAGAATGACATCATGGAGGAAAGTAGGAGATGTGGTTAGGGAGGCCCTGTGTGTGGTATCTTGTAGCATCTTAAAGGCAGTGATATGGGCTTTAGGTTTTACCTTGAATGAAAGGGGAACTTTAGATGGTGCTGTGTGAAGTCCCACTTCTATGGGGCCACCCTATCCCTTGTGGGGATGGTACCTTACAGGAGGTAAGGGAAGAAGTAAGCTATTGTGATGATCAAGGCAAAGATGATAACAATTAGGGCGATTTGTGTAATATAGTATTTGGTGTGAAGTGTTTGTGTTCTGAAGAGATTTAGAGGTAAAGTGAGGATAGGCCATTTAGTCTATCCCGTTCAGGTAGACTAAATGGCCTGCCTGACTAAGTGGCCTCTAGAAACCGGAAATGTCAAGGAAATTTCAGAATGGGAAGATCAATGGATCCGAGGATTTGCTCTGAATAACTAGAACACTGCTGCTGCTAAGTCACTTCAGTCGTGTCCGACTCTGTGTGACCCCATAGACGGCAGCCCACCAGGCTCCCCCATCCCTGGGATTCTCTAGGCAAGAACACTGGAGTGGGTTGCCATTTACTTCCCCAGTGCATAAAAGTGAAAAGTGAAAGTGAAGTTGCTCAGTCATGTCCGACTCTTAGCGACCCCATGGACTGCAGCCCACCAGGGTCCTCCATCTATGGGATTTTCCAGGCAAGAGTACTGGGGTGGGGTGCCATTGCCTTCTCCGAACTAAAACACAGTGTTCCTTTATTGAGATAGGAAATGCTAGGGAAGAGAGTTTTTGTATGATTAGATCAGAAGTTTGCTTCTGTTGTACTAAGTTTGAGATTTCCTATAGACTTTGTAAAAAAAAAATGTGAAGGAGATAGTTGAATATGCTTCTGCTGCTGCTAAGTCACTTCAGTCGTATCCGACTCTGTGTGACCCCATAGACGGCAGCCCACCAGGCTCCTCCATCCATGGGATTTTCCAGGCAACAGTACTGGAGTGGGGTGCCATTGTCTTCTCCGATAGTTGAATATATGAAGCTGTAATTCTGTGGAGAGGTCCAGATAAAGATAGGCACTTGACTTCCTGTAGAGCTCAGGGAACCCTACTCAGGACTCTGTGGTGACCTAAGTGGGAAATAAATCCAAAAAAGAGGTGATATATGCATATAGCTGACTCACTTTGCTGTACAGTAAAAACTAACACATTGTAAAGCAACTAGACTCCAGTGAAAAATTAATAAAAAGAGAAGAGCTAATGCCTATCCTTCTAAAACTCTTTCAAGAAGTTGCAGAGGAAGGAACACTTTTAAACTCATTCTACAAGGCCATCATCACCCTGACACCAAAACCAGACAAAGACAACACAAAAAAAGAATACTATAGGCCAATATCACTGAACATAGATGCAAAAATCCTCAACAAAATTTAGCAAACAGAATTCAGCAACACATCAAAAAGCTCATACACCATGATCAAGTTGGGTTTATTCCAGGGATGCAAGGATTTTTCTATATATGCAAATCAATCAATGTGATGTACCATATTAACAAATTGAAAGATAAAAACCATATGATCTCAGTGGAAGTGAAAGTGAAGTCGCTCAGTCATGCCCGACTCTTTGCAACTCCATGGATAGTAGCCTGCACCAAGCTCCCCTGTCCATGGGATTTTCAAGACAAGAGTACTGGAGTGGGTTGCCATTTCCTTCTCCAGGGAATCTTCCCAACCCAAGGATCGAACCCAGGTCTCTCACATTGTAGACAGTAGATGCAGAAAAAGCCTTTAACAAAATTCAGCACCCATTTATGATTAAATGGTTCTAGAAGGAACCTACCTGAACATGGTAAAGGCCATATATGATAAACCTACAGGAAACATTATTCTCAATGGTAAAAAACTGAAAGCATTCCCCCTAAGATCAGGAACAAGACAAGGGTGTCAACTTTCACCACTATTATTCAAGATAGTTTTGGAAGTCCTAGCTACAGCAATCAGAGAAGAAAAATAAATAAAAGGAATTCAGATTGGAAAAGAAGAAGTAAAGCTCTCACTGTTCCCAGATGACATGATACTGTACATAGAAAACCCTAAAGATAGTATCAGAAAATTACTAGAGCTAATCAGTGAATATAGCAAAGTTACAGGATACAAAATGAATGCACAGAAGTCACTTGCATTTCTATATACTAATAATGAAAAATCAGAAAGGGAAATTAAGGAATCAATCCCTTTCACCATTGCAACTAAAAGAAATATCTAGGAATAAGCATACCTAAGGAGACAAAAGAACTGTACACAGAAAATTATAAGATACTAATGAAAGAAATCAAAGGTGACATAAACAGATGGAGAGATATTCCATGTTCCTGGGTAGGAAGAATCAATATTGTGAAAATGGGTATACTACCAAACTCAATCTGTAGATTCAATGTGATCCCTATCAAATTACCAATCACATTTTTCACAGAACTAGAACAAAAACTTTCACAATTCAGATGGAAACACAAAAGACCCTGAATAGCCAAAGCAATCTTGAGAAAGAAGAATGGAGCTGGAGGAATAAACCTTCCTGACTTCAGATTACTACAAAGTTACAGTCATCAAGACAGTATGATACCTGCATAAAAACAGAAATATGAAACAAGATAGAAAGCCCAGAAATAAACCCATGCACCTATGGGTACCTTATTTTTGAGAAAGGAGGCAAGAATATACAATGAGGCAAAAACAGCCTCTTCAATAAATGGTGCTGGGAAAACTGGACAGCTACATGTAAAAGAATGAAATTAGAACACTTCCTAACACCATACACAAAGATAAACTCAGAATGGATTAAAGACCTACATGAAAGCCCAGAAACAGTAAAACTCTTAGAGGAAAACATAGGCAGAACACCCGACGACATAAAACAAAGCAAAATCCTCTATGACCCACCTCCTTGAGTAACAAAAATAATAACAAAAGTAAACAAATGGGACCTGATTAAACTTAAAAGCTTTTGCACAGCAAAGGAAACTATAAGCAAGGTTCAAAGATAACCCTCAGAATGGGAGAAAATAATAGTAAAGGAAACAACTGACAAAGGATTAATTTCCAAAATATAGAAGCAGCTCATACAACTCAATGCCAGAAAAACAAACAACCCAATCAAAAAGTGGGAAAAAGACCTAAACAGATATTTTTCCAAAGAAAACATACAGATGGCTAACAAACACATGAAAAGATGCTCAACATCGCTCGTTATTAGAAAAATCCAAATCAACACTACAATGAGATATCGCCTCACATTGGTCAGAATGGCCATCATCAAAAAGCCTATAAACAATAAATGCTGGAGAGAGTGTGGAGAAAGGGAATGCTTTTGCACTGTTGGTGGGAATGTAAATTGATACAGCCAGTATGGAAGATGGTATGGAGATTCCTTAAAACACTAGGAATAAAGCCACCATATGACCCAGCAATCCCACTCCTAGGCATATACCGTGAGGAAACCAAAATTCAAAAAGACACGTGTATCCCATTGTTCATTGCAGCACTATTTACAGTAGCTAGAACATGGAAGCAACCTAGATGTCCATCAACAGATGAATGGACAAAGAAGTTGTGGTACATATACACAATGGAATATTACTCAGCCATAAAAAGGAATGCATTTGAGTCAGTTCCAATGAGGTAGATGAACCAAGAACCTATTATACAGAGTGAAGTAAGTCAGAAAGAGAAAGAGAAATGTTGTATTCTAACACATATATACAGAATCTAGAAAAATGGTACTGAAGAATTTATTTATAGGGCAGCAATGAAGAAACAGAGAATAGGCTTGTGGACGTGGGGAGAGGGGAGGAGAGGGTGAGATGTATGGAAAGAGTAACATGGAAACTTACATTACCATGTGTAAAATAGATAGCCAATGGGAATTTGCTGAATGGCTGAGGAAACTCAAACAGGGGCTCTGTATCAACCTAGAGGGGTGGGATGGGGAGGGAGATGGGAAGGAGGTTCAAAAGGGAGGGGATATATGTATAGCTATGGCTGATTGATTCGTTTTGAGGTTTGATAGAAAACAACAAAATTCTGCAAAGCAATTATCCTTCAATAAAAAAATAAATAAATTTAAAAAAAGATAGGCACTTGACAATTGTCATCTTTCAGACATTTAATGCTGTGGCATTGACTGAGATAACTAGAAAAACTGGTAGAGAGAAAATAGGAGGGACAAAGGCTGAATTCTGGGGCAGTCACAGATTCTGAGTTTGGAAAGATATATTAGTTTCCTATTAGTGTTGAAACAAATTACCACACTCTCAGAGAACTGAAAAGAGAACTTTAAAATTCTGGATATCAGAAATCTAAAATCAAGGTGATAGGGCTGTGTTTCTTGAGACTGCAGTGGAGACTATTTCCTTGACATTTCCGGTTTCTAGAGGCCGCTTCATTCTTGGCTCCTGGCCTGTCCTTCATACCACTCCAAACTCTTGGTTTCAGTGTTCCTGCCTTCCGTGTCCTGCCTTCCTCTGAGAAGAATTCTAGTGATTACATCAGGCTCACCTAGGTCATCCAGGATGATCTTCCCATCTCAAAGTCTCTAATGTTATGTTCAAAGTCCCTTTACCATATTAATGGACATACTCAGATTCTGGAAATTAGGAAATGGATATCTTGGGAAGGACATTTTTCAGGAGAGGAGTGACCGCAGAGTAAGAGGGTAATGTCCCAGGAGCCTAATAAAGGAGTTCAAGAATGATTCAGTGCTCCATAATGGTTTAAACAGAAGAAAGGATTGAGAACTGACCATAAGCCTTACTAATGTGAGATGAGTGGTGAAGGCAATGGCAACCCACTCCAGTACTCTTGCCTGGAAAATCCCATGGATGGAGGGGCCTGGTGGGCTGTAGTCCATGGGGTCGCTAGGAGTCGGACATGACTGAGCGACTTCACTTTCACTTTTCACTTTCATGCATTGGAGAAGGAAATGGCAACCCACTCCAGTGTTCTTGCCTGGAGAATCCCAGGGACGGGGGAGCCTGGTGGGCTGCCGTCTATGGGGTCGCACAGAGTCGGACACGACTGAAGCGACTTAGCAGCAGCAGCAGCAGCAGTAACAGAAGCCTGGGTGCAATTGATTGGCTAGAGAATAGGAGGCCGCTCTTTATAGGAACTCCATGCATATGGAGGATACAAATGGGGGTAACCGAAGGGGGTTATAAACTAAGAATTTTTTTTGTTAAGGTGGATGACATAGCATATTGACTGTAGTTTTTGTTGTTCTGTCACTAAGTTATGTCTGACTCTTTGTGACCCTATGGACTGCAGCACGCCAGGTTTCTGTGGTCCTTCACTATCCCTGGAGTTTGCTTAAACCCGTGTGCATTGAGTTGGTGCTGCCATCTAACCATCTCATCCTCTGTTGCTTCTTTCTCCTCCTGCCCTCAATCTTTCCCAGCATCAGAGTCTTTTCCAGTGAATTGGGGTCCTCACATCAGGTGGCCAAAGTATTGGAGCTTCCGCGTCAGTGCTTCCAATGAATATTCAGGGTTGATTTCCTTTAGCTTTGACTGGTTTGATTTCCTTACAGTCCAAGGGACTCTCAAGAGTCTTGTACAGCACCATCAGTTCTTCAGCAATTAGCCTTCTTTATGATCCAAATCTCGCATTTGTATATGACTGTTGGAAAAACCATAGCATTGACTATGGCAGACCATTGGCAAAACCAAACCAAACCAAACCATTGGCAAAATGATGTCTCTGCTTTTTGATACACTGTCTAGGTTTGTCAGCATTTCTTCCAAGGAGCAAACATTTTATTTCTAGGTTACAGTCACCATCCACAGTGATTTTGGAGCCCAAGAAAATAAAATCTGTTACTGCTTCCACTTTTTCCCCCAACTATTTGCCATGAGGTGAGGGAATCGGATGCCATGATCTTAATTTTCTGAGTGTTGAGTTACAGGCCACGCTTTTCACTCTCTTCTTTCACCCTCATCAAGAGATTCCTTAGTTCCTCTTCACTTTCTGACATTGGAGTGATATCTCTTTATATGAGGTGGTTGATGTTTTTCATGGAAATCTTGATTCTAGCTTGTGATTCATCCAGCCTGGCATTTTGTATGATGTACTTTGCATATAAGTTAAATAAACAAGATGACAATATACAGCCTTGACATACTTCTTTCCTAATTTTGAATCATTCACGTGTTCCATGAAAGGTTCTAATTGTTGCTTCTTGACCTGCATTCAGGTTTCTCAGGAGACAGGTAAAGTGGTCTAGTATTCCCACCTCTTCAAGAATTTTCCAGTTTATTGTAATCCACTCAATCAAAGGCTTTAGCATAGTCAGTGAAACAGAGGTAGTTGTTTTTTTGGAATTCCCTTGCTTTTTCTATGATCCAGTGGATGTTGGCAATTTGATCTCTGGTTCCTCTGCCTTTTCTAAATCCAGCTTGAACATCTGGAAGTTCATGGTTCATGTACTGTTGAAGCCTGGCTTGAAGGATTTTGAGCACTACCTTGCTAGCTTGTGAAATGAGCACAATTGTACAGTAGTTTGAACATTGTTTGGCATTGCCCTTCTTTGGGATTGGAATGAAAACTGACCTTTTCCACTCCTGTGACCACTGCTAAATTTTCCAAATCTGCTGACATACTAACTGCAACACCTTAACAGCATCATCTTTTAGGATTTGAAATAGCTCAGCTGGGATTTCATCACCTCCACTAGCCTTGCTTGTTATAATGCTTCCTAAGTCCCATTTTACTTCAGACTCCAGGATGTCAGGCTCTTGGTGAGTGACCACACCATGGGGTTATCTGGATGATTAAGACCTTCCTCGTATGGTTCTTTTGTGTATTTTTGTGGTTTCTTTTTAATCTCTTCTGCTTCTGTTAGGTCCTTACCATTTCTGTTCTTTTGCCCATCTTTGCATGAAATGTTCCTTTGGTATCTCTAATTTTCTTGAAGAGATCTCTAGTCTTTCCCATTCTTGTATTTTCCTCTGTTTCTTTGCACTATTCATCTAAGAAGGCCTTTTTATCTCTCCTTGCTATTCTTTGGCATTCTGCATTCAGTTATTGCATTAACATATTGATATGCTGATGTAATTATTTCAGTTCAGGTCAGTCGCTCAATTGTGTCCAACTCTTTGTGACCCCTTGGACTGCAGTATGCCAGGCTTCCGTGTCCATCACTAATTCCCAGAGCTTACTAAAAGTCATGTCCATTGAGTTGGTGATGCCATCCAACCATCTCATCCTCTGTCATCCCCTTCTCCTCCCTCCTTCAATCTTTCCCAGCAACAGGGTCTTTTCAAATGAATCAGTTCTTCGCATCAGGTGGCCAAAGTATTGGAGTTTGAGCTTCAGCATCAGTTCTTCCAATGAATATTCAGGACTGACTGATACTGTATTGAGAAGGGATAGGGTATAGTATAAGGCTACAGAGACAGGAGCTAAGGCCATATTTGGGTTTAGATGTAAATTAATAGATGTAGGGAAGATGTGGAATTTGTAGTCTGGTTTTTATCTTCTCAGTGATATGGGGTGCAAATATTAGGTGAGACCCAGGGAGGGGTGGTATCTAGGCTTAGGAAAGAGAAGGTTTGAAAGAGTAAATACTGTCTTGTGTTCTTAAATTCTTATACTTTAGCTAAAAATATACAAAACTTGTCCCAAGGAAAAACACAAAACTGTCCCAAGGAAAAAAATACATCTATGTTCAAGGATTATTTTCTGGGAATTTGTGGAAAATTGAAATATTGGATTGAAAAACCACCTAAATGGGTCAGTCATTAATGTGACCTTGAAATATGTACTTGACCTGTGAAGTTGTTATATATTATCAAAGGTGTAACTTTCCTTTGTGGAACTCATATAGAAAATACATAATAGTGTTAATCATTTCCTGAGTTCATCAGAAATTAGTTGTAAGTCTGGTCACATGAGATTGAATTATATGCAGAAGAAACACATCTTAATCTGATCTAAAGTCATATGGCCATGACCAAAAAGGTTTTTTATTTTCATTT
Source organism: Bubalus bubalis (assembly GCF_019923935.1). NCBI lineage: Eukaryota > Metazoa > Chordata > Mammalia > Artiodactyla > Bovidae > Bubalus > Bubalus bubalis. The sequence goes on along the minus strand of NC_059164.1, from coordinate 24,524,668 downwards.
TTTTTGAATTTGAGATTATGGATGACTTTTCCTCCTCAAATGGTGCCACGGTGCTGGGTGCTTATAGATGTCAGGACGCAGCTGTATTGTTTTCCCGACCATTTCTCGTCTGCTCTCATCATTCTCCTGTTCTGTGTGCTCTAGTTATGCTCACCTTATTTCCTCAAATACAAGTTTGGTCTCATATATCCCACTGGGTTAGACCAGCCTACTACACATTTTCCAAGGGCCCTGTTTTTTCTGCCCAGCATCACAATTAGAGTGGAATAATTACTTGTGAAATCAATTATGAAATGTCCAACTCTCCTGCTAGACCATGAGCCCTGTGAAGGTAGGGATGGTATCTGTCTTAGTAACTTGCCTGACACATTGTTAGTATCAAGTACATATTTGTTCAATGGATGAACAGAAAAGAATATGCCTATAAATATGAAAAATCTCCAATGTACTGGTTCTTTTGGGCCACTTCAAGATATTAACACTGTTTCCACTCTGCATTTAGATGCCTATGCAAATGTTACCTCATTAAAGGAGCTTTCCACTGATAACTTCATATAAAATAATATTCTTCATCATGTAATGCTTTATTCTGTTTTAGTTTCATATCACTGACATATTTTTGGTAGGTTTTTTCTCTTTCCTGAATGTTCCATGAGAGCAGGGATTTTGTCTTATCTCTAGCACCTGGAAGAGTTCATGGCTTCTGTGAAGTTTGTAGTATTTTCAAATGTAAGAATTTTATACATATATAGGTATACATAGGTATATGTTTATTTGTTATCACTTAGGTTATCACTTAGGTCAGTTATCACTTAGGTCAGTTATTTGGAGAAGGTAATGGCACCCCACTCCAGTACTCTTGCCTGGAAAATTCCATGGACGCAGGAGCCTGGTAGGCTGCAGTCCATGGGGTCGCTAAGAGTCGGGCATGACTGAGAAACTTCACTTTCACTTTTTACTTTCATGCATTGAAGAAGGAAATGGCAACCCACTCTAGGGTTCTTGCCTGGAGAATCCCAAGGACGGGGAAGCCTGGTGGACTGCCGTCTACGGGGTCGCACAGAGTCAGACAGGACTGAAGCGACTTAGTAGTAGCAGCAGCAGGTCAGTTATTATATAAAAAGCTTTGCATGGGGACACTATAAATGTGTATGTACATACTGAATTCTTTTCTAAAACCTTCAAGAAATTCATCTGAGAAATCAGAAATGTAGACAGATATGTGGGTTTAAAGCTGGTGATTTGCAACATTTTTGTAAATGTGAAAAATTATATTTGGCCCCTATTTCTAGAGACTAGTTTAATTAGTAATTTTAAAGTGTCACTTAAAGTTGTTTTGAGGGAATTTTTATGAAGCATGAATATGCTCATGATATTATATTAATATAATTTGTTTTGTTAACTCTGTATAATGTGTGTTTATGCTTACATGTCCAAATGTATGTGTACGAGTACATACACACAGTAGGAAAACTAGTTGGGTATGTGAATCCTGACATGTGACTGAGGTGACAGTAATTGAAGTCATTAAAAATCTACAGATGTGATATACATTTAAGATATATTAATACTAAGTATTTGGTTTTGATTGGTTTTGGACTTTCCAGTGTACTTGATTTTGTTGCTTAGTTCAGTTCAATTCAGTCTCTCAGTTGTGTCCGACTCTTTGTGACCCCATGAACCACAGCACGCCAGGCCTCCCTGTCCGTCACCAACTCCCAGAGTTCACCCAAACCCATGTCCATCGAGTCAGTGATGCCATCCAGCCATCTCATCCTGTGTTGTCCCCTTCTCCTCCTGCCCTCAATCTTTCCGAGCATCACAGTCTTTTCAAATGAGTCAGCTCTTCGCATCAGGTGGCCAAAGTAATGGAGTTTCAGCTTCAACATCAGTCCCTCCAATGAATACCCAGGACTGACCTCCTTTAGAATGGACTGGTTGGATCTCCTTGCAGTCCAAGGGACTCTTAAGAGTCTTCTCCAACACCACAGATCAAAAGCATCAATTCTTCAGTGCTCAGCTTTCTGCACAGTCCAACTCTCACATCCATACATGACCACTGGAAAACCAATAGCCTTGACTAGATGGACCTTTGTTGCAAAGTAATGTCTCTGCTTTTTAATATGCTATCTAGGTTGGTCATAACTTTTCTTCCAAGGAGTAAGTGCCTTTTAATTTCATGGCTGCAATCACCATCTGCAGTGATTTTGGAGCCCAGAAAAATAAAGTCCGCCATTGTTTCCACTGTTTCCCCATCTATTTGCCATGAAGTGATGGGACCGGATGCCATGATCTTCATTTTCTGAATGTTGAGCTTTAAGCCAACTTTTTCACTCTCTTCTTTCACTTTCATCAAGAGGCTCTTTAGTTCTTCTTCACTTTCTGCCATAAAGGTGGTGTCATCTGCATATCTGAGGTTATTGATATTTCTCCTGGCAATCTTGATTCCAGCTTGTGCTTCCTCCAGCCCAGTGTTTCTCATGATGTACTCCATATAAGTTAAATAAGCAGGGTGACAATATACAGCGTTGACGAACTCCTTTTCCTATTTGGAACCAGTCTGTTGTTCCATGTCCAGTTCTAACTGTTGCTTTCTGACCTGCACATAGGTTTCTCAATAGGCAGGTCAGGTGGTCTGGTATTCCCATCTCTTTCAGAATTTTCCACAATTTATAGTGATCCACACACTCAAAGGCTTTGGCATAGTTAATAAAGCTATTGTTGCTTAGAAATGATTTTAAAAAACTTTCATTCTTTGAATTTTTGATGACATCAAGCAGCTGCTAAAGAAGAAGATGGCTAAAGAATAACAAATTCAGCAGTGAAAATTATGCAGTCTATAGAAACATGAGGGGAAGCACTAGATTGGTTCAAAGTATTCTTATTGGATATTCAATACATAATCATGTTCTATACTGTTTTTGAAAAATTTTGTACAAAAGCTTTTAAAATTACATGAATAAATTTTTTGAGGAAAATTGATATGGTAGGTACAGATGGTATTCTAAACTTTGTTGAGAGACCTGGCCTCATTTCTAACACAAATGTTTACGTTTTCAGTGAGAATCTTAGAAGATAAATTTTTGTGAAAATGCACACACATGGAAGACACATCAGGTCTCAACTAGTGACAGAATTGTTCTTTTGGTGTTAACTATGTACTCTTTGATATTGCAGACTTTACTGTAGAGATTAATGTGTTAAATTTTCTCAATCTCCATTAAGAGTATTTTAATAAAAACAAGTGTTTAACTTGAAAGGGAAAAAAACATCTTTCAAAAACATGCCTAAAACAACCATTTGATTTTTAAAGATTCCTGTCACTTAATTAGGTCCAAGAATACAGTCATACAATTAAAGGAATATAACAGGAATTTCCCTTTGTAATATGTATCCTGCCCACCCCCCACACATATTAGAATGACTAAGACTTGTATCTTATACTGGGTATTAACATATTAGGCTTTAAATGCTGAGTTAACAAGAAACCAATTTTGAACATGAAATTTTGTGAAGAGTCTTTTCCTTATATCCACAAGCAGTACACTTCTCAGCTGTTGTATTGCCATTTTTACATGATGTGCTTGCCCGTTCCTTCTCCCTCCCTCAGTGTTTAGGCAGGCCTGGATTGGAGTTGGAGTGATCAGGAAGAGCCTTAGAATAAAGTCTCAGAAGAAATCTGAGACACAAATGTTTACGTTTTCAGTGAGAATCTTAGAAGATAAATTTTTGTGAAAATGCACACGCATGGAAGACACATCAGGTCTCAACTAGTGACAGAATTGTTCTTTTGGTGTTAACTATGTACTCTTTGATATCGTAGACTTTACTGTAGAGATTAATGTGTTAAATTTTCTCAATCTCCATTAAGAGTATTTTAATAAAAACGAGTGTTTAACTTGAAAGGGAAAAAAACATCTTCCATTACATGGAATTTTGAAAAGGAAAAGTAGGAAAGATAGGAGGGCACAAATTGTTTTTATAAATGAAGAATTGACCTGCTTTTGCTGTCTCCCATGGATTTTGGATAGTTTACATTTTCCTTTGTTTCAAGGTATTTTACTTTTGTCTTTGATTTTCTTGTCCATTGATTACTCAATAACATGTTGTTTAGTTTTTACATTTGTTTTTTCCAGTTTTCTACTTGGAGCTGCTCTTTAGTTTCATGGTTGGAAAAGATGCTTTATTTTATTTCAGTCCTCTTAAATTTATTGAGACTTGTTTTGTTACATAACATGGCGTCTATCCTGGAAAATGTTTCATGTGTCCTTGAAAGTAATGTGTATTATATAGTTTTTGTATGGAAAGTTCTGTATCCAATCTATCTTGGCTAATGTGTCTTAAGGCCATTATTTCTAGATCAGTTTTTTTGGTCTGGATGATCTGTTCATTGTTGTGAGTATTAAAGTCATCTAGTGTTACTATATTGTTGTACATCTCTCCCTTTATGTCTGTTAATATTTACTTTATGTATTTAGGTGCTCCTACATTGGGTGTATAAATATTTTTGTATTATCTTCTTTTGGATTAACTTCTTTATTACTCTTTGATGCCCTTGTCTTCAGTTAGTCTTTCTTTTACAGTCTTTTTTTGTTGAGTATGCATGTTGCTATCCCCATCTGTATGATTTTGCTTCCATTTGTATGGAATTTTTTCCATCACTTCACTTTCAATCTTTTTGTCTTTATATCTTACACTAGTCTCTTGTAGGCAGCTTATAGATAGGTCTCATTTTTTTTTGTCCATTCAGCTGGTCTGTCTTTTGGAACATTTAGTTTATTTATGTTAAAAATGATTGATAATGTATTGACAGATATTGTTTGGGTGATTTCCACTATTTTGTCTTCTAGATTGAAGATACATTTTTCTCTATCATCTAATCTGCTATTGATTGCTTCTAGTGTATTTTTCATTTCAATTGTTGTGTTCTTCAGTTCTGATTAGTTCTTTCTTACAGTTTGTAACTTTTTGTTAATAGTCTTTTCTCTGTTTTTGTCCTGAGTTGGGTAAGCATGTTTATGACTGTTACTTTTAACTCTTTATTAGGTAAGTTATCTCTGTTTCATTAGACTTGGGGAGAGCCGGTTTATCTTGTTTTTTAATTTCTGCATATCTGTGAATTAAGCAGAATAGCGCCTCTTCTGGTCTTAGGGCTTCCCTGGTGGCTCAGCTGGTAAAGAATCTGCCTGCAATGCAGGAGACCCCTGTGTGATTCCTGGGATGGGTAGTTCCCTGGAGAAGGGATAGGCTATCCACTCCAGTATTCTTGGGCTTCCCTGGTGGTTCAGATGGTAAAGAATCCTCCTGCAATGCAGGAGACTTGGGTTCGATCCCTGGGTTGGGAAGATCCCCTGGAAGAGGGCATGACAACCCACTCCAGTATTCTTCCTTGGAAAATCCCCATGAACGAGGAGCCTGGTGAGCTACAGTCCATGGGGTCACAAAGAGTCAGAGATGACTGAATGACTAAGCACACACATGCACCTGGTCTTAAGGGCCTGGCTCTGTTTAGGAGTGTGCCTAGTATAGCCTCTGTGGGATGGGTGACTTGGAGAGGTGGGCTGGAATGGTCTTGGGCTGGAGGGTCTCTAGGTGCACTGTGATGGGGCTACCTTGGAAGGACCACTGGAACTTGAATGGGCACTGTGAGGTTCTGGTGTGCACTATAGGAGAGCTGACTTGGTAAGATGCCCGGAGCTGGTATGGGCTCAGGGGTTATGGGGGCACTGCGGCAGCATTGGCAGGCCAATTGAGTGCCTGGACCATGTTCTCACTTGTGCCATCAAGGTTGAGGAATGCAAAAAATGGCAGTCTGTGGTGCCTCTGATCCCAGAGAGATTTTCAGCTGTCCCTCACTATCCCTATGCCTTCCATTTGGCAAATGCTCTTTGGTTAGTAAATGCATTTCCTTCATGTAGTATAGGTGCCCTTTAAACCACTGTTTATTTTCCATGGCGCCCCAGGACAGGCAGATCTGTGCACAGGCCCCTCGGTGATGTCCCTCCTTACAGCAGGTTGCCACGTTGTGGGGTGTGATTTTCACTGGTACCATCTCTCCTACCCATCTTTATCTGTGTGGTCTTTCTATTACTTGTTGTGAAGAATGTGTTCAATCAGCCCTCAGTTCTTCAGGAGGAAGTGCTCAGTATGTAGATGTAGACTTGGTGTGTCCATGTGAGATTAGTTCTAGGTCATTTTATGCTGTTGAATTGGACTGGAACCTGATTGCTATTGTTAATTAACATTTCAGTGTCTGTAATGGTTATTGAACTATCAAAGCTTTGTCATATTCCTGGTGCCAATTTTGACACACTATGTTTTTCTGGAAATTTGTCTGTTTATTGATATTTCAAATTTATTGACATTATTTTTATTTTTATTTTTTTATTTATTTTTTTTGTATTATTCTTTTTTTTAAATTTTATTTTATTTTTAAACTTTACATAACTTATCTATAGGAAGAGGCTATTTGTAAAAAATCGGCCAATTATATATCTTCTTTGGAGACATGTCTATTCAAGTCCTTTGCACCTTTCAAAAGTTGGGTTGTGTTCTTGTTCAGTTGTGGGAATTCTATATATATTCTGGATATTAATGCCTTACCAGATTAGCTATGCAAATATTTTCTCCTACTCTGTGGACTGCCTTTTCAGTTCTGGTGATAGTGCCCTTTGATGCATGGGTCTTTTAATTATGATATACTCCAATTTATGATATATTTGAGTATATCTAATTTATGATATATTTGAGTATATCATAAATATACTCTAATTTATGATAAAATTTGAGTATAATATACTCAAATTTTTTCTGTATTTTGGTTCCATATCCAAGAAACCATTGAAAAATCAGTGTCCTGAAACCTTCTATGTTTTCTTCTAAGAGGTTTACAACTTTGTTTCATTTTGAGTTAGTTTTTGTGTATGGTGTTAGGTAAGAGTATAACTTGATTCTTTGGCATGTGAATATTCATTTTCCCCAGCATCATTTGTTGAAAATGCTGTCCTTTCCCCATTAAATAGTCTTTGGGCTAAATAATTGGACCAAAAATGTAAAGGCTTATTTCTGGGCTATTTCTGTTCCACTGCTCTATTTGTCTGTATGTATCCTAGGACCACACTGATTTGATTACTGTAGTTTTGCAGTTGTTTAGTATGTTTTGAAATCACAAAATGTGAGAATTTCTTTTTTTTTAGGGTTGTTTGGGTATTTGGGGTGATCATGCAGTCTTGAATGTAATTGCCTCCACTGCTGCTCTGCTGCTTAGTCGCTTCAGTTGTGTCTGACTTTTTGTGACCACATTAACTGTAGCCTGCCAACCTCCTCTGTCCATGGAATTTTCCAGACAAGAATTACTGGGGTGGGTTGCCATTTACTCCTCCAGGGATTCTTCCTTACACAGGGATGGAGCCCATGTCTCCTGCATTGGCAGGTGGATTCTTTACCACTGAGGCACTGGGGAAACCCCTAAACATATTTAACTCTGAATCTTTCTTTTGTTTTCATTGTCTAGCAAAGTGCCTCAAATCTAGTAGATGTTTAGTGCATGTTGTGAGAATTCTAAAATTTGTGAGGTCTTGGTATAATAAATTGTAAGAGCATTGTATATTTTATATTATATACTTAGTGTAGAAACCTTAGAGAATATATAAAGTTTTTTCATGCTCTTACCCTGGTTCATACCTATTCTTTAGGAAAGTGTATTAATAAGATATGAATATCTGTCTTTACCTGTGTTAGGTAATGTTTTAAAAAATGCAGTGTGGAGGCAGTCTAATTACAATTGTTTGTAAGAAAAACAAATGGCAGACAAAAGATGAGGCAAATGGGACATAGAATCAGACTGAAGAGGGGATCACAAAAACAATAGGGTTGTTACTTTCTTCCTGTAGTTTGTCCTGAGTTCATGACATTGTAATAGAAAAATAAGGTGGTAGGAAAAAAAAAATTTCCAGTCTGGGAGATTACTGGAAATCTTTGCTGTGTTTGTACCTTTCTGGTAAGAAAGTTAAAGGTGGGGGGAAATGGAATGTGAGGAAAGAGGCATCCAATGGAAATATGTGCTCTGTTCTGAGCAGTAGGCAGAGGGCCTCTTGGAGCTGTCAAAGGCTTTTTGTTTTATCTCTAAAATCCTGATCTTTTGGTTACAGAATTTGGCAAGATAACCTGCCCCCCCTTTTTTTTAAGTAAACAAATGAACTGAAGAGATATAGTATTTTCTCTTTTTGATCTTTTACTATGAGAGTCTGCATCTCACAGTAGGAGCTGACTTCTGGAGGACTGTTGGGAGAGGGCAGGATTTATAAGGAGGTTTGAGAAATTTCATGGACACCGAAGAATCAGACATAACTGACAGTCCAGTTCCAGGCTTTTGATGTGAAGGAGATGACCGACAGCAGCCCACAGGCAGTCCTTCTAATTTATGCTCTTCCAAAAATGACAGACTTCCTGACTACCAAGCAATTCCATGATCACATCATGAACCATACTGTGTACTAGCAAAGAGATGCTGTTATTTAGAGGGAAGAAATCAGTTTCAGAATGAAAAAGTTCTTGGTTCACTTGACTGCAGAAGGAAGCCTTGTAAGGTTTGGGTTCATCCACAATCAGATGATGAATTAAATTTTGATCTCATTTAGTTCTTGGACTTCTTATGTTAATTTGTGTAGTATATGTATTAGCATCTGGGTGTTAACTTACCAGCTCATGGGCAAAAAAGCTTTGGAGGCAGATTTAAGAACTTAAACTCTTATGTGAGGGTCTTTTTTAAAAAATTTTTTTATTCCAATAAAAAAATTTTTTTTTCAGGTGTACAACAAAGTGAATCAGTTATACATATAGATTTATCCCCCTTATTAGATTCTTTTCCCATATAGGCCATTATGGAGTACTGAGTAGAGTTCCCTGTGCTACACAGTAGGTCCTTATTAGTTATCTACTTTATCTGTAGTAGTATGTGTATGTCAATACCAGTTTCCCAATTTATCCCTCCCGAGGCTCTTTCCTTTTAGGAAAATTAGAAAATGATGGGAAAATATATAATGAGATATTTGGAGTACATACTTTATCATGAAGGAATTTAAATTTTAAAAATTCGTAGCATTTCATTTACACCTGTCAAACTGTTGTGTTAAGTGGGTGAATTAGTGACTGTTCTTTTCTGTGCATCTCTGAATTATGTCCTCTTGTAGTGGGTATCTGAATTATACCCATCTGTGGCATTGCTGGATCAGTTTGGCTAAATTGGAAACTATTTTTCTATGTTAGATTGGCCAAAAGGACAGTATGAATGAGTTTTGGAAGGCTGAAGGAAACCAGAAGGCATTCTTCTCCTGAAGTCTTTTTGTTGTCAGATAGATTGACCAACAGATGCAAAGACGCATGGTAGCTGCACCCCGTCCTCCCCATGTCACTCCATCTAGCTTGTCTATCTGACTAATAACGCCCTTGACAGTTACTAGCCCCAGTTCACCACAAGACGGACACTGGACTGGGGGCCAGTTGAGGCCGTAGCTACACAGACCTCTCTGCGACTTCCCCTCAGCATCCCCCTTCGGTGGCAGGGCATGTTTGCCTACTGAGATTGACTGATCAGTGTTGCCTTCTCTGATCCTTGAGCCTGCCTGTCCAGTGCACATCTTCCCCAGCCACACACAGCCTGAAGTCTAATTCCTGTAACCCCATATCACATGTTACTCCTCAGACTGGTATATCTAATTCCGGTATGGAGTTTTGTCCAGACTGTGTCCACTTACATATTGTACAAGCAACTCTTACGGTTTTGTGTTGTTGCTCAATTATTTTCTTAGCATTTTAAAAAGATGCACATGTCTCTTATAAAGTAATAATTTCACATGCTTTTTGATGCCAAAGTTGTTTGCATTTGTAATATAGCTTTCTTATTGGGTGTTTCACAAAGCATTGCCAAAAGAACCAGAGGAAAGTTTTGCTTTTAAGTGGTTCCGGCAGGGTTTTGTTTTATTGGGCTGTTGCCTAGAACATTGAAAAGTCATGTATAGTGACATAAAAAAGATTCTTAACTATATACTATATTAAATCTGGCATTTTAGGAGCCATGCTTGTTGTAGAGAATAGCTGTGTCTGAAATAGTTGTGTGGAGCCAACCCTTCAGACTATGTGTCCTTCAACATGTTCTGATATATTGTGGACTTCTAACAAATAAAAATTTAATCTCTGCCCTACACATGATTTCAAAGTTTGTCATGATTTTATGGACATTGTTATTTGTGGGCATAAATGTCTTGAGAAAGAGTTTGATATTTCAAAATATAACCTCGAGATGTAGTTTAGCATTATCTCAGCCATTAAAGGAGACATTGTCATAGGTTTTTAATAAACTCAATTTCTTTTATAACTGCTGCTGCTGCTGCTGCTAAGTGGCTTCAGTCATGTCTGACTCTGGGCGACCCCAAAGACGGCAGCCCACCGGGCTCCCCCGTCCCTGGGATTCTCCAGGCAAGAACATTGGAGTGGGTTGCCATTTCCTTCTCCAATGCATGGAAGGGAAAAGTGAAAGTGAAGTCGCTCAGTCATGTCCGACTCTTAGCGACTCCACGGACTGCAGCCTACCAGGCTCCTCCATCCATGGGATTTTCCAGGTAACAGTACTGGAGTGGGTTGCCATTGCCTTCTCCTCTTTTATAACTAGTGGAATTATTATTATTATTTTTTAGCTGAGATCATTTTGGACAGGGTTTATTTTTAGTGAAACTTAGGAGCACTGCAAAATGCCAAGATGGCCATACATGTCATAAACCTTACAGTAGGTAATCTGAAACAAAATAGTGGTGATTCTCTGCTTATGATGTTCTCCAGGTTCTGTGTCAAATCATTTCCTAGGGTTCTTGGCTCCTAGTCAGGACAGAATTCCTTGAATAGACAGCTCTTCAGTTTATCATTCAAAAATGATAAACTCCAAATCTTCCTTGAGAAAGAGACATGGGTAGAGAAAGAGAGATAAGTATATATATATATATATATATATATATGTGTGTGTGTGTGTGTGTGTGTGTGTGTGTGTGTTTGTGTAAAGGGAATGAGGACCAAAGATATGCAAAAGTGGGAAAGAATTCAACCCTTAAAAGAAGGGGATCGGGCTAGGGAAGATACATATTTATACAGTGTGGTGTGTGTGTGCTAGGTCACTTCTGTTGTGTCTGACTCTGTGCAACCCCATGGGCTGTAACCTGCAAGGCTTCCCTGGCCAAGAGATTCTCCAGGCAAGAATATTAGAGTGGGCTGTCATGCCCTCCTTGAGGGGTTCTTCCCCACCCAGGGATCGAACCCACATCTCCTGCAGCTCCTGCATTGCCGGTGGATTCTGTACCGCTGAGCCACTGGGGAGGCCCATACAGTGTGGTACTTGGCTCTAAATCCAGTCTGCACTGCATTGCTGGATCCCATAGACATGGACCTCTCTCCTTTGCCACAGAGCGTGCTAACGACACACTGCAGGAGGAAAGGCTTTTCTTCTTGAGTCTGGTGCACTTTCATTCCTGCTAGATACACAGCTGCCACCTCAGAGTGTGTGGCACTCAGCGCCACTCACTCTTGAACGGGTTTTTGATGCGAGTTCTGGCCTGCCGTTCTCTGCCCGCTGACAGGCTGCTGGAGGATTTCCTGCTTGCAGTCCTGTACCGCACTTGTGTGCATGCCAATGTTGGTTGCTTGGCATTCCAGCAGGAGGATTTGGGCTTGTCAGTCCCTGTCTGCATTTCCTTGTTCATCAGTCTCAGGCTCCCGGCCATCCAGAGGGGCTCTTAGCTTGCCAGTCCTCCTTGCTCATGGTTTCTGAAATGCCAGTCTTAGCTTGTTGACTGTGTACCATATCTGGCCCAGGTCAAGAGGCTGAACTCCTCCACCATCCAGTGGGCCACAGCCATACTTTCTCCAGTAAGATTGCAATCTCAGCCTTGGATTGAGGCCCTACCCTCTCTTTTTTCCAAGTTGTTCCTTCCTTGGGTGTGTTCCCTCAGAGTTGGTATGTTCTATAGAGTTCTGTTCTACTCATTTGTAGTATAACAATGGTACATAGTTAATAATACTATATGTTAAATCTCTCCTATTGAAATTTTTGTGTAGTTGACAACTCCCGACTGATACATGAAGTGCTTCTGCCTGAGGTAACTTCTTGGTCTCTGAAATGGTCAGGCCGAGAACTTTTTTTTTTTTTTTTTTTGGTCCTGAGAAATTAGATGGTGGAGTTTGGGTTGCGAAGGAAGTTGGCCATTTAAAGGGCTATTCCAAAATGTTGGGAGCCACAGAGGAGGCAGGCCTGAAACATGTGTATGAAATATCCTCAAGCCTTTGCCGACTTCCAGGCTGTTGTGCAGTATTCACAGTATTCTAGAGTCTCAGGGGAAAACATCAATGGGAAGCCTGAAGGACATGAACAGAGAGACCTCAGCTGCTCATCCTAAAGGAAGACAGGATTTGGAGTCAGTGTCTTGGTATGCTAAAGGGAATTGGTAAACACCTCTGGTTTCTCATCAGTATTCTAGGAGGACTACATTTTAGGAGTGCCTCTTCCCAGGAAACACCATGGAGAACAGTAATCTATAGTTTGTATAAAATACGTCCTCTACAGTGTCTAGTATGTGTTTCAAGCCATTAAACAATTAAAAAGGTAAAAGTGACTCAGGTTAGGAAAAGTTTAAAGAAAAAGACCCCAAGATGGGAAAGCAGTGTGACTTTAAAATAACCATGACAAATACATTGAAGAATCTACAAGACGTGGTTTGACATACAAAGTTCATAGAATGGGTGAGTGAGGAGTTTCAAGACAAATATAGAAAGGGTTGAAAAATCAAACGAACATTTGAGAACTGAAATATATCCTAGATTTAAAAAGCCTGTAATGAATCTACAGACCGTGATCAACAGTGAATTGAAGAGTGGGACCATGAACTTGAAGCTAGCCTGGGTTCCAGGAGATCAAGGTGGAAGCTGCTGGTCTTGTGACAGCCTGTGCCCAGGTCTGAAGCACCACCACTTCCGTTGCTGTCTATCAGTCAGAACAGTTAGAGTCCAGCTCGTATATTTAAGGAGAGGGAAAACAATGCCACCCCACCCCAAGGAATTTATGTCTCCCTTTGCTGCTGCTGCTGAGTCGCTTCAGTCGTGTCCGACTCTGTGCGACCCCAGAGACGGCAGCCCACCAGGCTCCCCTGTCCCTGGGATTCTCCAGGCAAGAACACTGGAGTGGGTTGCCATTTCCTTCTCCAATGCATGAAAGTGAAAAGTGAAAGTGAAGTCGCTCAGTCTTGTCCGACTCTTCGCGACCCCATGGACTGCAACCCACCAGGCTCCTGCGTCCATGGAATTTTCCAGGCAAGAGTACTGGAGTGGGGTGCCATTTTGTCTCTCTTTAATCTACCACAATCATCATGTTGTAAAAGTAAAAGTGTGGAATCTCCCAGGCCTGTTTGTGTTTAGTTTCTGCTACTTTTATTTTCAGTCATTTGCTATACTTTTCTGAGTCTTGGTAATTTTGACCATGAAAAGGGAAAAGATCTTTGTTGGATTGTTCAGAAGAAATAAATAGAAACAGCAGTGATTAGTGGAAGTTACACCTTGCTGTGAATCCATTGTTGGCTTCAGTTTGTTCACTCCCTAGTGAAGTGTTCCCATGTAAAAACTTACTGTTGTTCAGAAACTAAGTTGTATCTGATTCTCTATGACCCCCTGAACTGCAGTACACCAGGCTTCCCTGTCCTTGTAAAAAACTTGTTGTTAATTCTTTAAACTTAATTTCTTTAACTTTTGTAATGTTAATATTTGGAAGTAACCTATAATTTTTTCCCTGAAATTTTGTTTTTGTTCAGATTATATTTTGTTATTTGAGCTTGGATGGGGTATATAAGGGGCTTCCCTGGTGGCTCAGATGGTAAAGCGTTTGCCTACAATGCAGGAGACCCAGGTTTGAACCCTGTGTCGGGAAGATCCCCTGGTGAAGGAAATGGCAACGCACTCCAGTACTCTTGCCTGGAAAATTCCATGGACAAAGGAGCCTTGTAGGCTACAGTCCATGGGGTTGCAAAGAGTCGGACACGAATGAGCGACTTCACTTCTTGGGTATATAAATTGTCAAGTCAGCGAGATGAATAGAGGTTGAAAAGATCATCCAGTGGAAATTTGCTTGGTTTCATGAGCATAAACGGGCCTGGGATGTTAATGCAGCCCAAGCAGACTGAGCTGACGGAAGGATGGAGTTAAAAATATGAGGAGTTAGTGGTAAATGCATTTACCAGATGAATCACCACAGGGATATTTTATATTGTGTTAGAAAAGAAACAGTTGCTTTGAAAGAGATTTCAGGCTTAATTTAGTAGGGGGAAAAAACAAGTTTGTTTCAGTGGGGAAAATTACTGGTCTTTGTATGCAAAGCTCCAATAATAATTGATCTTTTAGCTTACAGAACTGAAACAGATTTAATCACATCACATTTCTGTTCAATGATGTATTTCTTCTTTTAAAATTTCTACATAACAGTTAGATGTTAGAATGTACTCATTGAACAAGTGATGAATCGTATTACTTGGGTTGGAGTTACTTGCTCTTGGCTTTGACACTTCTCATTTGGGTGCCTGTTGGTCTAAGCATCCACTTTGAGCAGGTGTTTATATCTGTTCCTTACAGCTGTGTGAGCTGGAAGTGTGTTTTGAATGGAAATTGATCTGGCAGATGTGTATGGTGTCTTTAAGGCTATTTGGTCCTTTGAAACTGATTTAAAATGTCCTCTTTGGCTTCCCTTGTAGCCCAGCTGGTAAAGAATCTGCCTGCAATGTGGGACACCTGGGTTCAATCCCTGAGTTGGGAAGATCCCTGGAGAAGGGAAAGGCTTACCCATTCCAGTATTCTGGCTTGGAGAATTCCATGGACTGTATAGTCCATGGGGTTGCTAAGAGTTGGACACGACTGAGTGACTTTCACTTTCATTTTCTTTCACTTTCCTTGGCCTCATCCTAGGACTTTGGTCAAATTCACATTGGAGTTTTTATTCATGCAGAGGGAAAGGGAAACTAGTTAACTGAGTAGTCTGTGGAAAGCAGCGTAACTGGTAGGTGATCTTCCCATTTGGTAGTTAAGAAGTCAAGGTACTTAAAAGCGCTCATATGTATGAAACAGCAAAAACAAGATAAAAATTACAGCCCGAGTACCTGTTAGGTTTCCTGAAACTGATTCTTTAAACAGTGGTGTGCCATATTCTAATTCATTTTGATAATAAATTGCCCATAATAAAGTATAATTTCTTTTGCAAGTACCTTTTGATAAGGTTTGATAACCTAGGAGGAAAAGATTAGAGACTATGTCCTTAGCTCAGTTGTGAATATATTGAGCAGTCAGTTTTTATTAGCATGTTGTCTCTTTACCTGTGTGGTTTTCGTCTTTTCAGTTTCACTTTGAGATTTGGTTCTAATGTTGAATAGGTTTTAGACATATATGCCATAGGAGAATGAGTATATTTGAAATGAAAGTGAAAGTCACTCAGTCGTGTTCGACTCTATGAGACTCCATGGTCTATACGTGGAATTCTCCAGGCCAGAATACTGGAGTGGGCAGCCTTTCCTTTCTCCAGGGTATCTTCCCAACCCAGGGATAGAGCCCAGGTCTCCTGAATTGCATGCAGACCCATTACCAGCTGAGCCACAAGGGAAGCCCAGGAATACTGGGGTAGGTAGCCTGTCCTTTCTCCATGGGATCTTCCCAACCCAGGAATCAAACCCAGGTCTCCTTCATTGCAGGCAGATTCTTTACCAACAGAGCTATCAGGGAATCCCATATTTGAAATAAAAGCAATAAATAGGATGTTAGTATCTGATGGCTGTAATTCAGTGGGGAGGTTCAGGAAACACTCTATTCAATGTACGTGTTTAATGACACTAAATTCCTTTTTTAAAAACACACCCTTAACCATTATTGTCTTAGGATAATAAGAAAGCTTCAAGGAAAAACTTTATATCCTCCATTTCTAAGAAAAACTAAAAATTCGACAATACTTTGGCCAGACTTATTTTTTTTCCCTTTTCCTTAAAGTAATCTCAAGTTTCCTTGTAAATTAAAAAAAATAGTAAATGTCCAAAGCTTCCTTAGGCTGACAAAGATAGGATAAATCCTTTCAAACAGTCTGTGTGTTTCCTACCACAAAACAGTAAGTGGAATTGGGAGTTTCAGGAAGTTGCAGACTTCCTGTCATTAGAAGTAGGGTAGTCTACTTCATACCTAAGTCTGATGGATTGTGGAATGCATAAATGCCCTTTGTTTTCAACCATAGTACAAATCACCATGTTATGTCATGTCCTTGTGGTATAAAAAGCAGTATAAAATTATGTAAAAAAAAAGAACTGTGCGTTGAGTGCTGCATTTAAATAAATTTCACTTTTGATACTTACCATGGCTTTCTTGATTCAGATAAAGGAATTTACTAAATTCAGTATATTCCTAAAATAAATATTCTTGCCATGATACTTTATTTTCCAATAGGATATTGTCACTATCAAATCTGGAAATAATAATATTTTCAGTAAGACTTTTTGTAAAAACTGAATTTTCTTAAAATTTTTTTTATCTAATTTAAATGATAAATATTTACATTTATTTTGCTGGTATAATTGCTTGCTTTCACTTTCTGGAAGATGAAACAGTATGATCATTTAAAATGGTATCAAAGCTTGGTAGCACTCTGTTCAGTTTGTACCTAGGTAAAGTAGGTCCCAATAGGGCAGGAACAGCGAAAGTAAATCTGGAAACACCAATTCGAGTTTGTAGTTTATTTCTTATAATTCATGTTCGTAAGTGCTAGAAAAGAAATAGCACAAGGATATACATATTGATACTGTTGTTCGAAGACTGGAGCCAACTTAGGAGAAAGGGCACCATCAAAGTAATTAGGAGCCCCAGAACTTTAAAATTAGACTGAATGGGTTTCTTTCTTGGTTCTCACAGTCATTAATGGTGTGACTGTAAGCAGGTAATTCAACCTGTCACTCTCAATTCCTTATTGGTTAAATAGGGCTAAAAATATTACCTATGGCGAAGGATCAATGGGAGGTTTGGATGAGCTCACACATGTAAAGTTCCTAATACAGTGCCTGATGTTACAACTGTTGGTTACAAATGTTTGTCTGCTGTTATTTGGTACAAATATTCCCCCCAAGACCCCACAGCATGCAAAAACAGTCATTCTCACTTGAATGGATTGCAAGTTGGCTGAGTGTTGGTTGATATAAACTAGACTTGACTGGATGGCTCTTACTATTGTTGGTCTTGTTACTGATTGTAATCTGTAATTGTCTACTTGGTCTGGTTTACATGTCTGGTACCTTTCAGTTCAGTTCAGTCACTCAGACGTGTCCGACTCTTTGTGACCCCATGGGCTGCAGCACGCCAGGCTTCTTGTCCATCACAACCTCTGGAGGTTACTCACACTCATGTTCATTGAGTTGGTGATGCCATCCAGCCATCTTGTCCTTTGTTATCCCCTCCGCTTTCTGCCTTCAATCTATCCCAGCATCAGGGTCTTTTCAAATGAGTCAGTTCTTCGCATCAGATGGCCAAAGTATTGGAGTTTCTGTTTCAGCATCAGTCCTTCCAATGAATATTCAGGACTGATTTCATTTAGGATTTACTGGTTTGAGCTCCTTGCAGTCCATGGAACTCTCAACAGTCTTCTCCAGCACCACAGTTCAAAAGCATCAATTCTTTGGCGCTCAGCTTTCTTTACAGTCCAATTCTCACATCCATACATGACCACTGGAAAAACCATAGCTTTGACTAGATGGCCTTTTGTTGGCAAAGTAATGTCTCTGCTTTTTAATATGCTGACTAGGTTGGTCATAGCTTTTCTTCCAAGGAGCAAGCGTCTTTTAATTTCATGGCTGTAGTCATGGGCTGTAGTGATTTTGGAGCCCCCCAAAATCAAGTCTCTCATTGTTACCAGTTTCCCCATCTATTTTGCATGAAGTGATGGGACTGGATGCCATGATCTTAGTTTTTTCAATGTTGAGTTTTAAGCCAACTTTTTCACTCTCCTCTTTCACTTTCATCAAGAGGCTCTTTAGTTCTTCTTCACTTTCTGCCATAAGGGTGGTGTCATCTGCATATGAGGTTATTGATATTTCTCCTGGCAATCTTGTTTCCAGCTTGTGGTTCATCCAGTCCAGCGTTCCTCATAATGTACTCTGCAAGTAAGTTAAATAAGCAGGGTGACAATATATAGCCTTGATGTTCTCCTTTCCTGATTTGGACCAGTCTGTTGTTCTATGTCCAGTTCTAACTGTTGCTTCTTGACCTGCCTACAGATTTCTCAGGAGGCAGTTAAGGAGGTCTGGTATTCCCATCTCTTTCAGAATTTTCCACAGTTTGTTGTGATCCACACAATCAAAGGGTTTGGCGTAGTCCATAAAGCAGAAGTAGATGTTTTTCTGGAACTCTCTTGCTTTTTCGATGATCCAATGGATGGTGGCAATTTGATCTTTGGTTCCTCTGCCTTTTCTAAATCCAGATTGAACATCTGGAAAGTCATGGTTCACATACTGTTGAAGCCTGGCTTGGAAGATTTTGAGCATTATTTTGCTAGCGTGTGAGATGAGAGCAATTGTGGAGTAGATTGACCATTCTTTGGCATTGTCTTTCTTTAGGATTGAAATGAAAACTGACCTTTTCCAATCCTGTGCCCACTGCTGAGTTTTTGAAATTTGCTGGCATATTGAGTGCAGCACTTTCACAGCATCATCTTTTAGGATTTGAAATAGCTCAACTGGAATTCCATCACCTCCACTAGCTTTGTTCGTAGTGATGCTTCCTAAGGCCCACTTGACTTCACATTCCAGGATGTCTGGCTCTAGGTGAGTGATCACACCATCGTGATTATCTGGGTCGTGAAGATCTTTTTTGTACAGTTCTTCTGTGTATTCCTGCCACCTCTTCTTCATATCTTCTGCTTCTGTTAGGTCCATACCATTTCTGTCCTTTATTGTGCCCATCTTTGCATGGAACTTTCCCTTGGTATCCCTAATTTTCTTGAAGAGATCTCTAGTCTTTGCCATTCTATTGTTTTCCTCTATGTCTTTCCACTGATCACTGAGGAAGGCTTTTTTCTCTCTCCTTGCTATTCTTTGTAACTCTGCATTCAGATGGATATGTCTTTCCTTTTCTCATTTGCCTTTCTCTTCTCTTCTTTTCTCAGCTATTTGTAAGGCGTCCTCAGACAACCATTTTGTCTTTTTGCATTTCTTTTTCTTGGGGATGGTCTTCGTCACTGCCTGCTGTACAGTGTCATGAACCTCCATCCATAGTTCCTCAGGCACTCTATCTATCAGATCTTATCCCTTGAATCTATTTGTCACTTCCACTGTATAATCACAAGGGATTGATTTAGGTCATATCTGAATGGTCTGGTGGTTTTTCCTACTTTCTTCAATTTAAGTCTGATTTTAGCAATAAGCAGTTGATGATGCGAGCCACAGTCAGCTCTTGATCTTGTTTTTGCTGACTGTATAGAGCCTCTCCATCTTTGGCTGCAAAGAATATAATGAATCTGATTTTGGTGTTGACCATCTGGTGATGTCCGTTTAGTGTCTTCTCTTGAGTTGTTGGAAGAGAATGTTTGGTGTGACCAGTGCATTCTCTTGCAAAACTCCATTAGCCTTTGCCCTGCTTCATTCTGTACTCCAAGGCCAAATTTGCCTGTTATTCCAGCTATCTTTTGATTTCCTACTTTTGCATTCAAGTCCCCTATAATGAAAAGGTCATCTTTTTTGGGTGTTAGTTCTAGAAGGTTTTATAGGTCTTCATAGAATTGTTCAACTCAGCTTATTCAGCTTTACTGGATGTGCTCAGTAAATCTTTAATCCGGTTTTCTGTTGATGGGCGGGGCTGTGTGCCCTCCCTGTTGTTTTACCTATGAGCAAACTGTGGTGGAGGTGATGAAGACAATGGCGACCTCCTTCAAAAGGTCCAGTGCATGCACTGCCGCTCTCAGTGCCCCTGACCCTGCAGCAGGCCCCGCTGGCCCACGCCTCTGCTGGAGCCTCCTGGACACTCACAGGCAAGTCTGGGTCAGTCTCTTGTGGGGTCTCTGCTCCTTTCTCCTGGGTCCTGGTGTGCACCAGGTTTTGTTTGTGCCCTCCAAGAGTCTGTTCCCCCAGTCCTGTGTAAGTTCTGGTGGAACTGTGGTGGGGTTAATAGTGAGTCCTGTGTAAGTCCTGGTGGAACTATGGTGGGGTTAATAGCGAGGTCTGTGTAAGTCCTGGTAGAACTGTGGTGGGGTTAATGGCGAGGTCTGTGTAAGTTCTGGCAGCTCTATGGTGGGGTAAATGTTACCTTTATCCCCCCTGTAAGTTGTAGTCTAAGAAGGAGGGGACTTTGTCTTGTTCACTGTGTTACCCTAGTCCTGAGCCCAGTGCCTGGCATGGAATAGCCACTCTGTTAAAAAGAAAAAAAAAAAAAAAGTTCCTTATTTAAAAAAAAAACAAAACAAAACACAACAACTTGGAAGAAATGATGGACATAGGCTTATATTTTTAGCTGAAATTGACTGTTTTATAGTGTATATAATTTTGATGTGGCAGTTTACTACAAGCATTTTTAAATACTGCATTAGAGCACTTGCCTATACAATACAGAATAAATAATAGTGTTTTTATAGAGAAGTTAATTTAGCAACAAGCAAATGAAACCTTTATATATAATATTTGTTAAGTTACATATAAAGATGCAGAGGACTAGAGGAAATCATTTGGTTCTGGTGCAAATAAGTGAGTAAATGTTTCAGCTTTGATGACTTGGACACTCATGGGCATGCTTACACTTTGAGTGAATTTTCTTTGTATAAACTGGGGTAATTGTACATATTTATTAGTTTTATAGTACTGACAGCAACATTACAGCAGAGTTCCAAGACTGATACCTAATGGTTGAGTACTGCCTGCAGATATGTTTGTCTGTCCTACATAATTGTTTATTGAAATTTTTCTGACATTAAAAGAATTACCTTGATTTGCTTCTTAGACAATACAAGAGTCAACAGTGCTCTTCCATTGTCTACTTTCTATATGCTAGTTTGTGGTATATTGTCATATAAATTGCATCTTTATACACTGCATGCCCTTCACTCATAATTATTGCTCTTTGCAATTGTCTTATAAGAAGGAGAAAAAGTTAAACCAAAAATATGTTATACTGTCACTTACGCTTACCTTTGTGTGCAGGTATGTTTACTGGTACTCTCTATGTAGATTCAGGCTGCCGTCTAGCGTCCTTTCATTTTAGCCTCAGGATCTCCCTTTGGTGTTTCTTGTAGACCATGCTGTCCACAAATTCTATCACTTTTTGCTTAGCTGGGAATGCCTTAATTTCTGCATCATTTTTGAAGGATTGCTTTGTTAGCTACAGAATTCTTGGTTGAATTTCTTTTTGCACTATGAATATATTTTCCCACTGCCTTCTGGCCTCCATGGTTTCTGCTGAAGAATTGTTAACTTGGGTGATGAGTCTTGTGCATAAGTTACTTGTTCCCTTCCAGATTCCTGTTGGTTTTTTTTGACAGTTTGGTTGTCATGCATCCAGATGTGTATCTCTTCCTGTTTATTTTTTCAAAGTTCATTGAGTTTAAATGTGTATATCAACATGTTTCATCAAACTTAAGATGTATTCAGACATTACTTCTTTGCAAATTCTTTTTTGCCCCTTTTCTCCTAGGTGGGACCTCATCAAGCATACCAACATAGGAGATCTGTCTTCATTGAGCCAGTTATTTCTTCTGACTGCTCAACCATATTGTTGTGTCTGTCTAGTAAAGTTTTCATTTCTGTTACAGTTTTCAGTTTCAAATTCTATTTCAGTTCCAGAATTTCAATCTGGTTTTTATTAGTGATTTCTACTTTGTTAATATCCTCTAACAGACAAGGCAACTTTTTAATACTTTAATTCTTTAGACATGGTTTCCTTTAGTTCATTAAACATATTTTTAAAAACTTACAGTCTTTGTCTAGTAAGTCCAAAGTCTCAGCTTCTTCAGACAGTTTCTTTCCTATAATTATTCTCTACTTATATTTCATTTTCTTTGTATATCTGTTGTATTTTTGTTAAACTGGATCTTTCAACAGTTTTAACAGATCTTTTTAACAAAACTTCATTAGACAGCTGCTCCCAGGGAAGCACTGCACTGGAAAGCTCTGACTCTAGTCAAATAAAGACAGACCTCGGGCTTTGGATTTTTCAGGGAGCTTCTGGACAAGTCAGATTATGACAGTTATCTGGGAAATGGATTTGAGAAGTTGTGACCTTGTTTTGTTTTTGTTCTAACCTTCTGGGTTTTGTTGTCATTGTAGGCAGTTGGTTTGCAAGGCTGTTATGCCCAGAAGAGAGTGTGTGGCAGAACAGAGTATATTAAAATTGTACAACATCTATTTTTACCAAGATTTGATGTTATGTATTAGAACAGTTCTACAGATTGTCACATGCCTATGTTTATTTTGCAGAGTTCTTAAAAAGTTGATTTTCATAATATCTGCTAATGATTTTGTTGTTCTTATGGAAAAAGGAATTTTTGGAATACTTAGCTTTTTTTGCTTAGCCCTCTCAACAAGTAATTTTAAATCAAGTAATTGCATTACTTAATTTTTTCAAGTCAGTTATGCCTGAGTTTAGGAGTATCAGTGTCAAATATGCAAGAACCAAATATGTTAAAGTTGATACTATGTATATAATTTACATGTATCTATCATGTTAATTATTTTAAATTATATTTAAGTACTAAATAAATATCTTCTAAATGTCTTGTTCTTTAAATTGGAAATATCTGTCTCTAAAATGTGTTTATATCTACTTTGATGTTTTCATTATGATCCAATAGATATGCTAAATTAACAGATCAGGCATATTTTCTCCCATTAGACTAGTAGATAATTTTCACATTAGATGAAATTAGTGCCTTACTGCCCTTTGATTAAATAGGTAAAGTGGGCAAGCTTGAGAGATGTTTCTGGAAATAAGAAAATCAGTGTCTAATACAAAGCACATACATACTTTGAACTAGTAACTTGAAAATAAAATCTTAGGGTACATAATCAAGGTCTTGATTGTTAAACACGGGCTCATTATTAATATATAGATGCTATGGTTGGCATGAAACCAGTGGTTAGATTTTTCTGAAAGAGGTATAGGGGTGGGGGGAGAGAGAAAAAGAGAAAGGAAGGGAGGACTGGAAAGGATGAGAAAGAAATAGATACAGATATGAGGGTGGGGCGGGAGAGAGGAAAAATAGAGAAAGTGATAAAGACAGAACAGAGACAAAATAAAACAGAGGGAGAGACTAGAAGAGGAAGATGGACTGTGAGCATGTTGTGTGGAAAAGTTGAACTAGGAAGGGTTAAATCATAATTTTTCAAGCTGTAGTCCA
The DNA here is from genome assembly GCF_019923935.1 of Bubalus bubalis. Classification (NCBI taxonomy): domain Eukaryota; kingdom Metazoa; phylum Chordata; class Mammalia; order Artiodactyla; family Bovidae; genus Bubalus; species Bubalus bubalis. The sequence continues at coordinate 24,501,246 of NC_059164.1, read as the reverse complement.
TGGAACTTTGTTCTTGAGAATAGTAAGGTTTGGGAAAAGATTTCTTGGTGAAATATACTTGGGAAATGCTAGACATGATAACCCCCATTCGAATATTCAAAATGTGTATTAGTAAACCAAAGTCTCTGAAATGAAGTTGCTGAACTTTGTGGAAGTTAACATTTCCTGAACTTATTTGCAGAAGGAACACTTGCTGTGGATCACAGCTAGTGACACTCAGAGAACACAGTGCACTTCTGCAGAAGCAACTGATGGACTTGGAGACAATTTTTAATGTATTTTTGTTTTTCAATTAAAGCTAAAGGGGAGATAAGGGTATATTATGTGAGGAGTGGTGGCAAGTAAAGATGACAGTCTTATGCTGAATCTTTTTTTGGGGAGGAGAAATATACTTGTTTTCACTAAGGTGTGTCATAAAATAGTGTGGATGATAATGAAGTATTTAAAAATCGACAAAATTTAAAAATTTTCTTATTTGTGACACAGAACTTTTAGAATGCAGTGAGTTGGTTCTTATTACTTTGCACAGTTCCTGACCTATGGCAGTTGATAATTTGTGAGTGTGTATGTGTATGTAATGGATGAGTGCATTTGTTTTTATTGTGATCCTTAAGATCAGGGGTGTCTACCACTACCTCCCGACCTCCACCTCCAGTCCATGGAAGCATTGTCTTTCATGAAACCAGACCCTGGTGCCTAACATATTGGGGGCCGCTGCTTAAGATAATATGGTTTCATGGAGTTTATTACTTAAAGAAAGCTAGAGGAAAATGAGTTATTTTCAGCTCCTGATCCTTGGTGACTGCGCTTTACCTTTTCTAGTTTGGTAAACTGAGGAAAAGCTGTTGCAAACTTCTGAAACAAGCAGGAACTTCTGCTGGTTTGTGTGCTCAGTCTTGAAGTCACGTCTGACTCTGCAACCCTGTGGACATAGTCCACCAGGCTCCTCTGTCTGTGAAATTTCCCAGGCAAAAATACTGGAGTGGGTTGTCATTTCCTCTTCCAGGGGATCTTACCGACCCAGGATTCAACCCGCGTCTCCTGCATTGGCAGGTGGGTTTTTTACCATTGAGCCACCAGGGAAGCTCCTGCTGGTTTAACCTGATCTAAAAATTCCTTGGAGTTGAATGCAGTATTTCTTTTACTTGTGGCTGACTTCATGGTTTCTAGGGACTTGTTCCTTTTTATGACTTTTGTGACTGCAACCAAAGGAGAATTAATTTTATTTAGACCTTTTTTTAAACTAAAGAAGTTCCTTATGAAAATACGTAAGTTAGGGCTTAATCTGACTGTGAAATCCCTGGCCTTTTGTGTGTGCACGTGTATGTTGTGTGTGTAGGATTGTTTATTACTTTGCAGTTTAACTGATGAGAAGAAAAGATTGCACGTGGATAAAGCAGTACCTAAGGAGTTAATTTTCCACATGTTTAATATAATGCCCTCCTATTGAAGTCACTGTTCCTTAATCATTAGTCAAATACTATTTGTACATACTCTAAAGACAGTGAAAGGCCTGACTACTCTAAAAGCAGTCTTAGATTAAAAATTGGTGCAGACAAGCTATTCTCAGGTAATCCAGATGGTGGTAGTATATGGTTTCTAGAGCCATATGATTGACACTAAATTTTAGTGGGAATCTGATACCTCTGGAATATAGTTTGAAAATATGCTATCTTTGATTACAAATTCCTTTGCATTTTTATCAGGCACAGGTAGAAATGCTAGCAAATAAATAATGGATGGAATAATAAATTCAGTATTTCACAAGCTCCTAACTTTTGTCAGTGCTAAATTCATTTTGCATAGGGCCTTGAATAGGTTTGACCTACCTCTTGGATATAATCAGTGATTAAAACTGTATGAAAAATCATTTATTTTAAAAGTTACACTTTGAAGTTTCCCATAGTGGAGTTATAATGTTTTAATTGTTTTGATAATTTAACTCCAGGTCTTGTAGATAAGCTACTCAGAAAGCCATTGGTAACGGATTCAGTTTTCCTACTTCAGCCTGAAGTGTGTTGTTTGATTAGCAGGCTATCATGTTAAAAATGACCCCAAATTACTACACGTTCTCTCTCGAAACACAGTTGGAAGCATTCCATTTTGAAAACTAGAGGTAGAGTTACTTGTCTGTAGTTCTTATAAGCAAAGCAGAAAGTTAGGAATTCGTTTATAAGAATATTGTGATTTAATCTAACTGTGGTGCTATGTAGTGTTTTTAATTTGCAGTGAAATTGAAGTAAGACTAGTGTTCTGAATGTAGTCTGCTACTTACTTAAATTGTTCTGTATTTAACCAGCCTATTTGCACAATGAAACGTCTAGATATCTAAGTTCTTCAGTTAAAAATTAAGTCAGGGCTCTCAAATCTTTTAAGAAAAGATTTTGAGGAAAATAATAGCAAGGAATAAACAATAGGAGAAGAAACCATTAAAAACAAAAAAATCCTCTAAAAATATCCTGGACAAATTAAGATATTTTCTCATTCAAGGTTCTATGGTGAGTGAACATGTAAGTTAGTATCATCTTCTAAGGTGAAATATATGTGGCTTTCAAAAATACTAGATAAAATGAGAAGTTACAGCAGGAGCCTTTGTAATCTGAATTTTATGGAGAACTAAAATAAAAGGCATTATACAGTTTCTTAGCATTAAGCAAAGACAATGTGTGGTGAATCTGGCCTAGTATTTTGTTGCAAATCAGTGATGTGGGACACACCTGGGTCAGCTGCGGTGAATTTCCGCTTCTGTACAAAGCAAGGGGAGTGTGTTGCACATTGCATCTTTACTGCTGAACCGCAGAGCGCCCCCTTGTTAGTGCCTATGTTGATATATGTATGGTGTGCTCAGTCCTGTCCAACTCTTTACGACCCTTTGGACTGTAGCCCGTGAGGCTTCTCTGTCCATGGGATTTTCCACACAAGAATACTAGAGTGGGTTGCCATTTCCTCCTCCAGGGGATTTATCATACATAGATGCTGATATATATGTACTGATATGAGCATATGTGGGCTTCCATGGTGGCTCAGACAGTAAAGAATCTTCCTGCAGTGTGAGAGACCCAGGTTCTATCCTTGGGTCTAGAAAATCCCCTGGAGAAGTGAGTGGCAACCCCCTCCAATATTCTTGCCTGGAGAATCCCATGGACAGAGGAGCCTGGAGGGTTACAGTCCATAGACTTGCAAAGAGTTGGACATGACTGAGTGAATAACACACACACACACACACACACACACACGAGCATATATATTGCTATATATTTTCTTAATAAACATACATTTTTAGGATAAAAATCATCATTTAACTTAAAATTTTTAGTGAACTAAATGTATGAAATAAGAAGTATTTTATGCTGGAGAGAGTCTATGGACCTTTCCAATGGCTGTTCTCTTAGAGTTACCATTTTTCTGTTTGCACAAGATGCACTATAAACCAAAGTGTTAAGGTGTTTGCTACTTGATACCCTTGAGTGCTGGCCACCTTCCTTTGCTTTTCCTCAAAGCTGAGGTCGTTTAAGATAATCAGAGTTTGACCTGGAATGAATTGGAGCATTCTCCACTCTCAGGAAAGGAGAAAATAAAAGAACTGCTGTCTCTTTGAGGTGATGATTGAAGGGATGCTACAAAATATTTAGATTCTTTTAGGAAAACCAGGAAAGAGTTAAAACATGGTAAAAGTGAACTGGAATGTCTTATTCAAGGTGTTGATTTTCATTTTATTCTAACCTGGAAAAACATCAGTTTCCAGCTCCTTTTTCTCCGACAGTTGAAGCAAGGCACCAAAACTCGCCCTGGGTGGGGCAAATATGGTGGCATGTTTGTGATTTGATGGTTTAGACAGTAGATAAAGTCCATCCTAATTGGAGTTACATGAGGGAAAGAAGCTATCCTGCGACTGTGCATTTGAACGATCAAGAGATAGCTTTCAGTGTTCAGTGCTGTTCACCCAGAGATCTTTCAGAAGCATCGTGCTTCCTGGAAAAGAAAATCACACCACTTCACAAACTACACAAGATTTGGCAAGAATTTTTAGAAATGTTTCGAATCTTTCTCTTAACCTCAAAACATAATGCATGCAGAACTGATTACATGTATTTAACACAGATTAATTGCTTCTTTCAGGACTATTGCTTCAGCTTTTTTTGTGGTTCCAAAGCCTACAAATAAAGGTAATTTTAGCTCATACTGGACTTGATGGCTATTAAATGTTCTAACAGGAGGATTCCCTGGAGAACAGGACCTCTGTGACAGCCTTTGTAAGGACAGATGATCTCTCTTGATCCCAGGACATCCACATTTTAAGAGGGATTTCCTTCTTTGATAGCTACATATGTTTCCTACTCTTGATATTTTCACAGTGAAACCTAATCAGAGCTGTTTCTTTTCCTGTAATTTTTTTTTTTTTTTTGTTACTTCATCTAGGCCTTCATATGTTGGATGTCTGTTTAATATCATGATAATCCTTTTGGAAAGAGAATATGCTTTCGCTTACATTGAGTAATAGGGAATAGATGTCAGCATTCAGGAAATAATTATTACTCCAGGAGGGAGTGTAGTTTTTTCTGAGGCCCGAGAGCTGGAGTTGGGTATGAGTCGTGTGCTTTGTCCTTCATGGTATCCCTTGAAATTTCTTTTTTTTTTTTTTCCCCAGCACCTCTTAAAACATATCCCGATCTTGCAAAAAGGTGTTACTACACTATGCTTTTTGAGCATCAAGACTAAATATTTTCATAGTAGATTTCAGACAGACTGTCACTTACCTGTTACCAAGTTCACTATATATTCTCAAAATATGGTTCAAAAAGGAGGGGCATTCCTTTTGATGTTGGCTGTATGGTTGATGTATTCCATTGTACAGATTTACTTTAAGGTTAAAGATGGAATTTTTTGAATGTTTGGTGCATGGAAGAAGAGTTTTCAGTTTGATGGTAATGAACTGAGTCTCTGGAGACTTCACATGTGTTGTGAAAGGGGTACCCGTGTTGCATCCTCACAGAGATGAGTCAGTCTTGTACTTGTCATGGTATGGGCAAGGCTTTTGGGCAGTTCACCACATTTACAAGTAATTATCAGTGATGCTGGTAGTCATGAAATCTTTCAGAAGGATTTTGAGAGAATTGTCTCTGTCAGGAACTTTTATCGACACTAGAACTTTCCAATGTCCATGGAATGTTCCTGATTAAATCTTGAGTTTGTAAGGAAGAGAGATTCAAAGTTTTCCAAGAAAGATACATAAGTGATTGGGAAAAGATAATTGACTGGTAACTGGCAAGCTGTTGAGACCCCAAGTTATTTTTAGGGGTTTTGGTGCCTTGTGATTAATCCACTTTCTTTCACCATCTGCTAAATTTATGATTTCTCTTTTCCTGTAACTTCAGATTTAGTTGTACCTCTCGAGCTCCAAGAAGAATGCATGCGGTAGTAGATTTGACTTCCTTTCTCAACTGGCAAATTCTTTGGTTATGTACTACTACAAATTTCTGGGATACAGAACCTCCATCAGCCAATTCATCCAGATCATAAGCTACTGGTCATCTGATTGATTGGCTACTCTGGGGGTAGGTCCCAACAGTAGACCAGTCAGGAGGCTCTATGAAGCGGGTTTGGGAAGAGAGGGGTATGACAGGAAAAATGAAACAAGGTTGATGCTTTCTTGGTCGGGACTGTAGATCAGACATTTCCTTAAAAAAAAAAAGGAGCTGGGAGGGGAATGAGATGAGGGCATGTCAAGCATCTAATAATTTAAAAATTCAGCTACAGTATCTCAATGATGCCTAAATTAGGGAAACAGAAGCAAATAAATTCAGGTGAAGCTGGAAAATCCTACATTGTTTCAGGCACTTCGTTGTGATAAAAATGAGAAGGATGAAATTAAAATCTTGTGCTTTTTATAACTCAGTTGTTACATCATTGGATGGATTACATAGTGATAGGATAATGAGGGTAGTGAATGTGTAGAGCAGAGTGTCCATTGTCTCTGGGCCTTGTGAATAGCAGTGCAACATGTATTTGCCTCCATCTGTACTAGCGGTGGCAAGAGCCGGTGTAATTCATTTTGAACACAGGGTCTGAGTCCATCAAAGGCTGGTGCACTGAGTGAGGTGTGGCACAGAGGAGTTGGTGTTTGCCAGTGGCGTGCTCTGCTGGTCTATGCTGAAGTCCATAGAAAGTGCCAAAAAGGAGCTGGAAAGTGACCTCCCTCTTGGGCTGTGTTTTTACTCACTTGTTCTATGCTTGTTGACAACAAACAAAATGATCCCCATTCCTTATTGCTAAGGAGATCTATTAAATTTCTTAGTATAGGATGTTACCTATTACAGAAGTATTGCAACCCAGCTGTTCCTGGTTAACGTCCCAGTGTCCCTACACAATCCTATTAAGTAGTTACTCACTGGGCTGCAACGGGGCTATGGTTTCATCCTGCCCAGGAACCTCAGCCTAGCTCTCTGATGGTGAGAGAGGGACCTGTAGGCCTCAGTCCAGTCTCTCATCAGTAAGTGTGTGTGAGGGGGGGTGGGCGTGGTTATTCGTGTGCTCATATGCTGTACTTTGGGGCCATTCTTCTTTGCACTGAGGGTGTATGCTGGCTGGACAGCTCTGCTCCATTCTTGCACCTTTGTTTGACCAGCAGCCTGTCCAGGCATGGTCTTCTCATGGAGTTGGAAGAGGTATAAAAGGATGGGAACACATGAGGTTTCTTAAAGCCTAGACTTGCCACTGGCACACTGTCATTGCTGTCTCCTATTGGACAGGGCAAATCACACGTCCAAATCTGCAGTCAGTTACCTTCTCCCACCCCTAAGATCCTTAGTAGCTACCAGCTATCTGTTTTCGCCTCCTTTTGAATTTGCTTTTCTAAAATGTCACATAAACGGGAATTATAATCTGTAGTCTTTTTTTTTTAATTTTATTTTATTTTTAAATTTTACATAATTGTATTAGTCTTTTGTGTTTGGCTTCTTAGGCTAAAGCATGATGATGGTGAGATTCATCCATGTTGTTGCACAGATCAGTCCATCGTTCATTTTATTGCTGAGTACCTTTTTATTGTTGTTAGTTTTAGCCTCAATGGCCTAGTTTTGAGGCAGATTTAATTCCTGTTCTCTTAGCTATGACTTTTCATGATTGAAAGATGTAGGTTAGGCTGTAGAGAATAGCTTTTAGGAGCCACAGTTCAGTTCAGTCACTTAGTCGTGTCCAGCTCTTTGTGACCCCATGGACTGCAGCACTCCAGGCCTCTCTGCCCATCACCAACTCTCAAGAGTTTACTCAGACTCATGTCCATTGAGCTGGTGATGCCATCCAACCATCTCATTCTCTGTCGTCCCCTTCTCCTCCCACCTTCAATCTTTCCCAGAATCAGGGTCTTTTCAAATGAGTCAGTTCTTCACATCAGGTGGCCAAAGTATTGGAGTTTCAGCTTTATCATCAGTGCTTCCAATGAATATTCAGGACTGATTTTCCTTTAGGATGGACTGATTGGATCTTCTTTCAGTCCAAGGGACACTCAAGAGTCTTCTCCAGCACCACAGTTCAAAAGTATCAATTCTTTGGTGCTCATCTTTCTTTATAGTCCAACTCTCATGACTACTGGAAAAACCATAGCTTTGACTAGACAGACCTTTGTTGGCAAAGTAATGTCTCTGCTTTTCAATATGCTGTCTAGGTTGGTCATAACTTTTCTTGCAAGGAGCAAGGGTCTTTTAATTTCCTGGCTGCAGTCACCATCTACAGTGATTTTGGAGCCCCCCAAAATAAAGTCTCTGACTGTTTCTACTGTTTCTCCATCTATTTGCCATGAAGTGATGGGACAGGATGCCATGATCTTAGTTTTCTGAATGTTGAGTTTTAAGCCAGCTTTTTCACTCTCCTCTTTCACTTTCATCAAGAAGCTCTTAGTTCTTTGTTTTCTGCCATAAGGGTGGTGTCATTTGCATATCTGAGGTTATTGATATTTCTCCCAGCAATCTTGGTTCCAGCTTGTGCTTTGTCCAGCCCAGCATTTCGCATGATGTACTCTGCATGTAAGTTAAATAAGCAGGGTGACAATATATAGCCTTGATGTACTCCTTTCCCTATTTGGAACCAGTCTGTTGTTCCATGTCCATTTCTAACTGTTGTTTCCTGACCTGCATACAGGTTTCTCAGGAGACAGGTCAGGTGGTCTGGTATTCCCATTTTTTAAGAATTTTCCAGAGTTTGTTGTGGTCCACACAGTCAAAGGCTTTGGCATAGTCAGTAAAGCAGAAGTATATGTTTTTCTGGAACTCTCTGGCTTTTTCAATGATCAGGCAGATGTTGGAAATTTGATCTCTGGTTCCTCTGCCTTTTCTAAAACCAGCTTGAACATCTGGAAGTTCACAGTTAATGTACTGCTGAAGCCTGGCTTGGAGAATTTTGAGCATTACTTTACTAGTGTGTGAGATGAGTGCAATTGTGTGGTAGTTTGAGCATTCTTTGGCATTGTCTTTCTTTCTAGGAGCCACAGAGTTTCCTAGAAAACTTGGAAATAGTTTCACAGTGTTTAAGTGAAAAGTTGATGCTGGTGGAACTAGATTGTAAAGTGAGACTTGGAAGAAATATTTGAAAACATCACATGAAGTATGCGAACCAGGGAGAAGACTGAAGGTACTGAAATTAGTCTAAGGAGTGGGTCAACAAAAGGTATTGGGCAAGTTGTTGAGAAGGTGGGATAATTTTAAAACTGTGGTTTCAGAGGAGATAATGAGATATTTTTTGACTGGGGTTTACAGTATATTGTTACAGTTTTAATACACTAAACTCAGGTTAAATTTGTGCAACTTGTATCAGTGAAGGGAAAGTAAAACTAATATCATGAAGTCATTGGTGCTTTTCTACATTTCTCCCAGCCTGTGAACACACACATTTGGTTTCCTTACATTTGATTTGCTTGTATAATTTCCCCCAGCCTCCTTCATCCTTCTCAGTGCTTTTAGAGAAGGGTGCCTGGTAAATTTTCCACTGATATTTGCTTAGTATATGGGTAGTGAAGTGAAAGTTGCCCAGTCATGTCCGACTCTTTGCAACCCCATGAACTATACAGTCCGTGGAATTCTCCAGGCCAGAATACTGGAGTGGGTAGCCTTTCCCTTCTCCAGGGGATCTTCCCAACCCAGGGATCAAATCCAGGTCTCCTGCATTGGAGGCAGGTTCTTTACCAGTTGAGCCACAAGGGAAGCCCAAGAATACTGGAGTGGGTAGCCTATTCCTTCTCCAGTGGATCTTCCCAACCCAGAAATAGAGCCAGGGTCTTCTGAATTGCAGGTGGATTCTTTACCAACTTAGCTATGGTATCTGGGTAGATATTCCCCAAGTTTTCTAATTATTCTTTATCTGTTTCTCTCATAAGTGTTGGACATGTATTTCCAACTTCTTTTGTGTATTCCTACTAGTTGTCCTACAGGGAACTTAAACTGATGCCTTGAATCTGATCAACAGACCTCTTCTCTTTTTCTGCACCTTCCAATTGGGGTAATAGCATCTCCAACCTTATTGATGCTGAAATAGCTTCTGGCTCCAGTCCTTCCCTTCTCTATTCCTAGATTTATTTCAGATCTTCATGATCTCTTGATGAGATTACAACAGCAGCCATCTAACAGTTCTCCCTGCATGAATTTAAAGTTGCCTTATCTTTGAGGTTGGATATTGATTTAGTGTTTCAGTTTTTCCCTTAGAAGTTGACACTGAGGCTGGATAATGCATGTGTGATATGTCTACTCAATGGGTTTCTGGGTGGCATCTCAGTTTCTTAATTTGATAACTTTGATCATTTTATTTTTCAAAGAAGTTACGTAAGAGTAAAATATTCTAGCAAACTTCATAGTTTTTAATAAAGCTTGACAACATTTGATTGTGAAGGTCAACAGAAATAGCTAAAAACAGATATAAAATTGCCACTGAAATTCACGTTTCCATGTTGTTTTCATCTCTAATTATCTGGATGCAGCAAAAAAAGTATCACCTTCTAGGTAATAATTAACTGATGTATATGGGTGGTGTTTGTCTATAAGCTCGGTAGTACTGGCAAAAAAAATCTGAATAAAGTGATAGTATTTTTAAAACTGGTGTTTGAAAGCCTTCTGTAATGTAATTCTATATAAACTCATCTAAAAATTTGTACTAGAAGAAATCCTGTCCTTAGCCAGGTCATTACACTTTGTTTCCTAAAGACTGAGGACTGCATCCATGTTATCAACCTCATATGGACTTAGTCTGAGTTGTTTATTTACTCATAACAATGATTGGATGTATTGTAAGAACAAAGCTTCTTGGACAACTGTCTCTCCTGTAGTTCTAAAATACGTTGCATAATTCAAACAATGTAAATGTATGCAAAAGCTTCAAGTCTGATTTTTCAGATGATAAATTGAATGCAGGTGTTCATTATTTACCTCATTGTAAGATGGCCTATTTTGTTTCTACTTGAAACATTGTGAGTAGGATTCTGTAATGGCAGAGTGAGAAACTTGTGCATGCATGCCTTTGGTTTAGTATTTCTCCAGTGCATATATTCTTTGTTGGGCAAGTGTCCCAGGCTGCTTTGCAGAAATAAAACTGCAAGTGATGCTGAAGCTGGAAAAATAGATACATGATTGGATTATTTGTAACCATGACCCATTACATGATCACTGTAAAACAATAGTCCCTTACTTTTTTGTGTTACAAAAGCTCTGACACTTGTTGAATCCCTCCCCAGAAAAATAACCGCATTATACACAAAATAATATTTTTAGAGGTTTTTCCAGTCCCTCTGAGTCCTTTTCATTTACCTCATGTTAACAACTCTACCACATTCTCATATGTTTTTGATGGAAATGTAAATTGAAGTGATCTCAGTGGGTGACAATTTAGAATTACTTACCTAATTAGAATGCACATATTCCTGTTTCAGGGTAAAGATAACCAACGGAACATGGATCTAGTTTTGTTTACTAACAAAACCTCATTAAAGTCCCTTAGCAAGGGACTAAAAACAATGTGAACCCACAGGAATAAGGAGAATGAGAAGTGGTGATGGCCAACAAATAACTAGAAAGAAAGTGAATGAATAGTAACTGACAGCAATGAATCTGAGAAGGCTGAATTAGCAGGGAATTGTAGGGAAAGCTAAGAATTAAAATTGACTACAATAGAATTGCTCTAAAGTTCAGAAACTAGCAGCCCCAGGTACCCCTAGACAGAGGATGAGCTGGTTGGATGGCATCACTGACTCAGTGGACATGAGTTTGAGCAAACTCTAGGAGAATAGTGAAGGGTAGGGAAGCCTGGTGTGCTGCAGTCCATGGGGTCACAAAGAATCAGACATGACTTAACAACTGAACAACAACAACCCATAGACCTGAGTGAAGTGGACAAAATTAGGGGACTTTAGTGGAATGTAAAAACTACTAAAAAGTAGTCTGATCTCTAGATCAACTTCTCTACTCTATGACCCTGCTCATCCCCACTACAGAAGCAGGTGGGGAGGAAGAGCTCCCTCCGTCCGGAAGAGAACACTGGTTGAAGGAAGGAGTGTCTTGCCCCAAACAATGACTAACAGACCATGTGCATCCTGCCTACTTGATGGGGGAAGCCCTTGGCGTCTTCTCCCACTCAGCAGCAAATATCTTGGTGGCTTGGTTTTCTCTCCTGGCTGGACATTGGAAATGTTTTATTTGAATAATGTGTTTAGTCTAAGAATAAAGACCTAAAAGTACTAACCTCAGAGATTCCCTGGTAATCATCTCAACCCCATCACCCTGTAGTGAAGCTCATGGTTTACAAACCCCACTCCTGCACTCATTGCTGAATAGGTTTACCATCCCACTTGAAGAATGCACTTACCATGGAAGATAGAGACCAAAACAAAGAGAAAAGCATACCATGAGAAAACAGTGAATATGCAGAGAAAGGAAAACTCTTAAAAAGTTAATATCATTACAGAGGTAAAACTTCATTGCAAACATGAACCAAGATCAGAATGCTCAAACAATGTTCAGAGGATAAAAACAAGATCTGGAGTTAAAATCTGAGGGTCTTTCCCCCAAATATTAAAAGATGAAATACAGTGAAGAAGATTAGAAGTCCAATAAAAAAAAGTAAGCATTCAATGACAAAACTTTCCCAAAGAGAAAATTGAGAGGAAGAAATATCAAAGAAATAATGCAACAAAAAGTATTTTTAAAGCTTACCTCTTGCAGTCCTTTTCTCAGAAAGCTACTAGAGGATGTGTACAGAGAGTTATTCAAAAAAATTACATGGACGTTGGAAATTCATGGCAGGAGAAAGATGAAGAGTATCCCCAGGATGATGGTGTAGGGTGTTCTCAGGATGATGGTGTAGGGTGTTCTCAGGATGATGGCTGAGTGTCACTGTCACCAGTCTCTGCTGAAAAAGGTCAGAAGACTCCAAGGGTGACTGCTTCAGGAATACAAAGTTGGTGAATACCTTACCTGTCTGAATATCTTCAGAGTAGATCTAGACAAATAGTTATTTGCTGTTGAATGACTCATAGGTATATTGAAAACTAAACAGTTGAAACAAAAGAGAAGTTATAACTCCAGGAAAAACAAAGACTGGTGCAGGAAAGGAATTTCAGTGTATAACTTAGCTATGAGTAATGATGAAATAGTCGCTAATGTAAGCACTCGATGTAACCAAAAATTAAGATACTGAAGGCATGGGAAATAGGAAGTATTGGTGTGTATTATGATGCAGGGAGGAGAGGAGGCAAAATTCTTCTATATCTGAGGGCTAACTCAGAAAATAGAGCTGTATGTTCTTTAGAGAGATGGTGTGATAGTAAACTATTTCAGTTCAGGCCTGACAGTATTCTGCTTTTTTCTGTGTCCTCCTGGTAAGTGAAGTCTTTCTCTGTTCCTTGATTCTGGATTGAGCCTGCTAGCTTGCTTTGGGATTTTTGCAGAGGAGATGTAGATAGAGGCATAAATGTGCCTCTGCTGTTGGGTTTGCCCCCTGTTGCATCTGTTGCCCTAAGGAAGGCACAGTCTGGTCGCTGTCCCTCCAGTGTGATCTGTAGTGTGTGACCCATGGGTCAGAAGTGCCACCGCCGACCCACAGTCCTGCAGGTTCCAGCACAGTCAGCCTCAGCCGTCCCACAGCTGTGTGTGAGAAAAAAGTCGATTGCTGTGTGCTACTGAGATTTGTATATTTGTTAATCCCTGGTGGCTCAGATGATAAAGAATCTGCCTGCAGTGCAGGAGACCTGTGTTCGATCCCTTGGTAAGGAAGATCCCCTGGAGGAGGTGATGACAACCCACTTCAGTATTCTTGCCTGGAGAATCCCCATGGACAGAGGAGCCTGGCGGGCTACAGTCCATGTGGTCACAATGAGTTGGACTAAGCACAGGACACAGTTGACTTGTTACACATGGAAATGAATATTAGAGGCTTCAGCTTAAAGAAGGAAAAGTGATTGCCTGTGGTGAAGACAAAGTAGAGCAAAGGGAGTGAGGTTGACTTTTTCATAACAAATCTTGTAGAGATAGTTGGTTCTTTGAATTATATACTTTGATAACTGAAATCTATGAACTAAAAATTTAGAAAACAAAACAGATGACATGATTTTGTACTTGGAGTTTGTAGAGAAAATCTAGAGGATGGACAAATGATCAAGGCAGTCGGGGTGCTAGTAATAAAATTTTCTATGTCTTCAACCATAGTCTTCTGGTTGATGAAGGACAGTCTAGAAAAATGAGCATTAACTAGTCAAGAACCAGTGGAGGTTTTACAGGATTGGATGCCTCATTCAGGGTCGCTGGGAGAGGAGAGTAAGAGAAATGATGGTTGGGAGTTCCAATCAGATTGGATTATGAAATGAAAAGTTTCAGAGGAGTCTCAGCTGAAGGTAAAGATAAAGTTCTCCACAACAGAAATTAGTTGTTCAAGTTAAAATAAAGTCTAGCAAGGAAATGGCTAGAATATTTAAAGTTTGTGCACATGGACTTTGGATTCAGCCAGTATAATGTTGGTAATTTGAGTAAAATGGAAGACTGATCCCACATGTCTGAAATGGCAGAGCCTATGAAGTAGTGACAGACGACAGTATTATGAAGACTGGAAGATTTGTCAAGATGGCGTGCATTTTGGAGGGACAGAGAGTTTGCACAGCAAGAGAGGTGCAAAGGTCTGGAATGTTAATCCTGCCTGCGAGGCCTGAAGTAGTGGTGGTTGGGAAAATCAGGAGAAAGCACTTGAGAGTGATGGTGAGAAATGGGTGTTCTTTCATATCAAGGAGGCGAAGACTCTATAAGTAATGAATTTGCAGCAAAACAGGATGGTACAGGGGAAAGGGCAGCGGAGGAGGTGGTTAACTCCAGGATGATGGTCCGTGGAGACTGACTGAACAGCGCAAGAGGTATATTGCAAGCTATTTGACAGTAGTCACTTAACTACTACATAGAAAAGATGGAAAAAGAATATACACATAACAAAAGCTACCAACTGTATGTGATTTATAGAATGAAACAAAATGAGAAGAGGCCATGTTTGTCATTGTCACAAGTGAGAATAAAATTATACTTTAAACCTTTTTTTTTTTTTCGATTTTATCTTTATTCTTCCAATTTCACTGCCAGTGTGTCTTCCATTTTTCTTAACGGAAACTAAGTGTGAGGAAAGTAGAAGGAAAAGGTTGTACACAATTTCAGAGTTACCCCCAGAATCACTACACAAAACATAGAACTCTATATAGCCATTAGATATTACTGAATAGCTATGACTCCAGTTTTCTTGCCTGAAGAATTCTGTTGGCAGAGAAGCCTGGCAGGTTATAGTCCATGGGGTTACAAAGAGTCGGACACGACTGAATGACTAACACTTTCAGTTTCACTTTCAAACCTTAATTTGTTTCACTTTCAAACCTAAATACGTACTGTGCTTAGTCACTCAGTCGTGTCTGACTCTTTGCGACCCTGTGGACTGTAACCCACCAGGTTCCTCTGTCCATGGGGATTCTCAGGAAAGATTATTGGAGTGGGTTGCCATGCTGTCCTCCAGCACGTGGCAAGGATAAAAATTAAATCTTCATGTTAACCTTGTCCCTTAGTCTTTCTTCTCAGAGGCAAACAGGTTCTCCTGAGACCTTCTGAAGGGATGCAAATTCATTCCTGACCTTTTATTTTCTATCTGTAGGCATCCATTCTGTGGAACTACAGTTCCCTCTGTTACCTGTTTTGTCACTCTGCCTCCTGCACAGCAATCACCTTGAGACTGTTCCTCCCTACTCTCCTAGCAATTCTCTTTTTTCCTCACCTATTAGAATATCTTGCTTCCTGCATCCTATGTCTTCCCTTTTGTCACTGTGCTCCCCAAGTTTGTGGAGCACCATCTCCTGAGAAAGAGTACGTGGGGAACTTCTGCTTTCCCAGGTGTGTAAGGAACTTAGAAATGATCACCCTATCCTAACAGTACAAAGCTAAACAAACTGAAAAATAAAAAATGTGTCTTAAATCTAACAGAGAAGTGAGATAACAGGACAGATTGGTGTCCTGAAACAGGCAAACACAGTGGAGTAGGAAATGGCAACCCACTCCAGTATTCTTGTCTGGAAAATCCCATGGACACAGGAACCAGGCGGGCTACAGCCCATAGGGTTGCAAAGAGACACAAGTGAAGTGACTCAGCACTCACACTCACGGTGGTTCTATGTTCAGATTCTGAGAAACCTCCTTATTGTTTTCCACAGTAGCTATACCAATTTACATCCCTATCTACAACATACAAAGGTTCTCTTTTTGCTACATCCTTGCCAGCAGTTTGTAATTTGTGATCTTTTTGATGATAGCTATTCTGACAAGTGTGAGGTGATACCTCATTCTGGTTTTGTTTTACATTTCTCTACTCAGCAATGCTGAGCATCTTTCCTGTGCCTGTTGATTACCTATAGGTTTTGTTTGGAAAAATGTCTCTCCAGGTCTTCAGCCTATTTTTTTTTAAATTGAGTTGTTTGAATTTTTGATGGTTTATATGAGCTGGTTATATATTTTGGGTATTGACCTTTTATCAGTCACATTGTTTGCAGGTATTTTCTCCCATGCAGGAGGTTGTCATTTAATTTTGTCAAAAGTTTCCTTTGCTGTGCAAAAGCTTTTAAGTTTAAGTAGGTCCAGTTTATTTGTTTTTGTTTCCTTGCATTAGGAGGTAGAGCAAAAAAAAAACAAAAAAAAAACCCAGAAGCTTTCACAATTTATGTGAAAGAGTGTTCCTATGTTTTCTTCTAGAGGTTTTTTGGTTTCTGGTCTTACATTTAAGACTTTAATACATTTTGAGTTTGTTTTTGTACATGGTATAAGGAAATGTTCTAGTTTTATTCATCTACATGTAGCTGACTAGTTTTCCCAGCACGACTAGTTGCAGAGACTGTGTTTTCTCCGTTGTATATTATTGTCTTCTTTGGCATCAATTAAATTGTGGTGACAGCCTATCACTATCATTATTTCTGGGCTCTTTATTCTGTTCTTTTAAACTAGGTGTTTTCATGCCAGTACCATATTGGTTTTTTTTCCTTTCTTTTTTTACCATAGCTGTGTAATATAGTTTGAAATCAGGGTGTATGATACCTCCAGCATTGCCCTTCTTTCTCAACGTTGTTTTGGCTATTCAGGGTCTTTTGTGTTCCCATAGGAGTTTTAAAATTATTTGTTCTTTCTTTGAAAAATGGCATTGGTATTTTAATAGGGATTGCATTGAACCTGAGATTTTGATACTCCACATCATCACCAACTCTGGATATTGTCAGTGTTCTGGATTTCAGCCATTCTAATAGATGTATAGTGATATCTCATTGTTCTTTTAATTCACATTTTCATACAGAATTCATTGCTGGTGATAATGCAAAATGGCACATCCACTTGGGAAGACAATTTGACAGTTTCTTACAAAACTAAACATACTCTTAGCTCTGTATTTACTGAAATAAGTGGAAAGTTTGTATCTATACAAAAGCCTACACTTCAATATTTGTACCTGCTTTATTCATAGTCACCAGACCTTCGGAGCAACCAAGATTTCCTTATACACACATACACTGTGGTACTTCCAGATAATGAAATATTATCTAGTGCTAAAAAATAATTCAAGTCATGAAAGACATGGAAGCACTTTTAATATATATTACCAAGTGAAATAGACCAGTCTGAGCAGACCACATACTATTTGATTCCAGATATGTGACTTCTGGAAAAGACAAAACTATCGGTGCAGGAAAAAGTTAATTAGTTGCATGGAATTGGGAGAACAGAGGAGGATGAATAGGAGAACAAAGAATTTTTAGTGCAGTGAAGATATCCTATATGTTACCATTATGGTGGATACATACCACTATACACTTGTTACAATGTGTAGAATGTGAAACACTAAGAGTGAACCCTAATGTAAACTGTTGACTTCAGGTAGGAGCGACTTCCCTTTCACTTTTCACTTTCATGCATTGGAGAAGGAAAGGGCAACCCACTCCAGTGTTCTTGCCTGGAGAATCCCAGGGACGGGGGAGCCTGGTGGGCTGCCGTCTATGGGGTCGCACAGAGTCGGACACGCCTGAAGCGACTTAGTATGTAGGTTCAGTGCACCGCTCTGGTGTGAGATTTTGTTAGTGAGGGAGCCTATATATATGTGGGGATGGCAGTAAATGGGAACTAGCTGTACTTTCTGCTCAATTTTGCTCTGAACCTAAAACTCTTAAAAAAAAGGAGCCTGTTAAGAAACCTAGATTGAAAAAGTACATAGGAACTAAAATTCTACTGAGACTTTCAGTGTTTCTGTAAGTCCATATTCTGCCATCAGACAGGAGATATAGCTTTTATGATTTTATATTGACAATCACTATCTTCTAAATTATGAAGAAACTCTTCCACTATTTATCTGATTTTCATTGTTGGCTGTTAAGTAGTCTTGTCCAGTTTGGATTCCTGCTTCTTTACAAGAGACTTTTTGTTTTTGTTAATTGGATTTGGTGTGTTTTCATCTATTGGCATCTATATTCTGTAAGATTGTTTAAATTCGGGGACTCGTTCCTTATTACTGCAATTAAAAATTATTTGGTTGTTTGCTTCTCCAGACCTTTTACGTTCTTCTGATTTTTATTAACATATTGGTCTTTGACTCATTATGTTTTTCTGTTTTCTACCCTTCTGAATATTATCCTTATTTTACGAATATAAACACTATCATTCTGGGACTGTTAAACCTTTGTTGACTGTGTAGTTTCTAGTTTCTCCAAAACATTTTTTGCCATTTTGACCTTATCTTTAATGTTAGTCTTACCTTGCATTTCAGTTATAACTGGCTTTTCTGTTCACGTGTATATGTTGGTAATTGGTTGTACTTTGTAAGTTTTATGGTGGAGGGTGGCTGTTGATTGTGAATTTCATTCTAAGGTGACTGGGCTGGACAGTAAATAGTGTGCCAAGGGGTTATACCTGAGGATAATATTCAGCTCAGTCCAGTTGCTCAGTTGTGTTCAACTCTTTGTGACCCCATGGACTGTAGCACACCAGGCCTCCCTGTCCATCACCAACTCTCGGAGTCCACTCAAACTCATGACCATTGAGTCTGTGATGCCATCCAACCATCTCATCCTCTGTCCTCCCCTTCTCCTCCTGCCTTCAGTCTTTCCCAGCATCAGAATCTTTTCAAAAGAGTCAGTTCTTCGCATCAAATGGCCAAAGTATTGGAGTTTCAGCTTTATCATCAGTCCTTCCAATGAATATTCAGGACTGATTTCCTTTAGGATGGACTGGTTGGATATCCTTGCAGTCCAAGGGACTCTCAAGAGTCTTCTCCAACACCACAGTTCAGAAGCATCAATTCTTCAGTGCTCAGCTTTCTTTATAGTCCAACTCTCACATCCTTACATGACTACTGGAAAAACCATAGCTTTGACTAGACACACCTTTGTTGGCAAAGTAATGTCTCTGCTTTTTAATATGCTGTCTAGGTTGGTCATAACTTTTCTTGCAAGGAGCAAGGGTCTTTTAATTTCATGGCTGCAGTCACCATCTGCAGTGATTTTGGAGCCCAAGAAAATAAAGTCTGTCACTGTTTCCATTGTTTCCCCATATATTTGCCATGAAGTGTTAGGATCAGATGCCATGATCTTAGTTTTCTGAATGTTGAGCTTTAAGCCAACTTTTTCACTCTCCTCTTTCACTTTCATCAAGAGGCTCTTCAGTTCTTCTTTGCTTTCTGCCATAAGGGTGGTATCATTTGCATATCTGAGGTTATTGATAGGAGAATATTATTAATGCTATTTTGAGCTCCAGATTTAGGGAGGCAGAGGATTCTCAGCATCTACATATTTGTGTGTTTTTCATGTGATCAGTGATAATACTATGGCCCCCATGCTGGATAATGTCCACATTTTGTGCAGCTACATTTTAATTAATTTGGTGGTAGTTTAGTTGCTCAGTCTTGTCTGACTCTTTGAGACCCCATGGACTGTAGCCCACCAGGCTCCTCTGTCCATGGGATTCTCCAGGCAAGAATACTGGAGTGTGTTGCCATTGCCTTCTCCAGGGGATCTTCCCAACCCAGGAATTGAACCCAGGTCTCCTGCATTGCAGGAAGATGATTTACCAACTGAACTTACTTGATTAAAATCTAACATCTTGCTGGTTGCTTTATTTTTGTTCCTTTTCTTTTTTCTGTCTGCCTTTGTATTAATTTTTCATTTTATGATTCCCTTTTATTCCTATTGACTTCTTACTCTTACCTTATAAAGCATTTGTCTAGTGATTACCTTGAGTTTAGAATTTGATGAGCACCCAGTTGGGTTGCTAAAGAAAAGTCTGAATGGGGTATTAACTCATGTTGTGTTTGTATTTCCCAGAGGTTCTGTATTCTCCTAATTGCCTCTATTCAGTATTTATAGTTTGTTGAAATTTTTAGGAGATTTTATCTTACTGTCTGTATGGGACCTGATGTTTCTTTTGTGTTCTGCTGTAGGTGAGCTGGTGATGGCATCTTCTACTTCTTGGGGGAGGATGCCTTTTCTTAGATTTAGTGCTATTCAGTCATCCTGTGACCTCAGCTCTGATGGTTTCAAGAAAAAGTTCTATTTTTGTAGTTTATCTGCTTTTTTCTTTTGTTCTTGAAATGAGCATCACTTTTGCTAGCTTTTCATATCCTAGGCAGTAGAAATCATCATCCACGTTCTTGAGAAACAAATTCAGATTTTAATTTGTCATAAAGTATGCACTTTTTTGAGGTAACCATAGAAGTAAGGTTTAATGCAAAAACATTACCAAAACCCCATAATTGAAGTGAAAGTTGCTCAGTCGTGTCCAACTCTTTGACACCCCATGGACTACAGTCCATGCAATTCTCTAGGCCAAAATATTGGAGTGGGTAGCCTTTCCCTTCTCCAGGGGATCTTCCCAACCCAGGGATCGAACCCAGATCTTCTGCTTTGCAGGCAGATTCTTTACCATCTGAGGCACTGGGGAAGCCCAAGAATACTGGAGTGGGTAGCCTATCCTTTCAGTGGATCTTCCCAGCCCAGGAATCAAATTGGGGTCTCCTGCATTGCAGGTGGATTCTTTACCAACTGAGCTATCAGGAAAGCCCCCCAACCCCATAAATAGTTGTAAACTTATTCTATACAGTGAATGACAGATTCAGAGTATTTCTGCCAAGATCGCTCAGTTTCTGTTTTGGTGTATGTTTCGGAAGTATCTGATCCGTCATTTCCTTTGTTTCCTACTGGCTCTGTTGATTGGAGTCCTGAAGACTTCTTGCAGTTGGTAAACTGTTGCCATTCTTGGTTGGTGCATCACGTGACTGGCAGGAGCACAGCATCAAGTACTTCTCATTCCTGAGATGGGAAGAAAGAAGCTGTTTTTCTCAGAATGCACTTTGTGAGCACTTTTAAGGCTGTTCATGAATATGTTCAGTATTCTGCATCTGGAAAGAGAGGCAGGAAAAGGGTTATTGGTAGTCTTCTTTGGAGTTTAGAGAGAGAGAGAGAAGTGAAAGTCACTCAGTCATGTCCAATTCTTTGCAACCCCGTGGACTGTACAGTCCATGGAATTCTTTAGGACAGAATACTGGAGTGGTTAGCCTTTCCCTTCTCCAGGGGACCTTCCCAACCCAGGGATCAAACCCAGGTCTCATGCATTACAGGCAGATTCTTTACCAGCTGAGCCACCAGGGAAGCCCATCTGAGTGACTTTCACTTCACTTTGGGATTTAACCAAAAATAGTTATTTTAACTGTAGATTGGCCTTACTTGCATACTACTAGATGAGATTGTGCAGATGTTGGAATTATTAATAGAATGTGGAGATTTTGTTGTTGTTGTTTAGGCGCTAAGTCATGTCCAACTTTTTGCCACCTCATGGACTGCAGTACGCCAAGCTTGTCTGTCCTTCACAATCTCCCGAAGTTTGCTTAGATTCATATGCATTGAGTTGGTGATGCTATCTAACCGTCCCATCTTCTACTGCTTCCTTCTTCTTTTGCCTTCAGTCTTTTTCAGCATCAGGGTCTTTTCCAATGAGTGAGCCCTTCGCATCAGTTGGCCAAAGTATTGGAGCATCAGCAACAACCCTTCTGATGAATATTCAGGGTTGATTTCCTTTAGGATTGACTGGTTTGATCTTGCAGTCCAAGGGACTCTCAAGAGTCTTCTACAGTACCACAATTCAAAAACAGCAATTATTTAGTACTTAGCCTTCTTTATGGTCCAACTTTCACATCTGTACATGACTACTGGAAAAGCAATAGCTTTTACTATAAGGACCTTTATTGGCAAAGTGATGTCTCTGCTTTTTAACATGCTGTCTAGGTTTGTCATGTCTTTCCTCCCAAGGAGCAAGCTTCTTTTAATTCCATGGCTGTGGTCACCATCTGCAGTGATTTTGGAGCCCAAGAAAATAAAATGTGTCACTTCTTCCACTTTTCCCCCATCTATTTGCCATGAAGTGATGGGACCAGATGCCGTGATTTAATTTTTTTTGAATGTTGAGTTTCAGGCCAGGTTTTTCACTCTCCTCTTTCAGCCTCATCGAGAGGCTCTTCATTTCCTCTTTGCTTTCTGACATTAGAGTGGTATTATCTGCATATCTGAGGTTGTTGATATTTCTCCTTGCAGTCTTGATTACAGCTTGTGCTTCATCCAACCAAGCATTTCCCATGATGGACTCTGCATATAAGTTAAATAAGCAGGGTGACAATATTCAGCCTTGACGTACTCCTTTTCCTATTTGGAACCAGTCTGTTGTTCCATGTCCAGTTCTAACTGTTGCTTCCTGACCTGCATATAGGTTTCTCAGGAGACAGGTTAAGTTGACTAAAGCATAATTTATTTGTATGTAGCTATAGGTATGACCTAAATCAAATATCTTATGATTATACAGTGGAAGTGACAAATAGATTCAGTGGATTATATGTGATAGACAAAGTGCCTGAAGAACTATGGATGGAGGTTTGGGACATTGTACAAGAGGCAGTGATCAAGACCATCCCCAAGAAAAAGAAATTCAAAAAGGCAAAATGGTTATCTGACGAGGCCTTACAAATAGCTGAGAAAAGAAGGGAAGCTAAAGGCAAAGGAGAAAAGGAAAGACACATCTATTTGAATGCAGAGTTCCAAAGAATAGCAAGGAGAATTAAAAAAGCCTTCCTCAGTGACCAGTGCAAAGAAATAGAGGAAAACAATAGAATGGGAAAGACTCGAGATCGCTTCAAGAAAATTAGAGATACCAAGGGAACATTTCAAGCAAAGATGGGCACAATAAAGGACAGAAATGATATGGACCTAATAGAAGCAGAAGATATGAGGAAGAGGTGGCAAGAATACACAGGAGAACTATATAAAAATATCTTCATGACCTAGATAAACATGATGGTGTGATCACTCTCGTAGAGCCAGACATCCTGGAATGCAAAGTCAAATGGGCCTTAGGAAGCATCAGTAAGAACAAAGCTATTGGGGGTGATGGAATTACAGTTGAGCTATTTCAGATCCTAAAAGATAGTGCTGTGAAAGTGCTACACTCAATATGCCAGCAAATTTGGAATACTCAGCAGTGGCCACAGGACTGGAAAAAGTCAATTTTCATTCCAGTCCCAAAGAAAGGCAATGCCAAAGAATGTTTAAACTATGGCACAATTGCACTCATCTCATCCACTAGCAAAGTAGTGCTCAAAATTCTCCAAACCAGGCTTCAACAGTACATGAACTGTGAACTTCCAGATGTTCAAGCTGGATTTAGAAAAGGCAGAGGAACTAAAGATCAAATTTCCAACATCCGTTGGAACATTGAAAAAGCAAGAGAGTTCCAGAAAAACATCTATATCTGCTTTATTGACTATGCGAAACCCTTTGACTGTGTGGATTGCAACAAACTGTGGAAAATTCTTCAAGAGATAGGAATACCAGACCACCTGACCTGCCTCCTGAGAAATCCGTATGCAGGTCAAGACACAACAGAACCAGATATGGAACAACAGACTGGGTCCAAATTGGGAAAGGAGTACATCAAGGCTGTATATTGTCACCCTGCTTATTTAACTTATACGCAGAGTACATCATGAGAAATGCTGGGCTGGATGAAGCACAAACTGGAATCAAGATGCAGGGAGAAATATCAATAACCTCAGATATGCAGATGACAGCACCCTTATGGCAGAAAGTGAAGAAGAACTAAAAATCCTCTTGATGAAAGTGAAAGAGGAGAGTGAGAAACTTGGCTTAAAACTAAACATTCAGAAAACTAAGATCATGGCATCCAGTTCTATCACGTCATGGCAAATAGATGGGCAAACAATGGAAACAATGACAGACTTTATTTTTGGGGGCTCCAAAATCACTGCAGATGGTGACTGCAGCCATGAAATTAAAAGACCCTTGCTCTTTGGAAGGAAAGTTATGACCAACCTAGACAGCATATTAAAGCAGAGACATTGCTTTGCCAACAAAGGTCTGTCTAGTCAAAGCTGTGGTTTTTCCAGTAGTTATGAGAGTTGGACTATAAAGAAAGCTGAGTTCCAAAGATTTGATGGTTTTGAAGTATGGTGTTGGAGAAGACTCTTGAGAGTCCCTTGGACTGCAAGGAGATCCAACCAGTAAATCCTAAAGGAAAATCAGTCCTGAATATTCATTGGAAGGACTGATGTTGAAGCTGAAACGCCAATACTTTGGCCACTTAATGGGGAGAACTGACTCATTGGAAAGGACCCTGATGCTGGGAAAGATTGAAGGCGGGAGGAGAAGGGGATGACAGAGGATGAGATGGTTGGATGACATTACCGACGAATGGACATGAGTTTGAGTAAGCTCTGGGAATTTGTGATGGACAGGGAAACCTGGCATGTTTCAGTCCATGGGGTCACAAAGAGTTCGATATGACTGAGCTACTGAACTGAACTGAAGTGTTGATAATACTATATTAAAGATGAAATTTCTTAGATTTCTTCAATGTCATGTTATATAGTATATTGGACATATCATGACATTTCTTAATAATGTCATGGTATGTTGTTTATAAGAATAGAGGTTTAAACTGAAATAGTTCTGGTTAATTTGGGACTCTATTCACTGGATGGCATCACTGACTCGCTGGATGGCATCACTGACTCGATGGATGTGAATCTGAGTGAACTCTGGGAGTTGGTGATGGACAGGGAGGCCTGGCGTGCTGCGATTCATGGGGTCGCAAAGATCGGACACTACTGAGCAACTGAACTGAACTGATATATACTTGCTGGTTATATATTTTTGTCATATTAACTTCACAAATCATTAAAATGTAGGGCTTGTAATTTCCAATAAAATAAAGATTGGCAATGGTTCTAAATGTCATATTCATATTTATTGCCTTCCTGCAGTCTCTCTTATATGGATATGCTCTTGTGTGTGTGTGTTATTTGCTCAGTCATGTCCGACTCTTTGTGACCCCATGGACTGAGTCCGCCAATTTCCTCTGAACATGGGATTCTCCAGGCATGAATACTAGAGTGGGTTCCTTTTTCCTTCTCCAGGGGATTTCCCAAAGTAGAGATTGAACCCTGGTCTCCTGCATTGCAGGCAGATTCTTTACTATCTGAACCACCAGGTAAGTCATGGTTGTGCTGTTGGTAAAATGCAAATCCAGCAGATGTCTGCAGCTTCTCTATCTTTGTTGGGCAGTTTTTGCCTGAAAAGTATTCCTATCCTTGAGTTTTATTCAGTCTTTATTTTATTTAAAAATTTTTTTTATTTATTTATCTGTGCCAAGTCTTAGTTGCAGTATGTGGGATCTATTCCCTGACCAGGGATTGAGCTCAGCGCACCTGCATTGGGAGTGTGGAGTCTTAGCCAGTGAACCACCAGGGAAGTCCCTATTCAGTCTTTAGAAAGAGATGAGAGACCATTTCCTCTAACGGGGCTTCCCTAGTACCCTTACGTAGAATTAAATACTATATTTCCTGGTCTACTTGTAAATATTCTGTTAATGCTCCATCTATCACATTCTGTTACAAAATATTTGTTATAGATCAGCTTCCTCTTTTAAACCTGAGTTCCTTGAGGACACAAAACATGTCTCATTTATCTTTATATGCTGGTACTTAAAAGAAACCTTGGACATGATAGATACCCAGTGACCATTATTTAATTGCATTATGTTGGTCATTTGGATGGTTCTGCCTAAAATGTTAAAAAATATTATTTGTATCTTACTAAATTTGATAGGTGTTCACTTTTTTTTTCTCATAATGGAAGACTGATATAGTACCATGTTCAGAATCAAAATATATTGTCTAAAAAGATCTGTTGTTATTTAAAATATCAATAAGAAAGCTGTGACCTGCCAGTGTTTTGGTATAAATATAAGAGATTTGGGGTTTTATGGATAGGTATATTTGTTAGGTTCATGACATTGTACAGGAGACAGGGATCAAGACCATCCCCATGGGAAAAAAAAATGCAAAAAAGCAAAATGGCTGTCTGGGGAGGCCTTACAGATAGCTGTGAAAAGAAGAGAAGCGAAAAGCAAAGAAAAGGAAAGATATAAGCATCTGAATGCAGACTTCCAAAGAATAGCAAGAAGAGATAGGAAAGCCTTCCTCAGCAATCAATGCAAAGAAATAGAGGAAAACAACAGAATGGGAAAGACTAGAGATCTCTTCAAGAAAATTAGAGATACCAAGGGAACATTTCATGCAAAGATAGGCTCGATAAAGGACAGAAATGGTATGGACCTAACAGAAACAGAAGATATTAAGAAGAGATGGCAAAAACACACAGAACAACTGTACAAAAAAGATCTTCACGACCAAGATAATCATGATGGTGTGATCACTGACCTAGAGCCAGACATCCTGGAATGTGAAGTCAAGTGGGCCTTAGGGAAGCATCACTACGAACAAAGCTAGTGGAGGTGATGGAATTCCAGTTGAGGTATTTCAAATCCTGAAAGATGATGCTGTGAAAGTGCTGCACTCAATATGCCAGCAAATTTGGAATACTCAGCAGTGGCCACAGGACTGGAAAAGGTCAGTTTTCATTCCAATCCCAAAGAAAGGCAATACCAAAGAATGCTCAAACTACTGCACAATTGCACTCATCTCACACACTAGTAAAGTAATGCTCAAAATTCTCCAAGCCAGGCTTCAGCAGTACGTGAACTGTGAACTTCCAGATGTTCAAGCTGGTTTTAGAAAAGGCAGAGGAACCAGAGATCAAATTCCCAACATCTGCCTGATCATTGAAAAAGCCAGAGAGTTCCAGAAAAACATCTATATCTGCTTTATTGACTATGCCAAAGCCTTTGACTGTGTGGATCGCAATAAACTGTGGAAAATTCTGAAAGAGATGGGCATACCAGACCACTGGACCTGTCTCTTGAGAAACCTGTATGCAGGTCAGGAAGCAACAGTTAGAACTGGACATGGAACAACAGACTGGTTCCAAATGGGAAAAGGAGTACGTCAAGGCTGTATATTGTCACCCTGCTTCTTTAACTTGTATGCAGAGTACATCATGAGAAACGCTGGGCTGGAAGAAGCACAAGCTGGAATCAAGATTGCTAGGAGAAATATCAATAACTTTAGATATGCAGATGACACCACCCTTATGGCAGAAAGTGAAGAGGAACTCAAAAGCCTCTTGATGAAAGTGAAAGAGGAGAGTGCAAAAGTTGGCTTAAAGCTCAACATTCAGAAAACAAAGATCATGGCATTCCGTCCCATCACTTCATGGGAAATAGATGGGGAAACAGTGGAAACAGTGTCGGACTTTATTTTTCTGGGCTCCAAAATCACTGCAGATGGTGACTGCAGCCGTGAAATTAAAAGACTCTTACTCCTTGGAAGGAAAGTTTTGACCAACCTCGATAGCATATTCAAAAGCAGAGACATTAGTTTGCCAACAAAGGTCTGTGTAGTCATGGCTATGGTATTTCCAGTAGTCACATATGGAAGTGAGAGTTGGACAGTGAAGAAAGCTGAACACCAAAGAATTGATGCTTTTGAACTGTGGTGTTGGAGAACACTCTTGAGAGACCCTTGGACTGCAAGGAGATCCAATCAGTCCATCCTAAAAGAGATCAGTGCTGGGATTTCTTTGGAAGGAATGATGCTAAAAAGCTGAAACTCTAGTACTTTGGCCACCTCATGTGAAGTGTTGACTCATTGGAAAAGACTCTGATGCTGGGTGGGCTTGGGGGCAGGAGGACAAGGGGACAACAGAGAATGAGATGGCTGGATGGCATCACTGACTCGATGGATATGAGTTTTAGTGAACTCCGGGAGTTGGTGATGGACAGGGTGGCCTGGCGTGCTGCGATTCATGGGGTCGCAAAGAGTCGGACACTACTGAACGACTGAACTGAATATTTGTTAAATTAAGTTCTGATATGGTAATCCTCAGTTATACCTTTAAGCATTTTACAAACATGTTTGGAAATGTAGCTTTTGAGTAAAGGAAATAAAGTATTGTATTTATCTGACACCTCAGCTCAGATGGTAAAGAATCTTCCTGCAAAGTTGGAGACTCAGGTTCAATCTTTGGGTTGGGGAGATCCCTTGGAGAAGGGAATGGCTACCCACTCCAGTATTCTTGCCTGGAGCTTCCAATGGACAGGGGAGCCTGGCGTGCTACAGTCTATGAGGTCTCAAAGAGTCAGAAATGACTGAGCAACTTTCACTGAAACTCTTCAGGAAGTTAAAAACATGATTGCAATATTTCTGTTTTCTATTGGTTTCATTTGTCTTTTAGGGCATGAAGAAGATTAATTTAACTTGATTAATCAGTGGCTAATTAAAGAGTTTGTGAATTCTCTGGGTTCTTTTCTAGATGTAGTTGATTATGAAATTGAAAGATTATTTAATATTATATTTTAACTTCTTAATTCTTTTTTCTTCCTACCCAGTGTAGTGACTATGACTTGGAATTTGGAACTGAGTGTTTGCATTTGGCTCTAAAATACAGTCATATCAAAGCAAAACTTGTGGAAGGATCCCCTGACCTCTGGAAGGTAAGGAAGTTGGTGCTTAGCTCTGTGTTGATGTGTCATTCCTGAAGATATACTCTGCAAGTACTGACACTTTCCAGGTGCTTTAGAAAATAGAGAAGTTTAAAAACATTTGGCTTCATATTGAAACAGTATTTCCAGGAATAAAAGTATGTGTGTACATATACATTAAAGGTGTTAAGAGTCTCAGTGGGTTTTCTGATCCATCGAATTATGGTATCATTTCTGTTGCTCAGTTGCAAGAAAATTCATGTTGGGATAGTTTACTCAAACAGGTCCCATTTAGCCAGTAAGATTGTTTTGTTCACAATTTTTGTGTATGTTCTTGGTGTGTAATGTTTTATTGTGTAGCCTTACTCTCAGCTGGATCGAGGGCGCCACTCTGCTTCTCACAGCAACAACATTTCCTCTCAGTCCCTAGGATGGTAGCTCCAACTTAATGTGTTATTGAAACACATATCTGCAGTAGTTTTGACCCAGTAGGCTTGGTGCCTGGAAGAACTCACCACCTCCAAGAGGCATTGTGCTCTTTCCCGTGGTCAGGCTTGACTGATTTCATGACAGACTTCTTTCTTTAGGAGGAGTGAAGTGGTTGTAGCATTATCATACTGCGTGTTCCTGTTGAGGCTGGAGTGCTTTACAGCGTGACTCTCCTGTGTTTCATTGGGTAGAAATGTGGTAAACTGAACAGTGTATTCTGAAATAGAATTGTAGGGTCATATCATAATTTTGAATAAGTACTGCTCCTTTGGAAATATTGGATGAAATCTTTATAAAGCATCCATCTAAATCTGGCTAGTAAACATTCATCCTAATTCTGAGCTAATATGAATCCAAAAGCATATTTCTTCATTGACATAAAAACAAAAAGAAGCCCTATGTGTTAGGTATTTTGTACAATCATGTGATGGGCCTTGCTACGGGCTAAGATTGTCTCATACTATTTAAATTGTTACAAGATTACAGGATATTGACATGCCTGATTTATTGCCTGGTAGAGAGAATTAATGCAGTATTATTGCTCTTTTAAGAGTTTCCAAATGTCATTAATCCATTAGGTCAATATTTTATTCTTTTTGTTTATTTTTTTTTCTATATATGACAGATGGTGATACACATATTCATTGGGAGGATTAGGGTAATTACCAATTAGGTGTTTTGTGAAAGATCCTGACTCACATCACTATGCTATGCTAAGTCACTTTAGTCGTGTCCGACTCTGTGCGACCCCATGGACGGCAGCCCACCAGGCTCCCCCGTCCCTGGGATTCTCCAGGCAAGAACACTGGAGTGGGTTGCCATTTCCTTCTCCAATGCATGAAAGTGAAAGGTGAAAGTGAAGTCGCTCAGGCATGTCTGACTCTTCGCGACCCCATGGACTGCAGCCCACCAGGCTCCTCCGTGCATGGGATTTTCCAGGCAGGAGTGCTGGAGTGGGGTGCCATTGCCTTCTCCGACTCACATCACTACAGATCTGCTAAACTTAATTTACAGGCTATGTTAAAAATAAATAAATGAAACCTCAAGACATTTATTGCTACTAACATATCAACACCCTCTGGCCTCTTTGCTCATTTTTTTGAGGGGGCTGTGTTATTATCTGTTTCTCATGGGTATTCCGAGCCTTCTTTAAATGTGTGAAGCACCCTCAGGTCTTCAGGTACAAAGAGGGCTCTTTGAATCTTCCACTTGAACTCCACAGATATACTTCAGTGTCTTTTGCATTAAATCTCAAATTTCACTGCTTCCACCAGCAACACAGAGCACAGTTTTAGTCCTCACACCTTGGAGCTTGCTTCCGTTGTATGTGAGACAAATGTCAGTGTACTGAGTGGAAGCTGGCCTTTCCAAGTGCTTCTCTTCATTCCCTTGCTGAGTCATTTCACACATGGTGCTGGGGGTTGAATTGTGTCCCACTGCCCCCTAGAAGTGACTCATTAGAAACGACCCTGATGATGGGGAAGACTGAGGGCCGAAGGAGGAGGGGGTGACAGATCATGAGATGGTTGGTGGCATCACTGATTGAGGGGACCTGAGTTTGAGCAAGCTCTGGGAGTTGATGATGGACAGGGAAGCCTGGTGTGCTGCAGTCCCTGGGATTGCAAAGAATTGGACATGACTGAGCAACTGAACTGATAGCCAATAGGAAAATGTAGACAAAAAAAAAAATTCAAATTTTAGGGGAATTTGCCGGCAGTCTTGTGGTTAGGACTCCACACCACTGTCACTGCTGAGGGTGCAGGTTCAACCCCTAATTGAGGAACTAAGATCCTGCAAGCCTTGCAGTGCAGCCAAAAAAAAAAAGAATTTTAGCTGTCTTTCGTTATATAGTTTCTTTTTGAATGTTAGTATAGTACCCAAGGACCTTTGGGTAGTAATACATATATTTTATTCTTAAGGCTGATTTCAATGCATAAGTGTTGTTTTACAAGTATGCTAGAAAAGTCATTTTAGTATTTGAGACCAAGTTTTCTTTATTTAAAAAACCCCATTGTTAAGATAGATTTATTTGAAAAAAAGAATAAAGCACTTTCACAATTATTCTGTGTAAATTTGGAATGCAGTTATATTCCTCAAAGAAAGCAGGAAGGAATGAAAAATCAGCTATAGTAATTAGGCATCTTTCCATTAATTACTGTTTTGAGTTTCCCTTACATAGCAGACAGTTAAAGGGAATAAAAGCCTTTTCTCATCTAAATTGCAAATATTGAGTGCTGATTTCAGCTGTCTAGTTAACTTTGGGTTTTCATGGAAACAAATATATTTTATTCACTTCTTCTAAGAAAAGTGTATCCCTAAAACGTCGATTCTGCAGGTTGAGTTTTGCTCAGTGTTCATTGCTCTATTGCGGCCCTTAGAACAGGACCTCTGATGCGGCAGTATTTGAGACATATTTACTGAATGAGTGAATGAGGTCAGTGCAGTCTTTCGTTTGGTAAAATGCATAGTCTGAAGCTCTAAGTGTCTGTTTACCACTTTTTTCCCCCCAGATAATAGAGCTATATTTTGGATCAGTAACTGTAGTACTGGTTTTGGTTGGCATTGCTTCTTTTAGAGATAATTTAACAATGTCATACTTGATTTTAATAGATTGGCTGACTGCTTGAGGAAATTTCCATTTGTCATACAAGTCAGCTACTACATTAGTTCTGAGTTGTAAGATATAGATTTTGGGCCAGGGTGGTTTACCTGCCAGGATCTAGGCATAGCAGGGAAACCTATTGGGGTGAAAGTGCCGTGAACCACTTAGCTGAACAGTTTTTTGCACAAGTTTAGTTTGGAGATAATCTGGAGAAAAATTGTCCCAATTATCGATATGGAAAGGTATTAATTATTTCTCAAAGTTGGTTTTGAGACACTGGCATCATAATCATCTGAGCACTTGAATGATAAGCTCCTAAGACCTTAGAGTACTTACTAAGAGATTTTATTATTTACTCTCTTCTTCAGTTCTATGATGAAGGAAAAGCAGTTCTACAGTGCAATGCATCTGACATGTTCTGTACCTGAGCTCACTGCATGTGGTCTGAGAACTATCTGCTGTAGGACCATGGCAGGGTATATAACAAGGAATAGGTTATAATTGCAAAGAGGCTGTATGTTCTTAAGCAAAGATCATGATTGTTCTTACATTCATGATGGTAGCCTCCAGGCTGTCTGTCAGTCATGTATTAGTAAAAATATTAAAAAGGTGAGCCTTATCTGATGGTACACAGATAAACTCAATTCAGAAGACCCTCACTGTGAACTGGTCTTTGAGAATCATCTCATTTCAACTGAACATGCAATTTGGTAATTTTCAAATATATTCTTTTCCTTATTTCCTCCCACAAAAAACCTTACTATTAAATAATAATTCTAATACTTGTATGTAAATGCTACCACATTTTCTTTGATATGATACTTGTATTAATAAAACTTTGGTAACAACTGCCACACAGCATCTTAATTTACTTAAAGATTTAAAAACAGATATTCAAGCATTTGTGGAAGCAAAATATATTTTTTTCTGAATAAACTGATGTTGTTATAATTTGAAACTTGTCAGTGTTGTGTGTTTATGGTTTCTCCAAAATCAAGAATTTCCTTGGGGGCATTATTTTATTGCTTTAACATTCCTTTCTTCTCTGTTAAATCTAATGAAGTTTATCTGTCCTCTAGGTGACCTACAAACGAGATCTGTATGCAGCTGAATCGATTATTAAGGGTATGTTTGGCCTTGTGACTGTCAGTTCCTGTGTTTCAAAACCGTAAGCCAGTTCAGAATTTCTCATGACATTTTAAAGCCCTAACTTCTCAGAAGTATAAATCTTGTAGACCAGGGAGGTCTGTGATTTGTTTTTTTTGAAAAATAATTACCTTTATTTTATTTCCTACTTTGAAATATCACTTATTATGACTTATGTTGGGGCTTCCCTGGTAATCAGACAGTAAAGAATCTGCCTGCGATGTGGGAGACCTGGGTTCAGTCCCTGGGTTGGGAAGATCCCCTGGAGAAGGAAATGACAACCCTCCCCAGTATTCTTGCCTGGAGAATTCCATAGACAGAGGAGCCTGCCGGGTGGCAGTCCGTGGGGTCGCAGAGTCGGACATGACTAAGCGACTATCATACATGCTTTATGTTACATTGGTTTAACTTTTATGAAGGAAATATTTTATTAATCTGAGAAAAGTAGGTGACATTGACATTTTAGAAGTGAAAACTGACATTTTAATTTGTAAATGTATTTTGTTTTTATTCAGAAAACTATCTCCTCTCAACACTTGCCGACACATTACATTAGACAGCATCTTTTGCCTGAAAAAAAATTTTCTGAAAAAGAGAAATTGGTCTGAATGATCTTTAGTTCCGTTTAGTTTTGACAATGACTTTGATTTTGCTTTGTGATTTTGGGTATTATATATGTAATAATCCTTTTCTCATTTTTTTCATCTCTCTTAAGAGCTCAACTGTACAGAAGTGGTTTATTTCATAATCAATAAATATTTATTAAATGTGCTTGACACTGTGCTAGGAATGTAATGATGATGCACGAGATGCGTTCATTCTGTATTTTTGCAGCCGCCACAGTTTACATCACAATTTCTGAACCTTGGCATTATTGGCGTCTTGGGCCAGGTACTTCTTTGTTCAGGGAACTGTGTTTGGCATCATAGTAGTCGCATGATCTCTACTTAATAGGTGCCGGTGGCACTCTGCCCTCCCTCCCTTCCCCCGCTGTGACCATCAGTTGTCTCTGGACAGCACTCTTGTTGTTGTGTATGAGTGTATATGATCCTAGCCAAAATCAGAGGCGCCCGCCCCCAATACTGAAGCAAGTGTGGTACTTTACAATCTGTTTGTAATTTACTCCTTCAAAACTAGATTAAGGACAGAATGATGTACTCAGATACTGACTGAGATGTGACCTTGATTGAAGTTGGGGGAAAAAAAAAACAAAACAAAACACTGAGTGGGAATTGTGAATGCAACATTTTTTAAAAAATCTTATTTTATGCAAAGCCTGTTCAGCAATCATCTGGCTTCACATTCAGAAAACTGAAATCTCTTCTCTGTGTGTGACATTCTGTATTTGTATTTTATCTTTATATTTTTTTGTGCTTTGACAGTATTGTGTTTCAAACTATTAATATAATGATTTGGGCATCTGTGTGTATGCAAACAGATGATCTATAGCTATAAATCAAAATGTTGACACATATTTACATATGAGTCAGGCAATGTATAAACATGACTCTGGAGAAGATGCCTAAACCGTGATGTAGTTGGTTATGTTCTCAACAGACGGAAATTAAAAACTTAGTTTGGTTTCTTTGCAAAGTCTTCTCTCTAGTACCTAGGTAAAATGGAACTGATCTATTTTGCAAAAAGTTGGTAAATGGTTCAGTGAGGATTCTACATATTTCAATACTTTGCCTATAAATTATTAATATCAAGAGCAGGCTTTATCATATAAAAGCCTACATTTTAAGTATAATCGCAGGGGCTTTAGTTTTGGAAATTGTTTGCAGAGAGAAATTGTTTTATTTAGTTAACATGTTCTAGTATTCTACTTTTCCACTTACTTGTCTCCTGAGAAACCTGTATGCGGTCATAAAGCAACAGTTAGAACCAGACATGGAACAATGGACTGGTTCAGAATTCGAAAGGGAGTACGTTAAGGCTATATATTATCACCCTGCTTATTTAACTTATATTCAGAGTGCACCATGCAAAATGCCAGGCTGGATGAATCACAAGCAGGGATCAAGATTGCAGGGAGAAATATCCATAATGTAAGATATGCAGATAATACCACCTTAATGGTAGAAGTGAGGAAGAACTAAAGAGCCTCTTGATGAGGGTGAAAGAGGAGAGTGAAAAAGCTGACTTAAAACTCAACATTCAAAAATCTAAGATCATGGCATCTGGCCCCATCAGTTCAGTTCAGTTCCGTTTGGTCGCTTGGTCATGTCCGACTCTTTGTGACCCCATGAACCACAGCACGCCAGGCCTCCCTGTCCGTCACCAGCTCCCGGAGTCCACCCAAACCCATGTCCATTGAGTTGGTGATGCCATCCAACCATCTCATTCTCTGTCGTCCCCTTCTCCTCCTGCCATCAATCTTTCCCAGCATCAGGGTCTTTTCCAATGACTCAGCTCTTTGCATCAGGTGGCCAACACTTCATGGCAAATAGAAGGGGGAAAAGTGGAAGCACTGACAGATTTTATTTTCTTGGGCTCCAAAATCACTGAAGATAGTGACTGCAGCCATGAAATCAAAAGACACTTACTCCTTGGAAGGAAAGCTATGACAAACCTACACAGCATATTCAAAAACAGAGACATCACCTTACTGACAAAGATCTGTCTAGTCAAAGCTATGGTTTTTCCAGTAGCCATGTATCGATGTGAAAGTTTGACCATAAAGAAAGCTGAGCACCAAAGAATTGATGATTTTGAATTGCGTTGAAGAAGACTCTTGAGAGTCCCTTTGACAGCAAGGGGATCACACTAGCCTATCCTAAAGGAAATCAACCCTGAATATTCATTGGAAGGACTGATGCTGAAGCTTCAATACTTTGGCCACCTGATGCAAAGAACCGATTCATTGGAAAAGACCCTGATCTTGGGAAAAATTGAGGGTAGGAGAAGGGGATGACAGAGGATGAGATGGTTGTACGGCATCACTGACTCAACGGACATGAGTTTGAGCAAACTCAGGGAGATAGTGAAGGACAAGGAAGCCTGGCATGCTGCAGTCCATGGAGCCACAGAGAGTCAGACCCGACTTAACAACTGAATGACAATTCTCAGAGAAATTAATCTGCCTGTATGTAAACAGATAATTTAGAGATTTACTGAAATCTTCAAATTGTGATTTATAGCAAGTCTCAGAATCTGACTTATTTTCTGTTATTAGAGAAGTTTTTTTTTTAAGCTTAATTTATTTTACTGTCAGTGTATTTATATGGATTTCCATTTATAGTGAACTGTTCAATAATAAGAAACATATATAAGTAGTACTCTCACATTTCTTTTACAGTCTTTGACAGCATAACATTGAAAAATGTATAGTGAATCACAAATTTACTTTTATTCAAAGCAAAGCATTTTTGATACTCCTTCTGAGGTATAGAATTGGATTTGGTCATTGTTCTTTAATTTTAACTCTCTTAGGGTTCTATTGTGTGTGAAATTTAAAATATAAACTTTTCTAGGGATTAGTGTGGTTAATAGGTAGATTTGACTGATAAGTTTGTAAACAGCCATTTAAAGAGATACTGTACTTTTGTCACACAAGCTGGCTGAGCCCCCCCAAGCCTGCTCTACCTGCTCAGACCTACTCAGACTATTAAAGTGATTACAGCAGTAACATACTTTATCTAGATTTGCATATATCAGTCAAATAGTCCCAAACCTACATTTGATTGAATAGACTGACCATATCATGGCAAAAGTTTCAATAGGCTAAAATTTTCTAAGATGGAAAGCCCCTAAAGGATTTCTAACTAAAATATTGCATTTATTTTCTACCATCATCCTTGCTATCATCTTTTAATATTTTTTAATTTTGTGGCTGGAGTGTTTTAAAAGTAATTGTGTTTTGTTCTCTCCTGATTATGATTATACAAACCCAAGTAAGCTAGTGCTATAAAGAGGCCTTATGGTGTTTTATATAAAAGTGGAAAGAATAGGTAAAATTGATAATCATTTAATTTTTAATGGACTTTAGTTAATATTACCTTAAATAGTAATATTCATATTTTTATGAACATTAATATCTATAAAATTCACGTCTTTTCCAAGTTATATAATGTTTTCCATTTGCTAACCACTGTATTTGAAAGGAACTTGATTTTTTGGTATTACAGTATCCCCTTTTCATTCAGAAATTTAGACTTTATTCTGAAAATAGATTTTTATTTTTAATATCATTGATCCAGGTGATTTCTTTCAATGTCAAGTATTTATGCACAATCAGCTACAAATCCCCATATGCCTGCTTTTTTATGTTTCATACAGTTTTATAAAGAAATCATACAAGTTGGCAAGAAATTGAACTCTTTTGTACTTAGAACATCCGCTGGATCATGGAAAAAGCAAGAGAGTTCCAGAAAAACATCTATTTCTGCTTTATTGACTATGCCAAAGCCTTTGACTGTGTGGATCACAATAAACTGTGGAAAATTCTGAAAGAGATGGGCATACCAGACCACCTGATCTGCCTCTTGAGAAATCTGTATGCAGGTCAGGAAGCAACAGTTAGAACTGGACATGGAACAACAGACTGGTTCCAAATAGGAAAAGTAGTACTTCAAGGCTGTATATTGTCACCCTGCTTCTTTAACTTGTATGCAGAGTACATCATGAGAAACGCTGGGCTGGAAGAAGCACAAGCTGCAATCAAGATTGCTGGGAGAAATATCAATAACCTCAGATATGCAGATGACACCACCCTTATGGCAGAAAGTGAAGAGGACCTAAAAAGCCTCTTGATGAAAGTGAAAGAGGAGAGTGAAAAAGTTGGCTTAAAGCTCAACATTCAGAAAACGAAGATCATGGCATCTGGTCCCATCACTTCATGGGAAATAGATGGGGAAACAGTGGAAACAGTGTCAGACTTTATTTTTTTGGGCTCCAAAATCACTGCAGATGGTGACTGCAGCCATGAAATTAAAAGACGCTTACTCCTTGGAAGGAAAGTTATGACCAACCTAGCTAGCATATTCAAAAGCAGAGACATTACTTTGCCAACAAAGGTCCATCCAGTCCAGGCTATGGTTTTTCCAGTGGTCATGTATGGATGTGAGAGTTGGACTGTGAAGAAGGCTGAGCGCTGAAGAATTGATGCTTTTGAACTGTGGTGTTGGAGAAAACTCTTGAGAGTCCCTTGGACTGCAGGGAGATCCAGCCAGTCCATTCTGAAGGAGATCAGCCCTGGGATTTCTTTGGAAGGACTGATGCTAAAGTTGAAACTCCAGTACTTTGGCCACCTCATGCGAAGACTTGACTCATTGGAAAAGACTCTGATGCTGGGAGGGATTGGGGGCAGGAGGAGAAGGGGATGACAGAGGATGAGATGGCTGGATGGCATCACTGACTCGATGGACATGAGTCTGAGTGAACTCCGGGAGTTGGTGATGGACAGGGAGGCCTCGCGTGCTGCGATTCATGGGGTCGCAAAGAGTCGGACATGACTGAGTGACTGAACTGAACTGATTGAAAGTAGCTAAATATACTTTTACGTTGGCTCTGGTGCTGAAAGGAATAGAATCAAATTACATGTGAATAAAACTGATTCAGTGTTACTGAGATTAGGAAAACGCATAGTTTCACATGTGTACTTTATGTATATGGAGAAACTAATGTTTTTGTTTTTAAGTGATTCTTTATTATTTTCATTTAAAATAATGACATTTCAAGTACATAGTTACTTTCAAGTCTTTTCAAGCAAATTGCAAAGAACTTCAGTTTTGTACTTCTGTGGTACATCCTCATCAGGTTTTTCTCGCTAAATAGTCAGTGATGATGCCATTTTATTATTAACCATGCTTTTTGGATAATGCAAAATGACAACTAAGATTTACATGAAAAGTGTAATTTTTGATGTGTCTGGCTTTTGACAATGATATTTAATTTTCCAAATTTTCACATTAATACCATAACTACTTTGTAAATAATACACTTTTTGTTCCTTACTGTCTTGAATAGTACTGTGACTGTATCTTATGTGAATCTGTAAGGACATTGGCGTCAAGCTTTAATTAGCAAGAACAAGAAGTCTGCAGTATGATTTAATAGCAGTTTGTTTTCCTTTGAACTTACTGGAAAAAATGTAAGTTGGAAAATTAATATTTGGGTGGAGATTAGAGAAAGTGAAGTTTGCTTTTTTGTTTAACTTTATAATTTCCTTAATTTGTTATTCAGTTCAGTTCAGTTGCTCAGTCATGTCTGACTCTTTGCGACCCCATGAATCACAGCACGCCACGCCTCCCTGTCCATCACCAACTCCTGGAGTTTACTCAAACTCATGTCCAGCCAGTCGGTGATGCCATCCAGCCATTGCATCCTCTGTCATCCTCTTCTCCTCTTGCCCCCAATCCCTCCCAGCATTAGAGTCTTTTCCAATGAGTCAGCTCTTCGCATGAGGTGGCCAAAGGACTGGAGTTTCAGCTTCAGCATCATTCCTTCCAAAGAACACCCAGGACTGATCTCCTTCAGAATGGACTGGCTGGATCTCCTTGCAGTCCAAGGGACTCTCAAGAGTCTTCTCTAACACCATAGTTCAAATGCATCAATTCTTCGGTGTTCAGCTTTCTTCACAGTCAAGCTCGGGCTAATTCAAGCATAAGCAAGTAAATCTGTCATATTCAAAATCTAAGGTCACAATGAGGTATTAAGTGACTAGCTAAATAAGACTTGATAACAGACAAAAGCCAGGCAGTTATGCTTAACTCTGATGTAGGTAGGAAAAAAAGTAATAAAAAATGGAAACATGATATTTGTGTTTTAATTAATAATACAATATATTTTATGTATATCCTGATGAGTCACTAGCCTTAGAAAATTGCATTTCCTTTAGATTTACTTCTCTTAATTAAGAAAGAATATATACTTTGAAAAGTATTGCATCATTTACTTGGAAAAAAGTAATATCCTTGCATGTGAAAATGTGCAAGAGATAAGATGTCACACGTCTGCTCTTTATTTTTAGAAGCAAGGTAGGAAACTTCATTTGATATTCAGTGACTCATTTAAAAATGTGGTTAAGATCTGATATAAAATGTCTTTAAAAAAACCTGCCTACATACCATTGTTCTCCAGGTAAAACATACACAGTTGACAAGAAAGCTAACTTTGAGCAGCCCGTTTTGACCTTTCACCGTGGGTCTCTGTGTTTTCCTTCGCCAGTCCGTATTTACTGTCCCTGTTGTCCACTTGTCCTGTAGTCATGACTTGGTGACTGCTTCTCCTTGCTGCCTGCCTCCTCCCTTTACTGTTCTAAACACTTCCTCTAGCAAGGTGTTCAGAGGAACCTCCAGCATCAGTGTACAGGTGGAACTGACATGGCTATTTCACTGCTTGGCAATGGTGATTCTGTTTAAGACTCCTTTAAAATTTTTCATATAAGACCAAAAATAGCCTCTAAGATTGGTTTTTGGTTCAGTGGACTGAACAGGAGAATAGAAAATGACTGCCCTCACTTTGAATGGATTAGGGCTTGACATCTTTTGGAAATGACTCTTTTTGGGTTTGATTTAGTTGTTTCTTACTTACATTTTGACTGAAGAGGTCAATATATTGGATAAAGCCTGATGGAAATCTTCATGTTAGATGTTTCTAAGAAAATTGAAGACTGACTTCTGGATCTTTTGTCTACTTGCTTATACAACTAAATCTAGTATTCTCTCTTCACCACTGTGTTTGAAATTTTTTTGTAAAATACAAACACCATTTTGACCACTTATGAGTCCCTATTCATGATTAACTAGTGGAAACATATGTCTAGGTATTCCTTACTCTTTATGAATGTGTCAGTGGGTTTGTCATACAGTAAACAGGATTGGTGGCTCAGTGGTAAAGAATCTGCCTGCCAATGCAAGAGATGTAGGTTTGATCCCTGGGTCAGGAAGATTTCCTGGAGAAGGAAGTGACAACCCACTCCAATATTCTTGTGTGGGAAATCCCATGGACAGAGGGGCCTGGCCTGCTACTTTCAGTGGGGTTGCAAAAAGAGTTGGACACGACTTAGAGACTGAACAACAATAACAGTAATGCAGGAAGCTGTGTATATTAAAGATTTTATGTATTACTGTTTTATGAATTTGAATGAAGACT
Source organism: Bubalus bubalis (assembly GCF_019923935.1). Taxonomy (NCBI): domain Eukaryota; kingdom Metazoa; phylum Chordata; class Mammalia; order Artiodactyla; family Bovidae; genus Bubalus; species Bubalus bubalis. The sequence continues at coordinate 24,460,455 of NC_059164.1, read as the reverse complement.
CCAAATTGCACTTGTTTTCTAACCCTTCAAGGAACACCTGATACTTTATATATACCAAGAGTTCTAATGCTCAAGAGCACTTAGAAGAATATTTAGAAGATGAGTATATTAAAAAGCAGAGACCTTACTTTGCCAACAAAAGTCCGTCTAGTCAAGGCTATGGTTTTCCAGTGGTCATATCCATATATGTGAGAGTTGGACTGTGAAGAAAGCTGAGCACCGAAGAATTGATGCTTTTGAACTGTGGTGTTAGAGAAGACTCTTGAGAGTCCCTTGGATTGCAAGGAGATCCAACCAGTCCATCCTAAAGGAGATCAGTCATGGGTGTTCATTGGAAGGACTGATGCTGAAGCTGAAACTCCAGTCCTTTGGCCACCTCATGTGAAGAGTTGACTCATTGGAAAAGACCCTGATGCTGGGAGGGATTGGGGGCAGGAGGAGAAGGGGACTACAGAGGATGAGATGGCTGGATGGCATCACTGACTCGATGGACATGAGTTTGGGTAAACTCGGGGAGTTGGTGATGGACAGGGAGCCCTGGCATGCTGCGATTCATGGGGTCGCAAAGAGTCGGACATGACTGAGTGGCTGAACTGAACTGAACTGATACGTCAAATTAGATCTTGGCCAGCTTTGTAAGCTTTGAGATTCATATTTTATGCCTCCTATATAGGAATTTAGTTAGAAAAGACATTGTGTATGAATACATTTTGTTAAACTGTATATCCTAACCAAAGGGGGCTAAGTTCTAGTTTGCAAAGCACATTAAATTAGTGGATTGAAAGCTTTGAAGATATTCTGCTGTACTTACAACTTGATTGAAACTTGAGAGAATTTCAAAAGAGTTTGATAAATGAAGCTGTGATACATTGAAAAATTGGGCAAAATACATTTGCCCAATTGCCCCAAAATTGGTAAAAATGCATTTATCAATTGGAATTGGGTAAATTCCAGATACCATGCTAGGAGTCCTTTGAAGCACCCCCAGGGTGGAGGGTTGCTGCTGCTGCTGCTGCTGCTAAGTCACTTCAGTTGTGTCCGACTCTGTGCGACCCATAGGTGGCAGCCCACCAGGCTTCCCCGTCCTTGGGATTCTCCAGGCAAGAATACTGGAGTGGGTTACCATTTCCTTCTCCAATGTATGAAAGTGAAAAGTGAAAGTGAATTTGCTCAGTCGTGTCCGACTCTTAGCGACCCCATGGACTGCAGCCCACCGGGCTCCTCTGTCCATGAGATTTGCCAGGCAACAGTACTGGAGTGGGGTGCCATCGCCTTCTCCGGGGTGAAGGGTTGGAAATGCATTAATGTTCTTCTCTGCTACTGTCAACTCCTGGGAAAGCAAAGAGATAAACAGAGGCAGAGTAGGATCCTTTGCTGGACGGACCTTTATGTCTTTTTTCACTTCTTCCTCTTGGAGTTAATGATATGTAGCTGTAGCATTGTAGGGTTCTGCACAAAGACAGCTGACCTTCTGAGCTGTTGTCTCTATATTATATCATTATGTGAAGTGAAAGTGAAGTGAATGTGAAAGTCGCTCAGTTGTGTCCGACTCTTTGTGACCCTATGGACTGTAGCCCTCCAGGCTCCTTTGTCCTTTGGATTCTCCAGGCAAGAATACTGGAGTGGGTAGCCATTCCCTTCTACAGGGGATCTTCTCGACCCAGGGGTTGAACCCAGGTCTTCTGCGTTGAAGTCAAATTCTTCACTGTCTGAGCCATCAGGGAAGCCCTTAAATCATTATGGGCTTTGATTAATGCTTACTTGGATTTGGTATTGACACTGTTGTCTTCTCTACTACATGTGACCTAGTGACCCAGCTGAGATTTTTATATTACTTTCTAAGTCTCTAAGCATCTGATTTGGGCTCCCCAGGTGACTCAGTGGTAAAGAATCTGCATGCCACTGCAGGAGACACAAGATATGCAGGTTTGATCCCTAGGTCTCCTAACCCAGGAAGATCCCCTGGAGTAGGAAATGGCAACCCACTCCAATATTCTTGCCTGGAAAATTTCATGGACGAAGACCCTGGTGGGCTACACTTCATGGGTTGCAAAGAATCAGACCCAGCTGAGCCACTGAGCACACATGTCCACAAGCATCTGATTTAGGGTTCCACTGTAGACTGTTAACTCTTGCCTAATTAAGTATGCACATGAGAGACAGTGTGACTTTGCTTTCAAAGTTTAAAGGTTTAGATGGTCTCTACTATTTTGGTATAAGGTGAACAATGTTGTTAAGCAGCTATCACCCAGAACGTGGTCTTGTTATGAGATTAGGGAGGCATGTGGCCAGGTATTTCATTTCTACCATGATTCATTGAGTTTAAGGTGGCATTGCTTGTAAGAAGCAATGTTACTTTTATACCATTGAGAAAGAAAAGTGCAGGCAAGGTTCTGGTTCTGGATGAGATGGAGCAAGATCACGCCCCTCTGTTGCTCCTATTGAATGACATTGTAAAACTTGGACAGAATACATAGAACAGCTGTTTCAGGCTTCAAAGTAAATAGTAAAGGTGGGTTAATGAATAAAACCTGAATATAAAGTGCTGCCTAACTGGCAGTGAATTATGTCACGGTCTTCTGTGTCTTGATCTGGGTCCAGGGTAGCCCAAAATCCAGAAGTGGCAGTTGGAGAGCACTGCCGAGGCAGAGCTCCGAGAAAAGAGAGTAGGAAAGGAATTTCTCAGTATTTGGGGAGTGAAGATATCTCCCCTTTCTTCTTTGCTCTTACTCAACAAGCATTTCAGTGCCACATGCAATCATATGGCAGTAGTAACACTGACAAAGGGAAAAATGGGGGCTCAGAGAAGTCTAAAATTCTAAGGGAAGTGAACATTTCTCTTTGATTAGAGTCACTGTGATTTTTTTTTTTTTTGATAGATACATGTTGCGTGTGTGTGTGTACGTTAGTCGCTCAGTCATGTCTCTTTGCAACCCCATGGACTGTAGCCTGTACATGTCATAGATTTATTCAAACCCATAGAACCATGGAAGATACAACAAAAACAGTGAACCACTAATGTAAACTATGAACTTCAGATGATTTTGTTATGTCCGTGCAGGTTCATCAACTGTAACAGATTTGCCATTCTCTGGTGGTTAGTTCGGAGAAGGCAATAGCACCCCACTCCAGTACTCTTGCCTGGAAAATCCCATGGGCGGAGGACCTGGTAGGCTGCAGTCCATGGGGTCGCACAGAGTCGGACATGACTGCGTGACCTTACTTTCACTTTTCCCTTTCATGCATTGGAGAAGGAAATGGCAACCCACTCCAGTGTTCTTGCCTGGAGAATCCCAGGGATGGGGGAACCTGGTGGGCTGCCGTCTATGGGGTCGCACAGAGTCGGACACAACTGAAGCGACTTAGCAGCAGCAGCAGCAGCAGCAGGTGGTTAGTTGATAATAGGAGATGCTATGCATGTGTGGGGCAGGGACTATATGGGAAATCATTAAATATACTTTTCCCTCAACTTTGCTTAAAAATACTTAAAATATTTTTTAGAAAACAGTATAATTAATCAAACTACATTAAATCAGTAATTACCACTGCTCTATGGATGGCTACCCCACTCCAGTACTCTTGCCTGGAAAATCCCATGGACAGAGGAGCCTGGTAGGCTGCAGACCATGGGGTCGCGAAGAGTCGGACATGACTGAGCGACTTCACTTCACTTTTCCCTTTCATGCATTGGAGAAGGAAATGGCAACCCACTCCAGTGTTCTTGCCTGGAGAATCCCAGGGACTGAGGAGTCTGGTGGACTGCCGTCTATGGGGTCGCACAGAGTCGGACACGACTGAAGCGACTTAGCAGCAGCAGCAGCATGGATGGCTACAATTAAGAATTTGCCTCCTAAATCACAAAATTTTAGAAATACTAAGTTATGAAAATGCTTCATGTATTACAGTTTTTATCAATTAGTTTGAATCATTGTATAGCATTAGAAGTATACAAGGAACTTAAAATGGTAAAGTGAAATTTCTGTAGCTCCCTTTCACAATGTAGAATTTCTATTCTACACATAACTTAATTATGTATTTTTTGCTTTTTTATTTTTTAAATTATGAAAATATGATAGTACATTTACAGGAGACTTGGAAAATACAGAACAAAGTTACATATAGTTCTGTATGTAAGATTGTTTAAGTAGATAAATTAAGATTTTTAGTTGTAGTTTCAATGTCAAACTCTCAGAAATTAATAGAAAGAATGTACAGAGAAGTAGAAGAATATATGCTGAAAAGCATTATGAACCAATTGAACATAATTAGGATTTATACAATTTTCACACAATAGTAAGATACAAATTCTATTCAAGTTCCCATAGACTATAAATTATGAGACACTGGAACATATCCAGAGACATAAAACTAGGTGCAAAAATTTCATGGTCTAAAGGTATTGAAATCATACAGAATCCTATCTCTTATTACTGTGGAATTATGTTAGAAATCAATATCAAAAGAAATTTGAAAATAACCCATATATTTTAAAGTGCAACGTGACATTTACTAAGCTAGATCTTTGACTTAGCCATTAAAAGCCTCAATAAAGTTAGAAGACTGGAAAAACTCAGAGGGTGATTGCGGAGAAGAAACCATTTAAATGATAAATTAATATAAAAATAAATTAATATCAAACATACTTTTAAAAATTCCATGTATTTGGAAATTAAATGTCTGCTTTTAAATGAGGGGTATATCTAAGAAGTCATAACAAGGAAAATTAGAAAATATTTGTCCTAGAATAAAAATAAATGCACATAGAATTTACCAGAATTTGTTGCATGAAGCTTCCAAACAGAATTTAACCAGAATTTGTTGCATGAAGCTGAAGCTGCTTAATTGAACTAAATACAGTGTGGAGTCTTGAATAAGGTATGGAAACAAATGAGGGGCACTAGCATGACACCCTGTGAGATCTGAGCTAAGCCTGCACTTCAGTCAGTGAGACTGTATCCCGTGTCAATTTCCTGTTTGTTTTAACAACATAGTATGTCCTTATATTCTCAGAATGGGATTGGAAGTTTCAGGCCTCATTCAAGTTTTTCTTTAATCATTAAGATGATAAACTTTGTAGACTTTTAGCAGTAATACTAGATGCCCAAATACATGGAATTACATCAAAATTTTAAGTGAATATAATTTAGAAATCTAGCATTCTAGTCATACTAAGTCAAACAAGTAGAATCAAAATATCATAAATTTTTAGCTAGGCAAAAATTCATAAGTTTTCTAAAATATATAGTGTACATACTACATATATATGTATATATATTTGTGTGTGTGTATATATATATACTCACACACAAAATATTTTGTGTATATATATATATTTTATATATATATGTACAAAATCTTTTCTTCTATGCTTGGTAAAGGCTGGAGAATGAAGATATAAAGAAAAAAAAAGAGACGGAGAAACTGGATAACATAAACTAAATGAAATGGGAGCACTGAGTATGAAATTAAAAAAGTGAAACAAACTAGATAAAAGTAAAGGATCATCATATAGTCCGGTTGTTTTTAAACATAGCTGCTCATTAGAAACACATCTGGAGCTTTGGAGGAAAAAACCAATACCTGGGCATTTGTATTTTTCAAAAAATTCCAAGATAATTCTGATATGCTTCTGGATTTTGAAAAGTGATTACAGATTTTTCTATTAAATGATAGTTTTAGTAATATTCTGTTATTTTCTTTTGACCAATCATGATACGATTATTATATTAAGCACAAATCACAATAGTAGGAAACATTTACTAGTTTTCACAATCAATAGCCATACAAAACCTAAAAGATCATTACAATTGTAAGCCATAATGAAAACATGATTAACCTAGCAATATAAAATAATTATATACAATTTAGGGGGTTAAATAGTGTGATGTGGTAAGTGGAGGTGCATACACACATATGTTTTCATCTTCCCAGCCAGTCTATGTCTTTTGGTTCTTGCATTTGATCCATTTACATTTAAGGTAATGATCAATATGTATGATCCTATTACCATTTTCTTAATCGTTTTAGGTTTATTTTGTGTAGGTCTTTTCCTTCTCTTGTGTATCCTGCTTAGAGAAGTTCCTTTAGAATTGTTGTAAAGTTGGTTCGGTGGTGCTGAATTCTCTTAATTTTTGCTTGTCTGTAAAACTTTTGATTTTTCCATCAAATCTGAACAAGATTCTTTCTGGGTAAAGTATTGGTTGTAAGTTCTTCTGCCTTATCACCTTAAATATATCATGACATTCCCCTCTGGCTTGTAGAGTTTCTGTTGAGAAATTAGCTGATAACCTTATGGGAGTTCCCTGGTATGTTACTTGTCCTTTTTCCCTTGTTGCTTTTAATATTTTATCTTTAATTTTTGTCAGTTTGATTACTATGTGTCTCGGTGTGTTTCTCATTGTATTCATCCTGCCTGGATCTCTCTGTGCTTCCTGGGCTTGGTTGACTATTTCCTGTCCCATGATAGAGAAGTTTTCAGTATTATCTCTTCAAGTATTTTCTCAGGTCCTTTCTCTCTTCTCCTTCTGGGGCCCCGAAAAATGCAAATATTGGTGTGTTTAATGTTGTTCCAGAGGTCTCTTAGGCTGTCTTGATCTCTTTTCATTCTTTTTTCTGTATTCTGTTCTGTGGCAGTGATTTCCACCATTCTGACCTCCAGGTCATTTATCTGTTCTTCTGCCTCAGTTATTGTGCTACGGATTCTTTCCAGTGTATTATTCATCTCTGTTTGTTTGTTCTTTAGTTCTTCTAGGTCTTTGGTAAACATTTCTTCTCTCTTCTCCATTGTTTTCCTGAGATTCTGCATCATCTTCACTGTCATTATTCTGAATTCTTTTTTCTGGAAGGTTGCCTATCTCCACTTCATTGAGTTGTTTTTCTGAGGTTTTATCTTGGCCCTTCATCTGGGACCTAACTTTCTGCTTTTTCATTCTGATTAACTTTCTGTAATATGGTTTTTGTTCTAGCTTCTATGGGATTGTGGTTCTTCTTGCTTCTTCTGCCTACCCTCTGATTAAGGAGGCTGAGAGGCTTGTGTAAGCTTCCTGTGGGAAAAACTGGGTCTTGCCCTGGTGGGCAGGGTTGTGCTTAGTAAAGCTTTAATCCAATTATCTGCTGATAAAATGTGGCATTGTGCTCCCTCCCTGTTAGTTGGATTAATGATGATCTCCAAGAGGACTTATACCAAGGGGCCCCTTCCAGGACTGCTGCTACCAGTGCCTCAGTCCCTGCAGTAAGCTATGCTAATCCATGCCTCCATAAGAGGCTCTTTAACACTAACAGATAGGTCTGCTTCAGTCTCCCATGGGGTCACTGCTCCTTTTTTCTGGGTCTTGGTTTATGCAAGATTTTGTTTATGCTCTCCAAGAGTGAAGTCTGTTTTCCTCAGTCCTGTGGAAGTGCTGTAATCAAATCCTTGTAACCTTCAAAGATTTCCTGGGGATTTCCAAATCCTCTCTTCCAGGGATCCCCAGGCTGGGAACCCTGCCATGAGGCTCAGAACCTTCACAAGAGTGGGAGAACTTCTTTGGTATTATTATTTTCCACTTTGTGGGTCACCCACCTGGTGGGTATGGGATTTGATTTTATCATGATTGTGCTCCTCCTAAAATCTTGTTGCGGTTTCGTCTTTGTTTTTTGATGTGGGTATCTTTTTTGGTGGGTTCCAGTGTCCTCTTGTCGATGGTTGTTCAACGGCTAGTTGCAATTTTGGTGCTCTCACAGGAGATGAGCACGTGTCCTTCTATTCCACCATCTTAAACCGGAAACCAGAGTTGCTGTGATTTTAACAGGTGGGGCGAGAGCACTGTTGCTGTTTTTAATTTCTCTTGCTCTTTAGCATTGGACACAGGTGCAGTCATGGGAAATGTGTAGAAAATGGGGTAAATGGGACCCCGTCTTCCTGGTAGGAGTGCTGAAAAGAAATGCACTAAAGAAATGGAATGTACAGGGAGAGTTTGGGATGAGAGAGGCTATTACTTAAATATACATAACATGATCTAAGGTCACTTAAACATATGAAAGTGAAGAAGAACTAAAAAGCCTCTTGATGAAAGTGAAAGTGGAGAGTGAAAAAGTTGGCTTAAAGCTCAACATTCAGAAAACAAAGATCATGGCATCTGGTCCCATCACTTCATGGGAAATAGATGGGGAAACAGTGGAAACAGTGTCAGACTTTATTTTTCTGGGCTCCAAAATCACTGCAGATGGTGACTGCAGCCATGAAATTAAAAGACACTTACTCCTTGGAAGGAAAGTTATGACCAACCTAGCTAGCATATTGAAAAGCAGAGACATTACTTTGCCAACAAAGGTCCATCCAGTCAAGGCTATGGTTTTTCCTGTGGTCATGTATTGGTGTGAGAGTTGGACTGTGAAGAAGGCTGAGCGCCGAAGAATTGATGCTTTTGACCTGTGGTGTTGGAGAAGACTCTTGAGAGTCCCTTGGACTGCAAGGAGATCCAGCCAGTCCATTCTGAAGGAGATCAGCCCTGGGATTTCTTTGGAAGGACTGATGCTAAAGCTGAAACTCCAGTACTTTGGCCACCTCATGCGAAGACTTGACTCATTGGAAAAGACTCTGATGCTGGGAGGGATTGGGGGCAGGAGGAGAAGGGGACAACAGAGGATGAGATGGCTGGATGGCATCACTGACTCGATGGACATGAGTCTGAGTGAACTCCAGGAGTTGGTGATGGACAGGGAGGCCTGGCGTGCTGCAATTCATAGGGTCGCGGAGAGTCGGACATGACTGAGTGACTGATCTGATCTGATCTGAAACATACAAAGAGTGAGAAAAATTTAAACTCCCGTGGGAAAGGATGAGTAATAGATACCCGTGCTGAGATGGCACAGATGTTAGAATTTTATGAAAAATACTTTTAAAGTGCTTGGTACATAAATGCTGTAACAAGTAAGGGGAAATGTTCTTGAAAGATGAAAAGTCTCAATGAAAGCATAGAGAATATAAAGAAGAACCAAATAGAAATCTTAAAACTGAAAAAAAAAAAAAAAAAAAAAAGGTAATCAAAAAAACCCACAAACTTACTGGATGGTCTTAATAACAGAATGGAGATGGCAGAGTACCGCTGAAGTTAAAAATAAATCATTGAAAGTTTTTCAGTTTGAACTACTGAATGAAAAAAAATTGGGAAAGAAAATTAATAGTGCTTCTCATGTGTGGGAAAGTATCAGGTCATCTAAATCCTGGAAGGAGAGGAAAAAGTACAATTTAGAAAAAAAAACTAGAAGAAATTTTTTAGAAAAAATATTTAGAAGAAATTTTGAATAAAAACTTCCCAAATTTGATAAAAGATATAAAACTGCAGATGCAAGATGCTCAGGTAATTACAACATGATAACCCAAAGATTATCAAAGATTATGCTTCCCTGGTGGCTCAGTGGGTAAAGAGTCTGTCTGCAGTGCAGGAAAGCTGTGTTTGATCCCTGGCTTGGGAAGATCCCCTGGAGAAGGAAATGTCAGCCCACTCCAGTATTCTTGCCTGGAGAATTCCATGGACAGAGGAGCCTGGTGGCCTACAGTCCATGGGGTCACAAAGAGTCGGACAGGACTGAGTGACTAACACTTTAACTTTCACTTTCAACCCAAAGTTATCCACACATGGATTCTTTGTAAGCAAAACCGCTGAAAAGTAAGACAGTACTCTTGAAAGTAGCCAGAGAGAAAGGATGCACTGCTATAGAGGAACAACAATTTGAAAGACTATAAATTTGTCCTGAGACAACATGGGAACCAGAAGAAAGTAGAACAAGATTTTTACAGTTCCAAAAACAAGTAGTATTAACTCAGTATTTTATATCCAACCAAAATATACACTTTAGGAATAAAGGTAAAATAAAAACAATCGCATGTAATTGAAACAAAGATAATTTTGTTGCTAGAAGATGTACTCTGAAAGGATATCTCAACAAAGCCTTTCATACAAAGGAGATGATACCAGAAGGAGTCTTGGAAATCAGGAATTAAGGCGGAACAAAAGAATCAATGGGCGTCCCTGATGGCTCAGTGGTAAAGAATCTGCTTGCCAAGCAGGAGATGCAGGTTTGATCCCTGGGTCAGAAAAATCCCCTGGAGAAGGAAATGGCACCCCACTCTAATATTCTTGCCTGGAGAATTCCATGGACAGAGGAGCCTGGTGGGCTGAAGTCCGTGCTATCCTAAAAGAGTTGGACATGACTTAGTGACTAAACAACAACTATAGAACCAATCAGTAGAATAGACTCATGTAGTTCTCTTTTACATTTAAAAACTATTATAGATAATATTTTTTGATGAGTTTTCCTATGTATGAGACAGCTGCAGTGTTGTGGATAAGTAAATGCAGCACAAAGGTGGTAGGGTAAAGGGACCTCTAATTCCAGGTTGGTTTCTACATTTTACTTGCTGTTGTAAAATATTTTATTTAAACTCTAAAAGGGTAGATATGAATATTGAAGTCCCTAGAGCAACCACTTAAAAAAATATAGATATTTGATCAGAAACAGAAGAGATAAACGTGAATACTAGAAAAAAATTTAAACCAGGAGTTGTTCATTTACTTAGTCATGTCCGACTCTTCCGACTCCGTGGATCCTTCACCATCTCCCGGAGCTTACTCAGACTCGTGCCCATTGAGTCAGTGATGCCATCTGAGCATCTAATCCTCTATCATTCTCTTCTCCTTCTGCTTTCAATCTTTCCCAGCATCAGGGTCTTTTCCAGTGAGTTGGCTCTTTGTATCAGGTGGACAAAGTATTGAAGCTTCAGCTTCAGCAGCATCCTTCCAATGAATGTTCAGGGTTGATTTCCTTTAGGATGGACAGTTGGAGCTCCTTGCAGTCCAGTGGACTCTCAAGAGTCTTCTCCAGCACCACAGTCCAAAGGCATCAATTTCTTCAGTGCACAGCCTTTTTACTTGCCCAGCTCTCACATCCATATATGACTACTGGAAAAACAATAGGTTTGACTAGACGGACCTTTGTTGGCAAAGGAATGTCTCTGCTTTTTAATATGCTGTCTAGGTTTGTCATTGCTTTTCTTCCAAGGGGCAAGTGTCTTTTAATTTGATGGCTGCAGTCATTGTCTGCAGTGATTTTGGGTTCCCCCCAAAATAAAGTCTCTCACTGTTTCTATTATTTTCCCATCTATTTGCCATGACGTGATGGCACCAGATGCCACGATCTTCTTTTTTTGATTGTTGAGTTTTAAGCCAGATTTTTCACTCTCCTCTTTCACCTTCATCAAGAGGTTCTTCAGTTCCTCTTTGTTTTCTGTCATAAGAGTGGTGTCATCTGCATATCTGAGATTATTGATGTTTCTCCCTGCAGTCTTGATTCCAGCTTGTGATTCATCCAGTCGCATTTTCCATGATGTACTCTGCGTGTAAGTTAAATAAGCAGAGTGGCATTATGCCGCCTTGATGTACTCCTTTCCCAATTTTGAACCAGTCTGATGTTCTATGTCCAGTTCTAACTGTTGCTGCTTGACCTGAATACAGGTTTCTCAGGAGGCGGGCAAGGTGGTCTGATATTCTTATCTCTTGAAGAATTTTCCACAGTTTGTTGTGATCCACACAGTCAAAGGCTTTAGTGTAGTCGGTAAAGCAGAAGTAGATGTTTTTCTGGAATTCTGTAGCTTTCTCTGTGATCCAAAGGATGTTAGCAAGAGAGGAAGGAGGAAAGGGGAACATAAAACAGAGGGAAAAAAATATAAATAATAAAGTAAATGATCTAAATCCATGTACATCAGTAATTTCATTAAATGTCAGTGGTTTTAGCATACCAATTAAAAGGTAAAGTTTTTAGAATGAATATTAAAATATGACCCAACTGTATGCCGCCTGTAAGAGTTCATTTCTAATATAATGTTTTAAATGAAGGTTACAAGTAAATAAAAGTAAAAACACATACCATGTATTTACTAATAAAAAGAAAGCTGGAGTGGCCATATAAATATCAGACAAAGTAATAAAGACATAACTTACATAATAAAGGGAAAAATTCACCAGGAAGACATAGTTCTAAATGTGTTTCCACTTAACCACAGAGACTGAAAATATATTTAACATGAACTGACCAAAGTGAAGGGAAAATTAGATAAATCAACAATAATAGTTGGAAAATGTAATATTTCTGTGTTTGCTGGAGTCAATAAAATATAAACTAGGATATAAGAAGAGTGAATAGTATCACCAACTAACTTGATTTAATTTACACAGAAGTTTCCACCCAGTAGTAAAAGAATAAACATTCTTCTCAAGTGCACTGAGAACATTCTCCAAGACAGAATGTACCCTAGGTAATAAGACAAATCTTAACAGATTTAGAAGAATTGAAAGCATGCAAAGTATGTTCTCTGACCATAATGGAAACAAACTAGAAATCAATAATAGGTTATAAAAAAAAAGAGACAATTGGAAAATAAACACTAAACCATCTGTGTCCAACAGAAAGTCTCAAGATAACTTAGAAAATAGTTCTAACAAAATGACATCACACTTCATAGAATCCTGCTAGAACAGTACTTAGAGGGAACTTAATAGCATTTAAATGCTTATATTAGGGATAGAAAAAAGTCTTGAATCAATGATCTGAGTTCCTGTGTTGAGGAGCAGTGTAAACCCAAAGTAAGCAGTGGGAAGGAAATGATAAAGAGAAGAAATTAATGATGTTGAAAACAAAATGTTAGAGAAAAAAAAAAAAACTAAAGCTGGTTCTCTGAAAAGATTAATAAAACTGAATAAACCTATCATAAGACTGCAAGAAAAAAAGGAAAGCACAATTGGAAATGTTATACAATTGCTGGTGACAATGCCAAATGGTATTGATAGCAAGTTCTGATAGCAAGAAAAACACATTTATTGTATGATCCAGCATCCTATTCCAATGCAGATACTCTAGAGAAAGGAAAACTTACTTTCACACAGGAAACTGTATGTAAATGTCTATAGCAGTTCTGTTCATAATCATCAGAAGTGTGGAGCAATGCAGATGTTCTTCAGTGGATGAATTGATGAACTGGTACTTCTATACAAATGGAAGGCAATTCAAATGAAAATCTATGAATTGTCCATTTATAAAATAACTTAACCTCAGGGGAATCATACTGAATGATAGAAACTGATCTCCAGAGGTTATAATTTGGATGATTCCATTTATTATGATATTTTAAAAAATTTTATTTTATATTGGAGTATTGTTGATTAACAATGTTGTGTTAGTTTCAAGTGTATCACAGAGTGATTCAGTTACACAAATACATGTGTATATATATTTTAAAACCATTTTCCCATTTAGGTTATTACTGAATGTTGAGCAGACTTCCCTGTACTCTACAGTAGGTCCTTTTTGGTTATCTATTTTGTTTTTTTATGGTTTTAATATTTAAAATTAAAGAATTATTGTATATTGGAATGTAGTTAATTAACAGTGATATTAAAGATGCCATGAGGGATTGAACTGCTTTGTATCCTGACTCTGGTGGTGGTTATGCAAATCTGTAATGTCACAACTGCAGAAATCACAAGTGTACACACAAAACGGTAATTTTACTGTATGCTAATAGAGGTTAAGTATGTCTTCATAAGGTCCTGATGATCAGCAATGTTATGATGCCATGCCTATTCCAAAGAAGTTCTACAGAGGAAAAACAAAAGTTTTAATTCATGAAATATAGTAATTCAGTAGTGAAAGTTTGCCAGTTATTTCATTACAGGCTACAAGAGAAGACTTTGTATTCACCTCAGTGTGACGTCATTTTCTCTTACATTCTATTAGCCTGAATATTTGGGAGATAACGGGGTACGCCAGAAACCGCACAGAATCCTTTTTACTCCATGAACCTGTGAGACTGCCATTCATGTATTGTTTCAATTGAAAAAGTAAAAGATTGGGAAACTCCTGGGTAAAATGCTGAATTAGGGAATTATCTGTGTTGTGTATCAGTTCTGTCAGCACGTGGGGTGGTTGAGGGCCTTGACTCCAGCCCAGGTTGCTTGATTGGAATGCTGGCTCCTGCAGTTAGTAGCTGTGCAACCTCAGGCAAGTCATTTGTATCATCATCTCTGAAGAGGCTAGGATGATTTTGCCAGCTATAGTTTGGTTAGAATTTAATATATATTTATAATAATAATATAATACTAATAACAATTGTCAATCACTCAGTGAGAACTAATCCACTGATTTGGCTGAGTTACTCTAGGCCTCAGTTGCTTTTTATGTTAAAGGAGGCTAATATTTTCTGTTTATTAGCAATATTGTATTGATTCATCAGAATTTATAGGACTCTAAGATATTTTGAGCTCTTTTTAAAGCTTCATGCTTTGTAAATAAAAATACCATTGCTCTTCTCTTTTCATGTTATTGGCAGTTCTTTTCTAAGTTAAATTTTTTTGAAGTTTACTGATTGCTTTAACAGTGTGTTTTAGACCCTTCTGTACCATCATGTGCTATACTGAAGACCCTATTTTGTCCCTTGATCATCTATAAATATACTTTTTGAATGAATAGAAGTACAGATGAGAAGACTAGTCTAATTTCAGGTAATTTTTTTTTTTTTGGTAAAACTTTTTATTGTCAAATAACCCACAGACAGAAACCTAAACCAAACAAATCTGTAACTTAAAGAATACTGCACACATTTGCATAAAGTCACTCCAATCAAGTCACTTTGTACCCACTGCACAAGAGCCTTTTCCTCTGTTTTACACAGTTGTAGTGGCAATCCAGATTTTGTAGCAATCTCCTCCTAATATTTCTTTTAACATTTATCACTCATATGTGCGTCCATAGAGTCTATGGTTTGGTTGTGATAAATTTTAAAATGACATTTAAAATCTCAGTCTACAGGTTCCCTATCCCTTTATTTTGCTTACACTTTGTCTTTTTCTATTCATTTCAAGTGAAATGGGCCATTTCACTTGTAGTGCTTCTTTTGAATTTTGATGAGTGCATATTTATGGATGATACAATTCTGTACGTTTTTCTGTCCTCTACAAAATCATAACTGGACCTAGAAGCTTGACCAGATTTAGTTTCATCTTTTTTTTTGCAAGACTAGAGGCGGTGTGAGTTTTTTGTTGGGACACCTAATGTCTGGTTGCTCTGTAGTGGGGTAATAGCAGCACTGCTACTCATTGCTTGTATTTGTTAATAGATTTGGAAAGCGAAAGTATTAGTCGCTCAGTCGTGTGCGACCCCATGAACTGTAGCTCACAGGGCTCCTCTGTCCGTGGAATTTTCCAGGCAAGAATCCTGGAGTGAGTTGCTATTCCTTTCGCCAGGGGATCTTCCCAACCCAGGGATCAAACCTGGGTCTCCCGCGTTGCAGGCATATTCTTTACCATCTGAGCCACCAGGTTTGAGGGGGCCTGCAAAATCATGAAATATATTTTAATTCTATTAATTAGTTTTCAGGTATTAGTTAAGTTATATTCACAAAGAAACACTTCTATCTGCTGTTCAGTTGTCTAGTGGTACAGTTTCTATGACAAAAGTAAATGCTTGGTTATTTTCCTTTATCGGTTTCTCATTCCCCAAAGTTAGCAATTATTTTATGAATAGCATTTTTACGTGAAGATGAAATATTTCATGAGTTCATAGTGATACTTCAGTATTAAAAGTGAAAGTGAAGTTGCCCAGTCGTGTCCGACTCTTTGCGACCCCATGGACTGTAGCCTACCAGGCTTCTCTGCCCATGGGATTTTCCAGGCAAGAATACTGGAGTGGGTTGCCATTTCCTTCTCCAGGAGATCTTCCTGACCCAGAGATTGAACCCATGTCTCCCACATTGTAGACAGATGCTTTACCATCTGAGCCACCAGGAAAGTACCCACCAGGGAAGTCACTTCAGTATTAAGTTGTATCTTATTTCCAGCATGTTGAGAATCATGGTTCTCAAAGCTAGAGGGAATAATAGAATTAGAATATTATATAAATACTCATTTGTTTTATTCAGCAGTGCACACCCTAGGTCTCAAAGTGCCAATATTAATGTTATAAATCAATATTATTTCCATAAAAGTTTAAACAATTTTTTCCTACATGTACTGTCCCCAGTTACTCTCCTATTCCATTTTTTTTACAATGTATGTTTTCAGATTATATAGCTGTTATACACTGTACTGTTTTAACTTGATCTCTTAGTTGCAGTTCTGCTAGTAACTGTTTTACACTGTTCATCAATAATTTTGTTCATGTCTCTCTAGACTTGGTTATCTTAAGCATGAGCTCTTGTACATTTCTTGGGAAAGGTCCCTGGGAAAATTGAATTTAACTCACATTAATAACTGCTTGTGCTTTATTCTTGAAAGTTAGTTTTACTGGATATAAAATCCTTGGCTCATGTATTTTCCCTGGCATAACTTAAGTGTGTTTCTCTGTTTTTCTTGTATAAAGTCCTATGATTATCTCATTTTATTTCCTTATCTGTTTATTCATTTTGCCTGTGTGCCCAAAGGAACTATTTTTATAAGTCTATTAATTTTGCTAGAAAATGTCTTCATATTGATTTTTATTGGTAAATATTTGTAGATATTGATATGTAGTATACTTGTGTGTTTATAGGTGTTATGTGTAGTTTTTAGTAATGTCTTTTTTTAATAGAAGCTATTATGTTTATGTTGGATCATCTTTACCTAACTTTAATATTTATTACTTTATATTGAATGTTTATCTTCAAAAAAAATTTATTGTTACATTTTCTGTTAAAGTATTATTGGTTGGTTTTATACTTGCGTCATTTTCTAATGTGGTCTTCATTTCTTAAATAATCTTTTCTTCTATTTTGCATTCTTTCCTGAGTTCTGCAACTTAATTTGAGTCTGTTAAATTCCAAATTAAGTGGCTCTTTCATGTTTGATTTCATTAGTAATGTTTTATAGCTTGTTTTGAAATAGATTACAGTTTGGCTTGATTTGATAGGCACATCTTTCTGGCATGCTCTCATTATTTTTAGAGGTGTTATTCTGGTCCTTGTTTTCTTATTGCTTATAATAATTTTTTTCTGGGGTTTGGCTTGGATATTTTTCCATTTTTTGGATGTGAATTTCATGTTTCTTAAACTTGAAGATGAAGAAAGGTGTCACAATAACTCATAAAGCTTCCTCTTCTGTTGCTGTCTCATGGTGTCTACAAATAGGGAAACGCAATTCTAATATTTTTCTGACCCTGTTCTTCTCTCATACTTTCATGTGGATCTTCTCTTTCTTTTGACTTTGTTTCTGTCCTGTGTAACTTTGATTCCACTTCCAGTTTCTCTTTTAGTTGGACCCCGTGCTGAAGGGGGTCTCTGTTTTGTCAGTTTTCATAGTATGTACACTGTTTCTTCAGACCTAACGGAGTTCTCTTGCACTGTGTATGCGTGCCAAGTTGCTTCAGTCGTTTCCGACTCTTTGTGACCCTACGGACTGTAGCCCCCCAGGCTTCTTTGTCCATGGGATTCTCCAGGCAAGAATACTGGAGTTGATTGCCATTACCTCTTCCAGGGGATCTTCCCAACCCAGGGATTGAATTCACATCTTTTACGTCTCCTACATTGATAGGTGGATTCTTTACTACTAGCACCGTTTCTCTTGTATTGTATGAAGTTATTTTATTGTATAAAACTCCTCCAGTTAGGGTGGCTATTGACTGTGGAAAACTTTAAGTTTTTTCTAGTATCCTATCTGTTAGACATCCTGTTTTTATTGATTCCTAGATGGTGTACAGTGTTTCAGGTCTTATATCATTGGTTCGTTCTGTTTGACTGCATCGTGAAGGTTATTTATGTTACCTTTGTATCTAAGCTTGCTGAAAATGTTGTCCATGAGTTCTTGGTTTTACCATCCAATTTTGTTTTTATATTGGGATTCTTAAAAAGTGTTCCTTGACTGTCATTGCCACTTTTCAAGAGTTCTCTTTTATTTTTCTTTTTTAAATAATTTTTCCTCTTGGTATTGAGCAAAATTTTGCAAATGAGATGTCTTTCAAAAAAATTTCTCTTAATCATAAGTCACTTTCATGTACATAATTGAATATTTTCTACTTCTTTCCATATGGAAACTACTAAATGTATGTATATTTGTGTATTATCAAATAGAAAATAATCTGTGTGTGTACCTACTCAGGTAAAAATGATTCTTAAGTGTTAAGCCTACAAAACTTGGAGTTACATTATATTGAAGACATTTTCTTAAGGCTGACCTTATTTTTTAATTCTTATTCTAGAAAATAAAAATTTGAGATAAATGTTTTCTTTTGGCTTTTTGATAGTTAGGAATGTTTTTGTATTTAAAGTTATTTGTTTTGAAACAAAATTGTTGCATTAAAAAAAACTTATAAGTCTTACATATTTTACTCAGCATAATACATTTGGTGTTAATCCAAACTGTTGCATTTATTGATAGATTATTGCTGCATTTGTATTCCTTTGTGTGGAGTCTTTATCCATTCACTCATAAAGGACATCTCAGTTGTTTCCAGTGTTTACTAGTTACTAGTAGATGGAGGAGCCTGGTGGGCTGCAGTCCATGGGGTCGTGAAGAGTCAGACACGACTGAGCGACTTCACTTTCACTTTTCACTTTCATGCATTGGAAAAGGAAATGGCAACCCACTCCAGTGTTCTTGCCTGGAGAATCCCAGGGACGGGGGAGCCTGGTGGGCTGCCGTCTATGGGGTCGCACAGAGTTGGACACGACTGAAGCGACTTAGCAGCAGCAGCAGAAGAGCTTCTGTAAGCATTCATGTATAGGTTTTGTGTGGACATGCACTTTCATTTCTCTGAGGTAAATGCCCAAGAGTGGAATTTCTAGGTTCATAGTTCAGTTCAGTTTAGTCACTCAGTCGCTTCTTTTTGCAACCCCATGAACTGCAGAACTCCAGGCCTCCCTATCCATCACCAACTCCTGGAGTTTACTCAAACTCATGTCCCTTGAGTCAGTGATGCCATCGAACCATCTCATCCTCTGTTGTTCCCTTCTCCCACCTTCAACATTTCCCAGCATCAGAGTCTTTTCAAATGAGTCAGTTCTTCACATCAGGTGGCCAAAGTATTGGAGTTTCAGCTTCAGCATCAGTGCTTCCAATGAATATTCAGGACTGATTTTCTTTAGGATGGACTGGTTGGATCTCCTTGCAGTCCAAGGGACTCTCCAGAGTCTTCTCCAGCACCACAGTTAACCCCATGAACAGTATGAAAAGGTTCATGGTAGGTATGTGTTTATCTGTTTCAGGAACTGCCAAACAGTTTTCCAAGGTGGCCAAATCATTTAGAATTCCCAACAGCAAGATTTTAGAGTCTAGTTGCTATATGTTCTTACTTGGCATTGTCAGTATTTTTTATTTTAGTCATACTGAAAGGCATGTAGAGGAATCTCCTTGATATTTCTCTGATATTTAATAGTGTTAACTATCTCTTCAGGTACTTGTTTTTTCTGTTTGTATCTTTCTTTAAAAAGTTATTTACTTTAATTGGAGGATAATTACAATATTATGATGGTATTTGCCATACATGGGCTTGAATCAGCCATGGGTGCACATGTGTCCCCCCATCCTGAACCCCCCTTCTACCTCCCTCCCCATCCCATCTCTCTGGGTTGTCCCAGAGCACTGACTTTGAATGCCCTGCTTCATGCGTGGAACTTGCACTGGTCATCTATTTTACATACACGTTTCAATGCTATTCTGTCAAATCATCCCACCCTTGCCTTCTCCCTCAGAGTCCAAAAGTATGTTCTTTACATCTATGTCTCTTTTGTTGCCTTGCATATGGGATCATCATTACTGTCTTTCTAAATTCCATATATATATTCTCTCTATATAATGCATTCCATATATATCAGATCAGATCAGTCGCTCAGTCGTGTCCGACTCTTTGCGACCCCATGAATGGCAGCACGCCAGGCCTCCCTGTCCATCACCAACTCCTGGAGTTTACTCAGACTCACGTCCATAGAGGCAGTGATGCCATCCAGCCATCTCATGCTCTGTCGTCCCCTTCTCCTCTTGCCCCCAATCCCTCCCAGCATCGCAGTCTTTTCCAATGAGTCAACTCATTTGGACCCCATGAGGGGGCCAAAGTACTGGAATTTCAGCTTTAGCATCATTCCTTCCAAAGAAATCCCAGGGCTGATCTCCTTCAGAATGGACTGGCTGGATCTCCTTGCAGTCCAAGGGACTCTCAAGAGTCTTCTCCAACACCACAGTTCAAAAGCATCAATTCTTCGGCACTCAGCCTTCACAGTCCAACTCTCACATCCATACATGACCACAGGAAAAACCATAGCCTTGACTAGACGAACCTTTGTTGGCAAAGTAATGTCTCTGCTTTTGAATATGCTGCCTAGGTTGGTCATAACTTTCCTTCCAAGGAGTAAGCGTCTTTTAATTTCATGGCTGCAGTCACCATCTGCAGTGATTTTGGAGCCCAGAAAAATAAAGTCTGACACTGTTTCCCCATCTATTTCCCATGACGTGATGGGACCGGATGCCATGATCTTCGTTTTCTGAATGTTGAGCTGTAAGCCAACTTTTTCACTCTCCTCTTTCACTTTCATCAAGAGGCTTTTTAGTTCCTCTTCACTTTCTGCCATAAGGGTGGTGTCATCTGCATATCTGAGGTTATTGATATTTCTCCCGGCAATCTTGATTCCAGCTTGTGTTTCTTCCAGCCCAGCGTTTCTCATGATGTACTCTGCATATAAGTTAAATAAACAGGGTGACAATATATAGCCTTGACGAACTCCTTTTCCTATTTGGAACCAGTCTGTTGTTCCATGTCCAGTTCTAACTGTTGCTTCCTGACCTGCATAGAGATTTCTCAAGAGGCAGATCAGGTGGTCTGGTATTCCCATCTCTTTCAGACTTTCCCACAGTCTATTGTGATCCACACAGTCAAAGGCTTTGGCATAGTCAATAAAGCAGAAATAGATGTTTTTCTGGAACTCTCTTGCTTTTTCCATGATCCAGCGGATGTTGGCAATTTGATCTCTGGTTCCTCTGCCTTTTCTAAAACCAGCTTGAACATCAGGAAGTTCATGGTTCACATATTGCTGAAGCCTGGCTTGGAGAATTTTGAGCATTACTTTACTAGTGCATTCCATCTATATGTGTTAATATACTGTACTGGTGTTTCTCTTTCTGACTTACCTCGCTCTGTATAATAGGCTCCAGTTTCATCCACCTCATTAGCACTGACTCAGATGTATTCCTTTTTATAGCTAAGTAATATTCCATTGTGTATATGTACCACAACTTCCTTATCCATTCTTCTGCAGATGGACATCTAGGTTGCTTCCATGTCCTAGCTGTTGTAAACAGTGCTTCGATGAACACTGGGGTACATATGTTCTTTCAATTCTGGTTTCCTCAGTATATATGCTCAGCAATGGGATTGTTGGGTCGTATGGCAGTTCTATTTCCAGTTTTTAAAGGAATCTCCACACTCTTCTCCATAGTGGCTGTACCAGTTTTTCTTTGCACCAGCAGTGTAAGAGGGTTCCCTTTTCTCCACACCCTCTCCAGAATTTATTGTTTGTAGACTTTTTGATGGTGGCCGTTCTGACAGGTGTGAGATGATATTTCACTGTGGTTTCGATTTACATCCAGTTGAGCTGTTTCAAATCCTGAAAGATGATGCTGTGAAAGTGCTGCACTCAATATGCCAGCAAATTTGGAAAACCCAGCAGTGGCCACAGGACTGGAAAACATGTTTTCATTCCAATCCCCAAGAAAGGCAATGCCAAAGAATGCTCAAACTACCGCACAATTTCACTCATCTCACACGCTAGTAAAGTAATGCTCAAAATTCTCCAAGCCAGGCTTCAGCAATACGTGAACCATAAACTTCCAGATGTTCAAGCTGGTTTTAGAAAAGGCAGAGGAACCAGAGATCAAATTGCCAACATCCGCTGGATCATGGAAAAAGCAAGAGAGTTCCAGAAAAACATCTATTTCTGCTTTATTGACTATGCCAAAGCCTTTGACTGTGTGGATCACAATAAACTGTGGAAAATTCTGAAAGAGATGGGAATACCAGACCACCTGATCTGCCTCTTGAGAAATCTGTATGCAGGTCAGGAAGCAACAGTTAGAACTGGACATGGAACAACAGACTGGTTCCAAATAGGAAAAGGAGTTCGTCAAGGCTATATATTGTCACCCTGCTTATGTAACTGATATGCAGAGTACATCATGAGAAACGCTGGACTGGAAGAAGCAGAAGCTGGAATCAAGATTGCTGGGAGAAATATCAATAACCTCAGATATGCAGATGACACCACCCTTATGGCAGAAAGTGAAGAGGAACACAAAAGCCTCTTGATGAAAGTGAAAGAGGAGAGTGAAAAAGTTGGCTTACAGCTCAACATTCAGAAAACGAAGATCATGGCATCCGGTCCCATCACTTCATGGGAAATAGATGGGGAAACAGTGTCAGACTTTATTTTTCTGGGCTCCAAAATCACTGCAGATGGTGACTGCAGCCACGAAATTAAAAGACGCTTACTCCTTGGAAGATAAGTTATGGCCAACCTAGATAGCATATTCAAAAGCAGAGACATTACTTTGCCAACAAAGGTCCGTCTAGTCCAGGCTATGGTTTTTCCTGTGGTCATGCATGCATGTGAGAGTTGGACTGTGAAGAAAGCTGAGTGCCAAAGAATGTAATCTTTTGAACTGTGGTGTTGGAGAATACTCTTGAGAGTCCCTTGGACTGCAAGGAGATCCAACCAGTCCATTCTGAAGGAGATCAGCCCTGGGGTTTCTTCGGAAGGAATGATGCTAAAGCTGAAACTCCAATACTTTGGCCACCTCATGCGAAGACTTGGCTCATTGGAAAAGTCTCTGATGCTGGGAGGAATTGAGGGCAGGAGGAGGAGGGGACGACAGAGGGTGAGATGGCTGGATGGCATCACTGCCTCTATGGACGTGAGTCTGAGTGAACTCCAGGAGTTGGTGATGGACACGGAGGCCTGGTGTGCTACGATTCATGGGGTCACAAAGAGTCGGACATGACTGAGTAACTGAACTGAACTGAATGTATATGTTTCAATGCTACAACTCTCAGTTCATTCTACCCTCTCATTCCCATACTGTGTCCACAAGCCTGCTCTCTATGTCTGTGTTTCTATTCATGCCTTGCAAATAGGTCCATCAGTACCATTTTTCTCTATCTATATGTATTAATATATGATACTTTTTTTGTCTTTTTGATGTACTTCGTTCTGTATAACAGGCTCTAGGTTCATCCATGAGAACTGACACAAGCTCATTCCTTTTTATGGCTGAGTGATATTCCATTGTATAGATGTACCACAACTTCTTTGTCCATTCATTCGTTGATGGACATCTAGATTGCTTCCATGTCCTGGTTGTTGTAAATAAGTGCTACAGTGAATGTTGTGGTACATGTGCCTTTTTCAGTTATGGTTTTCTTAGGATATATGCCCAGTAGTGGGATTTCTGAATCATATGGTAGTTTTATTCCTAATTTTTAAAGGAATTTCCATGCTATTGTCCATAGTGGCTGTATCAATTTACATTCCCACTATCTGTGCAAGAGGGTTCCCTTTTCTCTACACCCTCTCCATCATTTATTGTTTGTAGAGTTTTTGATGATGGCCATTCTGACTGGTGTGAGATGATATTTCACTGTAGTTTTCATTTGCATTTCTCTAGTAATGAGTGATGGAGAAGGAAATGGCAACCCACTCCAGTGTTCTTGCTTGGAGAATCCCATGGACGGAGAAGCCTGGTAGGCTGCAGTCCATGGGGTCACACAGAGTCAGACATGACTGAAACAACTTAGCAGCAGCAGCAGCAGTAATGAGTGATGCTGAGCATTCTTTCATGTGTTTGTTGGCTATCTGTATGTCTTCTTTCGAGAAATATCTGGTTAGGTCTTTTGCCCATTTTTTATTTGGGTTGTTTGTTTTTCTGGTATTGAGCTGCCTAAGCTGCTTGTATATTGAATCTGACTTTAGAAATAGGAATTAAAAAATGCAACAATTTTTTAATTCCTTTCTCTAAAGTTAAATTCTCCTGATATAATTTCTGATCTCTCATTCTAGATATCTAATTCTTTATATTCGCAAATTTGTATTGCATCTTGGTCTAAAAAATGAGATGAGATGTGGCCAACAAAGGTAATTTTTATTCAACAAATTTAAGACAGAGAATTTGTATATTAGTTTTCTAGTGCTGCCATAATAAAGTGCAAAAACTGGGTGGCCTGAACAACAGAAATGAACTTTCTCATGATTCTGGAGGCTGGAAGCCCGAGATCATGATTTTGGCAGGACTAGGTTTTTCTGTGGCTTGTGTATTTGACTTGTGGTTGGCCTAACATCTTCTACCTGTGTCTTCACAGGGTCTTCCCTCCGTGCATGTCTGTGTGCAGATTTCTTCTTCTTCTTCTTCTTTTTTTTTTACAAAGACACCAGTCATATTGGATTAGTGCTCACCCTAATGTCTTCATTTTAATTGATTACTCTTGATTCCTCTTCAAGTTCATATCTCTAAATATAGCCACATTCTCAGGAACTGGGACTTAGAGGTCCAACAGATACAATTTGAGCGTGACACAGTTGACACCATTAACAGTGTCTTGGTTATGGTCCTTGCACAGAGCTTGGAGACTAATCAATGTTCAATGCCTTCTTGGTGTCCTGTGCTAAAACCTGGGGTTGGTGTTAGAAAATTGTAAGTTACAGAGTTAGGAGTTTGTGATTTTGGGGAGAAAAGAACAAATAGATAATATAATCCAATGTAAAAACAATAATGAAGGCAAAATAAAATGCAAAACAGTATGAGAGAGAGAAATATCATTTAGGATTCTACCTTCCATAGATTTGAGTTAGAAAGCTTGAAGTTCACAGTGCATGGCAGTATGATCTTGGGCAACTTAACTGGCTTTATAGCCTCATTTAGCTCATCTGTAAAATGAGGAATTGCTCTCCTTGGTTTTTGGAATGATTAAATGAAATAATGTATAAAAGTATTACCATAATAAAAAGCAGTGCAATACTACAAATAATTATAGAATGGCATGAGTACTAAATAATCAAAATGAATGCACTGACCACCAGAATGATGGTTGGCTATATGGAACTGATATGGCTCTGTTGGTGTCTACCACCTGACCATATGCTTTGTGGATAGATTTACTAGGGTCACAGTACATGTGGATTTCTTTCCTTTTCTGAAACTCTGTGGTGAGAGACCTTTCCCCAGGAACACTTAGATTCAGCAATGTGGTGATTCATACTTGGATATGCGGAGGATCGTAGTTGTGTGGTTATATGTGTTTGAGAGAGATATCTTCATGTATCAGAACTGGAGGTTTGGAGATGGGGGACTGTAGTTTCAAAAATGTCTTCCTGGATTCTGTTACTATCTCCCCTTTTTTCATCTTACCACCAAAATACATCTAAAACATTTGCCTATAGTTACTAATGCAGGTGATACTTGCTGTAGCCCTTACTGGAAAATTAGACAAGGAAATGTAATGGCACTGCAGGCAGGGGGATCATGAACGTTAAGCACAAGGATCATGATATGTCCAGGGAATTGGAGGTGCTATGATTTAGTGACTGAAGAATAAGGTGTAAAACCTAAGGGGTTGGGGGTGATCATATGCTGCCCCATGTAAAATAAAGGGAATGGGAATCCCCTAGTGAGGACTTTATAATACTGAATTATCTGTTGAAAAATGCTTAAAATGCTTTCTTGCCAGTGTATTAGAGTTCTTCAGAGAAACACAATAAATGAGATGTGTATACACACAATAAGGAATTGGGTTACATGATTATAGGTTATCAAGACTGACAAGTCCAAAATCTACAAAGCCAGTATCCCAGTTCAAGTCCAAAGGCCAGCAGACTTGTGTGGAATCATAAAGAGCCAGGTTTCAGTGTAAAGCTGTTACACAGAAGATTCATTTCTTACTTAGTGAGAGGGTCAACCTTTTGTTTTATTTGGGTCTTCAAGTGATTGGCCCACCCATATTAGGGAGAACTTTACTTAGTTTACAGATATAAATGTTAAACTCATCTAAAAATACCCACAGCAAACACCCAAATTGTGTGTGACCAAATATCTGGGCATCCTATGACTCCATCAAGTTGACAAAGTTAATCACCATAGCCAGTAAAGTAAAATCAAGTTGCACATTATTTTTGGCATTATTATTAATTATTGGCAATCATACGTATACTTTGGCCATTTAGAAGTTGTCATGCATGGGGAGGAAGATTCCACTCAAACTGAAAATTTTGAGTTTGTTAATGCTTACAGCTTTTATACTAACCTATTGATTTCCAAGTTATGTTCCAGTTTTTTATGTTAAGTCCCTTTGAGAGCTGTGTGACACCAAATGTGATATATAAATCAAATTATTCAGTATAAATTTGAGTACATGTTTAAAATGATTTTTTAGGGGGATGTACCCTACTGGTTTAGATATCAAAATATTTCCTCATATGACACAGGTGCCTTTTAGAAAGATTTTTTAAAAGTTGTTTATAAAAGAGGGTAGTATGAAGATTGAAACTCAGAATAATATTAGTCATCAAATTGACTGGACAGGTATGATTTAATTTCAGTGGTTTTCCAATTTATCCTTAGGTTGTTTGGGGGGAGAGAACAAAGAATAGATTCTTGCATAAGTGTTTTTATGATTCTGGGAAGTCAAATGATTTTATGGTTTTTTCCCCCCAGTGCTATTGTTTTTCTTTTAACCTCTAAAAACTTCTAAGAAGTGCTTTATTAATAGTTAGAACAGTAGATTAAGAATTCTAAAGGCTTCTGTTTTTCTTTTGATTTCATCATTAACCTCAAGGAAGTTGTTAAATACTTTGTTTGCATTGAGAAATAATAAGGATTAATCATATTATGTTGATAAAGTGTTTTGTGCTTCCTGAAAAAAGTGAATTTAAAATATGTGCATTTTCTCCCCTCTTCCTGAGTTGAGGAATACTAGAATAAATGTGGATTTGAGGAGGTACAGTTTATTTGAGTTCTGTTCCTATAGCTACATTCCTTCTCATTTTAGCCTTCCATCTGCATGGCACAAGTCCGTCATAGAAGATGTCTTTTGTTGATAAAGATCTTAAGTACATCAACATTGTCAGTTAAGGTTGTCAGTGTGTGTTTGTGGGATCATTCATAGAAATCATATAAGATGCTTTAACACGGGGCTTCCCAGGTGGCACAGTGGTAGAGAATCCACCTGCCGATGCAGGAGACATGGGTTCAATCCCTGGTTAGGGAAGGTCCCCTAGAATAGGAAATGGCAACCCACTCCAGTATTCTTGCTTGAAAAATTCCATGTGCAGAGAAGCCTGGTGGGCAGCAGTCCATGGGGTTGTAAACAGTTGGACATGATTGAGCCACTGAGCACAAACACAAGATGCTTTAACCTAGGTCTGGTGGACAAATTAAGACATGAATAATTAGAATTAGAAGGTATCTATTTTAGCTTTAGAAGATTTCAGTGGTGAAAACAGGGTACTATTTATTACTTAAGATGTGTATTCCAGGACTTCCCTGGTGATCCACTGGTTAGGACTCTGTGCTGTCATTCCTGGGTCCCTGGGTTCGATCTTTGATCAGGGAACTAAGATTCTGCATGCTACCTGGCATGGGCAAAAAAAAAAAAAAAAAAAAAAAAAAAGATGTATTTCATTACCACACAGAGCTACTGCGTATTTGGTGAAACTTTGAAACTTGAAAAAAAGTGGGGGAAAGTTGATAGGGATTGTTTATTAAACTCTGAAAGGTGAAGACCACAAGACACTATGTGGAATTAGAGGTAGGCCATATTTTGATAACATAAAAGGAGTCTTAATTTATATCTTACTGAATGTATATGACCATAAAAGCATTTATTCTGTGAATATTTATCGGGGATGTACTTGTACAAAGCATTCTGCATAACTTTACATATGTTAACTCATACAGTCTTCATTAATCCTCCTATAGGATCTTTTATTATTCCCATGTCTTCTTTTAGATACTTATAAACTCCTTTATTGGGCTTCCCTGATGGCTCAGTGGTAAAGAATCCACTTGCAATGCAAGAGACGCAGGAGATGCGAGTTCAATCCCTGGGTCAGAAAGATCCCCTGGAGGAGGGCATGGTAACCCACTCCATTATTCTTGCCTGGTGAATCCCATGGCCAGAGGAGCCTGGTGGGCTGTAGTCCATGGGGTCACAAAGTGTCAGACACAACTGAAGCGACTAAGCACAGAACAGACTCCTTATATTAATAGAAAAAATGGCTTTACATAGAAATTGTTAGTTCCTTTTCTCATTTCATACATGTAAAATGCTGTCAAAATAAGATTATATTATTTTTAGAATCTTTTCAGATAAAAAAATTTGTGTAAAATTTTGAAAAACTGCATTTGCCTCGGCAGTTTAACCAATATCAGACACCAAGAAGTGACTCATACCTGTAATTGAAATATAAACATGGCATTTTATTCTTATGGTATTGCCCTTACAGTATTGAGCAAGAAATGGCTAAATTGTAAACCCCAGTGAGTCATGCAGATCAGTGTAGGAGTTGGGTGGATTTGGGTTTCTTTAAAAGTTTCACACCCCAAATATCAAAGGGAAATGAGTAACTCAGCACCTTTTTTTCTCACTAAACTTTTCATTCTCCAATGACCACAATATGCACATGATAGAAAACTGAAAAAGTACCCCCAAATGATTATACTCAAAAAGACTTATACCATTTTGGGGGAATTAACCAACTATAGTAGGTAATTTGTGTGTTTTTAAAGATACAGAAACCTTTTTGATTCTCACAATATAGCAAATTAGTGCAGTGAGTAAGCTGAGATTTTCACCCTGGCTGAGCATCAGAATCACTTTTGGAGCTTCAGAAAATAGAGGCAAGAACCTTGTTGGTTGAGTTATACACATATGTATTTTAAAAATATAAAGGCAAAGCAAAAAGGATACTGAGAGTTGATTCTTGTGTGCAACCATGGTTGAGAACAAGTTGAACCTAGTTTAGACTTTAAATGACCACAGCCAGGCAGAAAATTAATCATTGTTGGTGGTAAAGGACATTGATATGGACTGTAGAAACTGTAAGAAAGTGGCCAACCAGGACAGACCTCTGTGTAGAATATAAGTGAGAATTACTGAGATCAGCAGACAATACAGAAACCACATGATTCACTTTGTTCATTATTATGTTACATTGTCTTGAATCTAGGTCCTTATTTATGTTTTGCTCAGTTGATCTTTAATGAACAGAGAGGAGAATTTATTAAGATATAATTGACCTAAAACATTTTAAGTTGTACATGAAATACAATCATATTTGTTGATTGTATGTATTGTGAAATGATTACCACAATAAGGTTAGGTAACAGATCCATCACCTCACTTAATTAAAATTTTAGATGAATTTTAAAGTCTCTGACTATATGTATATGTGTGTATATAAATTTTTTTAATTGTGTATTGTTTGTTTTGGGGATTTGAATATTTATTTTATTATACTTTCAAACTTAAAAGATGTAAGAATAGTGCATATAACTTCCATCTGTCTTTTATGCAGACTGAGTGAAAGTCACTTGGTTGTGTCCAACTCTTTGCGACCCCAAGGAATTTTCCAGGCTGGAATACTGAAGTGGGTAGCCATTCCCTTCTCCAGGGAATCTTCCCAATGCAGGGATCGAATCCCAGGACTCTCCCGCATTGCAGATGGATTCTTTACCAGCTGAGCCACCAGGGAAGCCCATGAATACTGGAGTGGGTAGCCTATCTCTTCTCCAGGGGATCTTCCTGACCCAGGGATTGAACTGGGGTCTCCTGCATTGCAGGTGGATTCTTTACCAGTTGAGATACCAGGGAATCCCTTAAAAGATGTAAGAATAGTGCATATAACTTCCATCTGTGTTTTAGGCAGATCAGCATTTCACTGATTTTTTACATCTTACCCCTGTTGCTTAATCGTTTCTCTATGTGTGAGCTCCCTTGGGCGTGCTCATGCTTTCCTTTGCTCTTTCTCTCTCTTTCCTGTCTGCATTATGGAATTGTGAATTAATTAGTTGGTGTTTTAAGCTGCTAAATTTTTGACCACTCATTGCACAATAGCAGACTGATAAAAACAATAAAAATTAATAACCCGTGAGTCAAATGAGAAATCACAGTGGAAATTAGAAGTGTATACAGTGAAAAAAATGAAAATGAAATAATTTAAACAACTGAAAAATATCACAAAGCTTAATGTATATAATTAAGCTGTTATTAGAGGCAGCAGTAGCAGAGGAAAATTTAGAGCCTTAAGTTTTGGTCCTTGAACAACACGGGGGCTGGAACCTCACCTTACACAGAGTGTAAAATTTATGGGTAACTTTACAGTTGACCTTCTGTGTCTGAGGTTCTGCCTCTTTAGATTTAACCAGTCACAGTTGTGTAGTACTGTAGAATGTATGTATGGAAAGACTCCATCTGTTAGTGGATTCTCACAGTTTAAACCTGTATTGTTCAAGGGTTGACTGTGTTAGAAAAAAGGAAAAGCAGAGAGCCCACTATTTAAGCATCTTTTGTAAGACATTAGAACAGTGAATTAAACCCAAAGATAGTGGAATGAAGAAGATATTGAAGAAAATAGTAAGGATTCATGAGTTAGAAAATAAGCCTAAGACAGAGTCAATAAAACTTTCTTTTGAAAATGTTAATAAACTTGATAAAACCTTGGCAAAATTCAACATGAAAAATATTGAAGGCTCAAGTAATTATCATCAAAAATGAAAAGAGAGCATTGGTGCAACTCATAGACATTGCAGTGAGATGTTGTAAATCACTTTGTTGGTCATCTTAAAGTGAAAGTGTTAGTTGCTCAGTCATGTTTGACTCTTTGCGACCCCATGGATTGTGGCCTCCCAGGCTCCTTTGTCCATGGAATTCTCCAGGCAAGATTATTGGAGTGAATAGCCGTTCCTTTCTTCAAGGGATCTTCTGGACCCTGGATTCGAACCTGGGTTTTCCAGATTGCAGACAGATTCTTTACTGTCTGAGTCACCAGGGAAGCCCTGTAATGAAATACTGTAGCCTGGGTGGATTAAACAACAGTGTATTTCTCACAGTTCTGGAAGCTGGGAAGTCCAAGATCAAGGTGCCAGGAGATTTATTTCCCAGATAAGGGTTCTCGTCTGGGCTTGCAGAATCCTTACATGGATGAGAGAGGAAAATCTGATGTCTTTTTCTCTTTTTATGAGGGCACTAATCTCATCATGTGGAAAAGGCAATGGCACCCCACTCCAATACTCTTGCCTGGAAAATCCCATGGACAGAGGAGCCTGGTGGGCTGCACTCCATGGGGTTGCTAAGAGTCGGACACGACTGAGCGACTTCACTTTCACTGTTCACTTTCATGCACTGGAGAAGGAAATGGCAACCCACTCCAGTGTTCTTGCCTGGAAAATCCCAGGGATGGGGGACCCTGGTGGGCTGCTGTCTATGGGGTCACACAGAGTCAGACATGACTGAAGTGACTTAGCAGCAGCAGCAGCAATCTCATCATGGGGACTTCACTCTCATGATTTTATCTAAACCTATTTACCTCCCACAGACCCTGCCTCTTAATACTATCACATTGGGGGTTAAAGCTTCAATATGAGTTTTGGAGGGAACATAAACATTCAGTCTACAGTTTTATGCTAAATGACTTAAATTTAGATCAAATGAACACATTCATAAGCAAATACAACTAGGAGAAGTCTATCCATTTAAGACATGAATCTAACTGAAAATGCTACTACAAAAGTAGTTGGCTTTTACCAGTGAATTTTACAAAACCATTAAAAAGAAGAAATAATGTCAATTTATGTCAAGCAATGTTAATTTCATGGTGACTGCAGCCATGAAATTAAAAGACACTTACTCCTTGGAAGAAAAGTTATGACCAACCTAGACAGCATATTAAAAAGCAGACATTACTTTGCCAGTAAAGGTCTGTCTAGTCAAGGCTATGGTTTTTCTGGTAGTCATGTATGGATGTGAGAGTTGGACTATAAAGAAAGCTGAGCGCCAAAGAATTGATGCTTTTGAACTGTGGTGTTGGAGCAGACTCTTGAGAGTCCCTTGGACTGCAAGGAGATCCAACCAGTCCATCCTAAATGAAATCAGTCCTGAATTTCAACTCAAGGACTGATGCTGAAGCTGAGACTCCAATACTTTGGGCAGCTGATGAGAAGAACTAACTCATTTGAAAAGACCTGATGCTGGGCAAGATTGAAGGCAGGAGGAGAAAGGGACAACAGAGGACGAGAGGGTTGGATGGCATCACTGAATCAATGGACATGAGTTTGAGTAAACTCTAGGAGTTGGTGATGGACAGGGAGTCCTGGTGTGCTGCAGTCCATGGGGTCACAAAGTTGGACACGACTGAGCAACTGAACTGAAAGGTTGTTGCTGAACAATGAAAAGATCAGGAAAAGACGCTGGGATTCTTGGCCTCCGGAGGAGAAGAATTCAATCTGGGGCCTGAGATGAGGCTTGATCGCTCAGAGCTTTTGTGTAATAAAGTTTTATTAAAGTATAAAGGAGATAGAGAAAGCTTCTGACAGACATCAGAAGAGGGTAGAAAGAGTACCCACTTGCTAGTGTTAGCAATGGAATTATATACTCTCCAATGAATCCAAAGAATGTCTGGATGTTGTAAAGACCTCACCAGACCTACTCCCATAATTTACATTTTAAGATAACAGGATTAGCCAGGTTTAATCCAGAGACTGTCCTCAGGCAGGATACATTATCCTAAGCAATGTAGAGGAAAAAAAAGTTTGTCCTTTCTTCCTCCTTGAGAATTCCAGACCCCTCTCTCCTTGGAGACCCCTAGACTTCTGATCAACCTGCCTAGGTAGTTCTGCCTCAGAACTGAACTGAACACATTTTTCCAGAAAATAGAGAAAGAGAGAACAATTTTCCAATTCATCCTATTAAGGCAGTGTAAATGTTTAGTAAAAATCTGACAATGACCTTGGAAGAAAAAAATTACAGGCTAATTTTTATCATAAACATAGGAGCAATATTCCAAAGATTGTATTATCAGATTAAAACATTATGAGTTAGAAAAAAGGAGATAAAATTTTATTCACAATTGACATGTTTTTATATGTAAAAAATTGGAAATAGGTTGTAAACTCTTAGAATTTATAAGTGAATTTAGCACAGTTGCTGAATACAAAAACTGTATAAAAATCTTAATGTATTTTTGTGTATCAACAAAGAGAAAATGTAATAAAATATTATTTGCAATGGCATCAACAAAGTTGTTTAGATATTTAGCAAAAATTACTAAAGGACTCTGTATTGGAGTTTATAAAGCTTTGAGAAAAATTTAGGAAGATATTAATAAATAGAGAAATATATCATATTCATAATTGAAAACCTTGATATTTTAAAGGTGTCATTTTTGAATAAAAGGAGGTGATTTTGAGCAAATTTATTGTAAAATTTATCGCAAAGATTCACACACCCCCCCCCCCCCCGAAAAAGCTTTCTTTTTAGAACAGCTGACACATGGCATAAAATTAATATCATAGATTTTGAATTACTCCATTTTATTTATGCGGTTGATCTTTGGACAGAATGGGTATTAGAGGCACTGACCCTCCAGAAAACTGAAAATCCACATGTAGTTTACAGTTGGTCCTCCTTGTCTGTCGGTTCAACAAACTGTGGATTGTATACACTGAACTAAGGACTATACTATTTCCTGTTGAAAAACTGTATAAGTGGATCCTCTGCAGATAAAACCCATGTTCAAGGGCTAACTGTACTTCATTTTTGAAGGGAGATAATGTCCATTTTAATTTATTGTTGATTTACACTTGATAGGGCTCGGAATTTGGTAAAGGATATATGATGCAATAAAGAAGGGATATCTGCATATGTTGTGTTTTGTTTTAAAAAATGTTGTTTACGCATTATTTTATAAATTAGTAAGAATTATTGTGGTGCCATCATATTCATTGTATATGTAGTGAGTTACTTGATGCTTACACATAAGATTTTTTAGTATGTGAGAGAAACATTTGGAATAGTAATCAGACTTTTACTAGGATGTTATAAAGTCCAAATATTTCTCCAAATATTTGAGAGAATATAACACATATTTGAATTAACTTGGTTTTCAAAAGCTATTGCTCATATTATAGTTACAAGCAATAACTATAACCTTCTGATCTAAAGCTTTCAGGACTCTCAAGTGTTCAGGACAGCATGCAGCCATTACATTCTGGCTTCACAGCGTTCATTGCTGAATCAGTCCATGTTTTTTTAAGTGCTTATTGTATCTTATCAAAATCTTGTATCTTATCACAGAAACTTCATGCTTATAATCTTTCTACCCCCAAAACATTAAGTTTTTTAAAAAATCTTGTTTCTCTTCATAGCTTTCAAAGCCCCTTGCTTCCACTAAGCAAAGCTTACTCACCTTTCAAGAGTGAACCCCTAGCTCATGTTAGTATAAAGAATTATATAATATTATCAACCAGTTTATCTTTCTAATCACAGTGATGCTCCATAGTACTTACTATCTTGACCATTCATTTGTGTTCTTAATTGTATTTAATTAGGCTCCTTGCTGGAGTCCAGCTCCAGCAGCCAGGGAATCAGCCTGAAGGGGTGAGCGGTGTTGGCGGACAATGATGTAGCCTCTGACTCATAGTACAGAACTACATGTTTATTTCAAGCTTCAGATTTTCTTTTATACTTTGACAAAAGCATTAGGTCAGAGGTTTGACATTTTTAGTTTTCCCCACCCAGATTTATTGTCTCCAGAAATCATTGTTGTCCTACAGAGTTTCTGCTTCAGCGATTCTCTCAGAATCCGCTTTACTATCTATTATCTACTTTCCCTTATGTTTTCTATACTTAACTTGTGATTACATTGTAACTCATGCTACATTCCTCAGTTTATTTCTTATCTTTCTAAATCCTGTTTTCCTCTAGCATCTTAAGATCACTCTCTCCTAAAAAGGGTTCTAGCTATTCTTAATTATTCCTAAACCCTAAACTCAGCAACCGGTCCCATCACTTCATGGGAAATAGATGGGGAAACAGTGGAAACAGTATCAGACTTAATATTTTTGGGCTCCAAAATCACTGCAGATGATGACTGCAGCCATGAAATTAAAAGACAGTTACTCCTTGGAAGGAAAGTTATGACCAACCTAGATAGCATATTCAAAAGCAGAGGCATTACTTTGCCAACAAAGGTTCGTCTAGTCAAGGCTATGGTTTTTCCTGTGGTCATGTATGGATGTGAGAGTTGGACTGTGCAGAAGGCTGAGCACCGAAGAATTGATGTTTTTGACCTGTGGTGTTGGAGAAGACTCTTGAGAGTCCCTTGGACTGCATGGAGATCCAACCAGTCCATTCTAAAAGAGATCAGCCCTGGGGTTTCTTTGGAAGGAATGATGCTAAAGCTGAAACTTCAGTACTTTGGCCACCTTATGCGAAGAGTTGACTCATTGGAAAAGACCCTGATGCTGGGAGGGATTGGGGGCAGGAGGAGAAGGGGACGACAGAGGATGAGATGGCTGGGTGGCATCACTGACTCTATGGACGTGAGTCTGGGTGAACTCCGGGAGTTGGTGATGGACAGGGAGGCCTGGTGTGTGGCGATTCATGGGGTCGCAAAGAGTCGGACATGACTGAGCGACTGAACTGAACTGAAACTCAGCAAACTTCTTTTGCCATAAACATTCCCTCACAAACAGGTCTCAGAAAATAATCCTTCCCATGGCTCATCCTGGGACATTCTTTTTAAAGGTCCTTGAACAAATGTCAATGGTTATTTTATAGATTATTTTCTGGGCACAACTGCAGAAGGCTTTGTGCTTTCTCATGCTTCTCTCAAGCACCTTAATATTCTTTCCAGCCAATTCAACCAAAGAAAGGAAAGAACAAGTCAGAATCACAAGGCCTAACTCCTTCCTCCTGGGGCCATGCCTGCGAGATGAGGAGAGGGATTTGGGGCCATGTCTCCATTTTGTCAGTAATGCCTAACGCGGCTCCCGACAGCTCCTGTATTTAAAACTTTTTATTTTGTGTTGGGGTACAGCTAACTAACAATGTTGTGATTCAAGTGAACAGTGAAGGGACTCAGCCATACATACAAAGGTATCCAATTCTCCCCCAGGCTCTACTCTCTTCCAGGCCGCCAGATTACATTGAACACAGTTCCATGTGCTGTGCAGTAGGTCCTTGTTGGCAATCCATTTTAAATATAGCGGTGTGTGTGTGTCCATCCCAGACTCCCTGACTATCCCTTCCCTCCATACCCTCAGCAACTGTAAATTTCTTCTGTAAGTCTGTGAGTCTGTTTTTGTTTTGTAAATAAGTTCATTTGAGTCATTTTTTTTAGATACCACATATAAGGGATGTCAAACAATATTTCTCCTTTTCTGTCTGACTTCCTTCACTCATTATGACAATCCATAGGTCTCTTCACCATTGCTGCAAATGGCTTTATTTCATTCTTCTTAATGGTTGAGTAATATTCCATTGTATATATGTACCACAACTTCTTTATCCATTCCTCTGTTGATGGGCGTTTAGGTTGCTTCCATGTCTTGGCTCATGTAACTTAACAGTATAGACATTTTCAACTTGGTTGGAGTCTTACTGATGGGTGAACACAGTCCTTAAAGGATAAAATGATTTTAAGATATTATAATTATAGCAGGTCTATTTTCAGTATAGAAGTATCCTCTGAATCCATTTAAATTACTGTGCCTGTATTAGTGTTCTTGAATTTGTAGGATGTAAAAGAGTGAATGTAAAAGAATGTTTCACATTCTTTTACAGTAATTATTATAAGGTAGACAGCATGATAGAAAAAGCACAAGGTTTGGAAAGACCTGGGTTTAAGTTCCTTGTGATGAGTAAAAACAGGAATTATAATACTTAGCTAATAATCCATATTTATTTTGAGCCATTAAATGGGATAATGACTATGAAACATTAGAAACTTTCATAGGGAAATCCTTGATGTTCGCTTTATGTCAGATAACTCTTTTCATTTTAGGGCTGTATAATAGCTGTATATTTGTGTGCTTAATTTCTTTGGATTTGGATTCTTTTTCTTCTAATCATAACCCTGTGATCTTGGGCAGGTTACTTTGTTTCTCTGAAGTAAAGTTTCCTTCATCTGTTACATAGATTCACAGTAATACTGTTTGCAGGATCATCATGAGAATTGCTGTGAAGATAGGGTATGACTCTTGGGACATATAATACTCTTGATAAGTGGGAAGTGGATAGTAATAGGAAGACCATTAACTGGTGACATTATTTTAAATGGTTTGTCATTCTCAGCTTTGTTTGGACGAATCATTAACTATTGCTAGAATAGTGTTTATAGAAAGACTGTTATATGGAGTTACCAGTGTAAGAAGCAGCTGGGTCAAGTGTTAAACCTACTTTGATTTGGGACTCCTATTTAAAATAAGGCTTTTTAAAAAAGTCCTTGACGTAATACCTTTGAAATATTTTCTTAAATTGGTAGTAGTAAAGCCTTTTCTTAGTATTTTATATCTGCTATAAAGGAGGACTGTGTATATTTTGTGAGAGTGTATCCAAGGTTTACCAAGGTGACTATCTCTATGTCATACAGCTTATGATTTTAAATTATATAATTTCAAGCCTTCCACATTTGGAGAATATCTATTTTTGGCTATTTTAATGTGCAATAATAGTTAAAGAGGCAGGAATTTAATTGAATTGACTGAACCTAAAGGAATGGCAAGGAAAATGCTGTGTGTCATCAGGGTACCTGATGGCACAGTGAACTGTATGCAGGAGCTATCTGATGGCCTAAAGGGAGGATCTGCTGCAGAGAAGGGATTCTATCAGATCCTGGGAGATTCCTTGTAAATGCAGAAGGATTGAAGTCGAGCAAAATAGCCGTCACCTCCAGTTACTCTCTTCACATGTTTCTGAAGATCTCTTATTTCTGTTGCTTACATGATGTCCCAGTTATCCACCCACAAAATGTTAAATACATAGATTTACTGGCTTGGTTGGTTAATGAGTCAAGAATAGGTCACTTCACTTGGCCCAAAGCCTACAACCCCCTATTCAGTACTTATGAATAGCAGGTTAGTATAGGTTTCAGTGTACTAGGACTTTGTTTCATAATCTGTTTGAAGCTTAAAATTTTATCTCTTTTTTATTTCAGAAAGAATTTCACAAAAAGTTTGTGTAGTTATGGACACAAAAGAAGATGAAGAACATGTAGGTCATTGTCTTGAAGAAATGCTAAAAACTGAATTAAATGTAAGTATTCAAAGATCCAGTTTGATAAATGATATTAGATTGCCACATACTTTAATTGTACAAAGATGGCTTCTTTTGGAAGGCATGAAAATGCTTTCAAGCTAATTTTCTTATTTCACTTTAACAAAATTTTTTGTTTTTCCTACACTTTTGACTTGAAATACAGTCCATTCCTTTCATCTGCTCTCTTCTGGTCTTCCTCCCTAACTTCATCCTCTGAGCTCTGTTTCTCCTTTAAAATTTAGAGTCAGTGTGACTTCTTTAGAAAACCCCCCTGCCCTGGTACACTTGGGCCCCTGTGAGCTTGACACTTGTCTTGAGAGCCAGTGTCT
Source organism: Bubalus bubalis (assembly GCF_019923935.1). NCBI lineage: Eukaryota > Metazoa > Chordata > Mammalia > Artiodactyla > Bovidae > Bubalus > Bubalus bubalis. The sequence goes on along the minus strand of NC_059164.1, from coordinate 24,421,837 downwards.
AGTGCATTCTTCATACTTAACTAAAATTCATTGAAAACAAGAAGAAAATAGATTGAGAAAAAAAAGAGACAAACACATTTGCAAAAGATAGGATAACTGTGATACTGAAGAGGTGACTGTGTATTTCTTGCTGCCACCTCCTTTTTCTAAACTGGTCAATGTCCAGGTTAACCTCATATTTAATATTAGGGTTAGGAAATGCAGAAGTAGTAGTGGGTGTGAGGACGTGTACAGGAATTATGTACTACTTTTACCCATAAGGACATCCATTATTTTTATGATCATCTTGTGTTTTGAAACGTTTCGCTTGCCAAACTGATTTGTATTAAGTTTTCCACAATTTTCTTGTTTTCATTAAATTGTGTAATTGCCCAGGTTTATGGTCAATGTATGAGGACTTTTTAATAGCATACATAATTCTAGTTGAAAGTAAAAGGAACCAGTTTATTTTAGTAGGCTAGTTTTATCATGGTAACAGTACAGAGAACAGGCTCTGATATCAGGCTGCTGGTGCTCAGATGTCTGTTGTATTGCCTAATTTTCTTACCTTAAATTGAAAATGCTAATGATATCTTCATTGTAAAGTTGTTGGGACAGTTGAACTTTAAAATTGTATTTTAATGCACTTAGAAAAGCATCTGCCATATCATAAGTTTCCAATGAATAGGGACTAAAATAGACTTAACAATGATGAGTTGAGATGAAGGTGTGACAATATTAAGTAGTAAATCCTTGTTTTTGTCATGTCCCTAAGTCCTGCCTCACTCTTTGAGACCTCATGGACTGCAGCATGCCAGGGCTCCCTGTCCCTCACTGTATCCCAGAGTTTGCCCAATCTCATGTTCATTGACGGCATGTCCAAGTAGTAAATACTACTAGTTTCCAAATTTCAGTCCTGTATTAAATCCATGAACTGCTAAATACATAAATTCCTGAAATGTGTAAACATTTAGTGAATCATCTGGGATAATTTCTGGAATGTCAGTTTTTAACAAGGTCGCCTCCGTGGTTTTGATGGCAGTCGGTGCTAAATTCTACCAGTAGCATTTGGAGCAACAATCTAAAGCTGAAAAGAAATGGCAGCTATCTCAGCTGTCTCTTGAGTTTGACGGTTATATACTACATTCTTCTTTTCCATGTTGCTTCTATCTGTAGACTTTAGGTATTCTACTTCTGTTGTTGGAAATTTTAGCACCTTGTTCTTTGTTTTGTGTCTTGAATTCACTGCTAAGAATCTGTTTCTAAATTCTGTGCCCTAATTCCATTGCTGTATCCTGGGGGATATTTAAGTGTAGATAATTTCCCATTGTCTGACCTCCTGAGGCAATAGTTTGGACACTGGCAACATTTTGCCTGAAAAATAGTCTTCTACTCTTGGATAATTTCATTCATGCTCTACCCACTCAGTGCAGAAACCAATAGGATGGGACCCTGGAAGACTGTGACTGGAACTCTGGCTATCAACCCTTGGTTTAGAAAACTGGGTTCTAAAAATGGGTTCAGCACTCTTGTTGACCACCCAACTGTTGGATCCTTTGTGACTTATCCCTTGATCTTCTCAGTGTTAGATACTACAAAGAGTCCTTTTTGTTAAAAATTGTTGTGGTAGTCTCTTTTTGTTCCTGCTTTTCCTGTATATGTTTGGTAATTATTGACCTAAAACAGACTGCCATATCTTTCTTCAGCAAAAATAGATTTCTTTGGGGGTAAACAGAGAAGTGAAATTTGTGGTCTGCAACCATGACAAGCCACATGTAAGTACCCCCATAGCAAGGGAAGAACACTTTTGTAGAAGGGAAAAGGAAGTCGGGAGGGCTAGAGGGAACAGACAGACCATGGTTTTCCATTTGCTGAGTCCTCTCCAGGAAAGATGAGTGTTTGCTCTTATAGAACAGACTGTAGTAGCAGGTTGTGAGATCTCCCCCCTTCTGGTCTCCCAGCTCTGTTTTAACAGAAATTTCTGTTTATTCATTGCTTGTTGTTTTGTTGTTTTAATTTTTATTGGTGTATAGTTGATTTACAATGTTGTGTTTCTGCTGTACAGCAAAGTGAATCAGTTATACATATATGTATATACACTCTTTCCAAGATTCTTTTCTCATATAAGTCATTACAGATTATTGAGTAGAGTTCCTTATGCTATACAGTAGGTTCTTATTAGTTATCTGTTTTATTTATAGTGGGGCTTCCCATGTAGCTCAGTCTGTAAAGCATCTGCCTGCAGGGTGAGAGAGACTTGGGTTCAATTCCTGGGTCAGGAAGTTCCTCTGGAGAAGGAAATAGGAACCCACTCCAGTATTCTTGCTTGGAGAATTCCATGGACAGAGGAGCCTGGCAGGCTACAGTTCATGGGACTGCAAGAGTCAGACATGACTTAGCGCTTTTTTTTTTTTTATAATAGTGTGTCAATTCCAATCTCCCAATTTATCTGTACCCCTCTTTCCCCTCTGGTAACCATAAGTTTTCTATGTCTGTGACTCATTTCTGTTTTGTTAAGATCATTTGTAGCATTTTTTTTTTAAGATTCCACATATAAGTGATATCATATGATACTTGTCTTTATCTGACTTACTTCACTCAGTGTAACAATCTCTAGATCCATCCAGTTCATTGCAAATGGCATTATTTTATTATTTATGGCTGAGTAATATTCTATTTTCTGTATGTACCGCAACTTTTTATATCCATTCTTCCTTCGGCGGACATTTAGGTTTCTCTCATGCCCTGGCTATTGTATATAGTGCTGCAGTGAACATTGGGGTCCATTATCTTTTTGAATCATTGTTTAAATAATAATATGACATGAAATTTAGGTATACACACAATGGTATATAACTGGCACTGTGTGATTTTTCCCCCATCACCCTAGCTTCTCAGGTCCTATCCTCAGTTCCAGTGTCTGTTATTTTCAGTGCTCTTCATCTGTCTGCCTGTTGGGTCTCATGTAGATATGAGTTGCCATCATCCTAACTGTGCTGAAAAATAAATACTAAGGCTATTTCTTAACTTCTGGCTGCAATGTTTTATCTTCCTTTACTTTTGCTCAGTTACTCTCAATGCACATATTAAAATTTCATAGAAAACTCAAAGCCTGCTGTCTTCTCTCTTTCAGCTATCTTTTGTTTCATACATTTCTTTACTTGGATACCATGATCTTTCACTTTAGTGGATCATGGCTGTTTTATCAGTATCTCTAATTCTCTTGTCCTTCTATTAAGACCTGTTTTGTAAAACCTTGTTCATGTTGTCAATTTAACTTTTCACTTCTCTGAGCCTATATTTCATCTAAATACTGCTGGAGAAAATTACACAGAAGTGCAGATTATTGTCATTTAAAAATAATAGTTTTCATTCTGCAGTGAGCACTGAATATTGTAAAGTAAGCGTACCATGATTCCATCGTCAGCTCCCTGTTCTCCTCAGTGGATGTTTTAAACTTCTTCCTCTCTCCTTAAATGTCTAACCCAGGTTTCTTAATGTCAGCACTATCAGCATTTTGGACTGTATTTTGCGAGGAACTTTCCTATACCTTATACAGTTTAGCAGCATACCCGTCTTCTACCCACTAGATGACAGTATTTTACCCTCTGGTTGTAGCAAGCAAAATGTTCCCAGACATTGCTAAAGGTTGCATGGAAGGGGTAAAATCACCCTCCAGTTGAGAATCACTGGTCTAACGCAACCATTCGTACCTCCACTCTTAGATATGATCTTGTCTCTAGCTTCAGAGTGTAATTACATACTCAAATATGAGAACATTCTTATCTTCCAAGCACCCGATCTTTCAAGAATCTTGCTTCTGTAGCCATCTTTTCATTAAAACTATTTCTTCTCCTGAGATTTGATTTTGCTCTTCTCTTCTCCCTCCCCCACTGATACATGTTCCTTCCATTAAAACAAAAACAAAGAAATAGTTCTAAATGCAAGGTTACCCTGTAGTAATCTTGCATAATTTTAGGATCATTTATCTTCTTGTTCCTCAATCATCACACCCTGGCTTCTACACCAACCATCCATGGGAACTGCTCTCAGTTAGGTCCTTAGTGACCGACTGTTCTATGGGAAATCCATAAGATCTTTATTGGCTCTTACCTTATCTATTGTACCCCTTGACTCTCTTGTATGATACTCTTTTTCCTAGAAGGACTCTTATCCAGTGGATTCTGTAACATCTTGTCTTTCTTATTAAACTTTTCATTTTTGGTTTCTTCTTCCAAGTTTCTTTTGCAGGATTCGAGATTCTATTGATGATTTTTAGATTTTTCTACATAGATAAGTGTATTTCTTTAAAAAAAAAAAGTTGATGGCTTCATGTATCTTTTATTTGCTAGGGACACAAAATATTCTCTACCCTGAGTTTAACCACTTTCCTGAATGTCAAATCTGTATATTCAATCAAAAGTCCTTTAAATATCGATGATATTTCACATTCACAGATTCTTTTTCCAGCCAGTCCTCCATCTGCTGGGGGTATCAGTTTCTGAAAATGTGTATCATTTACTTAGTTACCTAAACCTTGTGTAAGGTATGACTCATTCTCTATCTCACTCATGAAGCAAATCAAGTTCCAAAGCACTTGAATTCTACCTCTCATTATCCTTCCTGTGTTCCTTTGCTCTTGATTACCACGGCCACTGTTCTATGCACCATGGCTCTTGTCCAGATTATTGTAACAGTCTGTTAACTCCCCACCAGCCTTCAGTGTTATTCTTCTCAGATTTATTCGTTATGGGGCTGTTTGAATGATTATAAACTGTTTATCTTATGATATTATCCCCCAGTCAAATCTGTTTCTTGGTTTTCCATTGCTTCTAAAGTAGTAAGAAAGTTCCTTGGTATGTCTCATAAGATCTCTCACGTCTTACTAGTACTACTAATAAAAATAACAAAAACGGCAATAATAACAGCCAGCAATTTTCAGCACTTATTTTGTGTTAGGTGCCATAGCTTTAAATGCCCTTAACAACCTTTTGAAATGTGTACTGTTATCCTTATTTTCCAGAAGAAAGAACTGGGACATAGAGGGGATGTTTAAATGGTTCTCGTTAACATTGCTATGAAGGGGCAGCACAGGTACACGGAGGTGAACTTGGACTCAGGTAACACCAAGTCTATCTTAACTGGTTCCCTGGCCAAAGAGCCCTGCACTCTATAACTGTGCCCTCTTCAGACCAGCTTTACTTTCTGTAGTTTCTCAAATGTGATAGTACTTTCTGCCTCATGGCCTTCACCCATGATGTCATTTCCCCCAGGAAGCTTTTCCTGCTTGTTTTTCTCTGAATTCTGGTTTATGTATCCTTCTCTTTTGTTCTGTGGAGGCTCTACAGCCCCATGTGACGCCTTCCCAAATCATGATGCAGTCTTGAATAAAAGGCGTACATTTATAGAATGTTGAATAGATAAATAAATGAATAGATAAATGGTCATAACTTCTTATTACTAAGCTGAACATTGTCTTACATATTGTACCATGTTTGCTGCATAACAAGTTACCCCAAAATGTAGTGACCTTAATTAACAAACATTTACTCTGTCACAGTTTATGTGGGTCAGAAATCTAGGCACAGTTTAGCCAGGTTCCTTTGACTCAAGGTCTTTCATCTGATTTCAGTCAAGCTGTCTGACCTCTGTAGACTGTCCTCTGCAGTCAAATCTGAAGACTTGATGTGGAAGTGGATTCTGCTCTCACACCTATCTGGTTTTTAGTAGGTCTCAATCACTTGCATATGGGCTTCTCCACAGGGCTGCCTCACCACATGGCACTCAGGATTGAAGGCACAGTGCTTTTGTAATTTAATCTTAGAAGTGACACTCCATTGCGTCTTTCGTATTCTCTTGATTTGAATCAAGTCCGTATGTCCAGCCCACACTCGAGAGGAGGGAATCCTACAAGATTGTGCATATTGGGAACTGTGGATATCATTGTGGGGTGTGTATTAGAGACTGATTATCACAAACTTATTATCTCAAAATAAATCTCTTACTAAGTTGCAAAAAAGAAAATGCCCACTAGTATTGCCATCCTCCTTATCTGTGGCCTGTGAGGCAGACTATATATAGACCTGTGTCTCCTCTGAACATTGGAAATTTGCTTTATTGTACCTAAAATTTCCTCATTGGGAACATTAGCCATCTCAACTATAACTCCCTAGTCAAATAAGTGTGCTGCTGCTGCTAAGTCGCTTCATTCGTGTCTGACTCTGTGCGACCCCATAGACGGCAGCCCACCAGGCTCCCCCATCCCTGGGATTCTCCAGGCAAGAACACTGGAGTGGGTTGCCAGGTACAATCTATTAATATATGGAATCTAGTCTTTAGTACTTAAGTCTACAGAAATTCTGTATAAAAATTGCAGAGTTGATCAGGAAATGCTGAATAGTTTTGGAATCAGTGCCAGACAAGGAACACCAACTAGCCAATACTAATGGCCTGAGGGCATACTCTCTCCAAGGAATGAAGATAATCTCCTGAATTAAATGTCTGTCCAATGTAAGTCAGCCTAACAAATTTTCAGATTCCAACCAAGAGAAAAATTAAAGACTAATTTGTTCATATTTTTATGATGATCAGTCCATAGTATAGCCCTAAAACCTGTTGTATAATCTGATGAAACATACTGAGTAGAGACTGAATTTCAGAAGAAATGAGCCTAATGAAGATATAGCTTGTAAAGTGGAAGTTCGTGTGTCCTGTTAACTGACTCAGGCAGTCTTGGTTGACCTTAAGAGGAGATGTCATTCCTTTCTGCTAAATCTGCCCTGGCTCCTAAATTTGCCTAAAAACTATTAAACCCCACAAGGACTATATCAGAATGTTTTCTGTTATAAACAGTCATACCACTAACAATTATTGAGTGCCCTTCATGTTCCAGAGAGAATAATATGTACCTTAATCCTTTAAAATAAGCCTATGACCTTCCTTCTCATTTTACAAATAAAAATAGGGAGATCTATGGCTTAATACTTTGTCCTAAGATTATGTAACTCATTGACTGTAGGTGCTGCTTGATTCATTATGATTTCTACTACTGAATATTTTTCTAAGAAAAGATGAAAGAAAAGAACTTTAAGTTTGACAGAAGGCTTATACTTAAGGTCAGAAAGAAGTCTCCTTGGGAAAGTAATTAGCAGTTTTCTGTCATTTTTCTCTCCCTTTATAATGGCACATTTACCTTATAGCATTTTCAGCCCATAACTTACAGATGCAAAATGCCGCATATTCTAATATTTTTACCCCCAGAGCTTTTGTCTGATTTTGAAAAGAATATATATAAAGGGTGAAGTCACACTACTGAAATCCAGGCATCTGTAGGGTAGATCCGTGTAGGTGTGGATTCGCTCAGTGCACAATGGGAAGACTGTTTTATTGGCATGAAAAGAGAAAATTTCCTCATGAAACTAAAGGAAGAGATTGGGTATGCTTATTATAATTATCCATGCTAGATTGTGAACCATACTTCAGTGTATTGAATATCTCAACTCAAATGTAATGATACACGCCAAACACATGGAAGAGGTAGCTAAAAGGTGAAATAAAGAATTAACTGAATAGAGAACCCTTCTTCCACCTTCCATTCATGTGCACATTTCACTTTAAGTAAAATTTCAAGTCTTCATTATCAGGCTTGATTTCTTTAAGGAGACTAAAGTATTTCACAGAACCAAGCTACTTCAGAGACAGAGATCTCCAGAAGGTACATCAGGGCAGTAGACAGTAATGGAAGAGACTTTTCCCCTTCTTCCCAACTCTTGTTGAAAAATAATTCATGCTATATACTGTGCTGAGAATAGTAAGGAATTTATAAGTAGGAAAGTTAGTCTTTGATTAGTTTCTTAGTTCATGAATGTCTTTACCAAATATTAAACGCCTATCAAGATTTAATTGCTGGGGCTGGGGTGGGAAGGAGGCTCAAGAAAGTGGGGATATATGTATACTCATAGCTGATTGATGCTGTTGTACAGCAGAAACTAGCATAGCATTGTAAAGCAATTATCCTCCAATTAAAAATAAGAAAAATGAAAAAAAAGATTAAGCACTGGATTTAGGCAGTTGAACTAAGCAAGTATAGTTCCCTATTCTCAAGGGGCATACTGTACAGTTGGGGATAAAACAGTAAACAAATACATAAACACTGTTTAATTACAAATTGTGATAACTATGCTAAGGAAATCTAAACTGTCCTTAATGTAAAAGAGCCCCGGACAGTGATTTACATTGCGAATAGAGAGCAGTAAATGAGAATCTCTTGGCAGATGTGGCATTCATTTAAGGCTAGACTGGTAATGAGGCTTCCCTGGTGGCTCAGATGGTAAAGAATCTGCCTTTAAGAGAGACCTGGGAGACCTGGATTGGGAAGATCCCCTGGACAAGGACATGGCAACCCACTCCAGTATTCTTGCCTGGAGAATCCCATGGACAGAGGAGCCTGGTGGGCTGCAGTCCATGGGGTCTCAAAGAGTCGGACATGACTGAGTGACTAACACACAGACTGTGGTAAGCAGGAGTTAGCTATTTAAAGAGAAATACAGAAGGGACAATATGTGAAAACCCTCAAAGAGTTCCGTTCACGGGCTCCGAAATAAGGCTTGTATGACTGGAGTGGAGGTGGACTGGTGGGAGGTGAGGGCAAGAGACTAGGACGGGTCTAAATGTCGTCTTGTAGGTTTCGTTAGATGACTGTGACTGCTACCAACTCCACTGCAACTGTGACCACTACCATTGCTTATATTTTGTGTTAGAAGCAAAATGAAGTGGTGGAAGACTTCAGCTGCAAATGCCAAGATCCAGTTTAACTAGATTGTTGGCTGTTGCTCCTTAAAAGTAAAATTCTATAGAAAAAGGAAGCATTTAATGTTTTTATACATCACAGTACCCCTAAAATCGCAAGTGTTTTCAACTCAATTTTTGTTCCTATAATAAAAGAAAAGCACCTCCCGAAGAATGCTGATCTATAATCTGAACAAACAAGGACCATAGGGGCTTTTTTGTATTTCGCTTATCCACCCCTACCTGTTTCCTGGAGCATATAATTTAATTATTGTTTAATGTAACCACAAATGACAAACAGGATATAACTGAAAATTATTTGTTTTCCTGGGTGAAAGGCATGCTTTGGTTTTTTAAGGCTGTCTGGGGTACTTAGTTTATTTTTCCTAATGCCTTCAAGGTTCTGTCCAGTGTATGGATCTGTGCCTTTTCTTATAGACCTAACTGAAGTCAGTGTATTAAATAGTAGTCAAACAAGCATCCAAAACAGCAAGTGAAGTAAGAAGAAAAGCAGAAATTAAAGAAATAGAACAAACTCAGTTATCTTAGCATTTTAAGACCTGTTCAAAATAGGGCTGAAAATGGAAAGTGTTAAGTTACTCAGTCATGTTCGAGTCTTTGTGACCCTGTGGGTTGTAGCTCCCCAGGCTCCCCTGTCCATGGGATTCTCCAGGCAAGAATATTGGAGTAGGTTGTCATGCCCATCTCCAGAGGATCTTCCCAACCCAGGGATCGAATTCAGGTCTCCCAGGTCTCTCTTGAAGGCCGATTCTTTACCGTCTGAGCCACCAGGGAAGCCTCACAGATTATTTCTTGCTTATTTTAATACATAACGTAGTTTTAAACAATGTTTAAAATAGCGATTTTTCATTTTTTTGAAGCTGAATGCTGTACAGTGTAATAGTAAAATAACACTGTGAACATGATTTCTTGGACCTCTGACTCTAAACAATGCCAACACAGTTAATTCAGTTAGAGTATGTGGTTTTGGTGTATGTTCAAGGCTATAGAAATTAGCTGAAGGCCATCCAACAAAATTCATTTAGTTTGTTTGGGATGTTAGCCAGATTTTCCGATCAGTTTTCCAGAGGTAGAAAGGTCCAAAGTTACAGGACCTCCTAGTTGCTTGGGATGGTATTAATTATGTTCATGCTCTATTTAATAAAATTAACAGTTTATAATTATATGGATTGTCAAAGTTTTAGAATATGGTTATTAATGAGAGAGTAAGGATAATGTCCCTAAATGGCACTTTCTCTACTTTTTCTTTGTGTATTTAACATGTCTTCACCTTTTGTATCTGTGTATATTTTTGAAACATAGGGACATATTGAAACATTATTTTCCCTAAAGAAACCAGATGGTTAATTTGTAAAAATGATAATCCTTGTCTGGTTAGTCATGAAGTCATTGCACACAAGTTCTAGTTATGTTACGCTAAGTTGAAAACAAACAAGTTGAGAGAATAGCCATTAGTCTAACTTTGGGCATATATTTGTAAAAATCAAGTCTCTTCTTATAATTCAGGAAATTGATTTTACACACATGGTAAATATGTTTAGAGAGAAAATCTTTATAAAAAGCTGAAAAAAATTGCTCTTTTGCATGTAGATTATAGTTTCTAACCCTCAACTGTTGATTTTCATGAATATGTATACACTACTTTTTTCATGCTATTTAAACTGAGATAGAATTTTAAAGCTTAGTCACTAATTTCATTTCATTTTATTGATTTCTTTTTGGTTCTGAATAGAGGATAAGTAATATTTTTAAATAATCGTTTTATAGTTATTAATGTTTCCCAGAATAATTGAGTTTGGCCATGTGTTTCAACTATTTGCATGAAGCATGACTATACTTAGTAACACCATAAAGTAGATTATTCTGTCGTTCTGGTGACTTTAAGTATATAACAGCTCTGAGGTTTTTGTTGTGTTAGGGAAACTGAACCAAATGCACTCCTTTGAACTTGTGGTCAGAATAAATTATCCATGGTATTTTGGTACCTGAGAACTTGTTTTCAAAGCTTTATCCATAGTTGTCTGCTTAGGTTAAAAACCTCTCTTTCTTCTCATTCACTCAGTGACTGTTCACTGCAAGTGAGTCAAAGTCTATACATTTTAACCTGTTATTTCAGACTTTTCACAGTTGGTACTGAATCTTTCGGGCTTCCCTGGTGACTCACTGGTAGAGAATCCACCTCCCAATGCAGGAGACACGGGTTCTTTCCCTAGGTTGGGAAGATCCCCTGGAGGAAGAAATGGCAACCCACTCCAGTATTCTTGCCTGGAATATCCCATAGACAGAGGAGCCTGGTGGGTTACAGTCCATGGGGTTGCAAAGAGTTGGACATGACTGAGCATGCATGCACGTGTATAAGTCAGTCCCAAACTCCCTCCCCCTCTTCCTCTTGGTAGCCCTAAGATTGTGTTCTGCATCTGTGACTCTACTTCCATTTTGTAGATGAGTTTATTTGTATACTTTTTTTTTTAGATTCCACATATAATAAGTGATATCACATAGATCTTATCTAATCATTTTGAACACACTTGCTATATTTGTGGTGTGTTATTTTAAACACCTGTCTGATAAAATACATTTTTTAAAGCACAATTTTAATATTCTCTTGTTTCCAAGTAACTCTACTTAAGTCTTCAAGTTGTTAGAGTGTTATTTCTTTTAATGTCAGCTACTGATTGAAGATTGAAAACCAGAACTATCCATCTAATCCAGGATACTGCAGTTGCTATGTTATTAAAATTTTGGTACATTTCATACATGATATTTTACATGTTTCAATGCCATTCTCCCAAATCTTCCCACCCTCTCCCTCTCCCACAGAGTCCAGGTTCGATGCACGATACTGGATGCTTGGGGCTGGTGCACTGGGACGACCCAGAGGGATGGAATGGGGAGGGAGGAGGGAGGAGGGTTCAGGATGGGGAACACATGTATACCTGTGGCGGATTCATTTTGATATTTGGCAAATCTAATACAGTTATGTTAAGTTTAAAAATAAAATAAAATTAAAAAAAAAAAATTTTGGTACAGATAATTCTTTGTTCTGGGGGCTGGCCTGTGTGTGCATTGTAGAATATGTAATAGCATCCCTGTCTTAGGTGTCCCTGGTGGCTCAGTGATTAAAAAAAAAAAAAAAAAAAAAATCCACCTGCCAATGCAGGATATGCAGGTTCGATCCCTGGGTCAGGAAGATCCCCTGGAGAAGAGAATGGCTACCCACTCCAGTATTCTTGCCTGGGAAATCCCCTGGACAGAGGAGACTGGTGGACTAGAGTCCACAGGGTCTCAAAGAGTCGGGCACAACTGAGCACAGGAACGTCCTCTGCTAAATGGCACAGGTATTACTTTCCCATCCAATTCTGACAACTGACAGTGTCTCCTGATGTTGCTGGGCTGCCTCTGAGGACAGTTCCCCACATTTAAGAGCTGCTAATGTAAACTGTTTTGTTTCATACACACTCACATTTTATAATTACTTGGGGATAAAGCCATATATGTGTGTGGCTTTTTATATATAATTATAATTTCTAATGAATGTATAGCTAATATAATAAACTGTAAACTTTAGACTATTTATATCATTTATAAAACTGGAAGCAGTGTTTTGTGTGGATTCTAATAATTTCAAATTAATGACATTTTGACTAGAACATAATTGTACATACTTAATTAGTGCATGGTTGTATGGAAACTAGGTGCTAATGTTACTCTGTATTTATCTGAGCAGTGTCTGTGTTACTTAGGGTCAAAATTTTATAAGTATAAATTTTATTATGCTGTAAATTTGGTAAGGATTTGAGGGAAAATACAGTTGAAATAAGGAATTCTTTCATTTTTGTTACTTAGTTTGCCATACTGATTTAATAAAAGACATAGGTAATTTATTTTAGATGCTTAAGAAGCACAATACCTTCAGTTGAGTCAAGGTTACTCTCTGTTGGTTAGATGAAAGTAATGAAGGTACATTCCTTGGTGAATTTATCTACTGAGAATGAGACAGGACTTTCAGATTATATAACCACTCATTTCTTCAGTGTGATCCATGAACCAGGTATAGCAACATTGCCTGATACCTTGTTAGGAATGCAGATTCTTAGCTCCCATTCCACATCTGCTGCTGCTGCTGCTGCTGCTGCTGCTAAGTCGATTCAGTCATGTCTGATTCTGTGCGACCCCATAGACGGCAGCCCACCAGGCTCCCCTGTCCCTGGGATTTTCTAGGCCAGAATACTCTAGTGGGTTGCCATTTCCTTCTCCAATACATGAAAGGAATCAAAATCTGTATTTTTAATGAGATTCCCAGAATTCCTTATGCAGATCAAACTTGGAGAAGCACAGGTCTTAACTTCATTTTGGTTAATTTTATTTTCCCAGGATGGTCTCCTTGAGGATAGAGACTGTCTGGTCTGTTGGTATGGTTTCAACATTCAGTCTTGCATCTGGCTCAGAGTCCTTAATACTTATCGGTTGAGTGAATGAAACTCTAACCTATGCTAATCCAATAGATAGGGTACCCTACTTTTTGTGACTTGAACAAAATTTTAAATTAGGACAGATTAGATTTGTTTATGTCAGCTTGCCAATTCTCAGCTTGCAAATGTTTCATATATTACTAAGAAACGTTAAGTGAAGTAAAAGTCACTCAGTTGTGTCAGGCTCTTTGCAACCCCATAGGCTGCAGTCCATGGAATTCCCCAGGCCAGAATACTGAAGTGGGTAGCCTTTCCCTTCTCCAGGGGATCTTCCCAACCCAGAGATCAAACCCAGGTCTCCCGCATTGCAGGCAGATTCTTTACCAGCAGAGCCACAAGGGAAGCCTAAGAAATGTAGGGTTGTCATATTATCGTGCATACTTTTAAAAAAAATATCATCCTTTATCATACACAAAATGGATAATATTTATAAAATATGCCTGCCAAATATGATTTGTGTGAACTAGTGCCTACATACTACAGATTTTCCCATTAGTTATATATAGTGTAACATTCTGTAGTAAAACTCAGTGGAAAGATAAGCTTGAGCAGATTTGGTGGCTTTGCCTTTTTCCTGGAACCTTTCTATCTTTGAATGTATAATCTGAATGATAAAATGGGAGTCGTGAATTCTTTGTGATAGTTCTCAAGTTTGTTAGGATTAGGACCTGTATCTTCAATTCCACAATTTTTGTGGTTTTGCATCAGAAAATAACTGACCTCCCAGGGAAGTTTTAACAGTGAAACACAGGGACATGTAAAGGAAGACTTTCATTAAGGTGGTCAGATCAGATCAGATCAGATCAGTCGCTCAGTCATGTCCGACTCTTTGCGACCCCATGAATCGAAGCACGCCAGGCCTCCCTGTCTATCACCAACTCCCGGAGTTCACCCAGACTCACGTCCATCGAGTCAGTGATGCCATCCAGCCATCTCATCCTCTGTCGTCCCCTTCTCCTCCTGCCCCCAATCCCTCCCAGCATCAGAGTCTTTTCCAATGAGTCAACTCTTCGCATGAGGTGGCCAAAGTACTGGAGTTTCAGCTTTATCATCATTCCTTCCAAAGAAATCCTAGGGCTGATCTCCTTCAGAATGGACTGGCTGGATCTCCTTGCAGTCCAAGGGACTCTCAAGAGTCTTCTCCAACACCACAGTTCAAAAGCATCAATTCTTCGGCGCTCAGCCTTCTTCATAGTCCAACTCTCACATCCATACGTGACCACAGGAAAAACCGTAGCCTTGACTAGACGGACCTTTGTTGGCAAAGTAACGTCTCTGCTTTTGAATATGCTATCTAGGTTGGTCATAACTTTCCTTCCAAGGAGTAAGCGTCTTTTAATTTCATGGCTGCAATCACCATCTGCAGTGATTTTGGAGCCCAGAAAAATAAAGTCTGACACTGTTTCCACTGTTTCCCCATCTATTTCCCATGAAGTGGTGGGACCGGATGCCATGATCATCGTTTTCTGAATGTTGAGCTTTAAGCCACCTTTTTCACTCTCCACTTTCACTTTCATCAAGAGGCTTTTGAGTTCCTCTTCACTTTCTGCCATAAGGTTGGTGTCATCTGCATATCTGAGGTTGTTGATATTTCTCCCAGCAATCTTGATTCCAGCTTGTGTTTCTTCCAGTCCAGCGTTTCTCATGATGTACTCTGTATATAAGTTAAATAAGCAGGGTGACAATATACAGCCTTGACGTACTCCTTTTCCTATTTGGAACCAGTCTGTTGTTCCATGTCCAGTTCTAACTGTTCCTTCCTGACATGCATAGAGATTTCTCAAGAGGCAGATCAGGTGGTCTGGTATTCCCATCTCTTTCAGAATTTTCCACAGTTTATTGTGATCCACACAGTCAAAGGCTTTGGCATAGTCAATAAAGCAGAAATAGATGTTTTTCTGGAACTCTCTTGCTTTTTCCATGATCCAGCGGATGTTGGCAATTTGATCTCTGGTTCCTCTGCCTTTTCTAAAACCAGCTTGAACATCAGGAAGTTCACGGTTCACATATTGCTGAAGCCTGGCTTGGAGAATTTTGAGCATTACTTTACTAGCGTGTGAGATGTGTGCAATTGTGCGGTAGTTTGAGCATTCTTTGGCATTGCCTTTCTTTGGGATTGGAATGAAAACTGACCTTTTCCATTCCTGTGGCCACTGCTGAGTTTTCCAAATTTGCTGGCATATTGAGTGCAGCACTTGCACAGCACCATCTTCCAGGATTTGAAACAGCTCAACTGGAATTCCATCACCTCCACTAGCTTTGTTCATAGTGATGCTTTCTAAGGCCCACTTGACTTCACATTCCAGGTTGTCTGGCTCTAGGTGAGTGATCACACCCTCGTGATTATCTGGGTCGTGAAGATCTTTTTTGTACAGTTCTTCTGTGTATTCTTGCCATCTCTTCTTAATATCTTCTGCTTCTATTAGGTCCATACCATTTCTGTCCTTTATCGAGCCCATCTTTGCATGAAATGTTCCTTTGGTATCTCTGATTTTCTTGAAGAGATCTCTAGTCTTTCCCATTCTGTTGTTTTCCTCTATTTCTTTGCATTGATCGCAAATCAAATCCCTTATGATTATACAGTGGAAGTGAGAAATAGAGTCAAGGGATTAGATCTGAGAGACAGAGTGCTTGAAGAACTATGGACAGAGGTTTGTGATATTGTACAGGAGGCAGGGATCAAGACCATCCCCAAGAAAAAGAAATGTAAAAAGGCAAAACGGTTGTCTGAGGAGGCCTTACAAAAATAGCTGTGAAAAGAAGGGAAGTAAAAGGCAAAGAAGAAAATGAAAGATATACTCACGTGAATGCAGAGTTCCAAAGAATAGCAAGGAGAGATAAGAAAGCCTTCCTCAGTGATCAGTGCAAAGAAATAGAGGAAAACAATAGAATGGGAAAGACTAGAGATCTCTTCAAGAAAATTAGAGATACCAAGGGAACATTCCATGTAAAGATGGGAAAAATAAAGGACAGAAATGGTATGGACCTAACAGAAGCACAAGATATTAAGAAGAGGTGGCAAGACTACACAGAAGAACTGTACAAAAAAGATCTTCATGACCCAGATAATAATGATAGTATGATCACTTACCTAGAGCCAGATATCCTGGAATGTGAAGTCAAGTTGGCCTTAGGAAGCATCACTGTGAACAAAGCTAGTGGAGGTTATGGGATTACAGTTGAGCTATTCCATTTGAGCTATTTCAAATCCTGAAAGATGATGCTGTGAAAGTGCTGCACTCAATATGCCAGCAAATTTGGAAAACTCATCAGTGGCCACAGGACCAGAAAAGGTCAGTTTTCATTCCAATCCCAAAGAAGGCAATGCCAAAGAATGTTCAAACTACTGCACAACTGCACTGATCTCACACGCTAGTAAGGTAGTGCTCAAAATTCTCCAAGCCAGGCTTCAATAGTACATGAACCGTGAACTTCCTGATGTTCAAGCTGGATTTAGAAAAGGCAGAGGAACCAGAGATCAAATTGCCAACATCCTCTGGATCATTGAAAAAGCAAGAGAGTTCCCGAAAAACATCTTCTTCTGCTTTATTGACTATGCCAAAGCCTTTGGCTGTGTGGATCACAACAAACTGGAAAATTCTTAAAGAAATGGGAATATCAGACCACCTGACCTGCCACCTGAAAAATCTGTGTGCAGCTCAGGAAGCAAGAGTTAGAACTGGACATGGAACAACAGACTGGTTCCAAATCAGGAAAGGAGTATGTCAAGGCTGTATATTGTCACTCTGCTTATTTAACTGATATGCAGAGTACATCATGAGAAACACTGGGCTGGAAGAAGCACAGGCTGGAATCAAGATTTCCAGGAGAAATATCAATAACCTCAGATATGCAGATGACACCACCCTTACGCCAGAAAGTGAAGAAGAACTAAAGAGCCTCTTGATGAAAGTGAAAGTGGAGAATGAAAAAGTTGGCTTAAAGCTCAACCTTCAGAAAACTAAGATCATGGCATCCGGTCCCATCACTTAATGGCAAATAGATGGGGAGACACTGGAAACAGTGACAGACTTTATTTTCTTGGGTTCCAAAATCACTGCAGATGGTGACTGCAGCCATGAAATTAAAAGACACTTGGTCCTTGGAAGGAAAGTTATGACCAACTTAGATTGCATATTAAAAAACAGAGATTCTCCTTTGCAACAAAGATCCATATAGTCAAAGCTATGGTTTTTCCAGTAGTCATTTATGGATGTGAGAGTTGGACTATAAAGAAAACTGAGAGTCAAAGAATTGATGCTTTTGAACTGTGGTGTTGGAGAAGACTCTTGAGAGTCCCTTGGACTGCAAGGAGATCCAATCAGTCCATCCTAAAGGAAATCAGTCCTGAATATTCATTGGAAGGACTGATGCTGAAGCTGAAACTCCAATGCCATCTGATGAGAACTGACTCATTTGAAAAGACCCTGATGCTGGAAAAGATTGAAGGTGGAAGGGGAAGGGGACCATAGAGGATGAGATGGTTGGATGGCATCACCGACTCAATGGAGATGAGTTTGAATAAAACTGGGAGTTGGTGATGGACCGGGAAGCCTGATGTGCTGTAGTCCATGGGGTCACAAAGAGTCAGACATGACTGAGAGACTGAAATGAACTGAACTGAGTCAGGTAGACTGAACTGATGACAGTAATTATGGTACCATCACCTGCTTGGTGTATATTGATTTCAGTGACTCTGATACTCTACCAGTATTGAATCTAAAGACCTGCCTTAAGAGACTTTGTTTTCTGTCCAGAACCCAGAAAAATGAGCTGAGGAGATTGTCAGAGGTGGGAGTTAAACTCTTTAGTACTCAAATGACTTCCTCCGAACGAGTTGTTTCTCTTGAGCTGACCTTGGGACTTGTGGTGTCACTGTCATCTGAGTAAAAGTCTTGTGGCTTCCATGACATAGTACACGTGACCCGGAGTAAACCAAAACCCTATCTCGTTGAGAGATTAACGTTGTTGAGGGTTCCACAGAGCTTAGTCTGGGTACTACCGCTTACGGGCAGTGTGGTTTCAGATAGGCTCTGTGACTTCTGTGCTTTCCTTCCTTATCTGTAACATGCGTATAATGCCAGTGTACTCAGACGTATGTTGCGTGGTTTCAGATATTTGTTTAATGTATTTAGCACAGATTAGCTCAGCTGGTGAAGAATCCCCCTGCAATTCAGGAGACCCCTCTTCAATTCCTGAGTTGGGAAGTTCCCCTGGAGAAGGGATAGGTTCAGTATACTCCAGTATTCTTGGGCTTCAGGGTGGCTCAGATTGTAAAGAATCCTCTTGCAATGTGGATGACCTAGGTTCGGTCCCTGGGTTGGTAAGATCGTCTGGAGGAGGGCATGGCAACCCACTCCAGTATTCCTTCCTAGAGAGTCCCCATGGACAGAGGAGCCTGGTGGGCTACAGTCTATGGGGTCACAAAGAGTCGGACATGACTAAGCACAGTGTGTCTGATGAATAGTGAAACCTTGATAAATGTAATATTTAAAATGTAAAGGGATAATGGATAAGGGATATGGTGATGTGTCACAATGTCATTTAAAAGTGGAAGTTAAATAAGAAGTGAGTGGAATAATAGCAAACATTAAGTGTATGCTCTATGCAAAGAAGGGCATTACATAAATTCAAGAAAATAAAGATGAAAGACATGACAGGACTCTCACTAGATTTTGGACTTTCTAGAACAGAGACGGTTTTCACTGCATTATAAGACTCTTATCTCTGTGCACTGTGGCTTTTAAGGTACATAATTAAAGGAGAACCAGCCCTTTCCTGGGTGTTATAAAGGCCTGGAATCCAACACCATTACAGTGTAGCAGAACCTTGGTTCTAGTACTCCTGTGCCTGCCCAACATTTAGGATGAAGACACTGTCAAGACTTTGATATGTCTGACAGGCTAGGGTCTGAGTCTTGTGGCAGCTAAGGAAGTGGAGGGCCACTGATATGATCCACCAGCTCAGTGTTCGTCGTTAGAGATGTTAGATGTTCTAACATAAATGTTAGAACATGGTATAATGGTAACATGATTTATGAATGTTTACCACCTCAAAACTCTACCAATGTTCGTTGTGTTAAAGCTATAGCTTTTTCCTTTGAAGCTTTCCTAGAGACCAGCCAGTAAGGAATAAGTCCTGAAAAAGTTCATTCTTAACTCTCACAAATTAATTTAACAAACCCATCAGTTCTGAAGTATTCCCTTTACCTATGGGTGAATTGAGCCATGGGACTTAAGCAATGTGCCCAATGTCATACAGCAAATTTTTTGCAGAGCTAGATTCTAACACCAAGGGATCTTGGCTCCAGGTGTCTTGTTCATAACTACAAACAAAGAGCTTTAGAGTTGATTCTAAAAAATAAGAGAGTAAATGTGCATTGAAACATGGACAAAACCACCACAAAAGTCTGAAAATAGCCATGAAACAAATATTAATTGGCAACTCAGAATTTGGAAGTAGTGAATACTTCTGAAAGGAGCATCTCAGGTGAATACTACTGAGTGAAGGGTGAGGAGGCTCTGGGCTCTTCTCCTTAGACTGGAGGTCCAGGGACAGCACCCACAGGCCAGAAGCCACTCCACTGATAAAGGCAGCAACTGATGACTGATGGCACAGACTCAGCCATCTTTCGGCAGAAGTGGTAGCTACCTAAAGTTCTCTGGATTTGCAGTGTAGAAATACTTTCCACCCCAGCTTTATTGAGATATTTTGTTGTTGTTCAGTCACTAAGTTGTGTCCAGTTGTTTGGGACCCCATGGACTGCAGCATGCCAGACTTCCCCTCCTTCACTGTCTCCCAGAGCTTGCTCAAACTCATGTCCATTGATTCGGTGATGTCATCCAACCATCTCATCCTCTGTTGTCCCCTTCTCCTGCCTTCAATGTTTCCCAGCTTCAGGGTCTTTTCCAGTGAGTTGTCTCTTTGCATCAGATGGCCAAAATGTTGGAGTGTCAGCATTAGCACTCCATTGGTCATTCCAGTGTATATTCAGGTTTGATTTCCTTTCGGATTGACTGGTTTGATCTCCTTGCTGCCCAATTATTGAGGTTTAATTGACCAATAAGAATTGTGCATATTTAATGTATACAACTTGATGTTTTGTTACACACTTTAAAATGATCACCACAGTCAAGCCAATAGGTCCATCACCTCACATAATTACCATTTTATTTTTGGGAAGTTGGGGTGAGATGACAAGATTTACCCTCTTAAGTAATTTTGGTTTTACCAGATACCATTGTTAATTATAGCCACCATGCTATGCACAGGACTGGAAAAGGTCAGTTTTCATTCCAATCCGAAAGGAAGGCAATGCCAAAGAATGCTCAAACTACTGCACGACTGCACTCATCTCACATGCTAGCAAAGTAATGCTCAAAATTCTCCAAGCCAGGCTTCAACAGTACGTGAACCGTGAGCTTCCAGATGTTCAAGCTGGACTTAGAAAAGGCAGAGGAACCAGAGATCAAATTGCCAATATCCACTGGATCATGGAAAAAGCAAGAGAGTTCCAGAAAAATATCTACTTCTGCTTTACTGACTTTGTAGATCACAATAAACCATGGAAAATTCTTTAAGAGATGAGAATACCAGACCCCCTGACCTGCCTTCTGAGAAATATGTATGCAGGTTAAGAAGCAACAGTTAGAACTAGACGCAGAACAACAGACTGGTTCCAAATTGGGAAAGGAATACATCAAAGCTGTACTTATATGCAAACTTATTTAACTTATAAACAGAGTACATCATGAGAAACACTGGGCTGGATGAAGCACAAGCTGGAATCAAGATTGCCGGGAGAAATATCAATAACCTCAGATATGCAGATGACACCATGCTTATGGCAGAAAGCAAAGAAGAACTAAAGAGCCTCTTGATGAAAATGAAAGAGGAGAGTACAAATGTTGGCTTCAAATTCAACCTTCAGAAAACTAAGATCATGGCATCTTGCCCCATTGCTGCTAAGTCACTTCAGTCGTGTCCGACTCTGTGCGACCCCATAGACGGCAGCCCACCAGGCTCCCCCGTCCCTGGGATTCTCTAGGCAAGAACACTGGAGTGGGTTGCCATTTCCTTCTCCAATGCATGAAAGTGAAAAGTGAAAGTGAAGTAGCTGAGTCGCATCTGACTTTTTGCGACCTCATGAACTGCAGCCCACCAGGCTCCTCCATCCATGGGATTTTCCAGGCAAGAGTACTGGAGTGGGGTGCCATTGCCTTGTCCCATTACTTCATGGCAAATAGATGGGGAAACAGCAAAAACAGTGACAGACTTTATTTTTTGGGGTTCCAAAATCACTGCAGATGGTGACTGCAGCCATGAAATTAAAAGACACTTGCTCCTTGGAAGAAAAGCTATGACCAACCTAGACAGCATATTAAAAAGCAGAGACATTATTTTACCTACAAAGGTCCGTCTAGTCAAAGCTATAGTTTTTGCAGTAGTCATGTATGGATGTGAGAGTTGGGCTATAAAGAAAGCTGAGCATTGAGGAATTGATGCTTTTGAACTGTGGTGTTGGAGAAGACTCTTGAGAGTCCCTTGGACTGCAAGGAGATCCAATCAGTCCATCCTAAAGGAAATCAGTCCTGAGTATTCATTGGAAGGACTGATGCTGAAGCTGAAACTCCAATGCTTTGGCCACCTGATGAGACAAACTGACTCATTTGAAAAGACCCTGATGCTGGGAAAGATTGAAGGTGGAAGGGGAAGGGGACATCAGAGGATGAGTTGGTTGGATGGCATCACTGACTCAATGAACATGAGTTTGAGTAAACTCCGGGAGTTGGTGATGGACAGAGAGGCCTGGTGTGCTGCAGTCCATAGCGTCTCAAAGAGTCGGACATGACTGAGTGACTGAACTGAATCATGCGTTCAATCCCCAAAATATTTTCATCTTGCATAATTGAAGCTTTGTACCCTTGGACCAACATCTGCCCCATTTCCCCTACCCACTAGCCAACACAGGATTGTAAATTATTAATGTGTTGTCTCCATAGTGAAAAGTTCATCTCTTTCTGATTCCCTTGTGTGTGTTTGCTTGTTAGTTGCTTAGTCGTGGATGACTCTTTGCAACCCCATAGACTGTAGCCCACCAGGCCCCTCTGTCCATGGGTTTCTCTAGGCAAGAACACTGGAGTGGGTTGCCATTTCCTTCTCCAAAAGGAACTCTCAGATCAGATCAGATCAGATCAGTCGCTCAGTCGTGTCCGATTCTTTGCGACCCCATGAATCGCAGCACACCAGGCCTCCCTGTCCATCACCAACTCCCGGAGTTCACTGAGACTCACGTCCATCGAGTCAGTGATGCCATCCAGCCATCTCATCCTCTGTCGTCCCCTTCTCCTCCTGCCCCCAGTAAGGAACTATGGAAAGAAAGAAAGTGAAGTCGGTCAGTCGTGTCCAGCTCTTTGCGACCCCATGGACTGTAGCCTACCAGGCTCCCCCATCCAAGGAATTTTCCAGGCAAGAGTACTGGAGTGGGTTGCCATTTCCTTCTCCATTGATTCCCTTGTGTATACCCACATATACCCACATTAGTGCCCTTGTTTGAATGGGAGGGAGGTGAGAAATTGATGGATTCAGAGTAAGAAATGATCCAGCTAATATAGTCTATAAAAAGAGGGCTGGCTTTCAGAAACACATTTTTGAACCTCTGGCTCATGGGACCTGAAACCAAAGCCTTTCATCCTTAGTTAAGCCTTAACTATTCTTGAAATGGAAAACGTTTTTTGGCAACCCAGCTTCCTTCCTAAGATCCCTACTTTAAATAGTATTTTGAATATGCAGATGTTTCCATTTTGTTAGTAGTAAATATTTCTGAATTTCTTATTTTTTTATGATGTAAGGAAAATATTTCATGGTGGTTTTTTGTGGGGGAGTGGGGGGTATGCTTTTTAAATTTTACTAAACACATTGGAAGGTTGTTTTAAATTTTGTTTAAATGTTCTTTGAACCAAAATATTTACAGATCAAGGAGTTCTAGCCAGCAGATTGTTCCATTTGTTGTGTTTGAATGTGGAAACATTAGGAATGACAGTTTAAGATGATGCCATAGAATATTTTCATAAACAGCCTAATAGCATTGTCTAATGCTGTCTTTGTTTATTAAAGGCGTCAAAGTCTCCTCTGCTATATTTAGGTAAAATCTTAAGTTTCTTTACTCAAGCATGGAAAATATTGTTTGTTTTCTGTTTTGGAGGAAAGCAGTATGACCAAATAAAAGAATTAAACTTCACTGGAAACAATTATTTTAAGAGTCTCAGTTTCAAGATGGAAAAAAAATGTAATTTGATTTTTTTTTTTTTTTTAGGTGGGTTAAAAAAATGAAGGTCTGGAAAAGTGGGCAAATTCCTCAATTCTCCGTGGTACTTCAGCAGAGGCAGGGAATACTATCAGTGCCTATCATTCTATCATTTTAAAACTCATCAGTTTGTAAAAATAATAATTAATAAGCTTTACAATGCATACTGAAAATCAAAAAACACACAAATCTGATTTTAAAAACCTGGAAGAAACCTCAAGACTCTCCTACCTCTCAAAATATTCTCTCTCCTTTTGGTTCTGTAGAAAAACTCAGTAAAAATCTGAATTCAAGAGGGTTAAAAATTCAAAAGACAGTATTTGAAGAGTTTAATGGAATGAGAACTATGGAGACAATTGGGCAACAATGTAGTAGAAATAATTAGTATATTAGACATAGAAGCAAAGGTCAGTTATTATCACAGGGAAACTTGAGATAATAACAGTGTATTCAAAGTAAAGATTAAATGATAAATAATAGAGAATAGATGTGAATAATGATAAAAGCATCCAATGTATGGACTATATTTATGTAATATGTCAAGTAGACAAATGATATTATTTGGGAAAGTTAGAAAAAACTTTCATTGCAATGCCTAACTGGTTCTGTAAAATGTAAAGGGTATATTTTCAGAAAAAAATGAGGAACAGCAATTGAAAATGTAAATATGGTCTGATTCTAATTAAGATTTTGAACTTCCTCATAAAGAATTCTTCAGGTAGGTACCTAGGAGCAAAAAACAAAACCAAAACTTATAGAAAGGAGGACAGTCTGCCAGACCTCTTACACCTTCACAGTACTTACCATTCAAATACATACAATGAATCATTGTCTGTAAACTTTGGAGGGAAGGAAAGTGGAATCCAAGAATATTACCACCAGCCAAGTTGTCATTTAATTAGACAACAGGAAAAAATTTCATGTAACTTCTGTGTCTATTTTCTGTTAGAACTATTGAAGTTGAAATCTACCCCCCAAAAATGGTGACTAGAGAGTGAGTAAATGACATATGGACTTTAAAAAGCATCAGGACAATGCTCTGTGTTTGAATATAGTTGTGCCGAGACTACAAATCTTTGAGGAAAAGTGTGGACTGAACTTTTATTCCCAGATAAGCTATTTTTCCAGAATAGAAGGAAACACTCAATGAATGTAAAAATGTTGAGGCTTGTATTAAAAAACAAACGAAAAACTACTTGCATTTGAAGTCCATCAAATAGAGAAGTGAATTAATATGAATTTATAAATGGAGAGATTTTGTTTAAAGCTGTTGTCTTGAGCATAGATATATTATGTCAACTTGTGTGAATTATGGCTATAGAATAGGCTATGAATCTAATAAGCCTTGTCAGGGTAGAAGTATGATTGACCAGAACCAGGCTGTGGGCAGAATTACAATATGCTATTTCTTTCTCTATCCTAGAAGGAAATCAGTTAACACTGACTTACACATGCAGTGTGTTGCCATTGAAAGTCCAGTGTCCTCCCCCGGTTCATGACATCTTAACATTTAGGAAAAGCTCCCTGGAGGTGAAGAATAATTTGAAGTTTAGCAGCAATTTCAGGTTTATTATGTTTAAGGGTTTTTGTTTTTGTTTGCTAACACTAAAGAATTTTTAAATGACGTGCATATAATTGCGTTTTTTGTTTTGTTTTTTTTTTTCCTGTTCCTTCGTCCTTTTGTCCTAGCAGCTTACTGCATGTATTATTAACAGATGACTGTTGAAATGATACTTATCCAATGCTCAGGGTGATTATTTCTAGGTAGTGTTATTTTTGGATTTTTTTTTTTTTTTTTACCTTTTTAAAAAACTTCCATGTAGTTGGTTTTAAGAACATATCCTTTTTTTCTTTTTTTGGGAACAAGACTGCTAAATTTTAAAAACCTATTTGTTGAGTATGTGCTAGTGTTTACAAACATGTTTCTGTCCTCAGAGACCCCATTCCCTGTTCTCAAGGATTTTATCAGTTTTAATACTTGAAAAGCTAAATTGGAATATCCCTCATGTTTTTGTCGTAGATCTTATTTTATGTTATCTCCAAAGGAAAAAAATTTTTAGGTAAGTCATTTTTTTTGAGTTCAGAATTCACTCATATTTGCTGAAGTTAAGATACATAGTTGCCTTATTTCATTTTCTGTCAAGTCAGAAACTAGGCAGGATCTGAGGATTATAATCATTTTGTATGCAAACACACATGTTGATGTTGTAAATATTGGCAAAAGACATGAAACTCCAGAGTCAGTGAATAGAGTTTGTTAGGACTATAGCAGTAAGGAGAATAACAGAGCAGCAGTGATTTTCTGAATTGCAATTCCTCCAGGGAAATGTCAGTAGAGATGGATGCTGTTAGGCAGTGGAGCACGTTAAAAAGAATCTTCTTATTGAGAAGCACTGCTGTTATACTGGGACTGCTGGCAAACCAGCCCATCCTCCTCTTACAAGAGAGACGTTGTCTTTATTACTCTAGAATGCCAAGCAGATCTTGTCTGTAGAGAGAGATGTCTCTACTTTCTAGAACACAAGCAAATTTGCTCCAAGAAGGTTTTGCCTGTTTTTGAAAGTCTGCCTGCTATATGAACATCCTTGAAAAGTCAGTTTGGTGTATACTAGCTATTCATGCCTTTAAAAATGTTTGGATACAGGAGAGACCCCTGAAAAATAATCTCCCTGTAATATCTAGAAGATGAAACTTCTTGAACAAACAGTGTTACACAGTGCAAGCTGTTTTCTTCTCTCTTTTACTATGGCAGTATTTTGTTTCTGTCTTCTTTAAAAATTAATGTTCTCTCTGAAATATCTACTCAAAAACTTTAAACAAAAATAAAATTTTTGAAATTTATGAGCCACGTAATTTCTATAGCATAGCCAAGACCTCAAACCTTCTCTTTCTTAAATACTTCTCTTTCTCAAATACCTTGTCAAAATTAGGTAGAATTAAAGCTGAGTTCTACTGAAGAGACAATGCTCTTTGAGTTACAGAGTTTCCAGTTTTATTATGGAACAAGCATTGTATTTTAGACATTATTTCCTTCATTCAACTAACTTTGTGTATCTTTTACTAATCTTTTCCTGGTTCCTTTAGGTGCAAAGTTAGATTGTTTATTTGAGGTTGTTCTTGCTTTTTGAAGTAGGCCTGCATTACTATAAGTATCTCTCCTAAAACCACTTTCACTGTATCCCTTAGACTTTGGAATGTTGTCTTTCTCTTTTAATTTGTTTTAGATTAATTTTTGATTTCTTCTTTGATTTTTTTCATTGACCCACTGATTGATTAGTAGCTTTTGGTTTAGGTTTCACATTTTTGTGGTTTCCCCCCTACCCCAGTTTTATTCTTGTAATTGATTTATAGTTTTATGCTGTTTGGGTCAGAAAAGAATTAGTTTTTAATTTATTGAGACTTGTTTTGTGACCTAATGTGTGATCTATCCTGGGGAATGTTCCATGTGTACTTACAAACAATGTGTATTCTTCTGTTTGGTGGTTGAAGGTCTGTACATATCTAAGTTTATATGGTCTATTGTGTCTTTATGGCCAATATTTCCTTACTGATATTCTCTCTGATCTAAATATTGGTGTAAGTGGAGTGTTAAAGTTTATCATCATATTATTGTTGGTATCTTCCTGTATATGTGTTAATATTTGCTTTATGTACTTAGGTGCCCCTTTGTTGGGTGCATAGATATTTACAAGTGTTATATTCTCTTGCTGGATTGATCCCTTTATCTTTATATAATGACCTTCTTTTTCTCTTGTTACATTTTTTGTTTTAAAAAATGTACAGTTTGTTACATAGTTTGTTTGATATGAGTATTGCTACTTTGTGTGTATCTGTGTGTGTCTTTAGATATGAAATAAGTCACTTGAAGGTGACCTGTAGATAAGTTTGGTTTTTCTTTAATCCTTTCAGCCGCCCTGTGTCTTTTGATTGTAGCATTTAGTCCATTTAGATTGAAATGAGTATTGATTAGGTATACAATTACTGTCATTTTGTTGTTTTCTGATTGGGCTGTAGTTCTTTCTCTCTTTCTTCTCCTGTTCTTTTCCCTTGTCATTTGATGCCTCTGTTTAGCATTATGTTTGGATTCATTTGTGTTTATTTTTTGTGTATCTGTTAGAGGCTGTTGGCCTGTGGTTACCATGGTGGTTTAGGTGGTTTAGTTGCTAAGTCGTGTTTGACTCTTGTGACTCCGTGTACTGTAGCCCACCAGGCTGCCCTGTCCGTGGGACTTACTAGGCAAGAATGCTAGAATGGGTTGCCGTTTCTTTTTCCAGGGGTTCTTCCCGACCCAGGGATTGAACCTGGGTCTTGGCATTGCAGGTTGATTCTTTACTGACTGAGCCACCAAGGAAGCCCATGAGGCTCATGGTGGCTACGATGAAATTCATATATGACAAACTATGTATGTAGTAGTCTATTTTAAGTTGATGGTGGCTTAAGTCCAAATTCATTCTAGCACAGCATTTTATTCTTACCCGTGTTTTATGTTTTTGATGTCACATATCTTTTTACTTTGGGTATCACTTAAATATTTTAGATACAGATGATTTTTACTACTTTTGTTTTTTAATCTTCATACTACGTATATAGGTGGTTGATCTACTATCTTTACTATATATTTGCCTCGTAGTGGGTTTTTCCTTCATAAATTTCTGATTTCTAGCTATGGCATTTTACATTTAAAGAATTCCCTTTAACATTTCTTGTAAGGCCAGTTTTATGGTGACAGACTGTTTTAGCTTTTGCTTGTGGGAAACTCGAGTATCTCTCTTTCATTTTTGAATCATAATCTTGCCAGGTAGAGTATTCTTCGTTGTAAGTTTTCTCCTTTCTGTACTTTGAATATATCATGCTAGTTGCTTCTGGGGCTATAAATTTCAGCTGAAAAAAATAGTTGATAGTCTTATGGAGCTTTTCTTGTATATAACTAATTGATTTTTCTCTTGCCGATTTTAAGATTGTCTCTTTATCTTTGAATTTTGACATTTTAATTATAATGTGTCCCTACTGGTATACATCTCTTTGGATTCATTTTGTTTTGTAGTTTCTATACTTCCTGGACATGGATGTCTATTTTCTTCCCCAGATTTAGGAAGTTTTCATATGTTGTTTTTTCAAGCCAGATATGATAGCAGCTCTTCTTCCTGGTGCAGGCCCCTCTGCCCCAGGCTGGGGAATCCAGCATGGGGCTCAGACTCCAAGCTCCTCAGGGGGGACCTTCACGTTTGCAGTATTCCTCCTGCATACGGAGTGAGGCACCAGGAGTGGGGGTTCTGACCAGACTGCCCCTCAGCCTGTCCCCACCTGTCTTGATGCAGCCTTTTCTTTATATCCTTGGTTGTAGAAAGTCTGTTCTGCTAATGTTCAAGTCATTCTCAAAGATAATTATTCTATATATATCTGTAGTTTTGGTGTTTTCATGGGAGGGGTGAGCTCAGGGTCTTCCTATTCTGACCCTCAGAATAAGCCCTCTTATGATATAATTTCTGGTTGCTTTCCCTATTTCTAGTCATTCCATATTTAGTGAAATTTAACATGCTTCCAGAATCTTTTAACAAATCTCATCTAACCAACTTTTAAATTTTATTCAGTTATTTTCTGCAGTATATTTTTATATAAAAAAAGCCAGACTATTTACCTAGTCCTGAATATATCTTGAGCTTTTTCTACCTCTTTTTATCTAAAACAATTTCCTATATCCTTATTTGCTACAATAATATTAACTATTTATGGACTATTTCAAATGCTTTTCTTTTTTAGCCTTAGAAACTTAAGTCAGAGTTATTTTGTTTTTATATATGGTCCTTGGCTTTATGTACCTATAGAAATTTTGTGTTCATATAGTTATCTATCTTCATGTTTGGTTTTCTGTGTAGTTTGTAAACTCTATTCTCCTGTATGTTCTTTGTCCTAGCATGTAAAAGTCACATCTGGCCAAGATCTTCAGCAAATCATCTTAGAGCAATGCTACAATTTTGTTTGTGTGAATGTAAGTAGTAAATACAAGTGATTGAAAGTACTTGAGAATTTGTGTGAATGTAATGTGGAAGAGTACTTAGTTTTCTTGATTCTTAAATATTTAAGATTTTGATAGGTGAGCTGTATTACTCAATATTTATTTCAAAATGTTATTTTTGTCTTTTGAAATAAGGAAATAACATTTTCTTACAGCCTAGTTCCCATAATGAGAAGAGAGTGATATTTCTTTAGACAGTATTTTCAAGTTTCTGATAAAAATTAGATAAAAAGACAGGTTTGAATTAATGAATTCTTTAAATTTTAATAGCTATAATCTTATGGGTATCAGCATTGTTTGAAAATTTAAAATTAAGCTTGATAGATATTTTGAATGTTTAAATATTTAAAAGCTCTCCATTTTTCTTCTTGAATTAACTCTTAAGTCACTTAACTTCTTTTCACTTTCTTTTATTTTTCTGGTCTTTCAGGTTATGACCTCTGATTTTGAAGAAACCCAGAGGTTACTGAATATGCTGGAAGAGAGTAATCTTTCCATTTTATATCCTGTTGTGGTTATTTCAGTAAGTTAATTAATTCACTTTTCAACTTACGCTTTTTTCTTTGAAATTGAACTTTTCTTTTTAACAAAATTTCATCCAACTTAAATCGAACTAAACCTAAATGAAGAAATTCTTCTTGGTGGATTCTTGAATGTACTTTCTCGCTCTGACTTCTCTAACGGCAGGTACTTAGTATTTCAATTATTTGGTTGAACTGACAGGTTTGAAAAACAATTTAATTCAACCTAGCAAAAATTTCATGTCTTTCCCTTCATTTGAATTGCAGAGTTTATTGCTGAGTTGACCAGTTGTTTGGATAATGTGAAAGAACTTTATTTTAGTGTATCATCAGAGTGCCGTTAGAGAAGAAATCCCAAAGATAAAAAAAAAACAATGGGGAAAAATCATATCCAATAAAATACTCTTACTTTTTTTCATCTTCTCTGTCCCATGGACAGCAAAAGTAGAATGAACAACCAATGAGAGAGAAGTCCTAGAAAAATCACCCAGGAAAATTTGAGAGATTTTTTTCTATGAAAGACTAAAGCTCTATGTTTAGTACAGAATTTACTTTTATTGGCTTTTAAAACTGTGAGGCAGAGAAGAATTTCAGAGAGCAAAACCGAGAAGTAATAAAATCAGAGCCCAGGCCTGAGGAACCAGCCGATAAGAATCTGCAGTCAGCAGCATTGCTGCGGGAAGGGATTCCAAACATGAAGTTCTCGAAACAATTGCTTAGCAGTTGCTGAATTCTAATGCTCAGGCCTGTCCCATAGTGTGGAAATTTACCTTTCGTTAGGTGAGATTATTAATACAGAATAAAGAAAATTTGTACTAAAAATAAGTAGCTGTCAACAAAGCCGTGCATGTAGAAATGAATTAGCAGTTGGGGGAAGTTTGATTATTTCATGGGCCTGTTGTATTTGACTTCATGCCCTAAAGGTGAGTTCCACGATTGCTGCTGACTGTGGAAATCCAAATTCCTCATGTGACTGATTTTAACAGAAATATGGATGTTTTCATTGAGATTTTTAGGAACATCATGAAGTGTTCCCAGTGCTGGAGGTCTCTAAGGCTCTATAGGATGGAGATAAAGTCAGAGTTCTGTTTGGCTCCCTGTTCGTCTCTCCATGTTCACTTGCTTAGAAATTTCATTCGTATCAACTCTTTGGCCAACTCTTTTGTGATCCCATGGATTGTAGCCCACCATGCTCCTTTGTCCATGGAATTTTCTAGATAAGACTACTGGACTGGATTGGCATTTCCTCCTCCAGGGGATCTTCCTGACCCAAGGATCAAAGCTGCATCTTCTGTGTCTTCTGCATTGGAAGGCAGATTCTTTACTTCTGAGCCACTGGGAAGCCTCATTTATATCATGTTCCCAGATATTCTTCTGAAGAGGCAGAATGGTACTGTAGAGAGAGGAAAGGCTTGAATTCAGAATACCTCGTTTCTATGGTCAAGTGACTTCACTTTTTTGAGACTTGCTTTCCTCCTTTTAGAAATGAGGCTACTATAGCCCTACTTTATTGTCAGGGTTTAAATGATTAAATATAGTTCATGTTACAGTCCTGGGCCTTTGGCAGCCATGCAATGTTAGTTTCATTTAATAGCCTAGCTCCTGCTCTTTCCAGTTTGGATGAGATGAATCAAAGCTCACTGCTGCTGCTCTAGTCTGATTCCTGAGCTTCAGTTCTACATTGTTCAGCATTTTATTAGGTACTTCCATTTGAGTACTTGACTGTCCTCTCACAGCTAGCATATCAGATCTATCACAGAACACATTCCCCATCAATTGACTTCTCTTAGCAGTAGTACAATTGTTCCAGTTACCCAGGTGGGAATCTGTGTCATCACTGAATTTTCCTCTCCTCCTTTCCTCTGCCTCTCTTAATCAAATACACACACATTCTCTCTCTCTCTCTCTCAAAGTTTTTAAATTGTTAATTCTTATAGTTTATTGCTTCTCCTTTTTTCATAGCTATTTGTAAGGCCTCCTCAGACAACCATTTTGCCTTTTTGCATTTCTTTTTCTTGGGGATGGTCTTGATCCCTGCCTCCTGTACAATGTCACGATGGGCATCTGGTCCCATCACTTCATGGCAACTAGATGGGGAAGCAATGAAAAGAGTGACAGACTTTATTTTTTGGGCTCCAAAATCACTGCAGATGGTGACTGCAGCCATGAAATTAAAAGACGATTACTCCTTGGAAGAAAAGTTATAACCAACTTAGATAGCATATTAAAAAGCAGAGACATTACTTTGTCAACAGAGGTCTGTCTAGTCAAAGGTATGGTTTTTCCAGGAGTCATGTATGGATGTGAGAGTTGGACTATAAAGAAAGCTGGGCGCAGAAGAATTGATGCTTTTGAACTGTGATGTTGGAGAAGACTCTTGAGAGTCCCTTGGACTGCAAGGAGATCCAACCAGTCCATCCTAAAGGAGATCAGTCCTGGGTGTTCACTGGAAGGACTGATGCTGAAGCTGAAACTCCAATACTTTGGCCATCTGATGCAAAGAACTGGCATTTGAAAAGACCCTGATGCTGGGAAAGATTGAAGGCAGAAGGGGACGACAGAGGATGAGATGGTTGGATGGTATCACCGACTCAAAGAACATGAGTTTGAGTGAACTCCAGGAGTTGGTGATGGACAGGAAGGCCTGGCATGCTGCAGTCCATGGTGTTGCAAAGAGTAGGACATGACTAAGCGACTCAACTGAACTGGTAGTTTATTGCCACAATTGTATCTCAATCTAAGTCCTTTGTATTACTTCCATAGGTATTTGAATTCAGTTTTCTGTTGACCTCTGTAAAGTTCCATTTCATCCTAGTAAATGCTAGATATTTTTGGCTACCTAGCATTCTTTATCAAGCTAAGGGAAAAGATGGACAGTCTTCTACTTAGGAAGGAAACATCTAAGAGGACTAGCTTTAGAATAGTATTTTTATAAGTCAGTTTACCATAAAAATTGTACATTGTTCACTTTCACTCTATAATATTTGCTTACCCACTATTTTCCCATTGCATAGGTAGAGTCAGCATGGTGATATTAGGGTTATTATTAAACTTCATAGGAAAATGTCATAAGAACACATCTAGAATCTGAATCCTTGGGCTGGAGCAAACCACTGGGAAGGTAAAGAATGCTCCCTTCTTTGAGAGCCAAATAAATTGTCACCAGATTTTTGAATTGTCCTGTGAATGATTGTTAAAGGCTTCATCTGTTTTCCTTCTGATGCTCCTTTGCCTCCAAATTGTCAAAAGGCCACTTCAGTTTCCCTGTGACTTAAAATTTGGCAGAGCCATTCAAATATTCCCCAAATAAATATCAATAGCTGTGTAGAAAATATTATAGTTATAAAATAAAAGAGTATAGATATCTGGGGACATAATTTTCACATTAAAGAGAAAAATATATACACACAGGTAGATACAGTGTGTGGGTATGTAAGTATAAATATATATGCAGACATATATACATATATATGTAATTGAAAAGATATTATGTGAACCTTTTTTTTTTTCAATTACATATATATGTATTGTTGTTGTTCAGTCTCTCAGTCATGTCCAACTCTTTGCGACCCTATGGACCCTGCAGTATGCCAGGCTTCCCTGTCCTTTACCACGTCCCAGAGTTTGCTCAAACACATGTCCAGTTAATCATGATAAGTGATGCCATCCAACCATTTCAGCCTGTGTTGTCCCCTTCTCCTCCTGCCTTCAGTCTTTCCCACCATCAGGGTCTTTTCCAATTCGTCAGCTCTTTGCATCAGGTGGCCGAAATATTGGAGCTTCAACTTCAGCATCTGTCCTTCCAATGAATATTCAGGGCTGATTTCCTTTATGATTGACTGGTTTGATCTCCTTGCAGTCCAGGGAACTCGCAAGACTCTTCTCCAACACCAGAGTTCAAAAGCATCAATATATGTATGCTGCTGCTGCTGCTTTGCTTCAGTCATGTCCAAATCTTCGCCACCCCATGGACTGCAGCCTACCAGGCTCCTCCGTCCATGGGATTTTCCAGGCAAGAGTATTGGAGTGGGTTGCCATTGCCTTCTCCACAATATATGTATATATGTCTGCAAAAGATATTATATGAACCACCTTTTGGCTTCTGTGGCGGCTCAATGGGTACAGAATCCACCTGCAATGCAGGAGACACAGGAGATGTGGGTTTGATCCCTGGGTAAGGAAGATTCCTTGGAGGAGGAAATGAGAACCCCACTCCAGTATTTTTGCGTGGGAAATCCCATGCCTAGAGTAGCCTGGCAGCCTACAGTTCATGGGTCACAAGAGTTGGACATGACTTTGCAATCCACCGTTATGTGAACCAGGCAGCTCCGAGGCTATGGTGTGTCTACTTTGCTTCTATCTGAATTACTTCTCTAGAAGATTAAACCATGACAGAGAGTACCTTACCATGGGTTTTTTTTTTTTTTTTTTCTATAAGGCTTTTGTTAAGCTCTCTTAAGTTCTAAGATTAGTCCATTCCTTTGCTTCCCTCAACTGATAGATTTTATTCATTAGAAAATAAATGCAAAATGACAATTAGAGTCATAGAAAAGTACCTCCAATTTTATTCTGGGACAGTGTGATTCAATGGTTATAGAATCCATGTGTAGAAAATGGCAACCCACTCTAGTATTCTTGCCTGGAAAATATCATGGACAGAGGAGCCTGGTGGGCTATAGTCCCTGAGGTTGCAAAGAGTCAGATATGACTCAGCAACTGAGCACAGAGCACATTGTAAATGGTTACAGTCCTATTTTGTCTGGCTGAAATTTAGTACAGGATTCCTTTTTTCTGTAGAAAGGTTTATCAACTTTGATTTTCAGTCCATCTGAAGAGGGGAAGACTTGGTAGGAATCAGCCAGATGAAAATTGTGGTTGAGTAAGTGTATGTGAGGGTTTTTCAACTAAGAGACTGTCTAGTTAAGGTTGTTGTTTGCAGTGCCATCATGTTTTACTGTATAGGGATGAGTATTCAGAAGAAAGGGAACTGCAGGTCAGTTTAGCTGGGACATTTGTTTCGTGAAAACATTAGGTCATGTTCTCAGTGCTAAAAAACTGACGTCAGACCTACAGAATTGATGAAGCCCACATGTCTCTTCTATTATATTCTCATGTAGACACAGACAGTATTTTTGGAATTCCCCGTTAGCTGTCATTCAGTAGTCATTCCAAAGGTATATGTGGCTTCCTTCATCGGGAGCTTCATCTGGAGCATTTACCTCTTGGAGGGAGCTAACTACTAAAGGAATGGATAGGTAATGGTGCTGGGTTCTAAGTATTTGGGATGATTCAGTTCAGTTCAGTCGCTCAGTCATGTCCGACTCTTTGTGACCCCATGAATTGCAGCATGCCAGGCCTCCCTATCCATCACCAACTCCCAGAGTTCACTCAGACTCACGTCCATCGAGTCAGTGATGCCGTCCAGCCATCTCATCCTCTGTCGTCCCTTCTCCTCCTGCTCCCAATCCCTCCCAGCATCGGACTCTTAGGTTTTAGTTTTATTTTTATTTTTATAAGATTTCACATAGTTCTGCAGGAGTCTTGGTTTTTCAAAGATTAACTTCTCCCTGGCATTTATGAAAGCAAAATGAGTTAGGAAATACTTAGTGTAGGAGGGTTTTGTTATTTAAGATAAACTGGCACAGGTAGAGGCTGCTGCTTTAAGATCTATGTAAAGAAAGGAACAAAATTTTAGCATGAAGAGTAGGACAAGTAATTGGGGTTTTATTTTGGAAGAACTGATATTTATTAATATAATTTTGTCTTCTGTTTTTAAAATTTAGGTTATGTTTTGAATGACCTTGTAAACATTTATATGGTAATATGTAATGACTTCCTTCAAGGACATCTTTGAATATTTTCAGTTTTTTAAAAAGTATTTATTACTGTTGTGTTCAAAATACTTTTTTGGACTATCTATTTGGTCATCCTTCTTATATTCATTTTATGTATTTTAAGTAGCCTAATTTTGCCAGGTTCTTAATTGTCGATGATGTTAGGCATGCATGCATGCTAAGTTGCTTCAGTCGTGTCCCACTCTGTGTGACCCTATGGACAGCAGCCCACCAGGCTCCTTTGTCCACAGGATTCTCTAGGCAAGAATCCTGGAGGGAGTTGCCACTTCCTTCTCCAGGATGATGTTAAGTATGATTTAAAGAGTTTAATCAATGTTAATTTGATCAACTTAGAAAACCTTTTGTTTTGGTAGGTATAACTTAATTGTAATTATAGTCAATTATTAGAATTTTCCAGATTTCTGTAGCCAACTGGAAACTGACAGATGGCAAAAGAGGTGCCAGCATTAAAATGGGCAGAGATAGTCAGGCGGATCACTTTGTATGAATTCTCAGTGAGTCTGTGTGCCTTAGGATGGCATTTGTTATCCTATGCCACCTTTCAACTATGAGCCCCTAGGAACACAAATTTGGATAATAAGCACATCTTGTACCAGTCTACTCTCTACCTGAAAGAAGAAAAAAGTCTTTTCTAAACTAGAAACTGGTTGGCATGAAGGAATTTAAAAAATTTAGATCCCTCTCTGTGTTTTGTAACAATAAAAAACTTATGAACAGTAAAAAAAAAAAAAAAGCTTTCTTTCATAAAGTTGTGTAGGAATTGTGTTTAAGAATCCTTCTCAGATGTGATTTCTGATGCTGCTTAGTCTATCACGTAAGTTATCAAGGGGCCAAGTTTTTTTATCCTGAGTTGACTGAAGTTTTTGTTAGCTTCTCTTTCTTGTGGTTACCAGGGAGTATATAGTACTGGTAGTACCTTTTTCAGATTGCAGCTGTCAAGAGGGTCATCTGCAAGCTCTTTTTGGAATCATCCGAAATAGTAGCTTTCAACGTGGGACATGTTCATTTCTTTGTTTTCTACTCCTATTGTTTACTTTTATTCACTACCTACATAATGATAAATATTTAGAAAAGGCAATAAAATAAATTTGCTAAAATTTATTATGTTTATTAAAATTTACTGTTTTAATAAAGTAGCAAACTAGTAAAAGGTAAAGTCACAATATTTCTGATATAAAAATCACTTCAAAAAAAAAACCTACATAGGCTTTTACTTAAACTGTATAAGACACTAAAGTGCTAAGAGTCTGACTCGTAGCCTGAATCTGCTTAGGAATTAATGATCAGAGAGGTATTTTTTTCCCCAACAATGGAAAAGAGAGTTCAAGGAGACAGAACTAACCAAAGCAATTTTCCATCCAAGTTTATGTAAAGCCAGTTGTGGAACTGTCAAAAAAATATTTTCCAGGTCCAGAAAGTAAAATAGAGATTCTAATTTATTTGGATCTGGCAGGATTTTCATAAAACATTCTTTAATACCACTATCAGATGAGATTACGTGCATGCTTAGTCATTTCAGTTGTGTCTGACTTTGCAAACCCATGGACTGCAGCCTGCCAGGCTCCTCTGTCCATGGGATTCTCCTGGCAGAAATACTGGAGTGGGTTACCATGCTCTTCTCCAAGGGATCTTCCCCACCCAGGAATCGAACCCAAGTCTCATGGCTCTCCTGCATTGCCGGCATATCCTTTACTGCTGAGCCACAGGGGAAGCCCCATCAGATGAGATTAAGAACAGTATATTATTACTTTCTGCATAAACATAGCTGATCATGTAATAGGCACCAGAGAAATGTTTAATTTTTAAAAGCAGGAGAAAATTGGCTACAAATCTAAATGGAAATTCAAAATTGAGAAACCAAGCAAACTCTTTAATTTTACTTGATAAAACAGTTTACCACTTTCCACAGCAAAAATTTTATGGTAATTATCTGGATGATTACTGTAGGACTCTACTTTCCTCTGACAATGCAGCCAGTCATTTTATTGGTGCTTTAGAAAAGATAGGAATCTTTTCATGAATTTACTTAAGCAAAAAACATAAATTCCCATATGGAATTTTAATGCTTTGAAAAACATAAATAAACTTTCAAAAGTGCCTAATTTAGTTCTGGTTCTCAGGAAGTAGCTTATTGACATAACAGATCAGAATACATGATCTTTAAAATACTTCAAAATGTTTAATATTTGAACATGTCAGCAAATAAAAAAAAATAGAAAGCCAACATCAATCGACACTTGATACATTCACATCTGGGGAACTGTCACAGATGTAAATTGTTTCCAGAAGGTTCCACGCTCACCAGGGTCAGAGCCAGGAACAGAATCAATCCAATGTGCAGTTTATCATATACACTTGTTACTCTTATGCTCTCATGAATGTGTTAAATAATAAGATGGAAAAAGATTAAAAATACACACATACCCAAATATATGTGTTTAACATTTCTTCCTAGTAAAGAACAAATGACAATTGGAAAAACATATTGATTCCTTCTTTTAAATGCTAATAGTTTCTTACTTTAGCTTCACAGGGTACTGATCCTTTATTGAAGTTAAGTTATAAAAATCTGTGATCTTGTTAAATTTCTTAACCTATCATGTATATTTTTCACTTTCACTTCTTGTTCTATATATTTCATCCTTTTAACCCTACAACTACCAGACTAAGAAGATGTGAGATGTGTTTTTTGTTAAGAAGATTTATTTTTGAGGTAAAATTTCTTACAAGACAAACAGAGAGAGCACTTCCTATTGTAATTCTTACTGCCTCCGTCTTGGGTTTGCTTTTTACCAGGCACAGTTTACCTTTGAAGAATATTGATTTGAACTGTGCAGGTCCATTTGTGCAGGTTTGTTTCAGTAGTTAAATGCTATAATGCTACATCATCCTAACTGGTTGAATGTGTGGATGCTGAGGACCTATGGGATAGAGGAGGAATCACATATTTGGAGGGCGGACTATAAGTTATGTGTTGATTTTTACCTATCAAAGCGTTGGCACCCCTAACTCCCACATTTTTCAAGAACCAGCTATGTATGTTTCAGGTCTCTAGTTTATATATATTTTTTTTTTTAAACTTTACATAATGGATTTGTGTGTGTGTGTTTGAGTGAGTGTTTAGTAGCCAATGAATAACCTAGGGATTCAGCCCAATTCCCCTTTCTACTCCTTTCTTAGTGAAAACTGAAAGTGTTAGTCACTCAGCTGTGTCTGACTCTTTGCAACCCCATGGACTGTAGCCCGCCAGGCTCCTCTGTCCATGGAATTCTCCGGGCAAGAATACTGGAGTGAGTAGCCATTCCCTTTTCCAGGGGTTCTTCCCAACCCAGGGATCAAACCCAGGTCTCCCATATTGCAGGCAGATTGTTTACTCCTTTCTTAACCATGTTGCTCTTGTAGCCTTATGGATACCTTGATTTTTCCCTTAGAAAATTCTAACTTTATCATGTTAAATGTTTATGATGTCATCAGTTTAGATACATTCAAGTTTTCTCTCAGGTTTATACACAGCTTCTGTGGTAAAAGTGCAATCACTTCCACAGAATTCTTCAAATGTTTTCATTTGTTGTCTTTGTATATAGTGAGTCTCAGGTGTTTCCTGTCTAAATCAATAATAAAATCTAAATAAATACTAGTTTAAAATACCTTTAGAACCTTTTAGCAATTTCAGTCATGACGGGATTCATGTCCAACACAAAGATGAGAAATGATGAAGTCATTCTTGTAGGAGGTGTTGAATAGAAAGAATTGACTGTTTTTTTTAAGTTTTAGGAGATATTTGCTTCTGGACAAATGGTTACTGGAAAGTTTGTGTTATGGGGTATGGAAATTACCTAAGATTAATTGTGATGGATGTGTAACTGGTGATGTATAAAGAACTGATTCTCCCAGGACATACTTTCTGATCGTCTTTCTTTTAATGAATAAAGGTTGTTTATTTTCAGATAGAATGATTTTCTAATGGATGTACAAATAGAATGAATTCCAGAGGACTTTTGCTTGGTTTTCTGATTAATTTTTTTTTTTTTTTTGATTAACTATGGGGTTTTGGAGTCACTATTTAATTGCCTATTTTAAGTAGTTTACTAAACTTGGTCAGATGAGCAAAGTTGTTTGTGAATTTATTTGGCGCTGCTGTTCTAGTAAATGAGTTTATAGAATTTAACATGAAATGCACAGGAGCAAAGTAAATGAAAGTAGCTGCCTTTACTAAGAGGCTTACATGAATTTTATATCTCTTGAAAAGTAAATGAACAATTGGTTTTGTCATTCAGTTTTTCAAAAAATATGCCTGGGGATTTCTTTTATTAGATTTGTGTGTGTGTGTGTGTGTGTGCACGCACTGGATTCTGTTTTAAACAGTGGAAATGGCCTTTAGTTTATGTTATGCTATTTCTTTACAAAGATGGGACCAAATGTATTTCAGTATCATTTATTATTTTAAAATTACATGTTATACTTCATTAATTAATTATAAATTAACTAACACAGATGTTAATATGAACATAGCCAAACCTGGCTTTGTTTATAATATCTAAGAAAATTTTACTTCATGGAGAAATATAAATTGCATTATTATAAGGGAGATGTTGAATAGAAAGAATTGCCTTTTAAGTTCTAGATTTTTGGCATGGTAAAGAAGTGAACCTGGAGTGGTATTCAAGGTACAAGTATTAGATGAGTAAATAACATACCTATTGACCTTGCCAAGTTATTTCATGTCTCTGAACTTTAGGTCAGAATTTTTATTTGTAAAAGAGTGGAATGTGTTTGATTGCATCTAAGTAGTTTCTCTTTCTAAAAATATTGTCTGTACTACAGGATTTTATGACATCTTTTTACTTTTGTATGATCCACAGTGATTGCCTTTTACATAAAGATATGGTAGAGCAATTTTGGATGATTATAGTCATGTTCCGCACTCCAGTACTCTTGCCTGGAGAATCCCGTGGACAGAGGAGCCTGGTGGGCTGCAGTCCATGGGGTCGCTGAGGGTCAGACAGGACTGAGAGACTTCACTTTCACTTTTTACTTGCATGCACTGAAGAAGGAAATAGCAACCCACTCCAGTGTTCTTGCCTGGAGAATCCCAAGGACGGCGGAGCCTGGTGGGCTGCCATCTATGGGGTCACACAGAGTTGGACACGACTAAAGCGACTTAACAGTAGCAGCATAGTCATGTTAAATATAAATCAGGTGGTAGGATATTCCTTTTTTGAGCAATTATTGATCGCTCTGTACTTTAATCCTTATCACAAGACTCATGGAGTTTTAAAAATGGTTTCTCTTGTATTTGTTTCTCTCTTATTTATCTTCCTGTTCTCATTGTCTGGCTTTTTAAAAAAATTGGGTTAAGTCTAGCCCTTCTGTTTTGGCACTTACCCCTATTTTTTTGTGTGTGTCTTTAACAAGAGTTGCAAGATTAATTTTTCTCCCCATCTCTCAAGAAATCTGTCCCTCCATGTGTAGCCAGCTCCTGCCAGAAAGTGATTTCATAATCATTAAAACTCACACCAGTGCTGTTTCTTACTAATTCATTTTAAACTTGCTTTAAGTGCTGTCTAGGTAGTGCTTTAGGGCTTCCCTGGTGGCTCAGTGGTAAAGAACCCCCCTGCCAGTGCAGGAGCCGTGAGTTTGATTCATGGATTGGGAAGACCCCCTGGAGAAGGAGATGGCAGCCCACTCCAGTATTCTTGCCTGGAAAATTCCATGGACAGAGGAGTCTGGCGAATTACAGGCTGTAGTCCATGGGGTCACAAAAGAGTTGGATAGGATTTAGTGACTAAAAAAAAAAACAAAGTTAGCACTTTACAGGGAACTATCCTACTCTCTTGATTAATTAATTGCTTAATATAAATTCATATAACATTCATTGAATATCTCTGTGTCAGGTATTTTGACATACGTGTAGCTTATTTAATAACATGTTTAAAAACTACATCTTTAGAAGAAATGAGGAATTTCCATATGTGCTAATTTTCTAGATTTTATTAAGTAAGGTAGTAATTTAGTTTTGGTATTTTTATTTTTGTAAATGAAGATTCCTAATAATAAGAAATTAATTAAATGATGGAAATTAGCCTGGAAAGTGACCCAGTGGCTGGGAGGTCACAGGACCCTGGTCACTATCTGTCTACTACCCCAAGGTAAGAACTTTAACTTGGTCTGTTTGAGAAAGGGGCAGTTTAGCCCAGAGTAGAATATCAGGATAGATCTTAAGTATAAGGGAGAAAGCTGAAATTTGAAAACTGATATTTGAGTGAGGTCTGAGTTTCTGAGGGCTAAGAGGAAGAGCATTTCTATTTGGAAACAGTAGCACACAGAGTGGTTTGACTGGAAAGAGCCGGCATATCAGAAGCAGAGAATGAGTTACACACTGGGGAGAGTTACGATGTGAACTACACAGGTGCAGGTCAAGTTTGAGCTCTGTAACGGAGCGCTGCACAGTGGAAAGTGATGTCATCACCTCTGCATTGTGCACATCATTTTGGATGCAGCACAGAGAATGGGCTGAAGTGGTCCAGAGGGATTCCTTGGTGCATTTGACTTCATTTAGAGGCTATGGCAATGAGTCTAAAAATTAATGGTGGTGGTTAGGACTAGGGGAGTTGTACAGTGACTGGGCAGAAATGATATAATCAAGATATATTTAAGAGATAGAAGTACTAAGGTTTAGTGAATAGGGACTTCTCTGCTGGCTCAGATAGTAAAGAATCTGCCTGCAGTGCAGGAAACCCAGATTTGATCCCTGGGTCAGGAAGATCCCCTGGAGAAGGGAATGGCTCCCCACTCCAGAGCCCTTGCCTGGAGAATTCCATGGACAGAGGAGCCTGGTGGGCTACATACAGTCCATGGGGTCATAAAGAGTCAGACATGATTGAGTAACACTTTCACTTTTTTTCTTTAATAAGAAAGGCAGTATAATCTCCAATTTTACCTCATGTGAAGTAGAGTGAATAAAAGCAAAATAGGTGATGTTAGAGAAGGGTTTTTTTATTTGTTTCTGAAAGCTGAATAGGCAGATGATTTATCATGAATTTGTTGGCAGAAATAATTGGAAAGATTTCACTCATGTCCAAAAGCTTTCCAGGCATTTGTGTGTTGGTGTTTTATATGTGTGTGTGTGTGTGTGTTTGTACAGAAGTTATTAATCCTAAAACCTACTTGAGAAGGCATGCCACTTTCCTCCAAGGTCTCCTTAATAGTAGAATTTTGATAGAATTCAGGTTATAGGCACAATTTAAAATATCTTTCATATTATAATGCTTTTGCCAAGTCTTTTATAGTGTTGGCATGATGTGTCATGTTTTTTTTTACAAAATTTTCTCTGTTCTAATGCTATATATTCTGAGAAAAAGCAAAAACAATAAAACAAATTCTTGTCTGTGGGTTGCTTCATTAGAGACAGGAAGATGGTAAGAATATTCCCAAGCCTATGCACTGTTCCCTTGGGATAAAAATCTATAGCTACCTACAAATAGATTACTTTGGTGGTTTTCTAGAAACTCAACTGTTCTTTTATTGAAAGAATGAAAAGATGATGGAATCAGTGAAAAAAGCTTCTTGTTCCAAACATGCTTTGGCTTGAATGCTACTTGCAATAAGTTTATATGTGAACCTTTTGAAAAGTATAGTATGATTCAATTTTC
Organism: Bubalus bubalis; assembly: GCF_019923935.1. Taxonomy (NCBI): domain Eukaryota; kingdom Metazoa; phylum Chordata; class Mammalia; order Artiodactyla; family Bovidae; genus Bubalus; species Bubalus bubalis. The sequence goes on along the minus strand of NC_059164.1, from coordinate 24,378,228 downwards.
CAGGCATCAGAGGTTTTATTTTATGGGATTCTGAAGTTGATACTCACTGTAGTCAAGTGCTGGGATATTTTATCCACTGGTACCTGCTAAAGTAGAATGAACTAGTGTTGCCAAGATAATTCTAGTGTCAGTAATGGAAAATTCTTATTTTGGAATGACAGGATTGTTAAGTCTGCATGTCTCTTCTGAGTAGTGTATTATACCCATTTCTTGATCCTTTCAGAAATAACTGTACCTGTCTTTTTGAAAAACTTAATGTGTTTATGGTAATAACTGAGTTCTTAGATTTTGGCTCAACCAATGAGAATATAACTGATCTTGTTTTTCTTGTTCTTCCCATTTGTAAGAAATGCAACACTCACTACATTTATAATTCTCAGAACCCAATTCTCACCCCAAATATGGCCTGTTAATACATATTAATAGTGTAATTATGTTAATAATAACAGACACATTGAATGTTTGAAATAATGAGTCATCATCCTTTTCTTTTAAAATAAATGATCCCATTTAATCCTCAGAGCAGCCCTAAGAGTTGATTATCACAGATGTTATTATTCTCAGTTCAAGAATAAGTGCTGTGCTCATTTCACTTTATCACATGACGTTTGTCAGGGATGTCAGTACTTGCCCTTTCGAGTAGCAAGAAGTTGTTAAAGAAGCAAAGAATCTTAGAAATTATTTAGTAGAATACTCTCATTTTACAAGACATAATTGGGCCATTTTCTTTCCTTTGATCCAAGATCAGTTTTTTATATTAGGTATGGCAGGTTTTTCTTGTAAAGTTTTAGTTGCTCAGTTGTGTCTGACTCTGTGACCCCATGAACTGTAGCCTGCCAGGCTCTTCTGTCCATGGAATTCTTCAGGCAAGAACACTGGACCCCTGTGGTCTTGGTTGCAACCACTCCACTCTGCTGTAGTGCAAAAGCAGCCATAGACATAGTGCCATAGATATTTGACAGAGAGGTCAAAGAATGGGTGTGGCTGTGTTTCTGTAAAGCTTCATTCACAGAAAACAGGCAGGAGGCTGGAGACCCATGGGCTATAGTTTCTTGAACTTTGGCTTATATTTTCAATCTGAAATGATCTATTTGCCACCGTTACTTAGTACCTTTATGAAAAATAGCTGTTTGACTTTCTTTAATGGGGCTTTCCAGGTGGTGCTAGTGGTAAAGAATCCACCTGCTAATGCAGGAGATGTAAGAGATGCGGGTTTGATCCCCAGGTCAGGAAGATCCCCTGGAGGAGGGAAGGGCAACCTATCCAGTATTGTTGTCTGGCGAATCCTATGGACAGAGGAGCCTGGTGGGCTATGGTCCATGGGGTCACAATCAGATACAATTGAAGTGACTTAACATGCATCACTTTCTTTACTAGACATATACTCTCTGGGTCTGGTCACCAAGTCTCATGATGTAAAGTATTACTTATGTGCCAATTCCTACGTTTTTGCATCTAATCTTCATTATTCCTTCACTTTGATGTGTGCAAAATGTTAAGTGCATGATGTTTAAAAAGTTTGAATTCATCTTCTTCCCTTCAAGAACTGCCCCTCCCAAAAGTGTCTCTTTTGTTTTCAGTTTTGACCTCATCATAGCTAACATTCAGTTCAGTTCAGTCACTCAGTCGTGTCCGATTCTTTGCAACCCCATGAATCACAGCACACCAGGCCTCCCTGTCCATCACCAACTCCCAGAGTTCACTCAGACTCACGTCCATTGAGTCAGTGATGCCATCCAGCCATCTCATCCTCTGTCGTCCCCTTCTCCTCCTGCCCCCAATCCCTCCCAGCATCAGAGTCTTTTCCAATGAGTCAACTCTTTGCATGAGGTGGCCAAAGTACTGGAGTTTCAGCTTTAGCATCATTCCTTCCAAAGAAATCCCAGGGCTGATCTCCTTCAGAATGGACTGGTTGGATCTCCTTGCAGTCCAAGGGACTCTCAAAAGTCTTCTCCAACACCACAGTTCAAAAGCATCAATTCTTTGGTGCTCATTGCAAACCTACAGACTCTCCTTGTCAGGAAGGAAATTTTTTTCCCTGTATCCTTATAGATTCTTTTGCCTGGTCTAATATTTGACACAAGGCAGATTAGCAGAAGGAAAAAAATTAATTTTTTATGTAGAAGGGTCTCAAGAGTGATCAATGCAGGCTGTTGATATGCCCTTTTAGACAAAAAATTAATAGTAATACATTTATGAAGAACTGACTAGACAAAGAAAGAGTCTTGAGTACTAATGAGTGAAAGCACGAAGCAGAGCCCGTGGGCCCTGAATCCCCGTCTCTGCCTGTGAGAGTGTCTTTCTACCTCCTGGTGCAGGGAAGGTAGGTTCTGCCCGGGAAAGTGATGTCCCGCTTTCAGGGGGACGTAGAGGAGGGTCAGAGTGTCCTGTACCCATTGCTTCTCAAGTAACTTTAATTCATAACAATCAGTATGTCAAGGGGTGACCTGCCCTGAATCCCATCATTAGCTGAACCTTCCAGATGCTCCTCACCCCCTCTTGGACAAAACTCAGTCAGATCATACAGCCTTAGTCTGGTCTGGCTCTTGCTTAATTTTGGCATCCTGATTCTTCTTCCTTCACTGAGCAGTTTGCCCTTAGATAATCTGAGCTACTCTAGTTCTGTACAGTACCATGTTACCTGACGCATCTCTGTTCACCCTGGTGAGTTTTTCTACCTGAGAGACCATTTTTCTAGTCCCTGCTTGACTCCTATTATCCATAAAGTATGAGTGACAATATTTCCTCTTGGAATTCTTCCTTTACACTCGTGTGCTCCCTTTTCAAGACAGCTTGTGTAGGCATTCAGAAATGTTTATTGACTTGAACTTGCCTTGACATTTTCACTTAAAAGTGTAGGCAAATGAAAACAGAATCAGTTATTCTTCCAAATTCAAAGTATTATGATGGACTTTTGTAGTGGTTTACCCCAATGCATAGGGTGCCTTTACTTGTGAACTCCAAAAATAACTTCTTAAAAAATCAGAAAATGCTGATCTAAGTGGCCTGCAGACAGTCTTAAAAATAATTGTTGCTTAAGCAGTAATAAATTTTACCATGTAAGATGAAATTTTGACAAGACACTAAAATGTATAAAGATAATGTACTATACTCAGTGAAATCACATACCTTCTTTGTTTAACTTCTTCAGTGATTTTTATTTTCTGTCAATTTTTCTCAGTTTTCTCCAACAGAAAAATATATCAATAAATAAATGAAGAGTTAAATGCTTCAGAGAATACTAGCTAAACAAATCAGTCCTTCATATTATGATTGCTTTTAACTTTTGGTTCTTAGAATTTGTTACAGATGATATAGATGTTACTTAAGTTAATTGTAGTTGTATATAATGCTTCGGATGATTGAAACATAATACAGCAGTGACAGAATTATATCCTTAGAAGAAAATCAATCTTGTGAAATAATCTGAAAAAATGTTCATTTTATGATTTTTTAAATGTTTTAAAGTTATACTGGGTTTTTATATTGACTGCTTAAAACATGAGGTTCTTATTCCATTACTTTGATCTTTTTAAATAAGGATATGAAAAAAATGGTACACAAATATAAAATATTTACTGATAATATAAAACTCATTTACTTTTTAATTCATTGAATCATTAGAATTTTGAAACTTCTTATATAGTTAGTGTTTTAATGCAAAGTACTATTTTATTTTATTTACTACCACTTTTTAAATGCCATTATTTCCCAACCTACTAGCTTTGCTGCTATTTTATTAAGATTTACAAATAAGTTATTAGGCATTTGCTCTGAATTTCCATGATAGCTTAAAACTTAATTAGTTTCTATTCATCAGAATTATGACTTGAATTTCATCGTGGCATTGATTTAAATTTATTCTAAAATGAAGTGATTCATTATTAAAAACTTGTTCTTTTTTCTTTTTATAAGTACAATTTATTAAATTAAAGTAATTTTCATTAATAGAATTCACGTAGTTCATAAGTAGTTGAAGTGAGATGAAAGTTTTTCTGAAGTTTTGGGTTTTTTTTTCCTAATCCATAAGATAAACTCTCACTTTGATCTGTATCATATTGGCTAGTTTTATTGGTTATTAGATTTCCCTCATATTTCTTTTGAAAAGTGATGTTTTGAAGATGTTGGACTTCATTCACACAATTTACTTTTCTGTAAGTACACATATGTTGATAATTTTGTAGTATCTATTGTGTGGATTCAAGGAACCTCTTTCTATCTACCAATTATTTCTAACTCAATTATTTGATAATTACCAGAACTTTAATTTTGACCAACCTTCCTTCTACTTTGGTGGCCATTAAGCAATGTGTTACTTTGATATATACTTGAGCTCCACAAATTAACTTTTTTCTTAGTCAAATAAACAAAGAATCTGTTTCCTCTTCTACCACATATCCCAACTCCCTTCTCAGGCCTTCCTGTGAACATGGACTCTGAAATGAGATAGAAGTGTTAAATGTGATGTCATGGAGCATTCCTGATGTTTTAAAGAGTATTGTACATGATATTAACTGTTGTCCTTTAGTTAATGTACCTGTCCTCAGAGACAAGTGAAAACTCACAGTTGAAAATATAAAAAAGTAATTGGAGTTCACCGGGACCAGGGGTTTATTAAATGGTTTCTAAGACAAATATGAAGCATATGTAGAACTGAATGTAGATGACATGAAGCAAAGAGGCAAAAACTAAACTCTAAGTGCCAGAAATCTCGCCCACCCACAAAGCCATGAAGTTACCCACATGTTAAATGTTTAAGCAATTTACTATTTTATAGCAGTGAATTTGCTACCTTAAAAAAATAAAAGATGAAATTACATTTTATTTTGGGTGGGGGATAGGAAGACAGCCTTATCTTTGTTATGTATAAATGAAAAAGAACATTTAGAAATGGCATCCTCACTGGTTAATATTGTTCTTACTATAATTTAAATGTGGTAAGTAAGTGAATGGTTCAAGAAGAGACCAAAGAATATTTCCTTGGTGGAAGTTTAAGCACATTTGCAGAACTCGACCTAGATAAAATGTTCTGCTGTATTTCAGTGGATACAAGCCTGTCCAAACTGTGAGTTTGTTTTATGAAGGCAAAACATTTATATTTCTCCAGTTATCATGACCATTTTTCAGCCTTATACTGCAGTTGTAGAAATCTGCCCTATTTTTAAAATTAAAAGTGATTGCATTGTAGCAACTGAATGTTTTTCTGGACCTCATTAGTAGCTGGTGTATTTTAGAATTCAAAATTAGTAGCAGAGTGTTATGTATATGCTTAAATTTTATGTTATTGGTGTTAGGAAGTGTATCTGCTGGAGATTATCTTCTGGTTTTCATGATGCCATCAGGTTTTCTCACGTGGTGAAAGAGAATTTTGAGATGCATCCTATTTCTTTGTGCTCAAATTTTGTCAACCTGAAAATCACTGCTGATGGTGACTGCAGCCATGAAATTAAAAGATGCCTGATTCTTGGAAGAAAAGCTATGCCAAAACTAGACTGAGTGTTAAAAAGCAGAGATGTCACTTTGCCAACAAAGGTCTGTAGAGTCAAAGCTATGGTTTTTTCAGTAGTCATGTATGGATGTGAGAGTTGGCCCGTAAAGAAGGCTGTACACCAAAGAATTGATGCTTTTAAACTGTGGTGCTAGAGAAGATTCTTGAGAGTTCCTTGGATAGCAAGGAGATCACACCAGTCAATCCTAAAGGAAATCAATCCTGAATATTCATTGGAAGGACTGAAGTTGAAGCTCCAATACTTTGGCCACCTGATGTGAGCAGCTGACTTACTGGAAAAGACCCTGATGCTGGGAAAGATTTCTGACATGCAGAGAAGGAAGCAACAGAGAATGAGGTGGTTGGATGGCATCACCAGCTCCATGGACATGAGTTTCAGCAAACTCTAGGAGATGGTGAAGGACAGGGAGGCCTGGTTTGCTGCAGTCCATGGGGTCACAAAGAGTCAGACACAACTTAGCATCTGAACAACAACAAGGTCAATATCCTTATCTTATCCTTTAAAACTGACATGTTTAGCACATAGTAAGTATTCAGGAAAGGAGCTGTGTTTTTCTCCTATGTTTTACTACTTCATATCTTAAAGTTGCCCTGTAATTTAAGTACATGGTTTGTTGTTGTTCAGTCCTAAGTCATGTCCAGCTCAATGTGACCCCATGGACTGCAAAATGCCAGGCTTACCTGTCCTTCAGTATCTCCCGAAGTTTGCTCAGATGCATGTCCATTGAGTTGGTAATGCTATCTAACCATTTTATCCTCTGCTGCCTCTTCTCCCTTTGCCTTCAATCTTTCCCAGCATCAGGGTCTTTTCCAAAGAGTCTTTGCATTAGGTGGCCAAAGTATGGGAGCTTCAGCTTCAGCATTAGTCTTTCCAATGAATATTCAGGCTTGATTTCCTTTAGGATTCACTGGTTTGATCTCCTTGCAGTCCAAGGGACTCTCAAGAATCTTTCCAGCACCACAATTCTTTGACACACTTCTTTATGGTCCATCTCTCATAGCCATGACTACTGGAAAAGCCATAGCTTTGAGTATATGGACCCTTGTTGGCAAAGTGATGTCTCTGTTCTCTAATAAACTGTCTACATTTGTCATAGTTTTCATTCCAAGGAGCAAGCATCTTTTAATTTCGTGGCTGCAGTCACCATCCAGTGACTTTGGAGCCCCGGAAAATAAATCTGTTATTGCTTTTAGTTTTTCCCATTTATTTGACATGAAGTGATGGAACTGGATACCATGATCTTAGTTTTTTGAATGTTGAGTTTTAAGACAGCTTTTTCACTCTCCTTTTTCACCCTCATCAAGACGCTCTTTAGTTCCTCTGCCCTTTCTGCCATTAGAGTTGTAGTATTTGCATATCTGAGGTTATTGATATTTCTCCCGGGAATCTTGAATCCAGCTTGGGATTCATCCAGTCCAGTATTTCGCATGATGTACTCTGCAAATAAGTTAAATAAGCAGGGTGACAATATACAGTCTTGACGTATGTTTTCTCAGTTTTGAACCAGTCCATTGTCCCATGTCCAATTCTAACTCTTGCTTCTTGACCTGCTTACAGGTTTCTCAGGATGCGGGTAATGTGGTCTGGTATTCCCATCTCTTGAAGAATTTTCCACAGTTGGTTATGATCCACACAGTCAAAGGCTTTAACATAGTCACTGAAACAGAAGTAGATGTTTTTCTGGAATTCCCTTGCTTTCTCTATGATCCAGTGAATGTTGGCAATTTGATTTCTGGTTCCTCTGCCTTTTCTAACTGAGCTTGTACATCTGAAAGTTCTCTGTTCATGTACTGTTGAAGCCTAACTTGAAGGATTTTGAGCATTACCTTGCTAGCGTGGAAAATGAGAGCAATGGTAGTTTGAACAGTCTTTGGCATTGCCCCTTCTTTGGCATTGAAATGAAAAGTGACCTTTTCCAGTCCTGTGGCCATGACTGAGTTTTCCAAATTTGTTGGCATATTAACTGCAGCATTTTAATAGTATCATCTTTTAGGATTTTCAGTAGATCAGCTGAAATTCTATCGCCTCCTCTTGCTTTGCTGGTAGTAATGCTTCCTAAGGCTCACTTGACTTCATACTCCAGGATGTCTGGCTCTAGGTGAGTGACGACACCATTGTGGTTATCTGGGTCATTACAACCTTTTTGTAGAATTCTTATGTGAATCTTGCCACCTCTTCTTAATCTCTCCTGCTTCTGTTAGATCCTTGATATTTCTGTCCATTATTATCTCCATCCTTGCATGAAATGTTGCCTTGATAGATCCACAGTTTTCTTGAAGAGATCTCTAGGCTTTCCATTCTATTGTTTTCTTCTACTTTGCACTTTTCTTTGAAGAAGGCCTTCTTATTTCTCCTTCCTATTCTCTGGAACTCTGCATTCAGTTGGGTATGTCTTCCCCTATCCCCCTTGCTTTTTGTTTCTCTTCTTTCATCAGCTATGTGTAATGCCTCCTCAGACAACCACTTTGACTTCTTGCATTTCTTTTTCTTTGGTATGGCTTTGGTCACTGATTCCTGTACAGTGTTCCAAACCTCTGTCCATAGTTCTTCAGGCACTCTGTCTACCAGATCTAATCCCTTGAATCTATTTGTCACCTCCAGTGTATAATCATAAGGGATTTGATTTAGGTCATACCTGAATGGCCTATGGTTTTCTACTTACTTCAGTTTCAGCCTGAATTTTGCAATAAGGAGCTCATGATCTGAGCCACAATCAGATAGATCCAGGTCTTGTTTTTGCTGACTGTATAGAAATTCTCCATCTTCTGTTGCAAAGAATATAATCAAATCTGATTTCAGTATTGACCATCTGGTGATGTCCATGTGTAGAATTGTCTCTTGTGTTGTTGAAAGAGGTGTTTGCTATGACCAGCATATGCTCTTGACAAAACTTTCAGCCTTCATTTTTGTATTCAAGGCCAAACATGCCTGTTATTCCAGATATCTCTTGGCTTCCTACTTTTGCACCCCAATCCACTATCATGAAAGAACATCTTTGTTCATTATTAGTTCTAGCAGATCTTGGAGGTCTTCATAGAACTGTTCAACTTCAACTTCTGCATTAGTGTTTGGAGCATAGACTTGGATTACTGTGATATTCAATGAGTTGCCTTGGAAACAAACTGGGGTCATTCTTTCTCCTTTAGATTGTATCCAATTACTGCATTTTGGACTCTTGTTGACTATGAGGATTACTTCATCTCTTCTGAGGGATTCTTTCCCATAGTAGTAGATATAATGGTCATCTGAATTAAATTTGTCCATTCTCATCAATTTTAGTTCACTGATTCCTAAGATGTGGATGTTGACTCTTGCCATCTCCCGCTTGACCATGTGCAGTTTACTTGATTCATGGACATAACATACCAGGTTCTTATGCAATAGGGTCCTTTACAGCATTGGATCACCGCCAGACACCTACACAACTGAGCATTGTTTCCACTTTGGTCCAGTGGCTTCATTCTTTCTGGAGCTGTTAGTAATTACTTTCCTCTCTTCCCCATTAGCATCGTGAACACCTTCTGACTTTGGGGGGCTCATCTTCCAGTGTTATGTCTTTTTGTCTTATCTTATTGTACTGTTCATGGGGTTCTTGTGGCAAAAATATTTGTGTGGTTTGCCATTCCCTTCTCCAGTGGACCATGTTTTGTCAGAACTCTTTATTATGACTCATCCATCTTGGGTGATGCTGCATCGCATGGCTTATCGCTTCATTGAGTTATGCAAACGCCTTTGCCAGGACAAGGCTGAGATTCATGAAGGGAATAACCTCTATAAAACATACTGCTACTGCTAAGTCACTTCAGTCATGTCCGACTCTGTGTGACCCCGTAGACGGGAGCCCACTGGGCTCCCTCATCCCTGGGATTCTCCAGGCAAGAACACTGGAGTGGATTGCCATTTCCTTCTCCAATGCATGAAAGTGAAAAGTGAAAGTGAAGTCGCTCAGTCGTGTCCGACCCTCAGCGACCCCATGGACTGCAGCCTTCCATAAACCTCTACTAAAAAGAGTTAGGAGGTGAGAAGAGAGAGTACTCATGGCCTGAGTTTGTAGCAGAGGCCAACAGGGAGAAGAAACACTCCTTTCCTGATTGGACTCAGTGAATGGAAAGCCATGAACTCTTCTCCCAGAAGAGGAAGCCCTCCAACTTCCTTTTCCCTCAGTAAAAGCCTTCTCCTTTTCTTGTGTGGGAACTTGCATGTGACTCACCATGGTTACAGACCCCAACTCACAGTTTTCTTCTGAGCCCAAGCAAAATAACCCATCGTTGTTGTTTAGTTGCTAAGTTGTGTCTGACTCTTTGGTGACCCCACGGACTGTAGTCCACCAGGCTCCTCTGTCTGTGGGATTTGCCAGGTCGCCATCTTTATTTTAGGTTAACAGTGGGATCCATAGGCAGTTTGTTGGTATATAGATAGTTCGCCCAGAGCTCATTTTTCATGCACTTTTTCCTTAATTTCATGGAATCTCTGGTGAACAGTTTAGGCCTACTGATTTATTTAAGTGTTAACATTTTTTGTTTTCAAGGAGCTAGGGTATGTTGAATCTTACAGACCAATGGCTGGGGTTGAAAGTCTTCCATTCCTAGTTTAGAATCTCATGACTTGATAAGGACTTTTAAAAATCATTGTACATGTACCATAGCCTTCACTTCAACCTAGATGTTTTCTGCTGCAACATCTGTTTCTGTAAGAAAAATTAGCTTTTATCTGATCAGTAAATAAGAAAGTTTGGTCCATTTAATGTGAAGTAGTATCAGCTCATGTGCAACTTCTCTTAGATAAAAGCAGCCACAAAAAGTAAAACAATAACCTTGAAAGGAAAAGGAAATACCCTCAACCTACCTTCTGCAGAAGCCTTTTGACATGAAAAAATTTTTGTCTGATAAGTTAGTTTCTGAGAGACATGCAGTCAGATATTCTCCCGTGTTTATGGATTTGGATATTGTTTTCTCATTATTCAGTCATTTGTTTGCTTTGTGTATTAAAATCTATTTTCTTAGTAATAAAGTTATGATTATTATGTTTTGCTTTTAGTATGTGCTGTTTTTCTTTATCTGTATTAATGTTTTTTTTAATCTTAAACCTTGTGATATCGTGTTATATTGATACAACCTTCATTTTTGGTAGCATTTGCATTCCAGTTTTTCATACTAGCACATACATGAATGTCTAATGAAAACTATTGTAACTGTAAAATACATACTTTCAGGCTAGTTTTCATTAGACATTTATATTTTAACCAGCCTAGAGTTAGATTTTTCTTTAAAAAGCAATATGATAAATCTCTTACTTAAGAAATAGTTAAAAGTATTACATTTATCTTTTATTTTTATATTTGGGATTCTTTCTACAAGCTTATTTTTTTGGCTATTGATGTTGGCCAGTCATTTTGTTTGCTACTTGACTTTGCTCCTATGCTTTGCTGCATTGATACAGATAATCCTTTAGTCACTCTGCAGGTTGGGAAACTATAAGATATAATTATATATAGCTTTAATTAAATAGCATTAATTTTTAATATACATAATTAGCTTTAAGTTAACCAAATGTAAGGTCTCTACTTTCTGTCCTCAAAAAAAAACAAAAAAACAAAAAAACCAGACTCAGCACACTTTATTTATTGAATGTTTTCATTACAATATAATATGTTCTTGTCTAGAGTTTTAGTTTTTATATCTTTTTCATTGCGGAAGTTATAATTTCCTTTTTAAAAAAAATTATTTATTTTTGGCTGTGCCGGGTGTTTGTTGCTGCTCCAGCTTTCTCTAGTTGAGGGGAGTGGGGAGACTCTCCATGTGCAGTGTGTGGGCTTCACATCGCAGTGGCCTCTCTCGTTGCTGAGCACAAGCTCTAGGGCATGAGAGCTTCAGAGGTTGCGCACATGGGCTCAGCAGTTGAAGCTTCTGGTCCCTGAAGCTCAGGCTCAGTAGTTATGGCACACTGGCTGAGCTGTTCTGCAGCATGTGGAATCTTACCGGAGCAGGGATCCAACCTGTGTCCCTTGCATTGGTGGGCAGATTCTTAACCACTGGACTACCAGGGAAGTCCTATCATTTACTTTTATAATTAATTATTAATATAATTAACTGGTATTTTATAAATTAATTTTAGACTGTCTTTTACGACACTGTCTTAGGAAAATTAAAAATGAGCACGTGCTCCCAGCTCTGACTTCCCATCGAGGTTCCCCAGGTCCTGGCAGCATGCGTTTCCTCCTGGGCCAACTCTAATGGCAGTTTCCTGGTGCAGATGTCCAGTCCCAGTTGTATCATAGTCATGATTCCTTCTCTAATTAATGTGTTGTCAGCATTTCCACTCTTTCATTTCTGTGCATTTTATGTTTCTATGCAAGCTATAATTACCAATTGTACTGCTCTTGTCTTTTCTGCTCCTTGTGCTATTTTTACACAAACTCTCTCCCTACCACCCAGTTTTCTTACATTAGTGTGAGATTTTTCTGAATTCAAAATTTGTCAGCAGACTTGTATTACACAAGAAATGTGTGTCTGTGTGGCTGTCAATCTAGGCTGGCAGTAGGGTTGCCCAGGTTATGTACTGCAAAATTCTAGGGCATTCCATTCACCTGAAGTGTGTTGGGCTTGGTGGCCTGTGGCATTTCATTGTATCTGACTAGTGCAGATAATTGCACAGTTGAAAAGTTAAATAGTCCTGTGAGGCTTTTAACTTTCAGTAGCAGTGTTGTTTGCTAGTCCAGCTGGTAGGGGGCTGTATAGTGATCTGGCCTTACGGGCTCCGGAGAGACTCTTCATCCTCCTGGCTTCAGATCCATACCATGACTGCAGTTTCCAAAACTGCCTCAATCTGAGGGAATTAGCCTGCTTTTTGTAGCAAGTACACAGCAATTTTAGGCTCAGCTAGATACATAAAACTCATAAGACTAGAAGCCTTATAGCTCTAGTCAAACTATATAGCTCTAGTTTTATCAACTTTGTGAGAGACTGCAGGGCAGGGGGAAAGACAGGACAGAGGTGGGCATGGCCTCTGCCTTAGCTCCTGAGCTTATCATCTCTCGTTAGTTTAGGGGCAGCTTTTCTTTACCCACTTCTCCCTCTACCTTGGCTTCTCCAGAGTGAGGGAAGGTGATTCCAGAGGTGGTATGGGAGCCATCCTTTTAGAAGACTTAAGCTCTTGAGAGTCACTTGGACAGCAAGGAGATCAAACCAGTCAGTCCAAAAGAAAATCAGCCCTGAACATTCATTGGAAGGATTGATGCTGAAGCTCCAATACTTTAGCTGCCTGATGTGAAAATACTCTGATGTTGGGAAGGATTGAGGGCAGGAGGAGAAGGGGGTAACAGAAGATGAGATGGTTGGATGGCATCACCGATTCAATGGATGTGAACTTGGGCAAACTTCAGGAGATGGTGGTGAACAGGGAGGCCTGGTGTGCTGCAGTCCATGGGGTCACAAAGAGTTGAACATGATTTGGCAGCTGAACAATGGCAACAACAACAAAGCTAAAAACAGGGACTGACATCTTTTGCAGTTGCTGATAGTCATTAGCTTCCAGGTCCTAGCTAGGGGATGCCTGGCTGCAAATTATTTGGAAGGAGAATCTAGTGTTAGTTCATTCACAATTCTTCCAGCCTGTGTGTGGTTCATTAGTCAGGAGTTCCTGTAAGTGATGTTGCCTGGGAAAACACCTGAAGTTTTACTTTCATAAGTTTTAAAGGAAGCAGAACTTAGGAGAAGGTGAGTCCAGGCTTTCAGGCTTGCACGGTCTTTTCTTCAGTTATTCAGCAGATAGAAAAACTTGAAACTTTTTCTTTCCGCTTTTCTTCTTCTAAACATTTTTTAAAATTTTATTTTTAATTGGAGGATAATTGCTTTACTATGTTGTGTTGGTTTCTGCTCTACAACAACATGAATCAGCTATAGATGTACACATGTCCCCTCCCTCGTGAGCTTCCCTCCCGCTTCCCCCATCCCACACCTCTCGGCTGTCACAGTGTGCCAGACTGGGATCCCTGCGTTCCCTAGCGGGAAGCTGTGAGCAGCAGCTTCCCGCTAGCTCTCCGCGTTACACATGGTACTGTATCTAGGTCAGTGCTGCTCTCGCAGCTCACCCCACCCTGTCCTTACCCCACTGTGTCCACAAGTCTCTTTTCTACATCTGTGTCTCTATTCGTGCCATGCAGATAGGTTCGTTTATATCATTTTTCTAGATTCCATATATATATGCATTATACAATATTTATTTTTCTCTTCCTGACTTACTTCACTCTGTATGACAGACTCTAGGATAATATACCTCACTACAATGCACTCAATTTTATTCCTTTTTATAGCAGAGTAATATTCCATTGTGTATATGAACCAAACATTTAAATTTTTATTTTATTTTGCTTTTATTCTGTCTGTTCTTTTATTTATTTTTTTAATTTTATTTTATTTTTAAACTTTACATAATTGTCTGTTCTTTTAGTTTCTTAATGAATCAAACATTTTTAAGGAAAAAGTCTTTATTGTAACCTTAGATTTTAAGAGGAAGCAGCTAAACATTTTCAGCTGACTATATATAATGCTCCTCTGTTGGCTTAGTGGTAAAGGATGTCGCTTGTCAATGCAGGAGATGCTGGCTTGATCCCTGAGTCAGGAAGATCCCCTGGAGAAGGAAATGGCAACCCACTCCAGTATTCTTGCCTGGGAAACTCCATGGACAGGCAAGCCTGGCAGCCTGCAGTCCATAGGGTCTCCAGAGAGTCAGACATGCCTTAACGACTAAAGAACAACAATAAATAGGTAATGAAAAGTTCCAAGAAAGTTATTGACTTTCTATTAAATTAATATGCATTGCACATTATCTCATAATTTAAAAATGGAATAAAAGTAATTTTCCCTGGAAGAGCAAAATGAAATATAATGGGTGAAAAAACTCACTCTTTTGTTTTATAGAAAGAACATAATAAGGTGTTTTGTTGTCTGATTTTTCAAAGAGCACATTTCCATATTAGTGAACAGAGAGAAAGGGATTAGTACATGATTGGTATAAGGGATTAGTATTAGTATACAAGGTGGAGTCTATTTTAAAATGCTTCTAGTTAATAAACACATAATTGAACAAATAATTCTTGAGTTTTAAAAATTTGATGTTGCAAAGGAATACATATATTTCTTTATGCTAATTGTATATGTGCATTTTTATTTTAAATAGCTTCGTTTGAAGCTATTGTGGTTTTGGTTTTTATGTCCCATGAAAGATAGTACTGTATCACCTCAATACTTTGATGAGAAGAGCACAAATCACCTGAGACCTTAAATTTAAATGAAAAATAATGCTTAAAAAATAGTTATTTAAGCAATTTCAAGAAAAAACACTAACACAGCTAAAAGAATTCTATATAAAATTCTTCTGGATTTACTTTAAGAAGTAGATGATTATTTGTTAAATTCCAATTATTACTTTGAAAGGGATTCTTCTAAAACCTTTATGTACTTGGATAAGTCCCTTGAATTTTATTAATAGTGGTAATTTCTTATGGATTCATTTATTTCTGGCTTGTCTAGTTTCAAATTACAAATTATGAAGAAAGGTGAATGGCTTGATATAACTATATAGTCTTTACGCATTGACTCTGGCACAAATGGAAATAGCATTTTATATTTGTTAGTGAGTGTTTACTACTTCTGTGTTTATAAAGAATGATTCATTTTATTAAGTATTTATCACTGGAAACAATTAACTAGAAGTTAATATAAATTGATAAAAATAATTGCAATATTTAATTGTATTTTTTATTTATTTAAATAAATTTATTGATTTTTTATTGAAGGATAATTGCTTTACAGAATTTTGTTGTTTTCTGTCAAACCTCAACATGAATCAGCCATAGGTATACATATATCCCCTCCCTTTTGAACTTCACTCCTATCTCCCTCCCCATCCCACCCCTCTAGGTTGATACAGAACCCCTGTTTGAGTTTCCTGAGCCATACGGCAAATTCCCGTTGGCTATCTATTTTACATATGGTAATGTAAGTTTCCACGTTACTCTCTCCATACATCTCACCCTCTCCTCCCCTCTCCCCATGGCCATAAGTCTATTCTCTATGTCTGTTTCTCCACTGCAACCCTGTAAGTAAATTCTTCAGTACCATTTTTCTAGATTCTGTATATATGCTTTAGAACGATATTTATCTTTCTCTTTCTGACTTACTTAACTCTGTATAATAGGTTCTAGGTTCATCCACCTCATTAGAACTGACTCAAAGGCGTTCCTTTTTATGGCTGAGTAATATTCCATCACTATGAACAAAGCTAGTGGAGGTGATAGAATTCCAGTTGAGCTATTCCAAATTCTGAAAGATGATGCTGTGAAAGTGATGCACTCAATATGCCAGCAAATTTGGAAAACTCAGCAGTGGCCACAGGACTGGAAAACGTCAGTTTTCATTCCAATCCCAAAGAAAGGCAACGCCAAAGAACATTCATACTACTGCACAACTGCACTGATCTCACACGCTAGTAAGGTAGTGTGCAAAATTCTCCAAGCCAGGCTTCAATAATACATAAACCATGAACTTCCAGATGTTCAAGCTGGATTTAGAAAAGGCAGAGGAACCAGAGATCAAATTGCCAACATCCGCTGGATCATGGAAAAAGCAAGAGAATTCCAGAAAAACGTCTATTTCTGCTTTATTGACTATGCCAAAGCCTTTGACTGTGTGGATCACAATAGACTGTGGGAAAGTCTGAAAGAGATGGGAATACCAGACCACCTGACCTGCCTCTTGAGAAGTCTCTATGCAGGTCAGGAAGCAACAGTTAGAACTGGACATGGAACAACAGACTGGTTCCAAATAGGAAAAGGAGTTTGTCAAGGCTGTATATTGTCACCCTGCTTATTTAACTTATATGCAGAGTACATCATGAGAAACGCTGGACTGGAAGAAACACAAGCTGGAATCAAGATTGCCAGGAGAAATATCAATAATCTCAGATATGCAGATAACACCACCCTTATGGCAGAAAGTGAAGAGGAACTCAAAAGCCTCTTGATGAAAGTGAAAGTGGAGAGTGAAAAAGTTGGCTTAAGGCTCAACATTCAGAAAACAAAGATCATGGCATCCGGTCCCATCACTTCATGGGAAATAGATGGGGAAACAGTGAAAACAGTGTCAGACTATTTTTTGGGGGCTCCAAAATCACTGCAGATGGTGACTGCAGCCATGAAATTAAAAGACACTTACTCCTTGGATGGAAACTAATGACCAACCTAGATAGCATATTGAAAAGCAGAGACATTACTTTGCCAACAAAGGTCCGTCTAGTCAAGGCTATGGTTTTTCCTGTGGTCATGTATGGATGTGAGAGTTGGACTGTGAAGAAGGCTGAGCACCGAAGAATTGATGCTTTTGAACTGTGGTGTTGGAGAAGACTCTTGAGAGTCCCTTGGACTGCAAGGAGATCCAACCAGTCCATTCTGAAGGAGATCAGCCCTGGCATTTCTTTGGAAGGAATGATGCTAAAGCTGAAACTCCAGTACTTTGGCCACCTCATGCGAAGAGTTGACTCATTGGAAAAGACTCTGATGCTGGGAGGGATTGGAGGCAAGAGGAGAAGGGGATGATAGAGGATGAGATGGCTGGATGGCATCACTGACTCGATGGACGTGCATCTGAGTGAACTCCGGGAGTTGGTGATGGACAGGGAGGCCTGGCGTGCTGCGATTCATGGGATCGCAAAGAGTCGGACAAGAGTGAGCGACTGATCTGAATATTCCATTGTGTATATGTACCACAACTTCTTTGTCCATTCATCCGTCGATGGACATCTAGGTTGCTTCCATGTTCTAGCTATTGTAAACAGTGCTGCAATGAAGAATGGGATACATGTGTATTTTTCAGTTTTGGTTGCCTCAGGGTGTATGCCTAGGAGTGGGATTGCTGGGTCATATGATGGTTTTATTCCTAGGTTTTTAAGGAATCTCCATACCACCTTCCATAGTGGCTGTATCAATTTACATTCCCACACAGTGCAAGAGTGTTCCTTTTCTCCACACCCTCTCCAGCATTTATTGTTTATGGACTTTTTGATGATGGCCATTCTGACCAATGTTAGGTGATATCTCATTGTGGTTTTGATTTGCATTTCTCTAATACTGAGCAGTGTTGAACATCTTTTCAAATGTTTGTTAGCCATCTGTATGTCTTCTTTGGAGAAATGTCTGTTTAGGTCTTTTCCCACTTTTTGTTTGGGTTGTTTGTTTTTCTGGTATTGAGTTGTATGAGCTGCTTGTATATTTTGAACATTAATCCTTTGTCAATTGTTTTATTTCCCATTAATTTCTCCCATTCTGAGGGTTGTCTTTTCACAGAAAGGAAAAAGAAAGAAAAAAAAGAAAAAGGAAAAAGAAAACTCCACAGAATTGTAGAAGCCCAATGTAGTGGCAGAGATTTATAACAACAATAAAAAGTAACTGAATATACACATTTACATATATACCCATAAGCAAAATCAAAACAGTCCAACAAAAATAAAGTACAGTAGATTGACCTGGCAAACAGAGGATACCGAAAATTGTATCTATCAGTTAAGAACACAACTAACTAAAGCACAAACTGGAAAACAGAACTAAAGCAAGTTGCCAAATGGGAAATAAAGCAATGGAAATAAAACTAACAAATATGTTGAGAGGAAAGGAAAGAAAGAAAAGACAGAAAGACTAGATATGCAAAGTTAAATAGAACTAGATAAAGAAGATTTATACACATTAAAGGTTAATTGGAAGGGGAAAAGAACAGTAAGAAAAGCAAACAAAGAATAAATGCAGAAAAAAATAATGATAGGTTTTAAAAATTTTTTAAAAGAAAAATGAAAAAAAAAAAAAAAGGAAAACTCCACAGAACTGCAAAAGCCCACTATAGAGGCAGAGTTTTATAACAACAATAAAAAAAATGTGACTCAGGGAAAAAAAAAAATAAAGCTCAAAAGCTTAATTAGATTTCATAGTGCCAATAAAATCAACAACTACAACAGATGGTGGGGAGGAAGGAAAGAAAAAGAAAAGAAAAATCTGAAAGAATCTACAGAACAAATCAAAACATAAGAATAATAAATGTTTTTCTTGAGTCTCTGCTGACAAGAGTCCTTTCCCTCACTGGGAGCACAGTCCACCTCACCTCCCTAGGATGCCCTCCAACTGTTGCTGATCTCTGTACCTGCTGTAGGGGCGTCTCAGATTCTAATCTGGTCCTACTCCTGTGTGTTCTTGCCTGCAATGTCCACAGCTATCAGAACTAGTGCATTTTCTTTTGTGGGAGCTCTCAATGTCCTTTTATATATTCCATAGACACAGAATCTGCCTAGTTGATCGTGTTGATTTAATCTGCAGCTCATATAGCTGGTGGAATGATTTTGGGTCTTCTTCCTTAGCCACCCTGCCCTTGAGTTATAATTGTGGTTTTATTTTCACCTCTGTGTGTGGGTCAGCCACTGGGGTTTGCTCCTGAGGCTGCTCTGGAGGACTTGCGTTTGCCCCTGTGAGGCCCAGGTGTGGAGGTGGTGCAGCTGCTTGGGTCGCAGGGGTTCTGGCAGCACCAGGTACTCAGGGGAGTTGGTGGCTGGGGCGGCAGGAAATATAGTGCTTCAGAAGGGTATGGCAACCAGTATTGGCCAGTACACCCCAGTATTCTCTCCTGGAGAACCCCCCTGACAGAGAAGCCTGGCAGGCCACAGTCTACAGCTTCATAAAGAGTTGGACACGACCGAAGCGACCTGTGTGTATAGACGCAAGATTTTCTTTTTCGCCTGTGGCAGCTCTGCCCCAGTGAGAGTTGAGCATGAAGGGGTTGCAGCTTCTTGGCTTGCAGGGACCCTGGCAGCACAAAGTGTGGAGGGACATAGGCTGCCTCCATAGCAGGAGTTATGGCCCCATCAGAGTCTTTTTTCGAGCCTCTTGTAGCTGGCAATCTGAAGGCCTCTTTGGCCAGTCTTTCTCTGTAGCTCTGCCCATTCAGGCACTTAGAGGGCTCCCTTGCCTGGGGTCCTTCTTTGTTGTTTGGCATGTCAGTCACATAGAGGGCCCCCCTGCGTGGGGTCCTAGTCTGTAGATCAGCACATCAGTCACTTAAAGCAGCACCCTGGGTGGGGTCCTGCCTTGTAGTCCAATGCATCAGGTGTTTGATGCGCCAGCCTCGCTCTTGTTCAGCTGCCGATGCTGGCGTGTGGGGAGAGAGAGGGTGTGGTGATGGCTCCACCTGCTTTGCGTGACTCACCAGTATCACCTTGCTTCCATGACTTCCCAGCTTTCCTCCACAGGCATTTCCCACCACAATTTCCTCCTTCTCTTCCCCTCAATCCCTCTCTCCAAAGTCAACAGCAGTCCTTGCCCTGGGATTGCTGCACAATCCCTAAACTCCAGCTCCTAGCTGCTGTGCCTTCCAGGGAACCTGTGTCCCTGTCCAGGGTATGTATGGCTGCAGCAAGGACTGTCTGATTCTCATTCCATTTAGGCTGCCAGGGATCAGCTTCTTCACTCCCAGCCTTAAATGTTTCTCCTCTGACTCAGACAGTTGCCCCGATGTGGGGATGGGACCCCTGCTTCAGTTCCCCCACCTGCTGAGGGCAGGTCCAGTCCTACAAACACTCTTGTTTTTCCCCCTAGTTCCTTCATCCTACTGAGTTTTGCATGGCTCTATATATTCTTTTCCACTGGTATTGTCCTCCTGTCTGCTCTCAGCTGATGTTCTGCTGAAGCAATTCTGAGTCTGAAGGTGTATTCCTGATGTATCCGTGGAGGGAGATGTACTCCACGTCTACCTTTTCCTCTGCCATCTTGTTCTCTCTGTATGTGTTTTGAGCTTTTTAAATATCATGTTAATTAAGGAAAAGTGAATGGTATTCTAATTGTTACCTTTTATATTTTTCAGGTACATTTTCTTGATTATCAATCAGTACCATTTGGTCAGAAAATGGAAAAGGTAATGCAGATTAGAGAGTTTGCCAAGGAAGTGAAAAAAAGAAATATTTTATTATCTGGCCTTCTCATATATTTCCCACAGGTAGGTAAAAATGTTGGTAAGATTGTATGTTCTGTAGACTACAGTTTTTTTTGGTGGGAACTTGATTTTGTTAAAAGCAAAGAAATATTAATGAAATTTTAGGCTGGAAAATTATTTATCTATTCATGTTCTGAAACAGGTGAAAACTCTTGACTCTAAGGAAGAATTAAAAATGAGTGTTTTGACTGGGGGGAAAAAGATGAAAATTGGCAAATACCTCATACAGAGTAGCCCACATAGAATTGCCAAATATGGAAACAAAAGGTAGAATCCCCAGTTATTTGAATTTCTAATAAATATTAATTTTGAGTACATCCCAGTGTTGGAGTTTGAAATTCGAATTTCATATTTAACTGGACTTTTGTGTTTAGCTGGCAACCCTAAGGTCATGACTGTTAGCTGTTTGTATAATTTAATATATTTATTTCTTTGATGCTTTCTAAAGATGTTGGTAATCAAGATTTTAATCCCATGAACGTAGTGGCTGGCATTCAGATTGCATGAGGGCATGGTATTTAATTAAAGAAAAACTCTTATTGTCACTGTCTTTTAATAGACAGTTACTTAAGCTGAAGGCAAAATGAATTAGCATTAGAGATTCTTTGTGCAGAGAAATGCTATTTAAATCAAATTGTTTCAAGAATCTGTTAGAGAAAATGGATTTGCCCTTTGTCGTGCATAGACACCTTTTATGGAACTAGCAGAATGCTTTATGGTGTCTTAAAGGCAATGGTACCCCACTCCAGTACTCTTGCCTGGAAAATCCCATGGACGGAGGAGCCTGGAAGGCTGCAGTCCATGGGGGTCACTGAGGGTCAGACACTACTGAGTGACTTCACTTTCACTTTTCACTTTCATGCGTTGGAGAAGGAAATGGCAACCCACTCCAGTGTTCTTGCCTGGAGAATCCCAGGGACGGGGGAGCCTGGTGGGCTGCCATCTATGGGGTTGCACAGAGTCAGACACGACTGAAGCGACTTAGTAGTAGTAGTAGTAGAGGTATACCACAAATAACTCAGGGAAGTAAAATAGTCGACTGCTTTTTTTTTTTCATGGTCTGAAATAAAAGTGATTTGGTACTGACTGTCCAGGGGATGAGAGGTATTTAGAGTTATATGGTTGATGACTAACATATATTGTTTATGAAATATTTAAGGTGACTTTGTTAGCCTGAAAGTAACATGTCTTTTGAAACAAATGGATTTTAATTAAATGTAAGGGTCATCTTTTAGCCAATCCCTTGTTTTTCTTTAACTCTGAGGTAGTTTCCTCTGTTTTCAACATAGACAGGCATGACCTCCAGTTGGTCACAAGGACATGGCAAAGTTTAGTTCACTTAGGATCGTGGAATTGTAAAAGGTTAGTCCTGTAGGGTTCCTGAAGTCAGCACAACCGAGGCCTGAAGAGCTACATGTACTTGCACAAGGTTATAAAACTGGCAGAGTAAGAATAAGAACTCGGGTCTGTGTCTTCCTTCAGGAACGTTTCCTCTTCAATGTATTGTCTTTGGTTATACTCTGGATTGCCGTGGTGGGAAGAATAAGTCAGTTCTCTCTCTTGTGCCATGCGAGGGTGTCATGGAGGCTCATGACTAATACTGTGCTTTGCAGATATGAAATAGAGATGACTCAGGGAAACCTTACAAGCAGGGAATGGTGGAGCACACAGTTCTGGAACTCTCTGTCCTATGACTTAGACTAAGCACAAAGGGTCTGTAGCTGGCATTCCAGGGGAGGGCCTGGTTGCCAGATGAAATAGAACATTAAATTTCAGACAAAAATTATTTTTTAGCATAAGTATGTCCCAAATATTACATGGGACATATTTGCACAAAAATTTATTTGTTATTCTGAATTTCAGGTATAATTGGTTATCTTCTGTTTTATGTGCTAAACTTGGTAACACTTGTAGAGTGTTTACATAAAAAGTACTCATTTTCCCATATGTGACATGCTCTATACTTTTATGAACTAGAGTCCAGTGAGTATTTATGTGACTGTACCTGATTGGAAAAATGGCCTCGTTGAAAAGGAGGAACCTTTGCAGCCCTCTGCTTAGTATCTGACTGCTGTTTCAAGCAAACTTGAATCTCCTAAGCCAGCTGTCTGCTAAATTACCAAAAGTAACTTAGAAAAAGATGGTCCTGCAATGGCTTCAAGATCCGTCTCTGGTTACTTTAGGATGCAAAGATAGCTTACTTTAGCTTTGCTTGTCTCTTCTTGACAATATAATAATGGACATGTTTCAAGCATGTGAGAATGTTTAAAATGTAGCATTTACTTTTATCCTTAAAGACAGAAATGTGAATTGACTCTTCTTTGCCCAACACATTTTCTAGTGCATAATTCCACCTTAAGGAGCATTTCCAAAAGCTCCTGGGATATTTGTTAGATATGCCATTTGAAAAAGAGCTGTGCTTAAAAATTGGGGAAGTGGCAGTGAATAGAGTTGAATAGACTCCTTTAATGAGGGCTTCTCTTGAACCTTTAGTATACTGATTATCATTTCATAACCTCAAACTAGCAACAAGGGCTATGCCATTTTCCATTTCTCCTGTAACACTTAACCATAGATAAATCATGGGACGCAGTTCAGTTCAGTTCAGTCACTTAGTCATGTCCGACTCTTTGTGACCCCATGAATCGCAGTGCGCCAGGCCTTCCTGTCCATCACCATCTCCCAGAGTTCACTCAAACTCACATCCATTGAGTCGGTGATGCCATCTAGCCATCTCATCCTGTGTCGTCCCCCTCTCCTCCTGCCCCCAATCCCTCCCAGCATCAGGGTCTTTTCCAATGAGTCAACTCTTCGCATGAGGTGGCCAAAGTACCGGAGTTTCAGCTTTAGCATCATTGCTTCCATGTTCCCTAAAAGACACTTTGAGAAACACTGCTCACAAATACACCATAAGTAACCACTACTCCTGCACAGTCTTTTTATATTTCTGTACTAATTTTCCCATTTAGTTGAAGCAGAACGTCTAGCATCAGATGCCTACTTGACACTCTAAAGACCAAGGATATGAAGATGTATAAAGTGGAGTTTCTGTTCACTGTTTAGAGAAGACTGTTGTTTTGTGCTTTCCATGGTGCTGTGAGACACAACTTTTCGTAGTATTCATACACTGGACTTTGTTCCCTAAATCTTATTCTGTGCGAGCCATTAGGTGTTTTGTAGGTAGTTATCATGTATACTTTTAAGCCTCTGAGCAGTTAAACCTTTCTAGATTTCTTAAACTTGTTTTTATAACATTAGCATCAAGTGCTTCTTCTTTGGGTAGGTTTTGTGGCAGCCCACTCCAATATTCTTGCCTGGAAAATCCCATGGACGGTGGAGCCTGGTAGGCTACTGTCCATGGGGTTGCAAAGAGTCGGACGCGACTGAGCGACTTCCCTTTCACTTTCACTTTGGTTTGTTAATGAGCCCCTACTTGGAAGACAGAATACTGAACTGACTTTCTGTATCTGTGTTATATATATTTTCTTTCTGGCTTAAAGAAAGCCTCCCTTGTTTTGTATGTGATGCTTCTGGTAATGTAGATGGTCTTGATTTTGGGCCAAACCTTCACAGTGTTGATGTACAAGGTGCTTATATTTAAATAGAATTACATAGATTTTTTTTTTTTTTCTTTTTAAACACAGATCAGATCAGATCAGTCGCTCATTCATGTCTGACTCTTTGCGACCCCATGAATCGCAGCACACCGGGCCTCCCTGTCCATCACCAACTCCCGGAATTCACTTAAACACAAGATATACTTAAACCTCTGCATTTGTACAGAGTTCTTTTACACACATGTATAGGGCTTTCTCGGAGAAGGCAATGGCACCCCACTCCAGTACTCTTGCCTGGAAAATCCCATGGATGGAGGAGCCTGGTAGGCTGTAGTCCATGGGGTCGCTAAGAGTCGGACTCGACTGAGCGACTTCACTTTCACTTTTCACTTTCATGCATTGGAGAAGGAAATGGCAACTCAATCCAGTGTTCTTGTCTGGAGAATCCCAGGGACAGGGGAGCCTGTTGGGCTGCCATCTCTGGGGTCGCACAGAGTCGGACACGACTGAAGCGACTTAGCAGCAGCAGCAGCATAGGGCTTTCTGTGTTTGTTGTTCAGTCACTCAGTCATGTATGACTCTCTGTAACCCCATGGACTGCAGCATGCCAGACTTCCTTGTCCTTTACCATCTCCTGGAGCTTGCCCAGATTCATGTCCATTGGTGCCATCCAACCATCTTGTCCTCTGTTATCCCCTTCTCCTCCTGTCTTCAACCTTTCCCAGAATCAGAGTCTTATCCAATGAGTCGGCCCTTTGCATCAGGTGGGCAGAGTATTGGAGCTTCAGCTTTAGCATCAGTCCTTCCAATGAAGATTCCAATGAATATTCAGTGTTGGTTTCCTTTAGGATTGACTGCTTTGATCTCCTTGCAGTCCAAGAGACTCCCAAGAGCCTTCTACAACACCACAGTTCAAAAGCATCAATTCTTCAGCATTCTACCTTCTTTATAGTCCAGCTCTCACATCCATACATGACTACTGGAAAAACCATAGCTTTGACTCTATGGACCTTTCTCAGTAAAGTAATGTCTCTGCTTTAAAACACTGTCTAGGTTGTCAAAGCTTTTCTTCTATGGAGCAAGTGTCTTAATTTCATGGCTGCAGTCACTGTCCACAGTGATTTTGGAGCCCAAGAAAATAAAGCCTGTCACTGTTTCCATTGTTTCCCCATCTATTTGCCATGAAGTGGTGGGACCAGATGCCATGATCTTAGTTTTTTGAATTTTGAGTTTTAAGCCAGCCTTTTCGCTCTCCTCCTTCACTTTCATCAAGAGGCTTTTCAGTTCCTCTTTGCTTTCTCCCATAAGGGTGATGTCATCTGTGTATCTGAGGTTATTGATATTTCTCCCAGCAATCTTTATTCCAGCTTGTGCTTCTTCCAGCCCAGTGTTTCTCATGATGTACTCTGCATATAAGTTAAATAAGCAGGGTGACAATATACAGCCTTGACGTACTCCTTTCCAGACTTGGAATCAGTCTGTTGTTCCATGTCTGGTTTTCACTGTTGCTTCTTGACCTGCATACAGATTTCACAGGAGGCAGGTAAGGTTTAGCCAATAGTAGACTAGAATGATGATTACGTTTGGTAAGTAAGTGAAGAATGGCTATTTGAAAAGGTTTCTCAGGTAACTGAAATCAGGTCCCTTTGTTCATTAATGACTACTGTTCTAAACACTCAAAAACTTTTGGTATAATAGAGCAGTTATATTGTTAAAGATTATTAGTTGTAAAAAAAAAAATGTTTCATTGATTGTTTACAAGACAGATTTTTAAAAGGTATTTTGTAGTGTTATAGAATTTCTCAAGAGTCACAGAACCAAATTGGGCACTGTGTATCCAGGAGCAGGGCAGTTGACAGACATGCTCAACCACAGTGTAGGACTGTGCTGAGAAAAATGCCTTCCTTTACTGATTCTGGGTACATGATATGCGAATGAACCATGGGTAGAAATTCTACTGTAGCTGATCCAGGAAATGAAAAGGGTTTCCTAGATATAGTCTCTTTGTTTCTGGCACCACTTTCACATTCTAAGTCTCTTCATACACATAACAGTACCTATAGCATTTAGATACTATAGAATCTGGGGAAATGTAGTTTGGTTTTTTACTCTGCAGTCACTATTGCACAGAAATGAAAGCTGGGTTATGGTTAGGGCAGGCATTGCTTGACTTTGCAATATCAGCCCCATCTATGTCATATGGAGTCTTGTCTTGGATTGAAATGAAATCAGACAGAGCACCATTAATGAGTTGTCTTTATGAGCTTGGTATTTGTCTCTATGTAGGCTTTCCATATGGTGTCTACTGCAGTTATACATTTTTAAGTACTATTTTGCGTATGAACTTTTATGATAAGAATTTGGAAAAGTCTATAAAATTATTATCTGTATAAGTTTTGTATTAAATCTGTGCATTTTACATGCTCAGGGCTTTAGAGATGACACAGGTTCATGGTTAAAATGCTTCCAAAAGCTATTGTAACTGGTTATTTCTTAAATTGAACTAGTATCTTCCCCTTTAACTGACAAACTAGGTATAAGACCTTAAACAAAGGATATAAGCTTTCTAGTGGAGGAGGGCCTGGCAACTCACTCCAGTATTCTAGCCTAGAGAATCCCACGGACAGAGGATTGGAACCCCAGTGCATGGGGTTGCAAAGGGTTGGACATGACTGAATGACTTAGCACATACGCGTAAGCTTCCTAGGCTTTGGATTCTCCATTTGTAAAGTGCACTTTTACAAATGCAGTCAGAACTTCTGCATTAAAGCCTTTGTTGGATGAAAGAGTGGACACACTAGAGGCGTGTGCGGGCTGCGTCGGGTTATATGTTGACCATCTCTCAGTGTGACACAGAGCAATGCGGGAACTGGGCCTGGGTTTTCTGTCCTTTCCCTGCGGACTGTAAGCTTCACTATACTATTATTTCCCTTATTTTACTGGGACTTCCTCATTATCGTTCATATGTTTTATTCTAGTTTAGAGCGGGAACTGTTCTCTCTCTCTTTTTGTTTTTTGGTTAGATACCTCAGTGAAGTAGATGACAAAGGTGATGTCTTAGTCTGTTCTGCTGCTACTGCAGATTGGAGGCTGGAAGTCTGAGATGAAGGCACCAGCATGTTTGAGTTCTCAGGATTCCCTTCCTGGAGGCTGAGCGATATTTTCTTGCTGGGTGCTCACATGGCAGGGACAGGGTGAGGCCTCTAAAAGCCCTGTTCTATTGACAAGGACTTCACTCTAATGAGTTAATCCAACATCTCACTTCCTAAAGCATCATAAAGGAGTTAGGATTTCAACATATGAATCTGGGGGAGGGACACAAAGATTCAGTCCATAACAGGGAAGGAATTAACATCCATCAGAGACAGGTTAAGAAAATGTAAAGCATGTTAGCAAGAAAGGGAGTATATGCCATGTTAGTCTATTCATTATCTTCTGTCTCCTTTCTTCTCCTTTGAACTGGCATTCCACTGCATTTGATACAGTGGGAAATTGGACTTTGGAAAGCATTAATTTTGCTTAGTATTTTCATAAGATGGGGGGAAGGGACTACGTCAGACAGAGCTATAGAAAACAAGTCTTGGAGAGGTCAGGGGGTAAACTAGGAGAGCCCCTCTATCTTCTGGGCTTCCCTGGTGGCTCAGATGGTAAACAGTCTGCCAGCAATGCAGGAGACAGAGGTTTGATCCTTGGGTCGGGAAGATCCCTGGAGAGGGGGATGGCAACTCACTGCAGTATTCTTGCCTGGAGAACTCCATGGGAAGAGCTACGATCCATGGGTTTGCAAAGAGTTGGACATGGCTGAGTGATTAACATTTTTCACGTTCATTGTATCTTCCGTCTGCTCCTGAATACAACTGTTTCTTCTCTTCCAACAACTACAACAACAACAGCTTCTCTTACAAGAATAACAAGAGCTCTGAGAGACACATAAAAAGGCAAGAAAGTTACCAAAGCAGTTCTGTAATTTTTTGTTTTTTAAAGAAAAATTATTTGTAAAAGACTGATGAGGAGCTTTTTATAAACCTCCAAAAATAGGATGTGAAATGGTGAAAGTTGTTTGGCAAAAGGGTAAATTAGATAAAGATGTGTAAACTGATCTTGTGTCCAAGGCATAAGCCAGATCTCTCTACTTGATGAGTTAAGAAATCCTGTTCTTTCTCTGTTGTCTGGGTTTTGAAGGTTTTGGGTCTATTGTAAAGGACATCCAGAAAACATTCTTGACAATGAATCACTTTGTAATAACTTTAAGGAAATTCCGAAAGAAACATTAACAACTATATAAACAGGTTCAAATGCTCTCAGATGCCTTTGTGAAAGACCTTAATTGGTAGGACACAATTGACATCAGTCTTTCCCTCTCAGATGCGCCCCATTTGCTCTTGTGTTCTCAGAGTTTCAAGTCTGTGTGATCACTTGGAGAACAAATAGGTGTGTGCTATCAAGTAGCTGAACACAGTTTTTTTTTTTTTTTTTTTTTTTTTTTTAATGAAAATCTTTGGAGAGATTAGGCTTAAAACTCTATTCCCTGAAGTCCTGAAGTGAGAAATTACTTGGACTTCGACTGTGAATTCTTTGCGAAACTCACATTTCTATCCAGACCGTCAAATTGTATGGTATGTACAGTAAAGAAGCAGCACCAGATCTGTTTCCAGAAACCTGTAATATCCTGTTCAGAGCAATCAGGCTTTTTGATGTGGGAGTGTTGATGAGACTAAATATTCTTCACTTTCAAAATTGTTTTGGCTTTTATTGTTTAGCTCTAGTCATTCTTTGGGAAAATAAGTTTATAAAATATAATGTCTTTTCAAAATTGTGTGTTTGAAAAACTGAAGCTATCTTCAAGGAGTTTGGTTAGCTTACTTGGCCAAGTCATTAGATAGAGCAGCAATAACCTATTTTACTTAGATATATCTAAATGAAATGGATTATTAGATTCAAACTTCTGTTGCAGATCTCCACTTAATTTTTGTGAATGAAAGAAGCACCATTGTGCATGAAAATGGCCATGAAAAATTCTTAATGAGGTAAATCTTTTGCACAGTGTATTAGCTGGCTGTTACTGCATAACAAATTACCCCAGAACTTAGTTGCTTAAGGGCTTTCCTTGTGGGACAGCTGGTAAAGAATCTGCCTAATGTGGGAGACCTGGGTTCAATCCCTGGGTTGGGAAGATCCCCTGGAGAAGGGAAAGGCTACCCACTCCAGTATTTTGGCGTGGAGAATTCCATGGACTGTATAGTCCATGAGGTTGCAAAGAGTCGGACATGACTGAGCAACTTTCACTTTAATTAGTTGCTTAAACTACATAGATTATGTCACAGTCTCTGTGGTTCTCTGGGTCAGCGCCTTTTTCAGGGCTCCACTGAGAATGATCCTCTTCCTAGCTCACTTAGCTAGCTGTTGGAAGGACTCAGTTTCTCTGTGCTATGGCACTGAGGTTTCACTTCTTCACAAGTTCATGGTTGAAGGCCTGCCTCTATTCCTTGTCATGCGGGCCTGTTCACAGAGCATTTTACAATAGCAGGGCAGTCAGAGAATCAAGACCGCAGTCACAGTCTTCTGTAACATTATCGCCAAGAGACATCCTGCCAGTTTTCTTGTATTCTGTTCATTGTGTCACGCGAGTGTATGTTCCTCGGTTCTTTGTCTCGTCACAACAAAGATTTGGAGCGACGGACATTAAAGCCCTCGGCGCGTCACAGCTCTCGGGTCTTGGACAAACCGTGTTACAGCTCTTAGGCAAATCAGTGTTACAGCTCTATTTTATTTAGAAGATAGCAGGAGAGTGAGAGAGAGAGAGAAAGAGAGAGCGTGCGCACACGCGGGAGATAAGAGTCCGAGAGAAAGCTCTTTGGCTCCTCCTTTTATATGTTTTTTCCTCCACCTGGGCCTGCCCTATGCAAATTGGGCTTAGCCAGGAGTGCTGTTTGTTCTGTTTGTTCTGCCTGAAGTCTTCACTCTGGTCCTCCGACCTTCCTTGTCTTTTAGCCACCTCCATTTTGGACTCCTTTTCCCTATTCTACCTACCTAACAATTGGAAGCAAATGACAAGATTTTGCCCACAGGCAGATGAGGTGACAACACTGGGCATGGGAACCAGTAGATAGTGGTCACTGATATACGTGTGTGTGTGTGTGTGTGTGTGTGTGTGTATGTATATGTGTATGTATATGTGTGTGTGTATATATATATATATATATATATATATATATATATCTCACAGCAGTTTTTATGTAGAATTTCCTTAAAGAACATTAGAGGGAGGGAGGTATCTTTCTCTGTTTATTTTCATTTTATGGAACACTAATTATCCAAACTGCAGAAGCAGCTGTGCAAAGAACTTTAAAATTGAAATGTTTAACTGAATCAAGTAGAGAACACGATGTGCATGCTAGGGGTCTTGGAAACATCAAGCAGGGTGGGAAGGGAAACGAGAAAGAAGAAATGGAAAGTCAAGATAATAAAGATTTAAAATTCTAAGCCAATGGCAATAAATTGGAATACTTAGAAATATTAGGGGCTTATTGACTATTAGATATTGCATGCCATTTAGATTAAGGGTAACAGTTCCAAAATCTGGAACTACCTAAGGACAGTGTTCCAGAAATGAGAGTTAGTTTTATGTAAATTCCTTATTTTCTGCCCTAAACCATCAGGATTTAGCAAAGATAACAGTTTGTAAATTTACAATAGTTTGTAAATAAACGTGTGTTTATTGTCTCTGAGAATCCTATCAACATTATTTATTATGATCACTAAGGAAATACAAAGAGACCTTCTCCATTGACAGGAAGATATGAGTAATGTTTGGCATAAAGATTTGTGTATGGAGAACAGTGAAGTTTATTAGTTTTCCATCCATCTCATTACTCACCTTTGACAACTGGTAAGGAAATATATTTTAATTAAGCTTCAACTTTCTCTTACTGAGTGCATAATGGCAATTATATAGTAATGCTATTAGATGAGTTGGTTTAATAACAAACATATCTACAATCACTCTTTGGAATCTGCATTTTAATGGACAGAAAAAACACAGATGTTTTACAAAGACACCATTCATGATGATTATTAGGCTCTGGCCATTGTTTATATTTTGCATGTTTCTAATCACTGTACTGTGCTGAAATTCTGTATCAGCAAGAACATAAGGAAAGAGTGTTCAGTAGTACCACAGATGATTTACCATTTTTTTCAGCTAAAAATATATATTTTAATCTTTTGCATTTTTACTCTACTTCCTTTATAAAAATACGATTCTCCATGTGTACCTGTGGCCTAAAAGCTTCTGAATCATAATGTTTCATAACTATGCCACAGATAAGCTTTTTAGAAGAGGATTCAGGAACACAAAAATTTAATGTTTATTATAGGAAACATGCTGTACTTTTTTTTATTGTTTACCATAAAGGCTTTTTCATTAAAAATATTCAAAGAAAGGAAATTTAATTTCTATTCATAGGCTTGCAAGTTGAAATTGGGGCAATTTGGAATGTATTAAAACAGAGACCATTAAAGTAATTTATATAGCAGTTACTGATATGTCCTTATATTTAGTTTATAGGTTTGAGCCAACCTTATGCTCTATTCTTGCTAATAAAGTCAATTAAAAAAATTGATTCTCTAGTGAGAATATACTGCTTGGAAAAGATATCAGCTACTAAATACCAAGTTATAGGTAAAATGATTTAAATGAATAAATGTAGAGATTTGTGGTTTTCTAATGCATCTACATTATGCTATATATTTCAAGTTACTTTCATGTGAAAAGTCAGGCCATTTCTTGCTTGCCTGCTACATAGATACTTTTTTTTTTTTAATGCCTAGGTTTTTTTCTTTTTTAAAATTATTTTTAATTGGAGGATAGTTGCTTTACAATGTTGTGTTGGTTTCTGCCATACATCATGGTTAGATATCTTTGATTTTGACTTA
The DNA here is from genome assembly GCF_019923935.1 of Bubalus bubalis. Taxonomy (NCBI): domain Eukaryota; kingdom Metazoa; phylum Chordata; class Mammalia; order Artiodactyla; family Bovidae; genus Bubalus; species Bubalus bubalis. Next base: position 24,346,203 of record NC_059164.1, on the reverse strand, counting down.
ATATGTTTAGTTTTGAATTTTAAATAGGAATACTTAAGTTTTGCTCAGTGTGTGTATATATATATATATATATATACACACACACACACACACACACACACACACATACACACTAGGGTTTACAATAATTGTGCCATATACTTCACAATCTTAATCCTCTTATCCCTGCATAAAGTTTTTGACTTCATATTTAAGATGTTTTGATGCGATTAAAGGATTTAGGCTCTTCAGGACGGGTGGTCTCTTCTCTGTTAAGAAAAGTCCAGCAGTAACACAACATTATTAGGCTTTTTTGACCTTCATGAGAAGAAATAGGCTAAAAACCTGGATAGGAAATTGCTAAAAATCTAGTTATTGAATTCTCAGGTCTGACCCGTGAAAGAATACACATGATCCCTAAATCTATATTTTTTAGATGGAAATGTTACAAAAATTAAAAAAAATACATACTGATCATAGAGTAACAGTTAAAACACACAATGGCAAACATTTCTGAACCTTGATAGCAATTTCAATAACGAAGGCTTGTACTTACCCTAAAAATAACCAGGTAAATGACTGGGAAGAGGCTTAATAGTTTTCAACAAATGACCTGGTCAGTATAATTTTAAAAACCTCAGTGTTATTTTCTTACTTTGTAGTTACTGTTTTTTTCATAAACTAAAGGAACATCAGGCTTTGCCACACTGTCACAAGAACATGAGTTTTCTTTACAAATATGCTTTCTCAAGTTAAGTAAATCACAAGTGAACATTTCCTACGTGTGTGATCAGTCACTTCAGTCATATCTGACTCTTTGCAACCCCCCAGATTGTAACCCTCAAGGCTTTTCTGTCCATGGGATTCTCCAGGCAAGAATACTGGGGTGGGTTGCCATTTCCTTTTCTGGAACGTTTCCTACCTTTCCTCAAATTTTTGCTGAGTGTTTTAAGACCTTGTCTTTGTTTTTAAGTGTGTGCAGGGGCCTTTGTAAAGCATCTTGAAAAAGTCAGATGATGGCTGAGACCTGACCTTCCCCCTCAGGGAGAGGTTTTACTGAAGAAACTATAGCAAGTTAATTGGATGTTATAAATGCATAACTTCAGGTTTTTAGAGCTTAATTATTTCTAAAGGTATGTTTCCCAATGGTTAGCTTAGCAATAGCAAATGTGGCCCTTGTGGTGAATTCATGAAAGTAAGTAATGAAAAACAGCTACCCATGCCTTTTGCTACCAGCAAGGCTGATTCTGTGAAAGCCTATACTTCTAAAACCTTATATATTACACTGGAGATTACATATCTTTTCAGCTAGTGTATCTTTGGAACTTCATTAAAAAATGTATGTGCTATGGTAAAATGAGGGAGGGCTTTCTTGTCTACACCATAGAGAATAGTAAATTTCCTGATGTTAAAAAAAAAAAAAATCAGTAAAATAGCAAAAAGCTTACCAAGTTATAATTTTTAAAAATGTTTTAGAAAACTGAAAGAAATTAATACATTTGTTTCTACTACTATAGCTTCTATAGTTCTGAAAGGGATGGGAATACCAGACCACTTGACCTGCTCTTGAGAAACCTATATGCAGGTCAGGAAGCAACAGTTAGAACTGGACATGGAACAACAGACTGGTTCCAAATAGGAAAAGGAGTATGTCAAGGCTATATATTGTCACCCTGCTTATTTAACTTATATGCAGAGTACATCATGAGAAATGCTGGGCTGGATGAAGCACAAGCTGGAATCAAGATTGCCGGGAGAAATATCAATCACCTCAGATATGCAGAGGACACCACCCTTATGGCAGAAAGTGAAGAGGAACTCAAAAGCCTCTTAATGAAAGTGAAGGAGGAGAGTGAAAAAGTTGGCTTAAAGCTCAACATTCAGAAAACTAAGATCATGGCATCTGGTCCCATCACTTCATGGGAAATAGATGGGGAAACAGTGTAAACAGTGTCAGACTTTATTTTTTGGGGCTCCAAAATCACTGCAGATGGTGACTGCAGCCATGAAATTAAAAGATGCTTACTCCTTGGAAGAAAAGTTATGACCAACCTAGATAGCATATTCAAAAGCAGAGACATTACTTTGCCAACAAAGGTCCGCCTAGTCAAGGCTACGGTTTTTCCAGTGGTCATGTATGGATGTGAAAGTTGGACTGTGAAGAAAGCTGAGCGCTGAAGAATTGATGGTTTTGAAGTGTGGTTTTGGAGAAGACTCTTGAGAGTCCCTTGGACCGCAAGGAGATCCAACCAGTCCATTCTAAAGGAGATCAGCCCTGGGTGTTCTTTGGAAGGACTGATGCTAAAGCTGAAACTCCAGTACTTTGGCTACCTCATGCGAAGAGTTGACTCATTGGAAAAGACCCTGATGCTGGGAGGGATTGGGGGCAGGAGGAGAAGGGGACGACAGAGGATGAGTTGGCTGGATGGCGTCACCGACTCGATGGACATGAGTTTGGGTGAACTCCAGGAGTTGGTGATGGACAGGGAGGCCTGGCATGCTGCGATTCATGGGGTCGCAAAGAGTCAGACATGTCTGAATGACTGAACTGAACTGAACTGAACTGAAGAAAGATGGGGAATTTTTCTCTCCAGGACATTTTATTTAACTCTAAGTGCTTAAATGGAAATTTTAGAATTCTGTAATTGCCTCATCAAGCATCCAAAGTTTGACTCAGATATGGTGGCTAAATCACTGCTAGCTTCTAGCCTTCTTGATCAGAGTTTCAGTTGGTTTATATTATTTGGATATGAATTTGATTTAGATTCCCCTTTGTCTCAATTCAAATGTCTTGAATAATGTCCAGTACTTTTATTTTAGATGGGAAACATGAACGTTTTTAGTCAGAATACCAAATTCATTAAGATTTTTATTTGAAAAAGGAAAATATAGACTATGAAATCTTTGTAAATTATAAAGTTGTAACTTAGGTAAATAAATTGAGAATTTTTGATGAGCTAGAAAGGAAATGTACACTTGCCATAGTTTGTTATATAACAGAAAACTGTGAATTGATTCTATCAGTTTTTTTAGTTATGTTGAAAATTTGAAAATAGTGATTTTTTTTTCTCTGACATATATTATCTATTAATCAGTTCAGTTCATTCGCTCAGTTGTGTCTGACTCTTTGCGACCCAATGAACCACAGAATGCCAGGCCTCCCTGTCCATCCCCAACTCCAAGAGTTCACCCAAAGTCATGTCCATTGAGTCGGTGATGCCATTCAACCATCTCATCCTCTGTTGTCCCCTTCTCCTCCTGCCCTCAATCTTTCCCAGTATCAGAGTCAAATGATTCAGCTCTTCTTATGAGGTGGCCAAAGTATTGGAGTTTCAGCTTTATCAGTCCTTCCAGTGAACACCCAGGATTGATCTCCTTTAGGATGGACTCGTTGGATCTTCTTGCAGTCCAAGGGACTCTCAAGGGTCTTCTCCAAAACCACAGTTCAAAAGCATCAATTCTTTGGCGCTCAGCTTTCTTTATAGTCCAACTCGCACATCCATACATGACTACTGGAAAAACCATAGCCTGGACTAAACCGACCTTTGTTGACAGTGTAATGTCTCTGCTTATTAAGACAGATATGCTGTCTGTGTGCAAATCTACTTTATGTAGTTTTATGTTAATGTATAGATTTCAGTATTTTGATTCCTGAACAAATTTTATGATCATTTCAAAACTTAAAAAAAATGTAGCATTTATGTCAGTTTCAACTAAATTTACTGGAGGGAGATTGAGACACCAGGAATTTTTAAGCCAGTTGAATTAATTGGGGAACTGATTGGCCTATCAGTTGGGAAATTTTAATTGCAAATGTCAGAAAATAGCACAATTCCGATTTAACAATATAGCTGAAAAACCCAAGATCCTAGCTTTATGTTTTATAGGACCCCAGATGCTCAAAGGGGCATTGTCTCTTTCTCTTTCTTGGCTGTCTCTTCTCCAGTTCAGTATATATCCAATAATTTAAGTCTTTATTCTCATGTGGTTTTCTGAATAGTATAAAACATAAGCACCAGCTGTTGTAGTTCTATATTCTGTAAGTTTAGTAAACTCCATGGAAAGAAAATGTCTGTATCCCAGTTTTTTCACCAAAAGTCTTGGCTCTCATTTTTATCAAGCTCATTTGTAAAACATGTCTTTATTTTCTGATGCAATTCCTTTGGCACATGTGAATGTTCATTCTGTTAACCATAGAGTTGAGAATTAAGTTACTTACCTTTGATGCCAGGTTAGCTCACCCAAACTAGGGTTGGATGCATTCCCTAAAGAAAATTGTGGTAACAGTTCCCCCACAACATGAGGAACAGATGCTGGACAGGTCCAAATGATAGATTATTAACTGTTCATGTTATGGACTAAGTGTTTGTGTCCCTGCTAAATCATATGTTGAAATCCCAACACAGTGTGATGGTATTCAGAGATAGATAAGTAGTAGATCATGAGGGTAGAGCTCTCATAAATGGGATTAGTGCCCTTGTATTCTGTAACACAAGAGGACAGAAGAAAAAGATAGCAGTCTTCAAACCAGGAAGCAGATTCCCACCAAACACTGGATCTACCTGCATTTTGATCTTGGACTTTGCAGCCTCCAAAACTGTGAGAAATATTTACTGTTTAAGCCAAGGGTTTCCCTGGTGGCTCAGTTGGTACAGAATCTGCCTGCAATGCAGGAGACCCAGGTTCTAATAGGTTCTAGTACAGTTTTTAATGTGGGCCATCATTAGAAGGAGCTCAAAAATATTGAGATAAGAATGTATAGAAAAATATAAAAGAGGTTTTTAAAGTTTATTTTTTACTGGAGTGTAGTTGATTTACAATGTTGTGTTAGTGTCTGCTATACAGCAAAGTGAATCAGTTACACAAATACATATATTCACTCTTTTGTAGGTTCTTTTCCCATATAAGCAATTACAGAGTATTGAGTAGAGTTCCTTGTGATAGACAGTGGATTCTTATTAGTTATCTATTTTATATATAGTAATGTGTATGTATCAATCTCAGCCTCCCAGTTTATCCACCTCCCATCCTTTTCCCCTTTGGTAACTTTAAGTTTATATTTTACATTTGTGACTCTATTTCTGTTTTGTAAATAAGTTCGTTTGTACAATTAAAAGCAGAAATTAAAAACCAAGAATGCAATTCCTTTTGAGTTGAAAGAGTTCAGCAATAAAGTGCACTGTTAAGCAATAATGGCTTTTTATATCTATGTTCTAGATGTTTCTGTTTCAGGTTTCTGCAAGCTTTCTCACCACACTGCTGTGTGAGCGGTCATTGTCTGTTAGGTACCTGCTTTATTGCTTAAGGGAATTGATGATATGCCAATTTATTAATCTTTCACAATGTTAGGTATTTAAATGTATGTGATATTTACATTTTGGAAAAAACCTTGTGATTTTACTTTTGCAAAATTTTTGCAGAAAAATTTTAATGGACTTATAAGACATCTTAAGATATGATAAGGTAATGCATCTTGATTAATGGTGTGCAGAAATCGACTTAGGCATCAACTTACATTGTTAATTGAATCTTTAGGCTTCAAATTGTTCTTGAATTCCATAAGTGTTTTGAATTTGTAAGGATATGAATGCCATGCAGAAAATATTTAATGCAGATTGTGTTCATAGTATTTCTAGATATCTATTGCAAATGTAGCTATTCCTGTGTTTAAACACTGGTCTTGAGGTAAATATATACGTTTATATATATATTTATATATAAATTATATATACATTTAAATTTAATTATATATATATATATATATATATATATATATAACATTTCCAATTTCTAGTGTGAGAGAATGCTTTTCAACATCCTTAACCCTTAACAGTTTGTAGTTATGCAGAGGCATTCATTTGAGTAACTATAATGATGAGAAATATGCCCCTTAGTAAGTACTAAAGCATAGCAGTTTGCTCCTTGCACAAGAACTCATCTGAGGTAGCAGAAATTTGTAGAAAAGTAGCAATGCCCACAGAAGGAAAGGCATTTCTTTTAGAATTGAGAAATCTTAAGGTGATGGTTTTAGAATAAATTAGAGTGAAATGTCTGATTGTTTGTTCGATTGTGAAACTAACAAAATCTGGATACCAGAAACACCATTAGTGGATCTACATTAATGAATTCTCTAGTCAGTGCAAAGACACAAGGTAAGAAAAAAACCTTTCCTGAAGTTTAAAAACTTCATGTTCTTCAATGGATGAATGGATAAAGAAGCTGTGGTACATATATACAATGGAATATTATTCAGCCATAAAAAGGAACACATCTGAGTCAATTCAAGTGAGGTGGATGAACCTACAACCTATCATACAGAGTGAAGTCAGTCAGAAAAAGAAAAACAAATGTTGCATATCAGCAAATATATATGGAATCTAGAAAAACGAAAAGGGCAGGAATAAAGACACAGATAAAGAGAACAGATTTGGGACACAGCAGGAGAAGGAGAGGGTGGGATGAATTGAGAGAATAGTATTTAAACACATACATTACCACATGTAAAACAGATAGCTAGTAGGAAGCTACTGTATAACACAGGAAGTTCAACCTGGTGCTCTGTGACAACCTAGAGGGGTGGTATGGGGTTGGGGGTGGCTCAAGAAACAGGGGATGTATGTATACTTATGATTGATTCATGCTGTTGTATAGCAGAAGCCAACACAATATTGTAAAGCGATTACCCTCAAATTAAAAATAAATTTTAAAAAGTTATAAGAAGAAAAAAAAAAAAACAAAAAACTTCATGTTCTGAGTATATACTCAGGAAACAAGTACAAATAATATAAAAGCAAAAACAATACAAATAGTGGAAAAACAACAACACAAATTCTCCATGGAAATTGAATTTTATTTTAATGGTGATACAAAAATAATTTTAGTGTGTGTTTACAGGTTTAATGTTTTCTTTGTTTTTCTTGGCTCATTCTGAAGGTTTCCAACTTAGACTCAAATGGTGTATGTGTGTTTATAGAATTGTTGGAAGACTTAAGGGCATCAATTAAATATTTTACTTCTTTTATTCTAATTCATTTAACTGGAACAATTTTGTGCTATGATGCTAAACAAGGTTTTAAGAATTAATTAGGGTCTTTGGACATATTCTTTATATATATCAAAGGCACTGCTGTCAAAGGTTTTTTAAAAAATGCCAGACACTAGCTTAAGCTGTGAAAACAGATTTTTTTCAGTAACTACTGACTGAATACTAGAAGGAGCAAATGAGTTCCATTCAATTTGTGTTTAGGTAACTGGGCCTTTTAAAGGGAGAATGAGGAAATGGGGAAGGGTTAAGGAGATCGGGGGCTTATCCCCTTGTATTGGCTGGAACAATGGTATGTTCTACTCCAGTGTTTTGTTTTGTTTTTTTTTCCCCTGCTAGAAGTTGTGCTAGAATTTTATCATCTCTTAGTACAGAGATTTGTACACCGTCTTTATGTGCCAAGAGTTCTGCAGTTCTCATAACTTTATACTGTACAAAATTCAAAAGAAAAAAGCCCCTAATTTTACAGTAGGAACTAGAAAGTTTGACATCTAAAGGAATGAAGGAGATGACTGTCCTGAATTGAAGGCTCAGTTTTTTTGCGTATGAGACGATGCCAAGGTTTGTAGATTTGTGTTTACATTTTGATTCTTTTTTTTGAGAAAAAGTGAATTCTCACGGTTTTAAACTGAAACTATAGTAGCCAACAGGAAGCCTGCTGCCTCTGTAGCAGCCTCCTGCCTGGTCCCCAGCCGCTGCCCTGTCAGTAGCGTCTGCTCTTCTCAGGTGTGTGATTTGGTTTCATAACTAGGTTTTCCTTTCTGTACCTGAAATTTTCCTCGGATTCACAATGGTGTATTCATGATGTGGGTGTGTCACATGTATCATGTTTACCTTATTCTGTTTGACCTGGGTAGGATTTTGCTTTTTTTTAAGGGGTTTTCCCAGCAGTTATCAGATGAACAAAGTGCTATTGTCTTTCACTAAAACATGACTGTCAGCATTTGAGTACTTAGCAGGGTTGGCATACTTTGTGTCTTAAAATAACATGTATCATTAGGTTATGAAGAGACTTGTTACTGTGAAGATGGCAGCAAAGCTCTGAGTCCTGTCTGTGATCACTGTCTTTGCTGTTCCCAGAAGGTGAAACTGAGTGATGTCTGCTTTCCTGTCACCAGAAAGTTTGATGTGATAGGAACAGATCTTCTTCCTTGATCAGTAAAGATAACTCTTTTTTTTTTTTTTTAACTGTGACTTACTTCTAGAATTCTTTGCAAATGTTCAGGTTTGAGACTCTGCATTTTTAAAATTCAGCCTTTCATGTTCTTTTGGAAAATACCTCTGCTTTTATATTGAATGTACCTACAGCATTTCTTTTCTCAGCCTAAAATAACTCCACGAACTCTCTTTATATTTATATATATATTTTTTAGTTTCTACTGTCCATGCCTACGTAATCAAATCTGCAAAACGAAGGGCATTTGTTAAAATTAACCATTCAGGTAGTATGGAAAGAGGTTTATACTTTCTAAGCACTGCATGTGCTAGGCACATTCATATACACTCTTGTTGAAACTTCAGAAGAGTCTCGTGATGTGGGTGGTACTAGTTCCACCGTACACTGGTGAGAAATCCCAGGCCCACAGACTTTAACTCCCCCATACCATAAGCTAATAAGTAGCTGAACTGGATTTGGACTTCAAATGTACCATAGTGTTCACCTACTCAGACTTTTGTAGAAGAGATTCTTAAATTAAAAAAAAAAAAAATTCCATACACGCTGTCCAAAATGTTAAATTATTAACATTCAGTGGACTTCTGATTAAGTAGTTGATATTCTTGTTCAGGTTACTTTATGCTCCAGCCTTCACTTCTTGACTGTTTAGGGATGAAACGTTGCAGACCATGAAGCTTGGCAAGTCTTTCCTTGAGAGTGGCATATGAACCAAAGGAATCCTTGCTTGGGTGTCTTGGAAATCCAGGACCAGACTTGGTCTTTAGTTTTTACAAAGGAGTGAAGAGCAAGCTATGCAGGCAAAGTGAATAGTCTGTATCCATGGAATGACAAGAATGGATGTGCAAGGGTAGTGGGGGGCTTGCAGAGCAGAGCCTGAAGACATTGCCTGAGAAAAAAGTCCTCTGGAGGGAAGAAGCTTTTTATAGTAGAGCCCTCGCTCTATTATATTGTTGCAGGGAAAAAAGTGGGACATGAGACAATGGTCACCTCCCAGGTCGCGTCCAAGGTTATGGCCGTCAAATCTTGGTCCTTGGCTTTGTGCAGAAAAGAATTCAAGAGTGAGCCATAGTAAAGTGAAAGGAAGATTATTCAGGGAGATACTCCAGAGAGAGATTGTGGGTCATCTCAGAAGGCAAGAGAGGCACAAGAGGCCCCAGGGTATGGGGTAGTCAGTTTTTATAGGGGTGGTTAATTATATAGGCTAATGAGTGGGAGGAATATTCCAGCTATTTTGGGTGAAGGAGAGGAGATTTCTAGGAATTGGGCCACCACCCACTTTTTGTCTTTTTATGGTCAGTTTTGGAACTGTCATAAACTTCCCTGGTGGCTCAGATGGTAAAGAATCTGTCTGCAATGCAGTAGACCCATGTTTGATTGCTGGGTTAGGAAGATTCCCTGGAGAAGAGAATGGCTACCCACTCCAGTTATTTTTGCTTGGAGAATTCCATGGACAGAACAAAGAGTCAGACACAACTGAGTGACTAACACTTGGAACTGTCATGGCACTGGTGAGTGTGTCATTTAATATATGCCAGTATATTACAAAGAGTGTATAAGGAGGTCAAGGTCTAGTGGAAGTCAGTGCTCTTCCATCTTGGACCTAGTTGTTTGTAACCAGTTTATGTTGCATCCTCTACAGCAATGCCATTCTTTTAAAGGTTATGCCCTGGCCCCTTCCCGTCTCAGTATCACTGTACTTTCTCAGTCCTAACTCCTGTCTGGAATGAAGTTAAAGACTTCCCAGGACTTGGTCTGCATCATTTTAAATGGGGTAAGCTGAGCTTCCCTTGTGGCTTGGCTGGTAAAGAATCTGCCCACAATGCGGGAGACCTGGGTTCGATCCCTGGGTTGGGAAGATCTCCTGGAGAAGAGAACAGCTACCGACTCCAGTATTCTGGCCTGGAGAATTCCATGGACCATATAGACCATGGGGTTGCAAAGAGTCAGGCACAACTGAGCAACTTTGACGACTACTACTAAGCTGAGGCCATTCTCTGCACTTCTGGGAAGAGTCCCTCTCAGTGCAATTGCATCTGACAGTGGCTGTGGCATCACTGAGACCTAGATAGATAGTTTCCTGAGCTGGGCTGCCTGGATCAGTTGCAGGTGGGGCTGTATTTGAAATACTGAAGTTTGCAAAGAAACAGAGTAAAAGTTGAAGTTAGATTAAAAATTAACCCTATTAAAACAAACAAACAAACAAAATCTCTATGGAAATACTTGGTTCCAGAAAGAATTGTTCTTAGGTGCTTGCTGTGTTTCACTGACAGAGTTGGCTTAGTGGGGGTACATTCCAGAGAGCACTAGGGAGCCAGAACAGTTTCTGTAATAGCATTCACCTTCATTATCTGCTTAACTTTGCTTCCAGGGATCATTTGTAGCTTACTTTGTTTTGGGTTGGACTTCTAATTGTATATTATGAAGAACATTGTAAACAGTGTTTTTCATGCCCTTTTTTTTTTAAAATAATTTGCCCTCATGAGTCTTTGTGGGGGTGGGGTAATCACAGTGCTTGTGCAAAAACCCATCCCATCAGAATGATCTGGGTAGATGTTTCAGACTGCAAAATCTCTTTTCCAGTCTCTCATCCCACTGATTCCCAGATGCCACCTCCCCAACAACATCCCTAGAAAATATGCCATACTTTAAGACCCTCTACCCCTCCACCAAAACACAAGAAAGAAAACAAAAGTGGTCTTAAACTCACAGAACAGAGTTTCTGAGTTTGCACAAGTTTCTCAGTATTAAGGTGGATCAAACCACTGATTCTTGTTCTATATGGTCATCTTATCTGTAGGATCCTCTTTATCTTGACCTTAAGGAAAAAGTATACCTTATACTCTTGCAACTCAATTAAACACACACAGAGAAACAAAAGCTTCTTCGTGAAAACCGCAGCAAAATAAAACAAAAAGTAAACCCAAAGTTAGTGTTTTCCTTCACCTAGCTTGTTCTAGGTAGAGAAAAATTTCCTATAGAATTTTCTCTTTTCTGATAAGACTTTTATGTTTGTGTTGACAGAGAACTTTTAATTCCACAATGTGCTACTTTGTCAGAAGCCTCATCATCAAACTTAGGGAAAGGTTAGGAGGCAAAAGGGATGTGGATAGACATGGTTAAGGGAGCTTGGAAATTCATCATTAACAAAAGTACGTATGTGTGTAAAATGTCTTTGGGGGCAGAGTAGAGTGATCTGTACAGAGAAGCTCTCCAGTGAGCCCTCTATGTTCTTACTTGGACACAGGGGTCTCCATATTCTAGAAGGAGTCAGAGATGAAAGTGTCCTATTTCATCCACTTAGTGAAAACTCTGTGTTGTGTATCTCAGGACAATAGTGTTGTGTCTGGACAATAAAGATGTAGGTTCACAGTCCTCTCTGCTTTACAACATAGTGTGAAAGGCCTAAATTAGATTTCTTCCAGGTAAATTCCCAATGTGATGTAAAGGCCAGTTTGTTGCCTTCTGTCACTGTGGCTCTTCATCTGCTCGCTAATATATATTTATATATTTTACATAGATGAACAGGTGTTTGATTCTATTATTAAGGCTTAACTTGCCTGCTCCTGGTAAATTTTGCCATTGATAAATTTCAGTTTTATTGAAATAAATCAGCCCCAAAGTATGAAAACTCACATTCACTGCTACTTGTTGAAGGAGAAGTTTGGTGTTGGTGGTGAAGAGGTTAGGAAAGTTCTAAGTTCCAGACAGAGTAGGGAGGGAGGATCCTGCATAAATGAATAAGAAAATGCTACATAAATTGGCCACTTTCACATGATGGGGTGGAGCACACAGAGGAGTTGTGCCTTGAGGTCTCTGTGTCCTGCCTCTGCAAAATCAGTGCTTCTGCACTGATTTATAGTTGTTTTTTTTTTAATAATAAATTTATTTAATTGGAGGCTAATTACTTTACAATATTGTATTGGTTTGGCCATACATTGACATGAATCCGCCACGGGTGTACTTGTGTTCCCCATCCTGAACCCCCCTCCCACCTCCCTCTCATCCCATCCCTCTGGGTCATCCCAGTGCACCAGCCCCGAGCATCCTGTATCATGCATCGAACCTGGACTGGTGATTCGTTTCACATATGATAATATATATGTTTCAATGCCATTCTCCCAAATCATCCCACCCTCGCCCTCTCCCACAGAGTCCAAAAGACTGTTCTATACATCTGTGTCTCTTTTGCTGTCTCACTTACAGGGTTATTGTTACCATCATTCTAAATTCCATATATATGCGTTAGTATACTGTATTGGTGTTTTTCTTTCTGGATTATTTCACTCTGTATAATAGGCTCCAGTTTCATCCACCTCATTAGAACTGATTCAAATGTATTCTTTTTAATGGCTGAGTAATACTCCATTGTGTATATGTACCACATCTTTCTTATCCATTTGTCTGCTGGTGGACATCTAGGTTGCTTCCATGTCCTGGCTATTATAAACAGTGCTGCGATGAACAGTGGGATACACGTGTCTCTTTCCCTTCTGGTTTCCTCCGTGTGTATGCCCAGCAGTGGGATTGCTGGGTTGTATGGCAGTTCTATTTCCAGTTTTTTAAGGAATCTCCACACTGTTCTCCATAGTGGCTGTACTAGTTTGCATTCCCACCAACAGTGTGAGAGGGTTCCCTTTTCTCCACACCCTCTCCAGCATTTATTGCTTGTAGACTTCTGGATCGCAGCCATTCTGACTGGCATGAGATGGTACCTCATTGTGGTTTTGATTTGCATTTCTTTGATAATGAGTGATGTTGAGCATCTTTTCCTGTGTTCATTAGCCCTCTGTATGTCTTCTTTGGAGAGATGTCTGTTTAGTTGTTTGGCCCATTTTTTGATTGGGTAATTTATTTTTTCTGGAATTGAGCTGCAGGAGTTGCTTGTATATTTTTGAGATTAATTCTTTGTCTGTTGCTTCATTTGCTATTTTTTTCTCCCATTCTGAAGGCTGTCTTTTCACCTTGCTTATAGTTTCCTTTGTTGTGCAAAAGCTTTTAAGTTTAATTAGGTCCCATTTGTTTATTTTTGCTTTTATTTCCAATATTCTGGGAGGTGGGCCATAGAGGATCCTGCTGTGATGTATGTCGGAGAGTGTTTTGCCTATGTTCTCCTCTAGGAGTTGTATAGTCTCTGGTCTTACATTTAGATCTTTAATCCATTTTTAGTTTATTTTTGTGTATGGTGTTAGAAAGTGTTCTAGTTTCATTCTTTTACAAGTGGTTGACCAGTTTTCCCAGCACCACTTGTTAAAGAGATTGTCTTTTCTCCATTTGTATATTCTTGCCTCCTTTGTCAAAGAAAAAGTGTCCATAGGTGCATGGGTTTATCTCTAGGCTTTCTATTTTGTTCCATTGATCTATATTTCTCTTTGTGCCAGTACCATACTGTCTTGATGACTGTGGCTTTGTAGTAGAGCCTGAAGTCAGGCAGGTTGATTCCTCCAGTTCCATTCTTCTTTCTCAAGATTGCTTTTGCTATTTGAGGTTTTTTGTATTTCCATACAAATTGTGAAATTATTTGTTCTAGCTCTGTGAAAAATACTGTTGGTAGCTTGATAGGGATTGCATTGAATCTATAGATTGCTTTGGGTAGTATACTCATTTTCACTATATGGATTCTTCTGATCCATGAACATGGTATATTTCTCCATCTATTTATGTCTTCTTTGATTTCTTTCACCAGCGTTTTATAGTTTTCAATATATAGGTCTTTTGTTTCTTTAGGTAGATATATTCCTAAGTACTTTATTCTTTTTGTTGCAATGGTGAATGGAATTGTTTCCTTAATTTCTCTTTCTGTTTTTCTCATTGTTAGTGTATAGGAATGCAAGGGATTTCTCTGTGTTAATTTTATATCCAGCAACTTTACTGTATTCATTGATTAGCTCTAGTAATTTTCTTGTGGAGTCATTAGGGTTTTCTATGTAGAGGATCATGTCATCTGCAAACAGTGAGAATTTTACTTCTTCTTTTGCAATGTGGATTCCTTTTATTTCTTTTTCTGCTCTGATTGCTGTGGCCAAAACTTCCAAAACTATGTTGAATAGTAATGGTGAAAGTGGGCACCCTTGTCTTGTTCCTGACTTTAGAGGAAATGCTTTCAATTTTTGACCATTGAGGATAATGTTTGCTGTGGGTTTGTCATATATAGCTTTTATTATGTTGAGGTATGTTCCTTCTATTCCTGCTTTCTGGAGATTTTTTTTATCATAAATGGATGTTGAATTTTGTCAAAGGCTTTCTCTGCATCTATTGAGATAATCATATGGCTTTTATTTTTCAATTTGTTAATGTGGTGTATTACATTGATTGATTTGCAGATACTGACGAATCCCTGCATCCCTGGGATAAAGCACACTTGGTCATGATGTATGATCTTTTTAATGTGTTGTTGGATTCTGATTGCTAGAATTGTGTTAAGGATTTTTGCATCTATGTTCATCAGTGATATTGGCCTGTAGTTTTCTTTTTTTGTGGCATCTTTGTCAGGTTTTGGTATTAGGGTGATGGTGGCCTCATAGAATGAGTTTGGAAGTTTACCTTCCTCTGCAATTTTCTGGAAGAGTTTGAGTAGATAGGTGTTAGCCCTTCTCTAAATTTTTGGTAGAATTCAGCTGTGAAGCCGTCTGGACCTGGGCTTTTGTTTGCTGGAAGATTTCTGATTACAGTTTCAATTTCCGTGCTTGTGATGGGTCTGTTAAGATTTTCTATTTCTTCCTGGTCGAGTTTTGGAAAGTTGTACTTTTCTAAGAATTTGTCCATTTCTTCCATGTTGTCCATTTTATTGGCATATAATTGTTGATAGTAGTCTCTTATGATCCTTTGTATTTGTGTGTTGTCTGTTGTGATCTCTCCATTTTCATTTCTAATTTTATTGATTTGATTTTTCTCCCTTTGTTTCTTGATGAGTCTGGTTAATGGTTTGTCAATTATATTTATCCTCTCAAAGAACCAGCTTTTGGCTTTGTTGATTTTTGCTATTGTCTCTTTTGTTTCTTTTGCATTTATTTCTGCCCTAATTTTTAAGATTTCTTTCCTTCTACTAACCCTGGGGTTTTTCCTTTCTTTATTTTCTAGTTGCTTTAGATGTAGAGTTAGGTTATTTATTTGACTTGTTTCTTGAGGTGTGCCTATATTGCTAAGAACCTGCTTCCCCTTAGCACTGCTTTTACAGTGTCCCACAGGTTTTGGGTTGTTGTATTTTCATTTTCATTCATTGCTATGCATATTTTGATTTCTTTTTTGATTTCTTCTGTGATTTGTTATTCAGCAGCATGTTATTCAGCCTCCATATGTTGGAATTTTTAATAGTTTTTCTCCTGTAATTGAGATCTAATCTTACTGCATTGTGGTCAGAAAAGATGCTTGGAATGATTTCAATTTTTTTGAATTTACCAAGACTAGATTTATGGCCCAGGAAGTGATCTATCCTGCAGAAGGTTCCGTGTGTGCTTGAGAAAATGGTGAAATTCATTATATTGGGGTGAAATGTCCTATAGATATCAATTAGGTTTAACTGGTCTATTGTATCATTTAAAGTTTGTGTTTCTTTGTTAATTTTCTGTTTAGTTGATCTATCCATAGGTGTGGGTGGGGCATTAAAGTCTCCCACTATTAATGTGTTATTGTTAGTTTCCCCTTTCATACTTGTTAGCATTTGTCTTACATATTGCGGTGCTCCTATGTTGGGTGCATATATATTTATAATTGTTACATCTTCTTCTTGGATTGATCCTTTGATCATTATGTAGTGTCCATCTTTGTCTCTTTTCACAGCCTTTGTTTTAAAGTCTATTTTATCTGATATGAGTATTGCTACTCCTGCTTTTTTTTTTTTGTCTTTGTTTGCATGGAATATCTTTTTCAAGCCCTTCACTTTCAGTCTGTATGTGTCCCTTGTTTCGAGGTGGGTCTGTTATAGACAACATATATAGGGGTCTTGTTTTTGTATCCATTCTGCCAGTCTTTGTCTTTTGGTTGGGGCATTCAACCTATTTACATTTAAGGTAATTATTGATATGTATGATCCCATTGCCATTTACTTTATTGTTTTGGGTTCGAGTTTATACACCCTTTCTGTGTTTCCTGTCTAGAGAGGATCCTTTAGCATTTGTTGGAGAGCTGATTTGGTGGTGCTGAATTCTCTCAGCTTTTGCTTGTCTGTAAAGCTTTTGATTTCTCCTTCATATTTGAATGAGATCCTTGTTGGGTACAGTAATCTGGGCTGTAGGTTATTTTCTTTCATCACTTTAAGTATGTCTTGCCATTCCCTTCTGGGCTTGAAGAGTTTATATTCAAAGATCAGCTGTTATCCTTATGGGAATCCCCTTGTGTATTATTTGTTGTTTTTCCCTTGCTGCTTTTAATATCTGTTCTTTGTGTTTGATCTTTGTTAATTTGATTAATATGTATCTTGGGGTGTTTCACCTTGGGTTTATCCTGTTTGGGACTCTCTGGGTTTCTTGGACTTGGATGATTATTTCCTTCCCCATTTTAGGGAAGTTTTCAACTATTATCTCCTCAAGTATTTTCCCATGGTCTTTCTTTTTGTCTTCTTCTTCTGGGATTCCTATGATTTGAATGTTGGGTGTTGGACATTGTCCCAGTGGTCTCTGAGATCATCCTCATTTTTTTTAATTCATTTTTCTTTTTTCCTCTCTGTTTCATTTATTTCTACCACTCTATCTTCTACCTCACTTATCCTATCTTCTGCCTCTGTTATTCTACTGTTTGTTCCCTCCAGAGTGTTTTTGATCTCATTTATTGCATTATTCATTATATATTGACTTTTTAATTTTTTCTAGGTCCTTGTTAAACCTTTCTTGCATCTTCTCAATCCTTGTCTCCAGGCTATTTATGTGTAACTCCATTTTGTTTTCAAAATTTTAGATCATTTTCACTATCATTATTTGGAATTCTTTATCTGGTATATTCCCTATCTCTCCCTCTTTTGTTTGGTTTGGTGGGCATTTATCCTGTTCCTTTACCTGCTGGTTATTCCTCTGCCTCTTAATCTTGTTTATACTGCTGTGTTTGGGGTGGCCTTTCTGTATTCTGGCAGTTTGTGGAGTTCTCTTTATTGTGGAGTTTCCTCACTGTGGGTGGGGTTGTACAGGTGGCTTGTCAAGGTTTCCTGGTTAGGGAAGCTTGTGTTGGTGTCCTGGTGGGTGGAGCTGGATTTCTTCTCTCTGGAGTGCAATGATGTGTCCAGTAATGAGTTATGAGATGTCAGTGGGTTTGATGTGACTTTGGGTAGCCTGTATATTGAAGCTCAGGGCAATGTTCCTGCATTGCTGGATAATTTGTGTGGTATGTCTTGCTCTGGAACTTGTTGGCCCTTGGGTGGTGCTTGTTTTCAGTGTAGGTATGGAGGCATTTGATGAGCTCCTATCGATTAATGTTCCCTGGAGTCAGGAGTTCTCTGATGTTCTCAGGATTTGGACTTAAGGCTCCTTCCTCTGGTTTTCAGTCTTATTTTTACGGTAGCCTCAAGACTTCTCCATCTATACAGCACCATTCATAGAACATCTAGGTTAAAGATGATAAGTTTCTCCACAGTGAGGGATACCCAGAAAGGTTCACAGAGTTACATGGAGAAGACAAGAGGGAGGAGGGAGAGAGAGGTGACCAGGAGGAGAAGAGGAGAATCAAAAGAGGAGAGAGCAAGCTAGCCAGCAATCACTTCCTTATGTGCGCTCCACAGTCTGGACCGCTCAGAGATGTTGATAGAGTTACACAGAGAAGAGAAGAGGGAGGAAGGAGACAGAGGTGGCCCAAGGGATAAAGGGGGGAATCAAAATGAGAGAGACAGATCCAGCCAGTAATCAGTTCCCTAAATGTTCTCTGCAGTCCGGAACACACAAAGAGATTCACAGAGTTGGGTAGAGAAGAGAAGGGGGAGGGAGGAGATAGAAGTGACCTGGTGGAAAAAAAGGAGAGTCCAAAGAGGGAGAGAGCAGTCAAGCCAGTAATCTCACTCCCAAGTAAAAGTGGGTACTGAAGATTGGGTTCTTAAACATACTGATTGCAATCAATCTGCCCCAAAGTATGAAAACTCATATTGACTGCTACTTGTTGAAGGAGAAGAAGTTTGGTGTTGGTGGTGAAGAGGTTGGGAGAGTTCTAAGTTCCAAACAGAGTAGAGAGGGAGGATCCTGCATAAATGAAGAAGAAAGTGCTACATGAATTGGCCATTTTCACGCCATGGGGTAGACCACACAGAAGAGTTGTGTCTTTAAGTCTCTGTGTCCTGCCTCTGCAAAAGCAGTGCTTCTGCACTGATTTATAAAGTTTTTTGGAAAATAAAATTGACATTTGACATCTTTTATAATTACGGCAGTTATACTAGAGTGTTTATTGCATTTATTCCCAAGTAGATAAGCATGTACTAAGTTGCTTCTGCTATCTACAACTCTTTGCGACCCCATGGACTGTAGCCCGCCAGGCTCCTCTGTCTATGGGGAGTCTCCAGGCAAGAATACTGGAGTGAGTTGCCATGTCCTCCTCCTGAGGATCTTTCCAAGTCAGGAATTGAACCCGTGTCTCCTGTACTGGGAGGCAGGTTCTTTACCACTAGCGTCACCCAGGAAGCCCACGCTTATAAGTGCAGTGACCTAAGATCATGATGAAGTTTATAGTTTTGATCTATGGGAGTCTCTGTGGTTGAGAGAATTAGTGTATTCCAAATTATAATTATAATTTATTGGAGTTAAATTTACCTTAGAAGTAAAGCAACATTTTCTACATTATGCTATGTAGAATATTAATTTCATGGGTTTTTAATATGTATTTTTTTAAGTGAAAGAGCTGATTAACTTTGGAAGAATATTGTTTTTTATATTTTAAATATACAGAAAATACAGAAAAATTTTACTCATATTCTAGCCACAACTTGGAAACTAAAGTTAAAAATTAAACTATCACTAATAAAACATAAGAGCCTCAGGAATATTACTTTAGAAAAATCTTTACGATGTCTATACTTAATATTACAAAATATTACTGAGAGAAATTAATTAGTACCTAGTAAGTAAGGTGATTTTGGGCTCCAAAATCACTGCAGATGGTGACTGCAGCCAGGAAATTAAAAGACACTCCTTGGAAGGAAAGTTATGACCAACCTAGACAGCATATTAAAGAGCAGAGATATTACTTTGCCAAAAAAGGTCCATCTAGTCAAAGCTATGGTTTTTCCAGTAGTCATGTACGGATGTGAGAGTTGGACTATAAAGAAAGCTGAGTTCCAAAGATTTGATGGTTTTGAAGTATGGTGTTGGAGAAGACTCTTGAGAGTCCCTTGGACTGCAAGGAGATCCAACCAGTAAATCCTAAAGGAAACCAGTCCTGAATGTTCATTGGAAGGACTGATAATGAAGGTGAAACTCAAATACTTTGGCCACCTGATGCAAAGAGCTGACTCATTTGAAAAGACCCTGATCAAATGTGTGAGGAGAAGGGGATGTCAGAGGATGAGATGGTTGGATGGCATCACCGATTCGATGGATATGAGTTTGAGTAAATTCCGGGAGTTGTTGATGGACAGGGAGGCTTGGATGCTGCAGTCCATGGGGTAACAAAGAGTCAGACATGACTGAGCGACTGAACTGAAGATATATATCATGTTCCTGGACTGACAAAATGAAGAGTTGTCTACCAACTGAGCTTTAATTGTGTACAATCCCAATCAAAGTAGCAACAGGCACTGATTTTTTAAAGTGAAAAACTGATTCCAAATATATATGGAAAATGCAAAGGGCTTAGAATAGCTGTAACATTTTTTTTTTAAATAATAAAATTGCATGACTGATACCAGCTGATTTAAAGAATCCTAAGAGTACAAAATTAAACCTATGTGAAATTGATGTAAGAGGAACTGAAGAATCTAGAGAGTCAAAAATAGACACAGACACACATAGTGAATTGATTTTTACAAAGACCTCTCAGTTATTTATAGGGAAAAGAAAATCTTTTCAACACATGGTTCTAGAACATTTGGGAAGAGTTACCAGACAGCAGTGAACTTCAACCTCCACTTTTTACTTAATACAAACATTCAAGGTGATCAGAAACCTAACATAAAAGTTAAAAATTAAATCTATAGATATACTTGACAACATGGTTGAATCTCAAACACATGGTTAAGTAATAGAGGCCATTTTCAAAAGAGTACTGCATGAATTCTTACATATGAAATTCTGTAACAGGCAAAACTTTCTATTTTTCTGTAATAGAAATCAGAACAGTGGAAAAAGGCAAGAGTGATGATGGAAATGTTCTGTATATTGATGGAGATGGTAGATATACAGTTGTATTTTTTCAAAATTTACTAACCTTTACACTGAATTTGGTAATAAGGAGTTCATGATCTGAGCCACAGTCAGCTCCTGGTCTTGTTTTTGTTGACTGTATAGAGCTTCTCCACCTTTGGCTGCAAAGAATATAATCAATCTGATTTCGGTGTTGACCATCTGGTGATGTCTATGTGTAGAGTCTTCTCTTGTGTTGTTGGAAGAGGTGCTATGACCAGTGCATTTTCCTGGCAAAAGTCTATTAGTCTTTGCCCTGCTTCATTCCGTATTCCAAGGCCAAATTTGCCTGTTACTCCAGGTGTTTCTTGACTTCCTACTTTTGCATTCCAGTCCCCTATAATGAAAAGGACATCTTTTTTGGGTGTTAGTTCTAAAAGGTCTTGTAGGTCTTCATACAACTGTTCAACTTCAGCTTCTTCAGTGTTACTGGTTGGGGCATAGACTTGGATTACTGTGATATTAAATGGTTTGCCTTGGAAACGAACAGAGATCATTCTGTTGTTTTTGAGATTGCATCCAAGTACTGCATTTCGAACTCTTTTGTTGACCATGATGGCTACTCCATTTCTTCTGAGGGATTCCTGTCCGCAGTAGTAGATATAATGGTCATCTGAGTTAAATTCACCCATTCCAGTCCATTTTAATTCGCTGATTCCTAAAATGTCGACATTCACTCTTGTCATCTCTTGTTTGACCACTTCCAATTTGCCTTGATTCATGGACCTGACATTCCAGGTTCCTATGCAATATTGCTCTTTACAGCATCAGACCTTGCTTCTATCACCAGTCACATCAACAGCTGGGTATTGTTTTTGCTTTGGCTCCATCCCTTCATTCTTTCTGGAGTTATTTCTCCACTGATCTCCAGTAGCATATTGTGCCCATACTGACCTGGGGAGTTCCTCTTTCAGTATCCTATCATTTTGCCTTTTCATACTGTTCATGGGGTTCTCAAGGCAAGAATACTGAAGTGGTTTGCCATTCCCTTCTCCAGTGGACCACATTCTGTCAGACCTCTCCACCATGACCTGTCCGTCTTGGGTTGCCCCACAGGCATGGCTTAGTTTCATTGAGTTAGACAAGGCTGTGGTCCTAGTGTGATTAGATTGACTAGTTTTCTGTGAGTATGGTTTCAGTGTGTCTGCCCTCTGATGCCCTCTTGCAACACCTACCATCTTACTTGGGTTTCTCTCAAATCCCTTATGATTACACAGTGAAAGTGAGAAATAGATTTAAGGGCCTAGATCTGATAGACAGAGTGCCTGATGAGCTATGGAATGAGGTTCGTGACATTGTACAGGAGACAGGGATAAAGACCATCCCCATGGAAAAGAAATGCAAAAAAGCAAAATGACTGTTTGGGGAGGCCTTACAAATAGCTGTGAAAAGAAGAGAAGCAAAAAGTAAAGGAGGAAAAGAAATATATAAGCATCTGAATGCAAAGTTCCAAAGAAGAGCAAAAATAGATAAGAAAGCCTTCCTCAGCGATCAATGCAAAGAAATAGAGGAAAACAACAGAATGGGAAAGACTGGAGATCTCTTCAAGAAAATTAGAGATAGCAAGGGAACATTTCATGCAAAGATGGGCTCGATGAAGGACAGAAATGGTATGGACCTAACAGAAAGAGAAGATATTAAGAAGAGATGGCAAGAATACACAGAAGAACTGTACAAAAAAGATCTCTACAACCCAGATAATCACAATGGTGTGATCACTGACCTAGAGCCAGACATCCTGGAATGTGAAGTCAAGTGGGCCTTAGAAAGCATCTCTACGGACAAAGCTAGTGGAGGTGATGGAATTCCAGTTGAGCTATTCCAAATCCTGAAAGATGATTCTGTGAAAGTGCTACACTCAATATGCCAGCAAATTTGGAAAACTCAGCAGTGGCCACAGGACTGGAAAACGTCAGTTTTCATTCCAATCCCAAAGAAAGGCAATGCCAAAGAATGCTCAAACTACCGCACAATTGCACTCATCTCACATGCTAGTAAAGTCATACTCAAAATTCTCCAAGCCAGGCTTCAGCAATACGTGAACCGTGAACTTCCTGATGTTCAAGCTGGTTTTAGAAAAGGCAGAGGAACCAGAGATCAAATTGCCAATATCTGCTGGATCATGGAAAAAGCAAGAGAGTTCCAGAAAAACATCTATTTCTGCTTTATTGACTATGCCAAAGCCTTTGACTGTGTAAATCACAATAAACTGTGGAAAATTCTGAAAGAGATGGGAATACCAGACCACCTGATCTACCTCTTGAGAAATCTGTATGCAGGTCAGGAAGCAACAGTTAGAACTGGACATGGAACAACAGACTGGTTCCAAATAGGAAAAGGAGTATGTCAAGGCTGTATATTGTCACCCTGCTTATTTAACTTATATGCAGGGTACATCATGAGAAACGCTGTACTGGAAGAAATACAAGCTGGAATCAAGATTGCTGGGAAAAACATCAATAACCTCAGATATGCAGATGACACCACCCTTATGGCAGAAAGTGAAGAGGAACTCAAAAGCCTCTTGATGAAAGTGAAAGTGGAGAGTGAAAAAGTTGGCTTAAAGCTCAACATCCAGAAAATGAAGATCATGGCATCTGGTCTCATCACTTCATGGGAGATAGATGGGGAAACAGTAGAAACAGTGTCAGACTTTATTGTTTTGGGCTCCAAAATCACTGCAGATGGTGACTGCAGCCATGACATTAAACGATGCTTATTCCTTGGAAGGAAAGTTATGACCAACCTAGATAGCATATTCAAAACCAGAGACATTACTTTGCCAACAAAGGTCCATCTAGTCAAGGCTATGGTTTTTCCTGTGGTCATGTATGGATGTGAGAGTTGGACTGTGAAGAAAGCTGAGTGCCGAAGAATTGATGCTTTTGAACTGTGGTGTTGGAGAAGACTCTTGAGAGTCCCTTGGACTGCAAGGAGATCCAACCAGTCCATTCTGAAGGAGATCAGCCCTGGGATTTCTTTGGAAGGAATGATGCTAAAGCTGGAACTCCAGTACTTTGGCCAGCTCATGGGAAGAGTTGACTCATTGGAAAAGACTCTGATGCTGGGCAGGATTGGGGGCAGGAGGAGAAGGGGATGACAGAGGATGAGATGGCTGGATGGCATCACTGACTCAATGGACGTGAGTCTGAGTAAACTCCGGGAGTCGGTGATGGACAGGGAGGCCTGGCGTGCTGCGATTCATGGGGTCGCAAAGAGTCGGACAGGACTGAGCAACTTAACTGAACAGAACCTTTACAGTTAAAATCTGTGCATTAAATACATCAAGCTAGTTTCCAGAAACAATAACTTAATGAAATTGAGCATATTGCTTTTCCTCTTAAGATATATCACTAGCATTGTTCCTAAACCTTCAGTCATGAGAACTCTATTGTATTAGTTAGGACTTTTCAGAGAAACAGAACCAAAAGTATATATGTGTGGGGAGAGAGAGGTTGCCACTAGATTGTGGGAATCAGCAGGTCTGAAATCTGTATGTGAGGCAGCAGCAGGCAGACTAGGAAGCCCAGGTTTCAGTCCTGAGGCAGAATTCCTTCTTTGTGAAACCTCTGTCATTGCTCTTCAGGTCTTTAACTGATTGGATGAGGCCCACCCATTATGGACGAAAATCTGCTCTGCCTATCATAAACTGATTGTAAATGTTAATTGTGTCTGAAACATAGCTTCACATCCAGATCTAGACTAGTTTTTGCCAAACTAGGGCACCTTAGCCTAGCCACACCTAACCATCATACCTATGATGGTAGAGAACCATGCTGAACTCAGTTGGGAAACTAAAGGTGTTTTAGGTAAAAACAAAACAAAACAAAAAAAACTCCTAGTTAAAGCAGGCTGGCTTATAATTTGTAATTAAAACATGTAGCCTATCTTTCTAGTTACAACTTTCAGTCATGTCAGTGAAGTATCATTCCCAAACTGTGGGCCTCTACGAGGGAGAGGGTAGTCTTACTTCTCTCACCTGCTTCACTTGCATCATCCCATGTGAAAGAATTACAGGTCTACTTACATCTATTTCAGAACAGTGATTGGATCACTCATTTGATCCTCAAACCACTCTGTAAATGAAGTAGGAGAAGTTTTATTCCTTATTTTTTTAATAGAGGAAGGATCAGCATGAACCAAAAGACATGATTTGTCCAAAGATTGAATCATTGTTAAAATGTCATTATGCCAGGCTTTGTTTTATATGTATGTATATATGTGTGTGTACACACACACACACATATGAGGGCTTCCCACGTGGCATAGTGTGTACACACACACACACCCCCAAATACACACACACACACACACACACATATATATATACACACATGCATTTGTTTTTTTATTGGCTGTACATGGTATTTGGGATCTTAGTTCTTGAACCAGGAATCCAGCCTGCACCCCCTGAATTGGAAGGGCAGAGTCTGAGTCACTGAACCACCAAGGAAGTCCCTTCCAGGCATTGTTTTAGAATGTGCAGAAGTCACAGAAAATCTCTCTACTGGCTTCTAGTGAGTGGGAGACAAAGGAAAAATAATAACAAAAAAATTCGATAATAATTTAGAGAATCATTGAGAGTGATTATTGCTAGAGGAAAGAAAAGCCAGTGAACTAAGTGAGAGGGTCTTAAGAATCCTGCATGGGGGTTTGCCTCATTTAAAAGATGGAATTTAAGCAGAGGCTTGAGGGAACTGATGGAAAGAGCCTTGTGGATACCTGAGTAAGCAGTCCCCTAGAGGAGACAACTAATGCAGAGTCCCAAAGCTTAGTAAATATGACTGAAACTGTGATCTAAAGCCATTCATTCTTTTTTATTTTTTTTTGTCATGAGATGTGTTTTATTTTCATTAGTCATACAAATACTTTTTTATAATATCAGGTCAAACCAGGGAAGTGTTTTTCTGTCTGGCAAACTCATAACTAGTTCAGTTTGCTTACATTAAACAGACCTAAAATCACTCATTGAACATTCTTTTCAGCCACATTGCAGTTATTATTGTAGCCATCCTTATTCAAACACCCTACACCGAGCAGTCTGTTTGGAGGATCCCCTCAAAGACCCACAGGCCAGTGACATCAGCGTGGAGTACCTGGATTCACAGCACAACTTGTCACTTGTGTCCATCTTGCAGGTGACTCTTCCTCCACATCATGACTGAGCTCTCTAAGGTGAAGGGGTAGAGAATTCCTCAGGTCCTTAGGAAATTTCACTTTGGTTGCTTCTCCTACTCAATGATCTCTTTGGCCAGCAGGGTGCTCTCCTGCATCTTCATCTTCAGGTTGGCATTATTGAAGCTGGCCATTTCCCCCATGTCCAGCTTGTCTGCCATTTTCTTAAAACAATCCAAGAAGTTATGCTCCAAGCCTACAGTCCTGCTGCTCTCACTGGTGTTGCTGCAGCAAGAGACCTATTTCATTCTCTTAGCAAATAAACATGGCACACTTTCTGTAAGCATAGTGCCAGGCAGTGGAGCAACAACAGTGCCCAAGGAATTCCTCATTTCTTATTCTGTTCACTATATGAGTGGTTCCTTAACCATCAGGGTTTCCGTGGTGGCTCAGGTGGTAAAGAATATGCCTGCGATGAAGGAGACCCACGTTCAATCCCTGGGTTGGGAAGATTCCCCTGGGGAAGGGGATAACCACCCAGTCCAGTATCCTTGCCTGGAAAATTCCTGGACAGGGGAGCCTGGCTGGCTACAGTCCATGGGGTCATAAAGAGTTTGCCTCAACTATGGAGTAGAAAGCCACTATAGGGGTCTTCAAACCTCTTCTGCTGTCAAAATTTTGTGTAGATAGTAATTATACATATTATTTTCATATGTATGTAGATGTTATAATTGATAAAGTCATTACTAATTTCATTTTTATTATGCATTCTTCAGGTGATAACTACTGAAAGTTCTACAATTATGCAGGGTGGTGTATAATCTGTGAGCAATTGTGAAGTTGATAAGGGTCCTCCTCATTCTTGGCAATGTTGGGAAAACCTCTTCTCTTTGTTGTGAGATTGCCAGATTGACGTTGGCCCCAAAAGCCACACTAATAGTTGCTGCTTCTAAAGACAAGGGAGGCCTTTGAAAGTTTGCAACTGCAGGAAAAGCATGATCAGACCTGTGTTTTTTGGAGGATTTCTTTTTATTGTCAATTATCCAGGCGAAGCCAAATGGAATAAATCTATTGAGGAATGCTTATTGTTTAATTACAGTTACTTGGTTCATTTGGTAACACAGTGATCCAAACTGCACTGTACCTAATTCTTTGTTTCTGATGCTTACAAGAAATTCAGACCATAATTTCTCTGCATTATACATTATTTGAAGCAGTATTTCCAAGTTAAGAGATGTCTTCTATCAAAAGTCAGCTATTAAAAATAGGTTTCTAGCTTAACCTTGGCCAGATACTTTGAAATGAAACAGTGGGAGCAATGAAAACAGAGCCTTGTCAGGGTAAATGCATATGCTAGCGGGGAAGCATTTGGTTTACATGTCTGCAGGCTGATTTGATGTTTATATGTTTGGATGAACTTTCATTTTAGCGTCATGTTTGCAAGTCCAGTTTTCTCTGTTTGAACTTTTAAATCTGATCTTGGTATAGACTATGATAAAGCAAAGAACAGTTGTATGAGAGATATGGGAATATATACTTAGTAACAAAGAATCCTTCTACTGGTACTTAATGCTGAATGGTTTTAGGGTAGCAATACATACATTTTAAGACTTGAGAGAGACAGAAATCAACATACTCAGATTTTAAAGGCTAAAGCCATTACCTCTTTGTAAAGGATTTCCAAAGCCTTTTTGCCTCGTATACGTGTACTTGGGGATTCTCTGTGTGATGTGTATTCTCTTCCTTTACAGTAGTCTTTCCTGCTCAGAAAAGCCATTACTCTGAAGATTATAACTAGTCTCTGATTCATTTCCTCACACTAACTATATACAAACCCTTGAGGAATTATCCTATATCATTGCTATGTTTTGATCTTTGATGTTGCTGTCAGGCAGAATATCAATGTCGAATTGTAAGTTGTTGGCGTTTGCATTTAATTCAACCTGTGTGGTACTGGCAACACTGTGAATATTCGTTCTTTGGCAGGACATATGCTTCTGACTTTGTTGCTGATTCAGATTTTCCGTGCATGTGGGTATGTGGTAGCTCTTGCTCAAGCAGCTAGCTGCTCCATTGCTAATGTTTCCCAGTTGCCAGATGGTAAATATGCAGCCACAGTTTTCCAGACAGTATTATTGTCTGGGCAGGAATGGATGCACATTATACATTTATTTTGGGTACTTTTTATCTCTGAGACCTTTAAATGAGATCTGGTTGCAGCAAAATGGCTCTCTTGTTGTTAATTGGCTTCTGTGAATCCTCTGGTTTCTATCAGTACATTTGTGGTGCATTTATTCACCTTTAGGGGATATCTTCCTTTGTTACTACACTGGTTGCTAGTCAGATAGTCTCAGTTATGCTCCTGCTAAGATTCACTCTGGTCCTGATGACCTAAGAAACTGCAGCCACTGAAATCTACATGATTATTCATGTGTTTATCCTCCAGGAGCCAGGAAATTATGATGTTGAGACATACTAAATGTTTGTGTGGAAGTCATTCAATCGCATTTAAATTGACCTTTTTTTGTTTTCTTTTTCTATTTTTCTACTTTTTTTCATTATTATTACTAGAAAAGTTGAAATAATGGTTCTTTGAACTTATTTAAAAACTTCTCATAGAGCTGAAAGACCTGACACATATTAGTCAGTTGTTATTGTAAAATACATTTGGGTTGGAAAATATGACACAATTGTCATTATCTTCAGATTGTCTTTGTAAAATGAGATACTTCTTTTGAAATGTGCATGAAAATAAATGCAATTTAATATCAATTATACTGTTCTTGAGAAGTTGGGCAGTTGATGACAAGTAATGTTATTATTTACTAAGGAAGTATGATGTTCTAACACTGAATTTAGGTCTCTAGGATCATTACCTGATATTATGATTGTTGTTTCTGTTGTTGTTTAGTTGCTAAGTTGTGTCTGACTCTTTGCAACTCCATGCACTATAGCCCACCAGGCTCCTTTGTCCTTGGGATTCCCAGGGAAGAATATTGGAGTCGGTTGCCATTTCCTTCTCCGGGAGTATCCCTGACCCAGGGATTGAACCCACATCTCCTGCATTGTCAGGCAGATTCTTTACCATTGAGTTACCGGGGAAGCCAATGTTATGATTACAATGACCTTGTTTAGGGGGTTATCACCATGGTGTGAGGAAGCTGAGGCTTAGGGAGTTTCTGTAAGTGGGCCATGGTCTTGCTGCTATCAGAAGCAGATGTAGAATAGACTCTCAAGCCAGTCTGATATCTAGTCCTCTAATATTAACAATTGCAATACTGTAGGAAACATTGTTTGAATGTATTATATATACATAGATGTATAGATGGAGAAGGAAATGGCAACCCACTCCAGTATTCTTACCTGGAGAATCCCAGGGACAGAACAGCCTGGTGGGATGCCGTCTATGGGGTCGCACAGAGTCGGACATGACTGAAGCGACTTAGCAGAAGCAGCAGCAGCAGATATATACTAACCATTTCAATCACTGAGTATGGTTTTGAAACCATACCAATATCTGTGTCATTGAACATGTACTTTAATGCTAATCTCTTTTTTACAACACTCCTCTGCTTTGCCATATATTTGTCTCACATCACACAATTGTTCTCATTTCCCTAGCTATAAAATAACACAAAGTAAATATTACTTATAGATGGAAATAATGACTTCATCCAAAATCATGCGTTTCCTCCTCACATGATGAAATGTTCCTCAAATGAAGAACTCTTCATTTATCTAAGATCACAAGCTAGGTCACATTGCAGCTTGAAGTGGTCATGCTGGGTATTTGCACTTCCCAACTTTTACACGTGCTCACTGATCTCCAACACAAGTATCTGCTTCAGCCATACAAACCTCCAGATCCTTCCTGATGTTCTTCCTGGTTTGGCTTCCGTGGAAAACATTTGACTCTTCAGCCTCTCATCAATCTGTGTATCTTCTACATTCACTCCCCAGTTCTTAAGAAATTATTATTTAATTTTTGCTTCATTCCATGTGCTCTCTAAACTATCAGATTGTGTATGTATATACCAAGTTGTGGTTGTATTTCTTTTTACATGGAGCCTTGAGGGTTTTCCTAATGTTTTGTGTATTTGTATTTCCTTCACGATAGCTATAATTGAGCTGATTACTGTTGATGCTTGCTCTTTGTTTAATGAGTTGCTTTAGGTGTTTTAAGTTTACAGAAAAACGAAATAGCTAGTATAGTTATAAAGTTAATTCACAGAAATTAGGCATGAAAAGGAATCAGGAAAATGACCTATTTCATATGTTTCCTCTGTTCTAGCATGGGTTATTAAAATATTAATAAAGCATCTTTCTGTCTAAACTAAGCAAAAAGCTGTTAATGTACTTATTGGGACATAGTCCAGAAATATTATCATGAAGTTCTGGCTTTGGGAACAGAAAATACCCTAGAAATTTGCTTAGTGACTGGGTTTGTGTTTTCAGTGTACCATGACTAATTAAACACATATGAGTAAAGCAGGAAGGAAACCATAAGGTCCATATGCTCAAAGGGCCTAAAGTAATAAGCTTCGTAGCAGGAGAGTAATACCTGAGCAATGATAACCTCATCTTTGTCATTTAGTCTCTACATCATTGAATAACATTTGATTATACAAATTAAAGCTATTTGAAATTTTGTTTTTAACTTTGTTATCATTATGAAATTGAAAAAAGGTTTTCTTTCTATTGACTAGTTATACCATCCTCTCTAAATTGTAACTGGAAAACCTTTTCTGAAGAGTGGAAATTATGAAACAAAAGCTTTCTTTCACATAAATACTTCATTTACAACTTCTTGTACATGAGAAAAAATATTAAATTATAGACTAAAATTAGAATATTAAAAATATTTCTTAGATCTTGCCTGATAGCTGCATTCAGGCTTTCCAGGTTGCTCAATAGTAGAGTATACACCTGCCAGTGCAGGAGATGAGGGCTTGATCCCTGGCTTGGGAAGATCTCCTGGAGGAGGAAATGGCAACCCACCCCAGTATTCTTGCCAGGAAGTTTTATGGACAGAGGAGTCTGGTGGGTTATGGTCCATGG
The DNA here is from genome assembly GCF_019923935.1 of Bubalus bubalis. Classification (NCBI taxonomy): domain Eukaryota; kingdom Metazoa; phylum Chordata; class Mammalia; order Artiodactyla; family Bovidae; genus Bubalus; species Bubalus bubalis. Next base: position 24,315,527 of record NC_059164.1, on the reverse strand, counting down.
GGTCGCAAAGGGTTGAACACAACTGAAGCAACTGGGCATGCACGTGACAGCCACGTTCAGCAGTGTGTCCATATGGAAAACAGATGAGGGTAGAGAGCAGAAATGTGGGCCACCCAAGAACGTGTTCCTTTTGCAGACTGGAAATCTGTTCTTCCCCTGTCCTGGAAGAGAGTATGAGCACATTTTGGACCCATGGTTACTTTTGATTGCTTTTTATTGATCCTCTTTCTGGCATTTTATAGTTGCTTGCTGGTCTTATTCCACTGTTAATTGGTGTGTAGATATGAAGGAGTAGATACCTGATCATTTAGATGGAGTTCACTAAGCAATTTGGACCTACTGGCGATAGTGGCCATTATCTAAGGATCTGGACTTGAAGCTTAATGCAGGGACCATATGAGACGCTGAGTCTTCTCCTTTAGGGAAGGGATAGGAGCATGTGGGTAGGCCTGGGAGTTTTGAAAATAAGGCAATAAGGCTGTGTATGGAAATTTTATAGCTAAAGGAGTAATGAACTTTGAGGGCTGACTGCTCAGCAACTATGATCCCCTCCTTCCTTTTCTCATAGAACCTACATGCTGTTCAGCATCTTGTTGCATAAAGTCATGTGTCATAGGGAAAACCATCCTGTCCTTTGTTTCAGAGATGTACTGTTTGGTCTAAAGATAATCTTTTCTCCCTTGCTGATGATTGCTTTAGGGTATGACTGAATTCTGGCTGTTGGGATGCAAGGAGATATTTTTTGGAGGCTTCAGGGAAATTTTTTTAGACTCTTAGAGAAGCCTAAGGAAAACCATTTTCACTCCCATCAGGAAAATAGGAAAGTATCCATTCCTTCTATATCAACAAAAACCAAACTAACCTCCAGATGAAGTCCACACTGATGACAGCAAATGAAAATGGTGCAAAAACCCTGCATTCTTGAGACAGGGAACCGGGACCTTGATTGTAAAGCACTTGGGAGATTGAGACAATAATGTCCTCATTGTTTAAGACTTGATTTAGCATTTTCTTTATCAGTCTTTTCTGGCAAATTCTTTCTTTGGACAGATACATAAAGGGCTTAAATAAATCTCAAGGAATTTTTGTTACTTTTTCAACTCCGTCACTGGCACAGGGTGGAAGTTAACGAGGGTGAAGATGGATCATCAGACCCTATTTGGTCCTAATTTTTTTTTTCTTCTTTTTTTTTTAAAATTTTTAACTTGACAATATTGAATTGGTTTTGCCATATATTTGACATAAGGTACAGCAGTGTGTTGAAAGTGGAAGGACATAGGATTGCCTGAAGAAGTTCAAAAGGGTAAGAAAAAAAAAAATCTCAGCACAACTCACAATTAAACTTTGGATGAGTTCTAATTGCTTAAAAAGTGCTATGGGTGAGTTGAGTTTGGAAGTGGAAATCAGGAAGCCAGTACTGATGCTTCACTAGTAATGATGCTTCCCTAGTAATGTTTTTATTGCTATGAAAGTGATAAATATAATTCTTTGAACATCAATCTCCTCTTCTTAAAATAAGAAGTGTGGAGTAGATGCTCTCTGAAGTCCCATCTATATCCAAATTATTTTGAGTAACACTAGAAATTTCTATTGAATGATTTATGGCATACTTATCTATTTAATACTTTGTTACAGAGGGGTTTTTTTAAAACCAGTGGGCTGATTTTTAGGATGTTATTGAAATGATGTTTATAAACCACAGTGACAGTCTATACTGTTCATTTTCTGTTGAAACAAGAAATTTTACTGTGATTTATTTACCTCACCCACCCACCCACCTCCTAAAAATTCCTGGAAAGGCCTGAAACCCTTTTATATTATCATAAACTTAAAATTTTTTTCTAGTTTTTAAATTATGAAAGTATGATAACATATTTACAGGAGACTTGGAAAATACAGGACAAAGTTACATATAGCTCCACTATATAGTAAAATTATTTTTAAAGTAGATAAATTAATATTTTTAGTTGATGTTTCTTGTGGCTCAGCTGGTAAAGAATCCACCTGCAATGCAGGAGACCTGGATTCAATCCCTGGGTTGGGAAGATCCCCTGGAGAAGGGAAAGGTTATCCACTCCAGTATTCTGGCCTAGAGAATTCCATGGACTGTATAATCCATGGGATTGCAGAGAGTTGGACACGACTGAGCAACTTTCACTTTCACTTTTTTTTCACTTCCCATATAAAACTCTCAAAAATTAATAGAATGAATATACAGAAAAATAGAGGAATATAATAGACGTGAAAAGTACCATGAACCAATTAACATAATTAAAATTTATACAATTTTCACACAACAGTAGGATATAAATTCTATTCAGATTCTCCTAGACTATGAACTAGAAGATGCTGGAACATATCCGGGGACATAAAACAAGGTGAAAAAATTTTATGCTCTAAAGTTATTAAAATCATACAGAGCTGTTCTCTGATCACTATGGAATTATGTCATAAACTTTAAAAAATTTTAAACTTTTTAATACTAATTAAAATTATTTCAGGCAAATAATCATTGACATAACTTATCCCAAAGAAGGTATTTCTCCTGTTATCCCTATTAAGGTTGGCTAATACCAATTAGTTGGACAATTATAGAAGAATCTAAATAATGTATTTCAGTTACATGTCAAGAGATATTTTATGAAACAGATGTAGAGTATGGATTACATATGTTTTTATTTATTGTTCAGTGGTAAATGTTTGCCATCCTTTCTAGCAGTTGAACATTAGGTTACAGACTGAGAAATAAATATTGATGATAATCAAAATTACACTAGTTCTGTTGCTCGTTAGTGATTAATTACATTGTTTCTGTGTGTATGTACTCTATATGGAATAGATTAAAAATCTGTGTAAGTTATTTACTGTAAACAAATGGTCTGATTTAAGAAATAATTGATATTTGTTGAATATGAGCACTGGTCTTTGGTTTGCTAATATTTAGTGTTTATACTATTTCTATATGTTTCTTAGTATAAAGAAACATTGTTACATGTGTGAAGGAAGATAATTATACATAGGTTATGGAATAACAAGTATCACATTCCTGCACTAATTTAATAATTTATGCTTTTTTTTTTTTTTGACTTGGGAAAAGTGCTCTATTTTCAAATGGAATGTTTTTTTGAAAAAACAAAAATGTACCATAATGAAAAAGCTTGGACTATAGCAGTGAAAATTGCCAATTTCATGCCATTAAGTTTCTGTTTTTGTTTTGTTGCCTTTGATACCACATAATTTGTTTTGTTTATATCTTAAAACTTGAGACTTGGTGAAGACACATGATGATTAACAAAATTCATGAATTTGACCTGTTTATCATTATCTGTGTATTCTTACCCCTGTAAATTTAGTTGTGGTGATAACAAGACAGATTCTAATTATTTATTAGAACATTTTATTGGATATTAAGTATTCATATTAATATATTTTAATTGGAAAATAAATATATTTTTAAGGTCTATAATTCATATTCATTTTTTTCTGTTAAGAAAGTCTTAAATTTTAATGTAATAATTTCTTTAAAATACTTCCCATATACCTCAACCAGTAAGTAACATTGCCACATAAGCACCTAATGAGATTAGAAAAATTAGGCAAACATTTATGATTTGATCAATAAATCTGCCATTATCATTATATATGAAGCACAGCGTTCTCGAATATAACAGAGAGCATAGCAGGTACACTCTTATATAATGTATTTGTTGCCTTCTTATATCTCCCAACTGAATTTTATTACTAATTAAGGGTTATAGACTTGTACAAAAGATTATATTGCTTTTTCTCAGCCCTTTCTAGCTATATGTTAGAATCACCTGCAGGCCTTTCAAGGTATACTAATGTCTGGGTCTTGGGTCTTACCCCAAACTGTTAAATCAGAGTCTCTCAGGGTAGGGTCAGGAAATGGAATTTATCGCTCGAATTCCCCAGGTGATGATAACGTGCAGCATGGGTTGAGAACCTGCAGTCTATATGGTCCAACATATTTATAAAGTTATTATTATAACATTTCATTTGACTAAAACTTTATATACTGTGAATTATATATTTATTTTTTAAAAAAACTAAAAATTTTAACAACCTTTCCTTTGATTTATGACCTTATGATTTTGTTGCTGATGTTCAGAAAGCATAGCTTTTTTTCATATAAATATGTTCAATGAATGCAGTCTTTCCAAATTGTAATGACCACTATTACTGGTCATTCTATGGAGAATTCTCTGCTGATGAAAAGTAACATCAAGAATAGGTTTTTTTTTTTTTTTTTTTTTTTTAAAGAGATTTCTGAAATAGCTTAGATGTTATTTACCACACAAATATATGGGAAAATATATTACTTTCCTATTGCTGGACTTCCCTGATAGCTCAGCTTGTAAAGAATCCACCTGCATTGCAGGAGACCTATTTTCGATTCCTGGGTCAGGAAGATCCGTTGGAGAAGGGCTAGGCTACCCACTCTACTATTCTTGGGCTTCCCTAGTGGCTCACCTGGTAAAGAATCTGCCTGCAATGTGGAAGACCTGGGTTCGATCCCTGGGTTGGCAAGATCCCCTCGAGAAGGGAAAGGCTACCCACTCCAGTATTCTGGCCTGGAGAATTCCATGGACTGTGTAGTCCATGAGGTCACAAAGAGTCGGACACGACTGAGCGACTTTGACTTGCAGTTTCCTATTGCTAATGTAACTAGCTACTAATGGCATAAAACTTTGAGACTTAAAACAACACTGTTTAGTATCTTATAGTTTCTAAGACCAGAAGTCCTCAGATCAAGGTGTCAACATGGTTATGTTTCTTTTCAAGGCTTTAGGGGAGGGTCTTGACTTTGCTTTTCTAGCATATGAAGGCCGCCTGCTTTCCTTGCTGTGGGCTTTTCCTCCATCTTCAAAGAGCATTGCTTCAGTATGCTTCTACTGACACTCCTTTCATTCTAAACCTTTTTATACCCTCTTGTAACTACTCTTGTGGTTGCGTTCACTTCAGCCAGATAATCGAGGGGAATCTTCCCATTTTTAGATCCTTAATTTAAGCACATCTTGCCATGTAAAGGAGGAATTAGCAAATCCACAATTTCTAGAATTTGAATAAGGGCACCTTTAGGAAACATGATACAGTCTACCACTAGCAACTTGGAGTTATTTTCTTAATTTCAAATTAAGACTTTGTAAATTCTTAATTTAAAAATGCAGCTTTTTTTTTTTTTTTTGGTTTATCAAAGAATACAGTGCTAAGAAACAAACAAAGAGAAATGGAAGCTCAGCTGGTAAAGAATCTGCCTGCAATTCCGGAGACACAGTTCGATTCCTGGGTCAGGAAGTTCCCCTGGAGAAAGGGATATGCTGCCCACTCCAGTAGTCTTGGGCTTTCCTGGTGGCTCACACGGTAAAGAATTTGCCTGCAGTGCAGGAGACTTGGTTTGATTCCTAGGTTGGGAAGATCCCTTGGAGGAGGGCATGGCAAACCACTCCATTCTTCTTGCCTCGAAAATCCGCATGGACAGAGGGGCCTGGTGGGCTGCAGTCCGTGGAATCTCAGAGTTGGACATGCCTGAGTGACTAAGCACAGCACAGAGTTTTAACGGAGAGCATGACAGGAAAAAAAAATGCTTTAACAAAATGAAAAATTATTCAGGGAACTGTATAATGTGATCTGAAAACTTTGAATCAAATAGAAATATTTTAATTCATTATTTTATATCACTTCTTTTACTGTTTCACTATGCAATTAGAGTTTGATTTTCCAACATGGTGTCAAAATTGATGTAAGACTTGAGACACTCCAAGATACACACAATGATTATAATTCCTTATCCATGTCTTTATATCCTTTGTCATAAATGGAGACTGAACCAGATTTATGTAGGGTTTGATGCCTAGGTCATGCAATGAAATTAATGTTCTTCATGTTGCTATAACAATATAATGAGTGCATGGTGTGGTTGTTGTTATTAGTGGCTAAGTCATGTCCAGCTCTTGTGACCTCATGAACTATAGCCTGCCAGGCTCCTCTGTCCATGGAATTTCTCAGGCAAGAATAATGGAGGGTATAGCCATTTCCTTCTCTAGGGGATCTTCTCAACTCTGGGATCAAGCCCAGGTCTCATGCATTGGCAGGTGGATTCTTTACCACTGTACCAAATGCACAATAAATATTAGTTATCATTGGCAGTAGTTTAGCAGCTTTATCTTTAAAAATGCTTACATAGACATTTTAATAATAGCAAATTACTGTCTCTTGGTAGATAGGTGTATCTTCTAGTATACATATGCTCACTGAATACTTTTATGTGTCACATACTCTTAGTAATATCCTGAGGGAGATATAATTATGTAAAAACAAGTCATTGATATTCTGCCTTCAACTGGTGTATAAGGTCCTATTTAGGAAGGAAATTTAAAAGTACTCTGAGAGATCCAAAAGATGATTCTGGTTCAGAGAATAAAAAGTTTTTGATAATACTGTATATATGCTACATTTTTTTTTCTTAAAACCAAAGGAAAATGGTTTATCCCACTATTTTCCCAGTAATTCATGTAAGATTGTGTGTGTTTGCATGGATGTTTTCATTAGTCTTCATATTCCACCAATTCTTTAAATTCTAAAGCATTATAGGCATAAGTATGAATCTTCAGATGTTCTGCTCACAACTGTACTTCATATGGTTTTGGAATAACTAATATCCCATTTTGTGCTCCTCCCTAAACATCCCTAGATGCCAGCAGGGGAAAAAAAATCATTGCAAGTGCCATACTATTCTTCGTGTATGTCAGTTCCATCTGTCACTGTCCTGTGGTACATTCTACTTTGTTTCTTAGGTGCCAAAGTCTTCCAAGTAACTACTCCGTTCCTAAATTCAGCGGCCAAACTCTTCATCAGCAGCCAAAGAGAGGATCTCAAAGCTGCCTTTAAAAACATTCAGATGTCTTAAACAAGTTCCAGTCAAATTTGAAGTTGGTCTTTTTCTTTCCCCTCTATACTGGACAACAGCCAAGAAACCTTTGTTAATCTCCTCTCTGTACTGTTTATATTTTCTTGAACACATCTTCTCTCTTATGAGTTGATGGAAGAAGTTAGTACAGTCGGTGTATAGAAAGATACAACAAAATTTACTTGGTAGTTGCAGTGCTTGGAAAACCACAATTGTTTAACACGTCCACAAAAATTCCAAACAAAATAACTCTTCGTTTGGTGACCCATGTAATAAGATTCCCAGCTTTCATAAAATTATCATGTATTTACTGTTGCTATTTAGCTCCTACTGTGCTGTGCTTAGTCACTCAGTCCTGTCCAACTCTTTCGGACCCCATGGACTGTATGTATGTAGCCTACCAGGCTCCTTTGTCCATGGGGATTATCCAGGCAAGAAGAGTGGAGTGGGTTGCCATGCCCTTCTCCGAGGGATCTTTCCAACCCTGGGATCGAACCCAGGTCTCCCTCATTGCAAGGCAGATACTTTACCATCTGAGCCATCAGGGAATCCTGAGAATACTAGAGTGAGTAGCCTATCCCTTCTCCAGAAGATCTTCCTGAGCCATGAATCAAACTGGAGTCTCCTGCATTGCAGGTGGAGTCTCTAACAGCTGAGCTTCCAGGGAAGCCCATCTCCTACTATAGTTTTATTTAAAAGGAAAGAGATTATGTGAAGAAGAAACTTAATTAGCATCTTTTGTCTTTAAGGAGTGTTTTCCAAATTAAGTGTTCTGGGTTTTTAAATCATTTGCCTTTGAACTTTTTTGTTGTTTTTGTTTAGTTGCTAAACTGTGTCCAACTCTTTATATCTCCATGAAGGGCAGCATGCCAGACTTCCCTGTCCTTCACTATCTTCTGGAGTTTGCTCAAACTCATGTCCATTGAGTTGATGATGCCATTCAACCATTTCATCCTCTGTCGCTCTCTTTGTCTCCTTCCCTCAATCTTTCACAGCTTTGGGTTCTTTTCCAATGAGTTAGTTCTTCACATCAGGTAACCAAATTATCGGAGCTTCAGCATCAGTCCTTCCAATGAATATTCAGGGTTGATTTCCTTTAGGATTGACTGGTTTGATCTCCTTCCTTGCTGTCCAAGGGACTCTCCAGAGTCTTCACCAGCACCACAGTTTCAAGCATCAGTTCTTTGCACTCAGCCTTCTTTATCGTTCAACTCTTACATGACTATTGGAAAAACCATAGATTTAATTATACAGACTTCGTTGCCAAAGTGATGTCTCTGCTTTTTAATACACTGTCTAGGTTTATCGTACCTTTTCTTCCAAGGAGCCAGTGTCTTTTAAATTCATGGCTGCAGTCACTATCTGCAGTGATTTTGGAGCTGAATAAAATAAAATCTGTCACTGTTTCCACTTTTCTCCATCTGTTTACCATGAAGTGATGGGACTAGATACCATGATCTTTGTTTTTTGAATGTTGAATTTTAAGCCAGCATTTTCACTCTCCTCTTTCACTTTCATCTAGAGGCTCTTTAGTTCCTCTTTTCTTTCTGCTGTTAGAGTTGTATCATCTACATATCTGAAGTTATTGATATTTCTCCTGGCAGTCTTGATTCCAGCTTCTGATTCATCCATCCCAGCATTTCGCATGATGTCCTCTACGTAAAAGTTAAATAAGCAGGGTGACAATATACAGCCTTGATGTAGTCCTTTCCCAATTTTGAACTGATTCATTGTTCCATGTCCAGTTCTAACTTTTGCTTCTTGACCTGCATACAGGTTTCTCAGGAGTCAGGTAATGTGGTCTGGTATTCCCATCTCTATAAGAATGTTCTACAGTTTGTTGTGATCCACTCAGTCAAAGGCTTTGGCATAGTCAATGAAGCAGAAGTAGATGTTTTTCTGGAACTCTCTTGCTTTTTCTGTTTCAGTGGATGTTGGCAATTTGATCTCTGGTTCCTCTGCCTTTTCTGAATCCAGCTTAAACATCTGGAAGTTCTCAGTTAATGTAATGTTGAAACCTAGCTTGAAGGATTTTGAGCATTATCTTGCTAGCATGTGAAATGAGTGCAATTGTATGGTAGTTTGAACACTCTTTGGCATTGCTCTTTTGGGGGAGTGGCCGAAAACTGACCTTTTTCAGTCCAGTGTAGCCACTGCTGAGTTTTCCAAATTTGTTGGCATACTGAGTGCAGCACTTAACCAGCATCATCTTTCAGGATTTGAAATAGCTCAACTGGAATTCCATCACCTCCACTAGCTTTGTTCTTAGTAATACTTACTAAGGCCCACTTGACCTGACACTTCATGATGTCTGGCTGTAGGTGAGTGGCCACACCATTGTGGTTATCTGGGTTATTAAGACTTTTTATTTTTTTGGTATAGACTTCAGTGTATTCTTGCCATCTATTCTTGATTTCTTCTGCTTCTGTTAGGTCCATGCCATTTCTGTCCTTTATTGTGCCCACCCTTGTATGAAATGTTCCCTTGGTATCTCCAGTTTTCTTGAAGTGATCTCTAGTCTTTCCCATTCTATTATTGTCCTTTATTTCTTTGCATTGTTTACTTTAAAAGGCTTTCTTTTATCTCCCTGCTCTTCTCTGGAACTCTGCATTCAGTTGGATATACCTTCCCCTTTCTCCTTTGCTTTTTGCTTCTTTTCTCAGCCATTTGTAAGCATCCTCAGACAACCCCTTTGCCTTCTTGCATTTGTTTTTCTTGGTGATGGTTTGAGTCGCCACGCCCTGCGCAGTGTTACAAACCTCCGTGGTAGTTCTTCAGGCACCCTGTCTGTGAGATCTAATCCCTTGGGTCTATTTGGCACCGCCACTGTGTAATCATAAGGGATTTGATTTAGGTCATACCTGAATGGCCTGGTGCCTTCCCCTACTTTCTTAAATTTAAGCCTGAATTTTACAGTAAGGAGCTGATGATCTGAACCACAGTCAGCTCCAGGTTTTGCTTTTGCTGACTGTATAGAGCTTCTCCATATTTGGCTTCAAAAAATATAATCAGTCTGATTTCAGTATTGACCATCTGGTGATGTCCACGTGTAGAGTCTTCTCTTGTGTTGTTGGAAGAGGGTGTTTGCTATGACCAGTGTGTTCTCTTGGCAAAACTCTGTTAGCCTTTGCCTTGCTCTTCATGTTGTACTCCAAGGCCAAACGTGCCTGTTATTTCAGGTTATCTCTTGATTTCCTCCTCCCTTTGTATTCCTGTCCCCTATGATGCAAAGGACATCTTTTTCTGGTATTAGTTTTAGAAGGTCTTGTAGGTCTTCATAGAACCATTCAAATTCAGCTTCTTCTGTGCTACTGGTTGGGGAAAAGACTTGGATTACTGTGATGTTGAGTGGTTTGCCTTGGAAACAGCATTCTGTCGGTTTTGAGATTGTACCTAAGTATTGCATTTCTGACCCTTTGTTGACTAGGAGGACTGCTCCATTTCTTCTAAGGGATTGTTGGCAACAATAGTAAATATAATGGTCATCTGAATTAAATTCATCTATTCCTGTTCATTTTGGAGAAGGCAATGGCACCCCACTCCAGTACTCTTGCCTGGAAAATCCCATGGACGGAGGAGCCTGGTAGGCTGCAGTCCATGGAGTCGCTAAGAGTCGGACACGACTGAGCGACTTCACTTTCACTTTTCACTTTCATGCACTGGAGAAGGAAATGGCAACCCACTCCAGTGTTCTTGCCTGGAGAATCCCAGGGACAGGGGAGCCTGGTGGGCTGCCGTCTATGGGGTCACACAGAGTCGGACACGACTGAAGTGACTTAGTATAGCATAGCATTCCTGTTCATTTTAGTTCACTCTTTCCTAAAGTGATGATATCTCCTTTTGCCATCTCCTACTTGACCATGTCCAGTTTTCTGATTCACGACTTAACATTCCATGTTCCTATGCAAAATTGTTCTTTACAGCATGTCTTTACTGTCAACCCCAGACACATCCACATTCGAGTGTCATTTCTGCTTTGGTCCAGCCTCTTTATTCCTTCTGGAGCTATTTCTCAGCTTTTCCCCAGTAGCATATTGGATACCTATCAACCTGGGGTAACTCATCTTCCAGTGTCATTTTTTTTTTTTTTTTTGCCTTTTCACATTGTTCATGGGGCTCTTGAGCCAAGAATACTGGAGTGGTTTGCTATTCCCTTCTCTAGTGGACCATATTTAATATCCAAATATTTGGGGATTTTCAAGATATATGTCAGCCATTGATTTTTTTTTTGTATAATTATAGGCAAAGAATATACTTTATATGATTTCAATTTTTCAAAATATTTAAAGTTTATTTGAGGACCTGGGATATGGTATATATCTTCTTGGTGAATCAACTTCCTTATTGCTATATGTAATGCCCTGTTTACAGGAATTTTCCTTTACCTGGTGCCTCAGTGGTAAAGAATCCACGTGCAATGTAGGAACCCAGGTTCAATCCTTGAGTTGGGAAGATCCCTTGGAAAAGGAAATGGCAACCCACCCCAGTATTCTTGTTTGGGAAAACCCATGGACAGAGGAGACTGGCAGGCTACAGTCCATGGGGTCACAAAAGAATTGGACATGACTTACTGACTCAACAAAACATGGTCTTCTTTATTTGGATTTAATACTGTCATTATAGCTTCCTTTTGGTTGGTGTATTCATGGTTGATTTTTTTCTGCCCTTCATTTTAGTTTTACCCTAACAATATCATTTTATTTAATATTGGTTTCTTGTAGGCAGTATTTTATTTACTTATTTTTTTAAATCCAAATTGCTTTATTTTCTTTTTTGTTTGTGTAGACCATTTATATTTAATGCAATTATTGACATGGTCAAGCTTGCATCTACCACTTATAATTGTTTTGTGTTCGAATACCATTTTTTGATTCTTTTTACTCTTTTATACATTAATTTGGATTGTTTAAGAATTTGTTAGCATTCCAATTTAATTTATATTTTATTAAAAACATTTTTAATGAAGTATAGTTGATTTACAATATTGTGCTAGTTTCAAGTGTATTGGAGAGTCATTCTTTTCTAAAATATACATATCTTTTATGCATCAGTCTCTTTCTCTCCTTTTAGAGCTCTAAGAATACGCATGTCAGATTTCATATTTATATTGTCCTCCAAGTTTCTGGGTGGCCTCCCTTGTAGTAGCTCAGTCGGTAAAGAATCTGCCTGCAATGCAAGAGACCCAAGTTTGATTCCTGGGTTGGGAAGATCCTCCAGAGAAGGAAATGTCAACCCACTCCAGTATTCTTTTCTGGAGAATCCCATTGACAGAGGAACCTGGAGGGCTATAGCCCGTGGGGTTGCAAGAGTTGGACACAAGTTAGCAACTAAACCACCACCACCAAGTTCCTGAGACTCTACTGTCGTGATTCAGTTATATTACTTCTTTTGTTCAGATTTGAAAATTTCGTAATCTATCTCCACAGTAAGTCTTTGCTCTATTGACCTTGATTTTTTTTTTTTTTTAATTGAACTCATCCACCCCAAGGTCTTCCCTTACAGCTCAGTTGGTAAAGAATCTGCTTGCAATGCAGGAGACCCAGGTTCAATTACTGGGTTGGGAAGATCCCCTGGAGAAGGAAATGGCAACCTGCTCCAATATTCTTGCCTGGAGAATCCCATGGACAGAGGAGCCTGGCAGGCTACCCTGTCCATGGGGTCACAAAGAGTCATACATGACTGAGTGACTAAACCACCACCATCCATACCAAATTTCCTTTCTTGTTTTTTTAAATTACAAAATTTCCCTTTTTAAAAATTATTTTCCTTTTAATTATTGTTTAAATTTGTTGTAAATATATACAGCACAAAATTTAACCATTTATAAGTATGCACCTCTGTGGCATTAAGTATATTCACATTATTGTACAGCCATCCTTGCATTCCATTTTTCATCTTGGAAAACTGAAACTCTCTAATGCATTAAATATTAACCTCTCATTGTTCTTACCCTGAACCTCTGGCAACAGCCATTCTGCTTTCTATTCCTATCAATTTGACCATTGTAAACTGCCTTGTCTGAGTAGAATCATACAGTAGCATTCTTTTTATGACTGGCTTATTTCACTTAGCATAATGTCTCAAGGTTCACCCATGTTTTAGTGTGTGTCAGAATGTCCTTTCTTTTTAAGGTTGGATAATATTTCGTTGTAGGTATATATCACATTTTATTTATCCATTCATCTGTTGATGGTTGCTTCTACCTTTTATTATTGTGAGTAATACTGTTATGAACCTGGTTATATAACTATCTCTTCAAGATTATGGGCTTCCCTGGTGGCTCAGAGGTTAAAGCGTCTGCCTGCAATGCAGGAGACCTGGGTTCGATCCCTGGGTCAGAAAGATCCCCTGGAGAAGGAAATGGCAACCCACTCCAGTATTCTTGCCTGGAGAATCCCATGGATGGAGGAGCTTGGTGGGCTACAGTCCATGGGGTCGCAACGAGTTGGACACGACTGAGTGACTTCAGTTCACTCACTTCACTTCACGATTATGCTTTCAGTCATTTTGGGTGTACTATAACCATAAGCATTATAAAACTGCTGGATCGTATTTTTAATTTTTTGAGGAACTGCTACACCACTCTTCCTAGCAGCTGCCCTGCTTTATATTCCCACTGACAGTGCACACATTCCAATTTCTCTATATCGCTACCTATACTTGTTATTTGGTTATTAATCTTTTGCTAATAGATTTCCTAATGGATGTAATTAGTGTCGTACTTTGGTTTTGATTTTCATTTCTCTGATGGTTAGCATCTTTTCAATGTGCTTATTGGCCATCTGCACATATTTGGAACTATGTCCAATTTCTTTGCCCGTTTTTTAGTTGAATTGTAGTTTATGGTTTCTTTGATGACATATATATCATTCACTTCATTTTGAGAGTTTTTATTCTCACTTTATGGGATGTGGTTGTCATACATGCTTAAAAGTTTTTGATAATTCCACCCTCTGGGTCATCTTGATGTTGGTGTCTATTTATTTTCTTTTGTCTTGACAGTTCTTGAGATTTTTCTGCCTCTTTGAGTTCTTGAGTTCCTGTTGTTGTTCAGTCGCTAAGTCATGTCAGACTCTTTGCAACCGCATGGACCACGTGCAGCACACCAGGTTCTTCTCTCCTTCACTATCTCTCAGAGTTTTCTCAAATTCATATCCATTGAAATTCTCTATTGCACTCAGTATATTTTAAGTATTATACTGTGACATTCTGTATCCCACTGAAATGCTGCCAAAAATGTTGATTTGTTTTGTTTTGACAGTGTATCCACCTAGTTGTATTCAGATTGCAAATCCTACCTTGCCTCCTGAGGGCTGTGGTTTCAAAGTCAGTTTAGTTTTTGAAGCTTTTGCAGTGTTATCCAGTCATCTCACATGTGTGCCATCAGGGAAAAGTCTGGGACCTGAGCAGTGTTCTGCATCAAAGTTCAGTTTTCAAATCTTTTGCAGTGTTTATTAGTCAGTATATACATGTGCAGTTTTCAGAGTTTACCAGGACATTATACACAGGTTTAGAGGGGGCTCTCTTTCTCCCCCTCTGTCATCTGTGTGGTTCCTTTGCACTCTTGGCTCTCAGGGACTTCTGTGAATTTGTAAGTCCAAAGGGTAAAGACTTCGATTGCTATTGCTGAGTTTTGTTATGTGTGCATGAGGGTGTTTAAGTCGCTTCAGTCATGTCCAGCTCTTTGGAACGCTATGGACTGTAGCCTGCAAAGCTCCTCTGCCCATGGAATTCCCCAGGCAAGAATACTGGAGTGGGTTGCCATTTCCTTCTCCAGGGGATCTTCCTGACCCAGGGATTGAATCTGCATCTCTTAAGTTTCCTGTATTGGGAGGCGTGTTCTTTACCACTAGCACCACCTGGGAAGCCCTATTGCTGAGTTTTGGATAAAGGAAAATATTCATAAGAAACATTTATATGAAATTTGTGTATATTGTAGAACAAATTCTAGATATATCTGTTAAGTAAATCTTATATATGGATTTTTTAGGATAATTTACTTTTAGGATAAAAAACACAACTTCTACCTAATTGGTGAGTTCATTTTTCCAGTAATGAGAATATGGAAAATGATACAACTGCCTATGTTAAAGCAAAGTCTGGTTTTGTATAAACCGTGGATTTGAGACATAGTATTGTTTTGGTTGAAGTCAAAGTTCAGAAGCTTTGGGGTTGATTAAAAAAAAATTCTATAACTTTTAGTCCAGAATGACTCATAGTAACAGGCAAAATGATTTTCCCCGTTGTTTAAGCTGTCATTCTGTTTCTTCGATTTAAATATTTTATTATCCTAATGGAATTCTTTTTAGTTTCAATAGAAATGGAGATGAAATTAGGATACTTTAGAGAGTACTGTGATTTGAGTTTGTTATATTTAAAACTGAGCAGTTTCAGATTTCTCAACATCAGGCTTTAAAATTCTTGCAGTTTTTCAATTTCCCTTTATGTATGTTTACAAATCCATTTTGTTCACTCTAATGTTAAAACTGTGCCTGTGAGAACCATTTCCACGGGTTTCCATTTACTGCCTAAAAATACAGTACATTTCCACCAAGCCATATGAGCGTATAACCATAAAGAATTCCCAGATGTTCAAAAAACAACAAAAATTATCTCCGGTTGTCTCAGTTGGAGACCTGAAGTGTATCTTATAATTGTTTTTAAAATGTATAGAAATGTTTACAACTTAGTTATTTTATCCATCACCAAGTAGAATGAATATTATGTTATAGACTATTTTGATCTTAACTTGAACTTTCCTTTTTTGGCTGCACTGTGTCTTCATCGCTGCCCGTGGGATTTCTCTAGTTGTGGTGTTCAGGCTTTTTATTGTGGTGACTTCTGTTGCAGAGCATGGTCTCTGGAGCTCCCGGGGTTCAGTAGTTGTGGCTCTGGGACACAGGCTCAGTAGTTGAGACCTGTTGCTCCGCAGCATGTGGAAACCCCTAGGACCAGGGATTGAACCCATGTTCCCTGCATTGACAGGTGATTCTTAACCACTGGGTCACCAGGGAAGTCCTTAACCTGAATTTTTTTGCTGAATAATGTAAGAGCTACTTTGAAAGCCTGTTTGGAATGTATTAATTGAAAGATATGTCTTCTAAATAATTAAAATTCATTGATCTTTTTCTTTAAAGAATTCCATATAAACATCCATGGTTTCCACTTTAAAAATTAAAATTATGCAATTTAAGGACTTTGTAGTTGCTTGGGTACTTCATGGGAAAAAATAAAATTAGAACTGGGTACTATTATCTTCCTCTAATTCTGTGACTCTTTAAAACTCAGTTTCTCTTTTTCATTTAATAATTTTTCCTTGTGATTATATGCATGAAAGACTGGTGACTTCTGAGGTATAGCTGATTTTAGTTGGAAGCAAATTTTTGAATAGGGATTGGTAAATTACTGCTCATGGGCCAGATCTGAAGAGTGCTTGTTTTTAATAACTAAAGTTTTATTGAAATGCAGTTACGTTCATTCATTTGTATTTCCTATGGCAACTCGCATGTTAAGAGCAGAGTTGGTAGTTGTAACAAAGATCATTTGGCTCATAAAACAAAATACTTATGACATCCTTCTTTACAGAAGGGATTTGCTCACCCTTACTTCATAAGATGAAGGTTTCCAATCATGACCCTTGCATTTTCTCCTACATTTGGGATTATTATATAACTCAGTTTTCTGAGTTACATCAGGATGTTGCTATCAAGCCATAACTTACTTTAACTGAAAGTTTGTTTTCAGTGTTTCACTGGTTCTATAGCTAAGAATTTAAGCTATTGCCAAGACTGCTGCTATTTTAGAAGTATATATTCACTTTGCCTGATTTTTGTATTGTTGCCATTGAAAAAAATAATTATCTCAGTAACCAGCTTCTTACATTTTTTTGTTTATTATGTTGACTTTGTTCAAATTGGCAGCCTAGCTTTAACTTCATTTATTAATTCAATAAATATTTAATCGAACTCTGTTATGCTCATCTTTGTAGTTTTTAGGTTACATAAAAGCAGCGTTTGTTTATTTGTTTGCCATGTTTTGTATAATAAGAGAGGATGTAAAATTCATAGGGTGTGGTTAAGTAGAGCTATTGTAACTCATGGATTGTCTGTTACAGAGATATTCCAATGCACATATGCCCATTTTGTAAGTAGTTTTTGTAGAGAAGGTAATCTTTTGATTTACCTAAGAATATTACATGTACTTTTAACCTAAAAACCTGGCAGTATTGTTTAAGATATAACATCTGTTTATTAGTTTATTTAGAAATGTCTTATTGTTCATTATATTTAATGTTAGAGACTTACAAGGTACAATAGTAGACAAAATAGTTTAAAAAAACCCAGCAAAACTGATAAAATGGAAAAAATAAGACAGAACTTTTTAACTTCGCTGTAACTTACATTGCATTAGGAGCAGACAGTACTACAGAGCATTGTGGATTTCTTTAGCTAAAAACAAAGCACGTCATGGATATCATGAATTTCAACGTTAGAAGACAGTTTTAGTTTCTTAGCAAGAAAAGCATTTCTGTTGTATGTTAGGTATACTGCTGACTGCTTGATAACTATATTGATACTTGTTAAAACGTCTTTACTCACCCCAGGAACTGTTATGTTCCTCTGAAGTGTTCCTCAAATGAGTTGGGTTTGAGACTGACAGGTTAAATATACTTTATCCATCACCTGCATACTTTTTCTAGATCTTCTATGAAGGTGATCATGATAAATATATGAGTGCCACAGGTCACAACATGTATAACTGCACATATGTAATTCAGAAGAGGAAAGCTATTAAGGGGTCTTCATTTGTCTACATTATCAGAATGTGGGTTTCTTCACCACCTAAATGTTAGCAAACTGCTATTTTAAGCAACTAATCTCGAGAATATACAAGCAACTCCTACAGCTCAACTCCAGAAAAATGAATGACCCAATCAAAAAATGGGCCAAAGAACTAAATAGACATTTCTCCAAAGAAGACATACAGATGGCTAACAAACACATGAAAAGATGCTCAACATCACTCATTATCAGAGAAATGCAAATCAAAACCACTGTGAGGTACCATTTCACACCAGTCAGAATGGCTGCGATCCAAAAGTCTACAAGTAATAAATGCTGGAGAGGGTGTGGAGAAAAGGGAACCCTCTTACACTGTTGGTGGGAATGCAAACTAGTACAGCCACTATGGAGAACAGTGTGGAGATTCCTTAAAAAACTGGAAATAGACCTGCCTTATGATCCAGCAATCCCACTGCTGGGCATACACACTGAGGAAACCAGAAAGGAAAGAGACACGAGTACCCCAATGTTCATCGCAGCACTGTTTATAATAGCCAGGACATGGAAGCAACCTAGATGTCCATCAGCAGATGTATGGATAAGAAAGCTGTGGTACATATACACAATGGAGTATTATTCAGCCATTAAAAAGAATACATTTGAATCAGTTCTAATGAGGTG
The DNA here is from genome assembly GCF_019923935.1 of Bubalus bubalis. Classification (NCBI taxonomy): domain Eukaryota; kingdom Metazoa; phylum Chordata; class Mammalia; order Artiodactyla; family Bovidae; genus Bubalus; species Bubalus bubalis. The sequence continues at coordinate 24,297,137 of NC_059164.1, read as the reverse complement.
GATGAAACTGGAGCCTATTATACAGAGTGAAGTAAGCCAGAAAGAAAAACACCAATACAGTATACTAACGCATATATATGGAATTTAGAAAGATGGTAACAATAACCCTGTGTACGAGACAGCAAAAGAGACACTGATGTATAGAACAGTCTTATGGACTCTGTGGGAGAGGGAGAGGGTGGGAAGATTTGGGAGAATGGCATTGAAACATGTAAAATATCATGTATGAAAGGAGTTGCCAGTCCAGGTTCGATGCACGATACTGGATGCTTGGGGCTGGTGCACTGGGACGACCCAGAGGGATGGAATGGGGAGGGAGGAGGGAGGAGGGTTCAGGATGGGGAACACATGTATACCTGTGGCAGATTCATTTTGATATTTGGCAAAACTAATACAGTTATGTAAAGTTTAAAAATAAAATAAAATTTAAAAACGCTAAAAAAAAAAAAAACAAAAAAAAACCTGACATAGAAATGTCACATATCCAAACACCATATATCCAAACACCATCTTTTCAATGATTGTGTTCTTGGGTGAGGAGGCTGTCATTGCAAGAAGAATTACCGTTTCAGATTCCATGTGTTGGAAGGCATTCCTGTCCTCTGCGCTTTACCCTTTCTTGTCCCTAGGCACGCAGTTCTCATATCACATGCCACACTGCTTGCTCCTCAGTTTCCACACTCTGAGGATGGAGCCGACCTCTGCAACTGCCTGGTAACCACCCTTTCCACCCTAACTGCAGCCCCAGTTCCAGAACAATGGACCATCAGGCTTCTCAGTGTCCCCTCTGGCCACTCCTCCTCGTATGATTACAAAGAAGTTCCCCAGTGTCTACTTTCTGATTTATGATGGGAGGGGAGTTGGGAAGCAATCCTTTCTAATGTGGGCTTCCCTCATGGCTCAGATGGTAAAGAATCTGCCTGCAATGCAGGAGAAGTGGGTTCAGTCCCTGAGTCAGGAAGATCGCCTGGAGAAGGGAATGGCAACCCACTCCAGTACTCTTGCCTGGCAAATTCCATTTTTACCCAAATAAGAGTGTGTAGAAGAGCAAACTTCCTCTGCCAGTTTGAGGAGGGAGGTGAAGAAAGGGACTCAAAGGGTGTTTGCAGTAGGAGAGGAGGGAAACTGCAGTACTATTTGTGGCACACCAATACAGCTCAGTCGTGTCCGACTCTTTGCGACCCCATGGACTGTAGCCCACCAGGCTCCTCCGTCCATGGGATTCTCCAGGCAAGGATACTGGAGTGGGTTGCCATTTCCTTCTCCAGGGATCTTCCCAACCCAGAGATCAAACCTGGGTCTCCTGCACAGAAGACAGATTCTTTACCATCTGAGCCACCAGGGAAGCCCAAAGTTAAGAATGTGTACCATGCCTTAAATGTCTTTGGCAAGGGAAAAAAATCATACAGGACTACTGACAGAAAGCACCGTTTCTAAGAGAAAGTTCTCCTTTGTTGGAGAGTGGGGTGGGTAAAGTTTTGAGGTTAAATCAAAATTAAGCAAATTCTGCAGAACGGACAAGTATATAAAAATACTCAAAACATTTCATTGTTTAAATTTTAATATAAATTAGATTTTAATTATAATGGGCTTGGCAGTCAGTGCTGAATTACATAAAAGGTAGGAGTAACGTTTTCAGTGTTTGGTGATGTTGTACAGGTGTCTCTTGATACTCAATAGGGAGAGATTTAAAGATGGTGTCCTTTCAGCTAAAAATATATTCCAAAATGAAAAATTGTTACTAAAGTAAAAATTCCCTAATGTTCCAGTATCTCTCCTCTGCCTGCCAGTTTCTAATCATTTGCTGCTAAGTTATGTACAGTCTTGTTTGCTTTCTGCCCCTGCAAAGGAAATGGGAGAATGCAGGCAGATAGCACTCTTTAAGCAGGAAGACAAAGACTCAGTTCCATAAGTTAACAGAAGTAATCACAACCACAAATGTTGTTTAGTCAGTAATTTGTGTCTGACTCTTTTGCGACACCATGTACTGTAACCCTTCAGGCTCCTGTGTCCATGGGGTTTCCCAGGAAAGAAGACTGGAACGGGTTGCTGTTTCCTTCTCCAGGTGATCTTCCCAACCCAGGGATTGAACCCAAGTCTCCTGCACTGCAGGTGGATACCACTGAGCCACCAGAGAAGCCAAAAATGAATTAACTGACTACCTAAAAGAAATAAATTTTAAATAACAGGATTAAAAAAAGTAATCACACCCTACATTATAGGATACCCATGATATATACTTTCACATTTTATTTGGTACTAATAGCATATTTTAATTGAGGGTGTGAAAATTCTCTTTAATATATGGACTAATTAGACATGTTAGCTGCTGGTCACAGAAATTCAAAGCTTCCTAAAAGAAGTATATTATTATCTCTACTGGGAAAGTCATAATTACTTGCTTCTAATTTATTATTAACATTTGTCTTTGTCTTTATTTTCCCTCAGTACAGCCCTACTCATTTTTCTGAATCTAAGGAGAATTCTTTTCCTTTATGTAAGCAGGCAAAAAGACTATTGTTGCAAATAAACTTGTTTTAGCCAGTCGTTCAGAAGAAGCATGTGAATTTTATGGTTTACTTGCCTTTTTTTAAAGACCATGTTTCTTCTTTTTTTAAAAGAACTATGTATTGCGTCAGGCATCAGTTGCGTCATGTGCAGCACCAGGACTCTCTCATTGTGGCGTGCTGGCTTGGTAGCTGCCGCCCGCAGGCGCTCTAGTTGTGAAATTCGGGCTCGAGAGTGTGAGGGCTCAGTCTCTGCGGCATGAGGTCTCGGTTGCCCAATGGCCTGTGAGATCTTAGTTTTCTGACCAGGAATGGAACCCACATCCCCTGAATTGCAAGGCACACTCTTAACCACCAGCCCACCAGGGAATTCCCTATGTTTTCCTTTCCTTATGCCATCCTTGAGAAAGATGTTAGTGAAACGGTGATACATTTGGGGGCAGAAAAATCTCTGGCTCAGGACCTAGTTATTCTTCGGCAACTGAGTCACACTGTCAGTTAGCTGAACACTAAATATCATTAAGTTCATTTTTCTTTCTTGAATTTTGAAGCCTTAGTATGTCATCCTTAGGCTACCTATGTTCTTGTTATCTGAGTAACACTGATCTCTTGCAAATGTTTAATATATTAATAAAGTGAGGTAATCCTTTACTGGTTTATGAGAAATCATCCACTTAGGTATAATTCACTTTCCTGACTCTGAGTTTTAGATTATGAATCACTTCAGTCTTAGTTGTGTCCAACTCTTTGTGACCCTGTGAACTGCAGCATGCCAGGCTTCCCTGTCCATCACCAAATGCCAGAGCTTACTTCAACTCATGTCCATCAAGTTAGTGATGCCATCCAACCATCTCATCCTCTGTCGTCCCCTTCTCCTCCTGCCTTCAATCTCTCCTAGCATCAGGATGTTTTCCAGTAATTCAGTTCTTCGCATCAGGTGGCCAACATACTGGAGCTTCCGCTTCAGTATCATTCCTTACAATGAATATTCAGAACTGATTTTTTTAGGATGGACTGGTTGGATCTCCTTGCATTCCAAGGGACTCTCAAGAGTCTTCTCCAACACCACCATTCAAAAGCATCACTTCTTTGGCACTCAGCTTTCTTTATAGTCCAACTCTCCCATCCATACATGACTACTGGAAAAACCATAGCTTGGACTACATGGACCTTTGTCGGCAAAGTAATGTTTCTGCTTTTTAATATGCTGTTTATAGCTTTTCTTCTAAGGAGTAAGTATCTTTTAATTTCATGGCTGTAGTCACAGTCTGCAGTGATTTTGGAGCCCCAGAAATAAAGTCTGTCACTGTTTCCATTGTTTCCCCATCTATTTTCCATGAAGTTGTGGGACCAGATACCATGATCTTACTTTTTTAAATGTTGAGTTTTAACCAGATTTTTCACTCTCCTCTGTCACTTTCATCAAGAGCTCTTTAGCTCGTCATCACTTTCTGCCATAAGGGTGATGTCATCTGCATATCTGAGGTTATTGATATTTCTCACGGCAATCTTGATTCCAGCTTGTGCTTCATCCAGCCCAGCATTTCTCATGATGTACTCTGCATATAAGCTGAATAAACAGGGTCACTATACACAGCCTTGATATACTCCTTTCCCAATTTGGAACCAGTCTGTTGTTCTACATCTGGTTCTAACTGTTGTTTCTGAAGCAACAGAATGAAGGAGGCAGGTAAGGTGGTCTAGTATTCCCATTTCTTAAAAATTTTCAACAGTTTGTTGTGATCTACACAATTAAAGGCTTTTGTGTAATCAATAAAGCAGAAGTAGATGTTTTTCTGGAACTCTTTTGCTTTTTCGATGAGCCAGTGGATGCTGGCAATTGGATCTCTGGTTAATCTGCCTTTTCTAAAATCAGCTTGAACATCTGGAATTACTCAGTTCATGTAGTGTTGAAGCCTGGCTTGTAGAATTTTGAGCACTACCTTTCTAGTGTGTGAGATGAGTGCAATCATGTGGTAGTGTGAACATTCTTTGGCATTGCCCTTCTTTGGGATTGGAATGAAAACTGACCTTTTCCAGTCCTGTGGTCACTGCTGAGTTTTCCAGATTTGCTGGCATATTGAGTGCAGCACTTTCACAGCATCATCTTTCAGGATTTGAAATAGCTCAACTGGAATTTCATCAGTTCCACTAGCTTTGTTCGTAGTGATGCTTCCTAAAGCCGGTTTGACTTCGCATTCTGGGATGTCTGGCTCCAGATGGGTGATCACACCATTGTGATTATCTAGGTCATGAAGATCTTTTTTGTACAGTCCTTCTGTGTATTCTTTCCACCTCTTCTTAAAATCTTCTGCTTCTGTTAGGTACAGGCCATTCCTGTCATTTTTTGTGCCCATCTTTGCATGAAATGTTCCCTTTGTATCTCTAATTTTCTTGAGGAGATCTCTAGTCTTTCCCATTCTATTGTTTCCCTCTATTTCTTTCCATTGATCTCTGAGGAAGGCTTTCTTACCTCTCCTTGCTACTCTTGGGAACTCTGCATTCAAATGGGTATATCTTTCCTTTTTCTCCTTTGCCTTTCGCTTCTCTTCTTTTCTCAGCTATTTGTAAGGCCTCCTCAGACAACCATTTTGCCTTTTTGCATTTGTTTTTCTTGAGGATGGTCTCGACCCCTGTCTCCTGTACAATGTCATGAATGTCCATCCATAGTTCTTCAGGCACTCTGCCTAACAGATCTAATCCTTTGAATCTATTTGTCACTTCTACTGTATAATCGTAAGGGTTTTGATTTAGGTTATTCCTGAATGGTCTAGTGGTTTTCTCTACTTTCTTCAATTTCATTCTGAGTTTTGCAATAAGGAGTTCATGATCTGATCCACAGTCAGCTCCTAGTCTTGTTTTTGCTGACTTTATAGAGCTTCTCCATCTTTGGCTGCAAAGAATATAATCAATCTGATTTCGGTATTGACCATCTGGTGATGTCCATGTGTAGAGTCTTTTGTGTTGTTGGAAGAGAGTATTTGCTATGACCATTGCATTCTCTTGTCAGAACTCTGTTAGCCTTTGCCCTGCTTCATTTTAACTCCAAGGCCAAATTTGCCTGTTACTCCAGGTATCTCTTGACTTCCTACTTTTGCATTTCAGTCCCCTATGATGAAAGGACATCTTTTTTGGGTGTTCATTCTAGAAAGTCTTGTAGGTCTTCATAGAACCGTTCAATTTCAGCTTCTTCAGCGTTACCGGTTGGGGCATAGACTTGGATTACTGTGATATTGAATGGTTTACCTTGGAAATGAACAGAGATCATTCTGTCGTTTTGAGATTGCACCCAAGTACTGCATTTCAGATTCTTTTGTTGACTATGAGGGCTACTCCATTTCATTTAAGGATTTCTTGCCTTCAGTAGTAGATATGATGATCATCTGAATTAAATTCACCCATTCCAGTCCATTTTAGTTCACTGATTCCTAAAATGCCAGTGTTTATTCTTACCATCTCCTCCTTGACCACTTCTAATTTGCCTTGATTTATGGACCTAACATTCCAGGTTCCTATGCATTATTGTTCTTTACAGCATTGGAATTTTACTTCCATCACCAGTCACATCCACAACTGGGTGTTGTTTTTGCTTAGGCTCTCCCTCTGCATTCTTTCTGGAGTTATTTCTCCACTGATCTCCAGTAGCATATTGGGCACCTACCAACCTGGGGAGTTCATCTTTCAGTGTCCTATCTTCTTGACTTTTCATACTGTTCATGGGATTCTCAAGGGAAGAATACTGAAGTGGTTTGCCATTCCCTTCTCCAGTGGATCACATTTTGTCAGAACTCTCCATCATGACCCACCCGTCTTGGGTGGCCCCACAGGGCATGGCTCATAGTTTAATTGAGTTAGACAAGGCTGTGGTCCACATGATCAGTTTGATTAATTTTCTGTGATTGTTGCTTTCATTCTGTCTGCTCTCTGAGGGATACGGATAAGAGGCTTATGGAAGCTTTCTGATGGGAGATACTGACTGTGGGGGAAACTGGGTCCTGTTCTAATGCTCAGGGCTTTGCTCAGTAAATCTTTAATCCAATTGTGTGTTGATGGGCTGGGCTCTGTTCCCTCCCTGTTGTTTGGCCTGAGACCAAACTGTGGTGGAAGTGATGAAGACGATGGTGACCTCCTTCAAAAGGTCTGGTGCATGCACTGCTGCTTTCAGTGCCCCTGACCCTGCAGCAGGCTCCACTGGCCCACGCCTTCACTGGAGACTCCTGGACACTCATGGGCAAGTCTGGGTCAGTCTCTTGTGGGGTCTCTGCTCCTTTCTCCTGGGTCCTGGTGTGCACCAGGTTTTGTCTGTGCCCCCCAAGAGTCTGTTCCCGCAGTCCTGTGTAAGTTGTGTAATCAAATCCCATTGGCCTCCAAAGTTAAATTCCCTGGGGATTCTCAGTCCCTTTTGCAGATACCCAGGTTAAGAAATCTGTTGTAGGTCTTAGAACTTTCTTAATAGTGTGAGAATTTCTTTGGTATAATTGTTCTGCAGTTTGTGGGTCGTCTGCTTGGCAGCTCTATGGTGGGGTTAATGGCGACTCCAAGAGGGCTTATGCCCCAGGCTGTGTGACCAGGTAGCTGCACCCAGAGCCCCTGCCCCTGCAGCAGGCCACTGCTGACCCGTACCTCCGAGGAGACTCAAACACAGGTCTGGCTCAGTCTCTGTGGGGTCTCTGTGTCCTGGTGTGTGCAAGGTTTTGTTGGAGTCCACCTAGCGTCTCTGGCGGGTATATGGTTTGATTCTAAATGTGATTTCACCCCTCCCACCGTCTTGCTAGGGCTTCTCCTTTGCCCTTGAACGTGGGGTATCTCTTTTTGGTGGACTCAACATTCTCCTGTCGATGGTTGTTCAGCAGTGAGTTGTAATTTTGGAGTTCTCACAGGAGAAGATGAGCACACGTCATTCTACTCTGCCATCTTGCTACAAGTGTATTAAGTTTATGATTGACAATTAAATTATGAAATTATTAGACAAAATGTGTTAGACAAGTGTGCAGCCAAAGATTGCTTTATCTTTCAAAAAAACTTTTATTTCTTCATATATGAATGGGTTCAATATTTTTCCCTTGTGAGTTCCCATCCTTTTTTTCTTTTTTTGTTCGCATAATATGTATACCTTTTAATGTGCTCCAGTAATATTTTTATCAATTTGAGTGACATCTTGCCTTTTATAAGTTAGGGAAGATGTAACCCAGGTATTAGAGTGGAAATAAGCTATACTTTCATGGTCTTTTCTTATTTGTGTGAGGTAGGCACGATGATATAATTCTGCCCTCTGAGGAGTACAGAAAGTCATGTTTCTGGGATTTGGGTTTCAGTTTCTTTAATCTGCATCCCGCGTATGTTGGCACTGACTGCATGTGCTTCGCTGTGTGGGTTGTAATTTTACTTGAGAAGCCCCCTCGGGGACCATTGCTCCACCAGGTACTGCCAGCCAAATCTAATTGTCACTGAGCAGTCGTCACTACCTGTTTCCTGAGAAACTTGACTTTCATTAACAGTTGTGTAAATAAAGCCACGTAGTATACTTTTCTTTCCCCTTTAGGGTGTACTGGTTAGCATTAACCTTCAGTCTGAAAAAATTGAACAGGAGATTTTATTTGTACAGCCTTCGAGGGTTTGTTTTTAATTTTAGGTAAACACCCTACTTTTTCTTACTAAATGGATTAAGACCTCTGTCGTTTTAATAACAAGTGTCTTCTTGCTTCAGTGAAAATGTCATTGTCGGATCTCATTCAGTACTACATCAATGATTTGTGTGTGTGTTCCTTCATTCTTAATAACTTGTATTGGTCTGGATTCCGATGCAGGTTTTTAAAAATATTTATTTATTTATGGCTGTGCCGAGTCTTTTGTGCTGCCTGGACTTTTCTCTAGTTGCAGAGAGTGGGAGCTACTCTTCCTTGCAGTGTGCGGGTTTCTCATTGTGGCATCTTCTCTTGGGGAGCACGGGCTCTAGGGTGCAGGCACGTCGGTAGTCGCAGCGCATGGGCTCAGTAATTGTGGCCTCTGGGCTCTAGAACACAGACCAGTTGTGTTTGTGGTGCACAGACTTAATTACTTTGCGGCCTGTGGGATCCTCCCAGACCAGGGATCGAACCCACGTCCCCTCCATTGACAGGAGGATTCTTTTCACTGAGCCCTGGAAAGCCCCGGATTCTTAATGCAGGTTTAATGCCCTCCTCCAAGGGATCTTCCCAACCCAGAGACGGAACCTGCATCTCTTATGTCTCCCTCATTGGCAGGTGGGTTCTTTACCACTAGTGCCACCTGGGAAGCTCCAAGAGTTCAGGTACAAAGAAGGATTTCCAGATTAACCTTTTCATATTCCATCATGAGATGCTTTCTCTTTGTACACTTAATTTTAAACAGTTTCATATTAATGGGTTAAGAAAATATTATCTAAGTAAATCCAGTTGTAAGAACTATTTACTGGTGTCCAGATAAGTAGCTAGGTTTGAAATTACAGTGAATCTTCTGCTTAGCCAGTTCATACAAAGGAGATATGGACCCATATTTTTTCTTTTGCTCAACCTTGTTGATTTCTTTATGTAAATAGCATATTTTTGGTGTGTGTTTCTTCACTTCACATTTTTGTGTGGTGCTAAGTCAAATGCTAAGAGCACATCAAGGAATGAGAAAAGTTACTTACAGGATCTAAACTACAAACAAATCAGATATAATAAGAGGAAAGTGGAAAGGAAACAACTATTGAGTAAGTAACGTTTGCTTATTTATATAATGTACTGGATATGTAGTTTGAATTACACAATGCAATCTGTGCTTTCTATCAGAGTGCATGCATGTGCGCTAAGTCACTTAAGTTATATCTGACTCTGTGCGACCATGTGGACTGCAGCCCACCAGGCTCCTCTGTCCCTGGGATTCTCCAGGCAAGAATACCGGAGTGGGTTGCCATGCCCTTCTCCAGAGGATCTTCCTGACCTGGAGATCGAACCTGCATCTCTTACGTCTCCTGCATTGGCTGGCGGGTTCTTTACCAGTGGTGCCACCTGAGAAGCCCTTTCTATCAGAGTACAGTTAACCAAAAAATATAGTCATTGAACAAAACAAAATGATAAGCAAGTAAGTAAAGCTTCTATGAGAATGTGATGTTTAAGAATAGACATGCACTAGATTAAAGAGATGGGGAAGAAATATTTAGCAGAAGAAAGAGACTTGACGCAGAATATGCACAGGATATTCAAGGGAAACAAAGAAATCAGTGAGATATAAGTGTTCTCATCCTTGACTTTATACAGAGGTGTCAGTGGCTCAGAGATTAACTTGCTTGCCTATGTAAGACAGCTAGTAAGTAGAAACCTGGAATATCCACTAGCCCATTCCTTTTCCAACATGTACCACATGACCTCAGTGATGGAAACCTCTTGATAAGCAGTTCATATACCTGCATGCTCAGTCGTGTTCAATTCTTTGTGATCCCATGGACTGTAGCCCACCAGCCTCCTCTGTCCATGGAACTTTCCAGGCAAGAATATTGGAGTGGGTTGCCATTTCCTTCTCCAGGGGATCTTCTCAACCCAGGGATCAAACCTGGATCTCCCACATTGCAGGCAGATTCTTTACCATCCAAGTCACCAGGGAAGCCCTTGATAAGCAATGGACTTGGCCATTTGGACCCCATGCCTGTATTCCAGACTGGATAACCCTTCTTGGGAAACCTGGGACAGAAAATGTTTTAATCTCCTAGAATATTTGAGTTTATTGATCACCTACTGAATAGACAGTATCTGTTAGGAAATGCCCCCCCACCCCCACTCCCCACCCAAATATAACATTTCCTGTGCTTTCAGAGTCTATAAATCAGATGAAAAGATTTGATTTGGTTAACACAATCAGCTAGGAAGCAGTATATAAATAAATGCCAGTTTGTGTTATGTCCTACAAATTTTCTATAAATGTGGAGAGGTTGGTGATGAAAGTAGGTTGGAAAAGATGGAGAAAGCTTTCTTTGAAGAGATAACAAACCATTTGAGGACTGTACTTTTATGTTAAAAATAGGCAAATAGAAGGGTATTGGGAAAGGTGAAGAGATGGAAAAGAGCATGACGCCTTCAGCAAAGGGGTGTGGGTTCCTATCAAAGAACTGTGGAGACCTAGTAAGGCCATGCTGTGACTCCTGAAAAGTAGTTCAAAGAATTTAAACTTGGCACAGTAGTTAGAAACACTGGAGGCTTTTGAGAAGGCCTTATATTTGTAACCATTTGATAACTCACAGAAGTTGTAGATTCTCCTTTATCTGTGGTTTGTTAAAAATGGCTTAGGCTATAACAACAGTCAGAGACACTCACGCAACTGTCTACTCTGGTGCTATTAAAATGAACCATTTAAACAGAGCAATGTTTATCAGTTACATCTTTCTTCTTAGATTGTACTTGTGTAATTAACAAAGCCTGTTGAATAGAAACACAGGTTTAATTTTTATACAAACAAAGATATTATAACATTTAAGAGGTGATGAATGAAGGGGAGCCATAAAGTGTTCATATTCAGACAGAATGTAATCAGGGGAATGGTGTACTTTCTTTCAATTAAAGAAAATGTAATGTGGGATTTTGGCACTTTTTAAACGAAGGAAATGAGTGAGGATGAAGTAGTTAGAACCTCGTGGCATTATTCATCCTAAAGATTATACAATATAAAGATAGGCAACTCTGATCCCTCAGTCTGTAGGATACTCTTCCAGAACACCTGGCGGGATCTCTGTAGAAGTTTACCTGAGCCAGTTTACCAACATGAGCTGTGCATTCTTTTCATGTTTGGGCACTAGTGATTTTTTTTTTTTTTTTTTTTTTAAATTTTATTTTATTTTTAAACTTTACATAACTGTATTAGATTTGCCAAATATCAAAATGAATCCGCCACAGGTTTACATGTGTTCCCCATCCTGAACCCTCCTCCCTCCTCCCTCCCCATTCCATCCCTCTGGGTCGTCCCAGTGCACCAGCCCCAAGCATCCAGTATCATGCATCGAACCTGAGCTGTGCATTCTTTTCATGTTTGGGCACTAGTGATTTTTACAGCAGTCTAACTGGAGTGGCTGGGAGAGGAAGGATAGAGAGAGAGAGAAGAAAGCAACTACGGCATTTTCAAAACCTTCTTCTAAGTGTCTTCTAAGGAAAAAATGTTATTTTAAATTGTATATTTACACGTGGATTCCATCTGGCAAAATGAACATAGGAAGTTAGTTAATTGATCATTTCTTCCCATGTGTGATGGTTCCATACATCGAGTTGCTGCTTATAGCATAGTCTTGTGTTGCTCTGCTGTGGCAAGAATACGTTTATGGCATTGATCTAATTCCTAAAACTGACGAAGGCTGAACATATTTCAGAAATGTGGTTCTTTTTCCCAGATGTCAAAAACCAAGTCTCTGGGTTTAGTTCGCAAGACAAATTAAAATATGTTATGTTCCTAGTGCTATTGCTAGTCCATTTTTTAAAAACTTAAACAGATCATTTAATCTCTCAGTCTTTCTCCTTTTTTATATGTACTATGCATAAAATTTACCAGTTTTATTAATTAAAAATATCCAGAATGTTTGGGTTTTTCTTGGAGAATGTGAGAGAAGATGAATAGAGAAAAGTTATGTATCTTTATTTTAGACAAGAAAGGAAATGGTAAGAAAACAGAATTATTAAAGTATTGTAAAGAAAGTATTATTGTTTCTAGAGTCTGGTTATTGTTAGGTTTTCTTTGTGTTCTGTATTTTTTTAATAAAGAAAACTCCAGCTCTGTTATAGAAAATTACTTTTAATAAGTACAACTTTGAAATGCATCATAAATTTCTCAGTCACTAAAATATCATTTAGATTTAATGGTCTCTGTAAAAGTAAATGTGTATACAAAAGTTTTAAAAATCATTTTCAAGAAAAATGTCTAAAGTATAACAGTTGTTATTATAACGCTATTAGACCCAAATTAAGGAAAATGTCCCATCACTGGGACAGCTGGTCAGTGGGATGATCACCTACTGGGATAATAAATTGGATTTAGACACCTACTTTGTAATTTACTGAGGGCAAGAGTAATTAAGAGGAGGTTTTAAGCCTGATGGGTGTTCCCTGGTGGCCCCCAGAGGGTAAAGAAACTGCCTGCAATGCAGGAGATGTGGGTTCATTCCCTGGGTCAAGAATATTCACTGGAGTAGGAAACGGTAACCCACTCCAGTATTCTTGGAGAATTCCATGGGCAGAGGAGCCTGGAAGGCTACTGTCCATGGGGTCACAAAGAGTTGGACTCCACTGAGTAACTAACATTTTTGCTTTCTTTTTTAAGCCTGACAGACTTGAGTTCAAATCTTGGCTTCAATTCTATAGTGACTGACTTAATCTCTCCTTGTATTTAATTACCTCATTTTAGAAGAAAGGGTTTAATCACAGGAATGCTCTAATGATCATATGAGATAGTTCAGTTCAGTTGCTCAGTCGTTTCCGACTCTGCAACCCCATGAATTGCAGCACGCCAGGCCTCCCTGTCCATCACCAACTCCCGGAGTTCAACCAGACTCACGTCCATCGAGTCAGTGATGCCATCCAGCCATCTCATCCTCTGTCATCCCCTTCTCCTCCTGCCCCTAATCCCTCCCAGCATCAGAGTCTTTTCCAATGAGTCAACTCTTCACATGAGGTGGCCAAAGTATTGGAGTTTCAGCTTTAGTCCTTTCAAAGAACACCCAGGACTGATCTCCTTTAGAATGGACTGGTTGATAACATATATACAAATATATTAACTGAGGTACCATAAATTAAACATCTTAACTATTAGGTCTATGGCTTTGGGTAAGTCAACCTCTTTCAATATAGATGTCTTCATTTATAAAATACAGCCTCACAGGACTGCGTTCATCAAAACATTGCATGAGATTGTATTACAAAAGCATTTTGGAAGTTGTCAAGAGGGAGAAACCAAAGATCATGTTCCTAACTGGACCACTGTTTCATGATGGAGTCTTTCACTGCAGTCCTGACATGAGGTGGGCATCAGGTTCAAGGGAACATGTGATGAGTTCCATTCTGGGTATAATGAATTCAAGACTGAAGGAACTGTAGAGCATCAGAGCTCAGTGGAAGTTATGCACAGGGCACAAATTATCACTGGTCTCATTTAACATAAAGTGATAAGAATTTCTGCCTTTATTGCGTGCATACCTATTATTGGTAAAATATTATTGTTTTGCCAGCTACCATGACCCACTCCAGTGTTCTTGCCTGAAGAATCCCAGGGACGGGGAGCCTGGTGGGCTGCCGTCTATGGAGTCGCACAGAGTCGGACACAACTGAAGTGACTTAGCAGCAGCAGCAGCTACCATGAATAAGTCACTTTTTCATATATCTGTGGTACCTAAAATGTACATCTTTTTGAAAACTTTCTTATAGGGTTGGAGCAAATACATATCTCACCTTGTGAATGGCCTTTGATCTGGGTATTGCTATGTTCTGATTGGTTAGTATGTGGTCTGAATGGTTCAGACATCTCTGAGTGAATCACATTCTTAACTGAAATGAAGATTACATGTATTTTACATTTTCATGTAAAGTATTTTCTGTAAATAATTGTGCAGAGGTATAGCATCATGAATTTTTCCCAAGGCACAATCTTTTGCTTGAAAAGTTAGAATTATGTCTATATTTAAGTTTTGTGTTTCATTTAAGCCATACTTGTATAAATGCAGTAGGAACATACTTTTCTCCAACTTGGTCGCCTTCATCTTGGTCTTATTTGGCCAGGGGATGATTAGTTGGTTTCAGTTGAAGTTCCCTGTTGACCAAAGTCTTTACATGTGCGGCCTAGCCAGTCATATGATTGTCAATACTGAAACATCAGCTACACAAAGGTAGAAAAACCCAGTGGTCATACCTGAGTATATCAAGTCCAGGAGGCAGTGTGAGTAAGGCTTATTGTATAGGCTTGAGTCTGGTGGTATGCAGTAGTGTTGGCAGCATCCGAAGGAAACTTGAAGGACAAATTATCTGGTCCAAACCTTGGCTCTGCCACCAAACAGCACTGCGACCATGGACAGTTAGCTTAAATCTCTCTGAACTTAACTTTCCACATCTTTGAAACTGGAATAAAAATAGTGTTTTCCTCATGCAATTGTGATGATAAAACACACATTAAAAATGGTGAAATGTAAGAGTAACAGAAATACTATCTATTATCATTATTACTCTTAGGATTTGAATGTAGGCGTTATCAATAAGTAGGAAATTGAAACCATAGATTTAATAGAATGTCAGAAAGCCTAGAATAGAGTCCCAGGGAAGTTGACATTTAAGAGGTAGGCAAAGGAATGTGGGCTGAGAAGTAACCATGCTGCAAGTATGATATTTTAGACACTAAGATAAAAGGACATTCGAAGGAAGGAAGAATTGGTTCATATTACCAGACACAAAGGAAAGGGCAGGTCACTAGGTTTCACACCTCCAAGTGCCACCATGAGGTTGTGACTGTGTAGGTGGAAGCTCTGTCCCATGTTCATGTATTACAGAGTGAGTGGTGTACATGGAGTTGGTTAATGCAGGGAATTCTCAGACTCTCAGACAGTGTCAAGTAAGCTAAGGACCTTAAAGCATTTGTTTTAAAATGTAGGAACGTGGTAACCATGACAAGGGCTGTGATGGTGTTAGTCTAGGAGGAAATCAGATGGCAGTAAGATGAAGTCTAATGCTGCTGCTGCTAAGTCACTTCAGTTGTGTCTGACTCTGTGCGACCCCAGAGACGGCAGCCCACCAGGCTCCCCCGTCCCTGGGATTCTCCAGGCAAGAACACTGGAGTGGGTTGCCATTTCCTTCTCCAATGCATGAAAGTGAAAAGTGAAAGCGAAGTCGCTCAGTCGTGTCTGACTCCTAGCGACCCCATGGACTACAGCCTACCAGGCTCCTCCGTCCATGGGATTTTCCAGGCAAGAGTACTGGAGTGGGGTGCCATTGCCTTCTCTGAAGTCTAATGAGAACGTGGCAATTTGAAGACAGTGATGATACCTGTGAAGAGGGCAGGCAGGAAGTGCAGGCCCTGAAGGAGACTGGCCATGTAGAGGTTTCTTGTTTTATGATGGGAAACCATGCTGATGTTAAGGAGAAGTTAAGAAGGCGGTGATATAAAAGAGAGAGGGGCTTCTGCACAGCACCAGTACATCCAGAGTCATGGGATATACAGGGCATGGTTGTTGTTCAGTCACTCAGTCACATCTTACTCTTTGTGACCCCATGGACTATAGAACACCAGGCTCCCCTGTCCTTCACCATCTCCTGGAGTTTACTCAAACTCATGACCATTGAGTTTGTGATGCCATCTACCCATCTCATCCTTTCTCATCCCCTTTTTCTGCCTTCAATCTTTCCCAGCATCAGGGTCTTTTCCAGTGAGTCAGCTCTTCACATCATGTAGCCGAAGTATTGGAAAATATATATATATATACACATACACACACACACTTATATATATATTCATATAAGTATATGAATTCATATAAGTATATATAATATATATCATATATATATATACTGTATATGCATATATGTTCAGAAAGTATCTCTTTACCCATTTATTTGTGAAAAACTGAAAGTGTTAGTCACTTAGTCATGTCCAGGTCTCTGTGACTCCATGAACTATACCTTTCTCCATGTGATTCTCCAGGCAAGAATACTTCAGTGGGTTGCCATTCGCTTCTCCAGGGGATCTTCCTGATCCAGAGATGGATCCCGGGTCTCCTGCATTGCAGGCAGATTCTTTACTGTCTGAGCCACCAGGGAAGCCCTATTTATTTGTAGCCCTACAGAATTCCCTCTGAATACTTTCCTACAGGAAATTAATTTTTACTGACAGACCTTTTTTTTATTTTTTTTTTCCATGAGCGCCCTTTGGCAATAAAAATCAAAGAGAAACTTTACTATAGAGTTCATTTCTATAATGAATTATAAAATATGTATGATTGTAACAAACCAAAACTTTTTATTCTGAAGTCAACATGAAAATCAGCAGAAACTAGATTTTAAATAATGGTTCTACCTCATATTTATATTCGTAGTTCTGTCTCACAAGAAACTAGGATTCCATTAATAATTAACTATCCCACATGTAACAAAAGAAACTGGCAGTCTTCCTAGTTTTATGTAATGATTCAGGAAGTATACTCAAATTCAGAATTTTTAATGGAATCCAGCCACTTTGGGAAAACATCAGCATTTGAGGTTTTCACCATATAGCTCTCTCTTAGCACTTTTGTATTTCCCTTTCTGTAGGGCCTCATAACAGGAAATTTTATTATGTCCATTTTGCATAAAAGTTGGTTTATTTTTGTCAGCAAATTCACTTCTAAATGTAGACAGAAAAGCTAGCTTCTTTAGATCAGGTTTTATAAAATTTGCTTTCCAAAAGTTTGCAGTTCAGAAGATGAGTTTCTTATTGTAAATATTAAATTTGCTAGTTTTAAAAGACCTGCTTTGAGAATTGATTTAAATTGGATAAACATATATCGTAGACGTAGAACCATACAAAGACTTGCAGTTTTCTAAACTGCTCTGACACATCCCAAATTCAGCGGCTGAAATGAGATAGAAGTTTATTTTTCTCTTGGGTAACAGTCCAGATGGCTCCTCCAGGTGTGTTAGCAGCTCTATTTCATGCAGGCAGCGCCTCTGCCATTTTGGGGGCCCAACTTCCAAAGTCAGGGTTTGCAACAACTCCAAATAGAAGTGAAAAGAAAAGAACAGAAGCCTTGGGCCAGATTTCCTGTAAGCAAGTCAAATAGAAGTTGCTCACATTGTTCTTGCTTTTGTTCCATTAGCAATGAGGGATTAGTTACATGGTCATGCATGCACTAATGCAATAGACATGACCTTGGCAAACTTCGGGAGATGGTGAGAGACAGAGAGGCCTGGTGTGCTGCAGTCCATGGGGTTGCAAAGAGTCGGACACGACTGGACGACTGAACAGCAACATACATGTAGCAAAGGGATCTAGGAAATGCAATCTCCAGCCAGAAGCCGTTTCTCAGACACATTTTACTATATGAGGAGCAGGGAGAAAGTCCTTAGTAGACAGCTAGCAATATCAGACGTATATACAATTGAATGTATAGCAAGAAATGCAGTGTTTTAAGAGCATCATCGCACTCACTAAGAGATGTTACAAAAGTAAAATTTTGGTTTGTCCCACATTAATATTATGCCAGATATATCTGTATTGTTGTAGACTCAGTCACAATACCTGAAGTTCATGTAACATGTGTTGGATATCTTCTCCACCCGCTCCCTACCCCTCAAAAAAGCTTGAAGGAAAATTAATAGTATATCATTAGATAAGAAAAATACATTTTCTTGAGAAAATTTCTGCCTGTACCTGTTCTGTTTTCCAGTTGCTTTATTTTCATAAACTATTCATTTATGAATTTATTCATAAATATGTATTTCCCCTACCGTGTTTGGTAGTAAGTGTCATGCTACCCAGCGATTAAGAGTTCAGAAGGGAATGCAAATGGTGACAGCAATGTGTCACGCAGGTAACAGAGGGATGGCACGAGGGCAAAGCGCTTCAGAGAAGGCCTCAGAGAATAGATGATCCATACTCTGGGCTGTAAAGGACGAATGGAAATGTCTGCATTTACTAAAAGGGTAATCAGGAATACTCCAGGAATTAAAAATGGCATATTCGAGGGCATGGGTCTGGAGAACTCCAAATTAGTTGACGTAAATAGAGTGAAGGACCCAGAGGTGGAGCAGAGTCTTCAGATGAACCTTGGATGCTATGCTGGTAACCCAGCATGACGACCCATTTAATGATTCTGAAACCCTTGAAGTAGGTGAATGTGTGCCTCCGACTTTCATCACTGTAGAGGAGTCCTTACAAATGGTATTGTGGAATATTTTCTCTTTTCTTCCTAGCTTTTAAGCATGAGACAAAAGCCTGGTGTGCTGCAGTCCATGGGGCAGGAAAGAGTTGGACTTGACTCAGCAACTGAACAACAGCAACAGCACAAGACATACCATCATAAAAAATAAGCTGGCTGATGTATTAAGCTCAGTGCAGTTGCTCGGTCGTATCTGACTCTTTGCAACCCCAAGGACTGCAGCACGCCAGGCTTCCTGTCCATCACCAACTCCCAGAGTGTTCTCAAACTCATGTCCATTGAGTTGGGGATGCCATCCAACCATCTCATCTGCTGTCGTGCCCTTCTCCTCCTGCCTTCAGTCTTTCCCAGCATTAGGGTCTTTTCTAAGGAGTCAGTTCTCATCAGGTGGCCAAAGTATGGGAGCTTCAGCATCAGTCCTTCCAGTGAATATTTAGAACTGTTTTCCTTTAGGATTGACTGGTTTAATTCATTAAGCTAAAATTATGAAGATCAAACTTTAGGGTATAAGTATTATTTACTTTTCATTATATAATAGAATAAGCTCATTCTACATTTTAATATGCAATATGCTGTAAATCTTGTTTTCTTAAATAAATATACAGCAATACAAACAAGATTCATCTTTTTTCAATGAGAGTAGCAAGAACTTCCTTTTCTATGTGTAAAATGAGTTTAAAGATGATATGAGATAACTTTTACGTATAACTTTATGTATATATACATATATAACATATGCAACTCTTTATATAAACCTTGATAATATAATTAAGCATTCTTTTTATCTTAAACCATGTAAAATGAAAATGTTATTATCATATAGCACTTAGAAAATATTTCAGAAGTTCAACAAAAGTTTTTAAAGGACGCTTCTAGGTAACAACCACTGAAAGGGGTCAAGTCAGAGAGTAATGTGATTAGATTTGCTTTATAGAAAGGTCTCTTTCAGAGTAGTTTGGTAGGTGAATTGGAAAGAAATAGAGGTAGAAAGAGACATAAGTGAAAAGAAAGCAAAGCCAGGCAAGAGATGGCTAGAGCTTGAGATGTGCAGGAATGATGGAGAGGACATCACGTGATGGAATCAAGAGACCCACATAGTGGTGAGCTGATGGGTCTTAGAGAATGAGGGGCCAAAGGAGTGGGAGGAGCCTGGGGTGATCGGTTTTAAGCCGCAGTCAGTGTAGATGAAGATGATGGTAACTAGGGAGGGCACTAGGCGAGAGGAAGTCGAAGCATGTTTTGCTTTAAAATCTTAATTAATGTCCTTTGATTAATATAATTACAATAATGTTCAGGATGACTTGGTTTTATCGTAATGAATACACACGTGGTGCAGAATCAAGTTTCCATATGAGGACTTTCTCCCAACTCTTATACCTTCCAGGTGCTTGCATGTGTGCTAAGTCACTTCAGGCGTGTCCCACTCTTTGCAACGCTATGGACTGTAGCCCGCCACGCTCCTCTGTCCATGAGATTCTCCAGACAAGAATACTGGAATGGGTTGCCATGCCCTCCTCCAGGGGATCTTCCCGACCGAGGGATAGAACCTGTGTCTCTTAGGTCTCCTGCATTGGCAGATGGGTTCTATACCACTAGTGCCTCCTGGGAAGCCCCGTCCTTCAGGGTTCTTTAACCCTATTTGCTTATCTTCCTCACTTCAGTTTCTTCAAATCAGAGTAACAAATGCAAGTTTATGAATTTCACTTCTTGTCTCTTTAAGGGAAAAAAAAGAACAGGATATGTGCTCTGGAAGATTTCCTCATATCTTAAAAACACTCAAAGTATTTCTCTTCTTTATCAGTAGCTTCCTGTGGTTTGCTTTGAAGTCTTTGTTATCAAAAGAATTAATTTATGAGTCTCTTCAGGGCATTAGATTTGGAGTACAAAAACTTGTATGTCTTTGCTGCTAACTTGCTATGTTGTGTTAGGCAAAAAATATTACCTCATTGGAGCTTAATTGTACTCTTTATACAATTAAAGGATTGAATTAGATCAGAGTTTCTTAAATCGCGATTGTTGACCTTACTTCAGGTGATCCATGAACTCTGTCAAATGACCTAGAAAGTCCTGAATCTGTTGATGCATATTCCTACAACAGGGTCCACAAATTTTATTAGATTCTTAGAGATCTAGGACACCCAAAAAAAGTTTTTAAAAACCCACTGTTATGATAATTTAAAATCAGAACTGTATTTTTTTGTCATAAAGCTTCCATCTTTTAATGGCAGTGAAAATATTCCACATGACATAGTATGGAATTTTCTTAGACATAGACCTGTCATTTTATACATTCATTCCTGAGTCATGCTGTATCTTTTTGTTCCTTTGCCATCTTCTAAGATGGCCTGAATAAAGTCCTAGCATCTGGTGGGAGGGATGAGGTGGGGAGAATAAGTGAAGTTACAGAGGTCATCAGAAGGATCCTGTGTGTGGTCAAGACTTGACTCTCAAGACTAAGAGCATATTTAGGTTTTCTTCCCTTCACTCACGAAAACCACAGGAAAGGATGTTAAACCCTTGGCACAGTCCTTTGAAAAAGCTGCCAATGTCTGTCCTGCTGCTGCTGCTAAGTCGCTTCAGTCGTGTCCGACTCTGTGCGACCCCGTGGACGGCAGCCCACGAGACTCCTCCGTCCCTGGGATTCTCCAGGCAAGATCACTGGAGTGGGTTGCCATTTCCTTCTCCAATGTGTGAAAGTGAGAAGTGAAAGTGAAGTCGGTCAGTCGTGTCCGACTCTTCGCAACCCCATGGACTGCAGCCCACCAGGCTCCTCCGTCCATGGGATTTTCGAGGCCAGAGTACTGGAGTGCAGTGCCATTGCCCTCCTAGACACACAAATTGGCTGCAAAGTACAAGTATGGGGAAAACTGGCCCAAAGCTTGTCTAACTCAGACAGAGCAAAGACAGTTACTGAGATGAACCAAGTGCAATAAATTGAGAGTGAGTGTTGACCCTAGAGCTATTTTTGAGTCTGAACCTTGGCCAAAGCTCCAGTAAACTAACCCAGACACCCTTCTTAATTCCAGATAGCTTAATTATGTAGTGGTTACTTTTTGCTTCTCAGTAACTTGAGAGTATACAGAGTTTAGCTTCATTTGTATTTGCCTCATTAATGACAAAACAACATTTTAGTCTTTAAGAAATGTATACATTATCTATGTTGATCTTAATCACACTTATTTGTGTTGCCCCCTCCCTTTGACATTCCCTCATATTCTTACCATATCCTGCGGAGTATTGCTTCTCAGACTGAGGTTAAAGAACCCTTTTCTGTTTCTCTTTATGTTTTTGTTTGTTTCAGTTCAATTCAGTCGCTCAGTCATGTCCAGCTCTTTGTGACTCCATGAACCACAGCATGCCAGGCCTCCCTGTCCATCACCAACTCCAGGAGTCCATCCAAACCCATGTCCATTGAGCCGGTGATGCCATCCCACCATCTCATCCTCTGTCATCCCCTTCTCCTCCTGCCTTCAATCTTTTCCAACATCAGGGTCTTTTCCAGTGAGTCAGCTCTTTGCATCAGGTGGCCAAAGTATTGGAGTTTCAGCTTCATCAGTCCTTCCAGTGAGCACCCAGGACTGATCTCCTTTAGGATGGACTGATTGGATCTCCTTGCAGTCCAAGGGACTCTCAAGAGTCTTCTCCAACACCACAGTTCAAAAGCATCAATTCTAAGGCCCTCAGCTTTCTTTCTTTGTTTGGTTTTATTAAATTATAATTCCCCCAAATCTATCATCATGTTTCTATTGTACATCTGTTAAGGAGCTCATCATGTGACTCAACACTTTAAATTCTATAGTATCTGAACTGGTCAATAGTTTGTTCAGTGAGATAAGTCCTCTCATCACACACTTGGATATTAAAGTAATATAATTTGGAGGCATCTTTGTACCATTAAAATGAGGTGGCAGTTGATTTATGTTGATTATGTATGATATAAATAGCTGGCTCATGGTTTGGTAGAAGAAATAAATAGAACAATGGACATCATGCAGCAGTACATTACTATTCAAGACCAATAACCGTGTTTTTAAAAACTTTAAGAATCAATAGTAAAATATCAGTGTTAATTAAAGAGAACTGCATTAAAAACACTTGCATGTTTTGTTAGAAAGTCTCAAACACAAGAAAATTTTAAATGTAATCTCTAGTTCTACTCTACTCACTGAGTCTCAGAAGAAATGGATATATCAGTGATTATTTATATATTTTAATATATAGGCATGTATTTTTTACTCTTACAGTCCTATGACAATGTTTAATCTTGTTGTTCTGAGTATTTAGATGTGATACACTCCTTATAAGCATTCCTTCACATTCATTATATAATTCATGTGGGGAATCAAGACTATAATATTTAGCCAGTGCTCAATAAATTTATTTATATTCAAGTTCTGGAAATAAAACCTTGAATACTGTTTTTATTTGGTTTTGGCACACCCCAATACAAGTAGTGGGCAGCAGGCCACCACCCCCATGAAGTTATTTATTGCCACTTGTGGTTGGACTACTTAAATGTAATAAATCACTTGAGAGCCACATATCATTAAATTTTAAACAATTTACTCAATGAAAGGCTTTCCGGATACGATTGTCTCAAATGCAAGTCTATAATTATAATTATGAGTTGAGTGGTTAAATGTCTGCATTCTGCTACATAAAATACAATTCAGACTGGCATTATTTTAATTAAAAAATTAGACTACAACACTGGAAGAAATTGGTGATGCTCCACATTTTAATTCCAGCAGTTGCTTCTCACCTCTACCTTGAATTTATCCCTTGGGGAAAGTCGAAAAGTTCAAAATTAGGGGGCTATATTGTTATGAAGAATTGATGCTTTTGAACTGTGGTGTTGGAGAAGACTCTTGAGAGTCCCTTGGACTGCAAGGAGATCCAACCAGTCCATTCTGAAGGAGATCAGCCCCGGGATTTCTTTGGAAGGAATGATGCTAAAGCTGAAACTCCAGTACTTTGACCACCTCATGCGAAGAGTTGACTCATTGGAAAAGACTCTGATGCTGGGAGGGATTGGGGCAGGAGGAGAAGGGGACGACAGAGGATGAGATGGCTGGATGGCATCATTGACTCAATGGACGTGAGTCTGAGTGAACTCTGGGAGTTGGTGATGGACAGGGAGGCCTGGAGTGCTGCGATTCATGGGGTCGCAAAGAGTCGGACACGACTGAGCGACTGATCTGATCTGATCTGATTGTTACTTAAGGTGAAAATGTTAATTAGCACATTTTACACACAATTTATTTTTTCTAGATAAAAATCACTTAACCTTCCAGAAGTTCTTGTTCCTCCTCCATAAAATGTCTGTCATAATTTCAGTGACGAGAGACCATTTTAAAGACAACTAAGTCAGTGTGAGACCTCTTGTGTAGCACCTGCTGGGTATCTGTGATGCATGGGTCAAGTTAGGGGCCTTTGTGTGTGGCGAGTGTAAGAAATATGACTTGGTAGATGCATCTGTGCCTGCCATTTGCCTGCAGTTTGCATTACTTTGTGTGTGTGTGCGTGCTCAGTCGCTCAGTCGAGTCCAGTTCTATGTGGCCCCATGGACCGTAGCCCGCCAGGCTCCTCAGTCCATGGGATTCTCCAGGCAAGAGTACTGGAGTGGGTAGCTATTCCCTTCTCTAGGGGATTGCCTTGCTTTATACAGTAAATAAATTCTGAGAGTTGACTAAATAAGGTTTTTAATTTTAAAGAATGATAGGAAATTATTTATACTAGTAGTCATCAAATGTACTCAATAAAGGAACAGACTGTAAACAGTTTAGATTTCATGGGTCACATACAATCTTTGACTCATGTTCTTTTCCATTATTTTAAAACCCCTTAAAAATATAAAAATAATTCTCTGCTTATAGATTGAAGAAAAATAGGCCACAAAGCCAGATCTGACTCACTAATAGTTTGCTGATCACTGACTTACATTCATATTATAATAGTTTAAATACCTTACAGGTAGTTTAGGCAAGAAATTATGAAAAGAAATTGACAACAAATCTTTCTGGTAGGCTAATAGATCTAGTGTATAAACCTAAATGTATATTGTTTGTTTTACTTAAAACTAAACATAAATAAGACAAGCTACTAAGGAAGTGTTCCTTTGCCCTAAATGTTGAATTTCTAAATATGTAAAATCCAATTATTTTGAGAATTTAGGCAATAACAAGTACACCATAAAATACAGAGTAGAATTTATGCAGAAGAACGTACAAAGCTGGTTTTCTTTCTGAAAAAATGCATCAGACTTTCTGCTGCTGCTGCTGCTAAGTCACTTCAGTCGTGTCTGACTCTGTGCTACTCCAAAGACAGCAACCCACCAGGCTCCCCCGTCCCTGGGATTCTCCAGGCAGGAACACTGGAGTGGGTTGCCATTTCCTTCTCCAGCGCGTGAAAGTGAAGAGTGAAAGTGAAGTCACTCAGTCGTGTCCGACTCTTAGCAACCCCATGGACTGCAGCCTACCAGGCTCCTCCGTCCATGGGATTTTCCAGGCAAAAGTACTGGAGTGGGGTGCCATTGCCTTCTCTTAGGATGCATATATTAATTAGAAATTTAAAAATAATTTAATATACAAAGTATTAATAAACCAAATCAATATTTCTGCAGATATTTTGAATAAAGCATTATATATAATTAGATTTTTATTGAATTGGTAATATTAGTGCTGTACAAATCAAAACCAGGCTCTTGGTGGTCAGGATAGTGGTTATTTTCCTGTGCACCCACTACAGTGTACATTATGTGTGTGTATATGTATTATGTAAAAATCATACAGTTTATAATTTTTTGCCTATTCCTTCAAAATCTACAAGAAATATATCTAGATTATTAAGCAAAGCAAACAAAAATTGAGTGCTCCCAAGTTTGGTTTTGGCAAGTTGATGGTTTCAGATGGTGATTTTTAAATTTTTGAAGTTATTTTGTCTTATATTTGTTATGAATGAAACTATTCTCTCTCTTGAAAGGGACAACAAATTAACAAATAGGCAATTTCATGTAGGTGCTGAGACACCACACCCATCCCATTTACACTATCTTATTGTACCGCTCTTTGAACTGTGTCTTTAACAGAATTTTAAGAAAGCAACTATTTGTTGATTATTTCTTATTAGTGATTGGAATATGGGATCCTTAGTATTTTTTTATAGCATGTGGTGCTCACTCAGGAAATTTTGCTGACTGACAGTCCTAACTCTCATTCATAGTTTTTTTCTTTTGTGGTGTTTTTTTAATTCTAAAAATGGCAGAATGTGCTTCCTTATTTATACCAGATTTTCAATATGAGATGAAAAGTTATTAAAAAGCCAGGGTTCATGTTTTCAGAATGTGTCAAGGGATCCCTGCAGGTTTAGTCCTGGCATTTAGCATCCTTAAAAATGGTGATTTGGCATCAGAATCACTTCAACATCCTCCACTGAAAAGTCTTTATATTAATCTTAACAGTATCTTTAATAAGACAGAGAGGTTTTGTTTGACTAGTTAAAATAAATTTTAGAAGTGCTAAAGTAAAAAGAAAGTTTCTGAGTATCCATCAACTGAGAGGAAATAAAACAAGTAATCCTGGTCCCCTAAATATTCCATTGACATTGTGTAGCATACGGTTTGTGATAAATATATAATCACTAAAAATTGTTTTACTTATTTTATTAAAATATTTAAGTATACAAGATTTTACATAGTTATGGCATAAAATACTTCATCAAATAGCACCTGTTTTATCTTATGTAGAATTATCAAGTGAGATAAACTAAGCTTCTAGTAATACTTGATTTTTCTCTTTAGGAGGCCAAGTGATTTTTATAGATATAGTTAGAACTTGATTGTAATTTTTAATTGATGAATATTCTGGTAACCTAAGAAATTATTTTAGTATATAGGGATACCACATATTATCTTTTTAATGAAAAACACTGTTATATCTGAATGCTAAATTTTGAAAAAATGGAGAATACAAAATAAGGACCTTGATTTCCTCAGTATTGATACAATGCCTGTACATGTAGTAATACAATTTTTAAAAAGTTTATTATTATGGAAAATTTCAAACATACACAAATTAGAAGGAGTACTGTAATAAATCCTTATGAATCTATCAATTAGATTTAAGAATTATCAGCACACAGCCAGGCTCATCTCAGCTATATCATTCTCTTATCCCATCTCCATTTTTGAATACTGTAAGTCCTTGTTGGATATTTATTTTAAATATAGTAATGTGTATATGTCAATCCCAAACTCCCTAACTATCCCTCCTTCCCCCCCAGTAACTGTAAGTTCATATGGGTTTGTTTCTGTCCTTGTGAATGAATTCATTTGTGTCTTTTTTTAGTTTTTAGATTCTACATATTAGCAATGTTATATATTTGTCTTTCTCTAACTTGCATCACTCAGTATGACAATTTCACTGTCTATCCATGTTGCTGCATCATTTCATTCTTTTTAATGGCTGAGCAATATTCCATTGTATCTGTATGTACCACCACTTCTTTATCCATTCCTCTGTCAGTGGTCATTTCACTGGTGATAGATAGCATGAAGAGGATGTGTGCATGTTTCCTGCACATTCCTTGCAGAATGTTGTTCTAGATCCTGCATTCTATAAGACTGTCATAGACGGGGCTATCTTTCTGTGCTGTGGCAGGATAGGATACAAAGAGAAGTTTCCACTTCTTCAACATTTAAACCCTTTACATTCTATGTGATCTCGACTAGCAAGAGCCTAGCCTGGCTACTCATGGCTTCTCTGGAAAGCATTCAAAAAGAGTGATTCCTGGGATTAATCCTAGGTGAATATGGATCGACTCAGTTCCTTCCAAATCACCAATGATTGATTCTTGGCGAGTTAGTAAAATAATGCATTTGTTGATGTATTAGTTGTTCAGAAGTGTCTGACTCTTTGTGACCCTATGGACTGTAGCCCCACCAGGCTCCCCTGTCTATGATATTCTCCAGGCAAGAATGCTCGAG
Organism: Bubalus bubalis; assembly: GCF_019923935.1. NCBI lineage: Eukaryota > Metazoa > Chordata > Mammalia > Artiodactyla > Bovidae > Bubalus > Bubalus bubalis. The sequence goes on along the minus strand of NC_059164.1, from coordinate 24,269,779 downwards.
TGGGTTGCCATGCCCTCCTCCAGGGGGTCTTTCCAATCTAGGAATCAAACCCAGGTCTCCTGTACTGTAGAAGAATTCTTTACCATCTGAGCTATCAGGGAATCCATATATAACTAATTATTTTTAATTCCATCTTTGTTTTTCTAAAATCTGGTTTCATGGTTAATGTATGAAATTATGACTTGAATCTGCTATTGATTTTCCTCTGTTTACAGCAATGATATTACAATTACAGTGACTCTTACAAAAGGCAGCTCATGGAATCGAGAGGCAGTGTAAAAGCTAAGGCATTTTCTTCCTTCATGTAGGTTTCATATGTTAGCCACTCAGTCGTGTCCAGCTTTTTCTGACCCCATGGACTGTAGCCCACCAGGCTGCTCTGTCCATGGAATTCTCCAGGCAAGAATACTGGAGTGGGTTGCCATTCTCCAGGGGATTAAGTATAAATGAAATAAAATAGAAGGAATTTTCAAACTTGGAAATAGTTAACTTTAAAAATAAATTTGAGGTTTTACTGATCCTTATCAGACAATATTCATTTTTCTGGATACAAATTGCCTCAAGCCTAAAGGGTACATTAGATGTTTTGAAAACTTAACTGAGACAGCATTTGATTTTTGTTTACCATTGAAATTGTTTTCTCCTATGCATGATGTGAAATGTTTTTCATGTACTTTATTGCTTATCCACTTGTTTTACTGTAGCATATCAACTTTTTTTGTTTTGTTTTGTTTTTGTTTTTATTGTATTTTTTTTTGTTTTGTTTTTATTGTATTTGGCAGGCTTGTTTATTTCAGAAGGTTTGGGGAGCATTTTAAAAATGTTAGTTGGCAAGACACTTTTTGAAGAACTGAGCGTACTCCATACGTCTGCATCAGTACCCTTTCTTGAGGAGATGGTGTTACTTATTAGAAAGGTTTAGGAGTGAGAGGTGACGATTATTTCCAGATCAAGTCTTAGTTCACTTGCCAACTGTGGCCACATTCTCTTGGGCACAATCTACCTAATCTGGCCCACACATCTATTGTCACTTAATGTTTTAGGCTCAAACATACTGTACCAAGGGCCACTCCTTCCTATCATGCATGTGCAAAATTTTTGTGCTGTTGTTGTATTAACGACACAAAATATTACAAATAAATCTCCATTTACTTTATAGAAAAACATAAACTGGCATATAAAATATATTTTTTGAATTTTATTTTGAATTCTGTCTTTTGTGTGTGTTTTATTTTATTTTATTTTTTTTAATTGAAGGATAATTGCTTTACAGAGTTTTGTTTTCTGTCAAACCTCGGCATGAATCAGCCATAGGTATACATGAATTCTGTCTTTAATTGTATATCTTGCACTGGCTTTCTCTCACTTTCCTTGTGATGGAAGGTATAATAGGATAAATCTCTTGGTAATATCACAATTGCTCCAAATGTCAGCCAATGGAAAGACATCGTTGTCGTTCAGTCACTAAGTCGTGTCACACTCTTTGACCCCATGGACTGCAGCACAGCACTTTCCTCTGGCCTTTACTGCCTTCCGGAGTTATTCCTGTCCATTGAGTTGGTGATGCTATCTAAACATCTTATCCTTTGCTTCCTCCTTCTCCTGTTGCCTTTGATCTTACCCAACATTAGGGTCTTTTCCAATGAGTCGGCCCCCTGCATTAGGTGGCCAAAGTATTGGGGCTTCCCTATGGGCTACAGCCCACCAGGCTTCTCTGTCCGTGGGATTTCCCAGGCAAGAATACTGGAGTGGGTTGCCGTTTCCTTCTCCAGGGGATGTTCCCGACCCAGGGATTGAACTCGCATATCCAGCTTGGCAGGTGGGTTCTTTACCACAGGGAAGCCCAAACACATAAATTAGTATAGACAGATTGTAATGGTTGGCCCTTGGAGGAGAACTTTGTGTATTGTAGTTTCTTTGGCATATAGGGGTGATTGAAATAAATATTATCTATCTGCACATAAGTAATGACTGTATATTTACCCACAGCACTGTAGTTTTTCTTTATAATCACAGTCTAAATATTTTCTATTGGCCAAAATTCATAAATATTTCACTGTTGATAAAAAGAAAATAACTATGTCAATGAAAATGAGAAAATATCCTTCCTAAGTTTTTGTAGAGGTTATACTTTTAAGGGAAAAACATGTGTCCAACTATTGTGTGTGTACAATAACTTACAAGGGACTTTATAAGAAATTGCACTGGGAGAGATGAAATGTTCATATAAATAATTTCTGTGTGAGGCAGTGTAAATGGTGAGTTGAACAGGCAATATTGAGGACTGGAAAAGACACGTCGTTTCTGCTTGAGATGATTGAGAAATAATTCTTGGAACAGATATCAGCATCGAATAGATATCAACATCAACTAAGGTGGAAAATTCTGAAAGACCACAAATTATAGACATGAAGGCAGGAACTAAACTGCCATGGTATTAATAAGGAATCTGACAAGCCTGACACATAGTTGGCACTCAGTAAATATTTCTAAATTATGACTGAATGTTGGATTTTTAACTAAAGCAAAATTTATATAATGCGAGTTCTAGGAGATTGTTAGGCAAGTAAGGACAAAAACGGTAGAAGGCTTAAGGTACATGTTAATACGTCTTCATTTATTCTTTGAACAATTATTTTTTGGATCCATGCTATGTGCTGGAACCTGTGATATACACTAAGACAAACATGTTCTGACCATCAAGGAGCTTAAAGTATAACTTAATTTAGGTGAGAAAAATTCATGTTTTATTTTTCTTGAAAGCAAAGTTCTGTTACTTGATTAATTTTTCAATATAGGTCATTAAGCAGCTACTGCACAAATGACATCAGTCTTAATAACTATGCTTGGCAGAGTCACGCACAAAAGACTGTGGGGATGTTGTAACCGTGTGTATTTATATCAGGCTACTGATAGAAGGCTTAATTTAAAAGGTGAATCCTTGGGCGTTTATAAAGGAGACAGATGAGAGGCATGTGGCAGGCATCAAGCAGATGCTTTTATGGAAGCCAGGGAATTGCTTCTTTTTGAGAGAAGGTAGGAATGGCACCTGTTAGATCATCCTAGTTTCATGATTTCAAATTTGTTCATTGTGTTCTGTTAACATTTCTGAAATGATGTTATGCTGAAGGTCTTAACTGAGTCACTTAAAGCTTTCATCCTCGATTTTCTGTAAACAAACCATCTACTCTTTTGCTATTATTTGAAGACTTTAGTAAACATTCTTTAAAGAGAAATGCCTTTTACAATTTTTTATTAATGTATTCCTGGCTGTGCTGAGCATTCATTGCTGCGCATGGGCTTTTCTCTAGTTGCAGCAAGTGAGGGCTACTCTCTAGTTGCAGTGCGCAAGTTTCTCGTCGCGGTGGCTTCTCTTGTTGTGGAGCATGGGCTCTAAGCACGTGACCTTCAGCAGTTGTGGCACACAAGCTTAGCAGTTGTGGCACAGAGGCATGGTTGCCCTGCAGCCTGTGGGATCTTCCTGGACCAGGGACTGAACCTGCAGTAGCAGGAACCAGTGTTCCCTGCAGTAGCAGGCAGATTCTTTACTGCTACACCACCAGGGAAGTCCTAAGTAGAAAAACCTAAAGACAGATACTGATTGACAGCATATAAAGGAGGAGTTTGTGGCTGACTCTAGTAAGCAGGATAGTGGTTCCCCAGCAAATGTCCTGGGTCTAACTTCTGCAACCTGTAAATATGATACTTGAAATGGGAAAGGTGAATTAAGGTTGCGCATGAAAACAAGATTGCTAATCAGCTGACCTTCAAGCAGGGAAGTCATGCTAAGTGATCTGAGTGGGCCCAATGTGTTTTTTTTTTTTTAATTTATTTTTATTGGAGGATAATTATTTTATAATACTATGTTGGTTTCTGCCATACATCAACATGAATCAGCCATTGATATACGTATGTCCTCTCCCTGTTGAACCTCTCTCCCATTTCTGACTCCATCCTACCCCTCTAGGTTGTCACAAAGCACTGGGTTTGAGCTCCCTGTGTCAAACAGCAAATCTCCACTGGCTATCTCATTTTACATTTGGTAATGTGTATGTTTCAGTAAGTGGAAGAGGGAGTCAGAATTTTCAGAATGATAGGAAGTGAGAAAAAGACTTAACCAGCTATTGCTGGCTTAGGAGATGGAAGGGGCCACAAGCCAAAGAATGTGGGTAACCTCTTGAGGCTGTCAAAAGCACAGAAATGGGTTCTCTGCTAGAGCTATTATCCCAGTGACATCTGTGTTATTCTTCTCAGCTGCAGAACTCTTAAGATAAATTTGTATTGTTTTAAGCCACTAAATTTTTGCTAATTTGTTAGGGCAGAAAATGACAACTAATGTGTAAGCACTTAATAGTGGTAAGGATAACTTACAGGTTATTTTTAGAAGCTGGAAAGAAAGTATTATATATTAATGACATAAGAAGTTACAAACGGAATGTGAGAAATGTTAAAATTTAATTTCATAAATTTATTTATTTTTAAAATTAATTTGTATTGATTGTAGTATAGTTGTTTGGGGCCTTCCCGAGTGGCTCAGTGGTAAAGAATCCTCCTGCCAATGCAGGAGACTCAGGTTTGATCCCTTGGTTGGGAAGATCCCCTGGAGAAGGAAATAGCAACCCACTTCAGTATTTTTGCCTGGAAAATCCCATGGACAGAGGAGCCTGACAGGCTATAGTCCATGGGGTTGCAAAGAGTCGGACATGACTTAGTAGTTAAATATCAACAACATAGTTTATTTACAATGTTGTGTTAGTTTCTACTGTACAGCAAAGTGAATCAGTTACACATATATATCTCCTCTTTTTTTTTTTTTTTATTTCCTTCTCATTTAGATCACCACAGAGCACTGAATTAACCTCATAAGTTTAAATCATGGTCTTGTTGTTTAGAATAGATGCAAGTACATAATATTAAATAAAAACCTTTGTGTACTAAACATTTTTTAAATTCTTGCAGATTAAGTAACAATGTTAAACAAAATGAAGTAAGTTTGTGATGTAACTTAAGGAGTATAAAAGGGAGATATGCTGTGTGTGCTTAGTTGCTGTCATGTCCGACTCTTTGTGACCACATGGACTGTAGCCCTCCAGGCTCCTCTGTCCTTGGGGATGCTCCAGACAAGAATACTGGAGTGGGTTGCCATGCCCTCCTCCAGAGGATCTTCCCAACCCAGGGATCGAAACCCAGGTCTCCTGCACTTCAGGTGGATTCTTTACCATCTGAGCCACCAGGGAAGCCCAAAAGGGAGATATGAAAAGTGTGAAAGTGAAAGTCACTCAGTTGTGTCCAACTCTCTGCAACCCCATGGACTATACAGTCCATGGAATTCTCCAGGCCAGAATACTGGAGTGGATAGTCTATCCCTTCTCCAACAGATCTTCCCTTCCTAGGAATCGAACCAGGGTCTCCTGCACTGCAGGTGGATTCTTTACCAACTGAGCTATGAGGGAGGCGCATAAGGGAGATATATGTATTTTTAAATATGGTAACAAGATTATAAATATGCCACTACCTAGATTAATTAGATATTAACAGTATAATAAAGTACCTTGAGTGTGGTGGGTCGTGTTCTGTAGATCATGATCTTGGTGAAGAGATATTCCATATCCTTTGTATATTCTTCAGGTTCCTAAAATTCATAATGAAGTCTGTGTTTCTGTGTGTGTCTGTCTGTGTATGTAGGGTATGTGTTTTAACAAAATATGAATTATTTTTTCTGGTTTGAAGTTCCCAGGAAGATTTTTTGCTGTTGTTGGGGCTGGGTTTCTTACATAAGATAATGAATGACTATATATACTTTTTATAATTTAATATGAAACGTGCAAACTGCATTTTGACTCTTAAAGCAAATCTGCAGTTAATAATTTCTCAAGCATTTTACTGGTCTCTTATGAAGGTTGTCGTGGAAGAACTAGCAGCAGATTGTTGTTTCAGAAATGTTACTTCTCTTCGAAAGATGCTATTTTTGCCTTCCTCTGTCTTGTGGCTAACTACCACACAAACTTCTCGTCTCTACCAAGAGAGTTTTAAGTCTCGATATCACAGAAAGTTCCTGGGATATCAAAACTTCACTTGGCACATGCTTTAATAACTTTGACTGCTGCCCCATTTAGACTTAACTTACAAAAGATATTTTCAAATAGCTTAATATTGCAAAGTTAGAGAGTAAGTCAGCTGTACCATGACTGTTTTACAGTGTAGAAGAGTATGTCATATTTGGCATAGACATTAGTTTCTCCAGCTTGTGGGTGGTATTCTCCTTAAGATCAGAAATTGTCTTGGTTAATAAAACCACATTGCTAGATTGAAACTGAATAAATCTGTCGGTCAATCTCACTATTGGCTTCTTGCATTATGTTTTTTAATTTAAATTTTCTTATCACCAGTTGGATCCTTATCTGCTCTGCCTTTTTCTCTGGTTGTTGTGAAGCTCACATGACGTACTGTCTTGAAACTGATGTGAAATAACCTAAGGCATTGATTCCCAATAGTGTTTTCTCCACCCCACTTCCCCTAAAAGGAAATTACTTCATGATCAAATTGATTTGCGCAATGATAGTACTGTATTCCACTTGGGGAGACTCACAATCTATATTGGCTTATAAAAGATTCTGGGTAGGGAGGCAGTAAAGTTAGATTAATTAATTATTCCTCATGTTTTGTTGACCATGACTCCCTTTTATCACAGAATATACTATATACATCATGGAATGCTATTTGGAAAAATGTCTTCAGACATAAATTTACACATGTACTGAGGCCTTATGAGGATAAAATTTCCAATTAAACCCTTTATTTTCTTCTTTACATTTTGCAGGTAGAGAACAACAGAGGTTTGGTAAGATTTTTGTTATATTTGGAGGGATTTAGGAAGAATTCTCAGCATCTTTAGTTTTATAAGTTTATTTTTTATTTAATTATTATCATTATTGTTATGATTACTACTATTATATGCCATTTGATTCTAACTAGCCTGTTTCCAAAGTACTCATGGTAGCTCTAGTAAAAATTGTGCATGCTCTCATTTATTTTGAATACATACTAATGACTCGACAGAACTATATTTGTGTCCAAAATCATACTATAATAGGAACATTTAGATGAGGTTCAAAAGTTCTGCCCATTTTACTCAGTTATGTATAATAGATGGTGATTGAATATTGTGACATTTATCTATAGAACAAATTGTATGTAAAATTTATATACTATATGAGACTGTAAATCAGCTACATGAATCAACTTGCCCTTGATTGCAAATTTTACCGTAGTTACCTTGCTCAAGGGCCATTCGTTCCATTTAGATAGTATTGGCCAGCAGGTTGAAACCTTGCTTTTGTATGCCACACTGCTTAGTCTTCATGCTTTATCTTTCTTTTTTTTAACAAAAGTTTATTTATTTTATTTGGAGGATAATTGCTTTACAGTGTTTCATTGGTTTCTGTGATACATCAACATGAATCCGTCATAGGTATACATATGTCTCTTCCCTCTTGAACCTCCCTCCCACCCTTCCATGCTTTATGATATTTCCATGATGTAGCATTCCTTCCAGTATTATAGATAAGGAATCTGAGCTGTTGTATTCTCCCATCACTGCTACTTTTTAGGGGAGCCACTGTTCTTCCAGTTACCTGAATCCAAGAATCACTTCTAATTATTCTCCATGTTCCAGATAGAGCCAGTAACTAAATGCTCTGAATTCTAACTCTTCTGGTGTTTCGCACTTTCTTTCTTCATTGTTGCTGTGATCATTATAAGGCAGGAGCTGGGATAGTTTCCTAGGTCATCCCCCTACTATGTCTTTTCTAAAAACTGTCCGCATACCACAGCTAAAATATCTGACCATATCTGATTCTGTTGCTCATACCATTGGCACAGTGCTACCATTAAGTGAGCGATTGATACATTAGTGCTTTGCATGTGACTAGGGAAACTATAGGTAGTCATCCGTCTGTCAGAGAGAAATACACTCTATTTGTAATACTTCACCTAGAATTAAATGTTCAGTGTTTGATGTCACATATCCAGTGACCTATGTGTAGGTCTCCTTAGGTAGCCATGACCTTGTTTCTGGGCTTCCCTGGTGGCTTGGATGATAAGGAATCCACCTACAATGCAGGAGACCTGAGTTTGATCCCTGGATTGAAAAGATCCCCTGGAGGAGGACATGGCAACTCACTCCAGCATTCTTGCCTGGAGAATCCCCTTGGACAGAAGAGCCTGGTGGGCTACAGTCCCTGGGGTCACAAAGAGGCAGACACGCTGAGCGACTAAGCACAGCACAGACCTTATTTCATGGAGAAATACTTAGCATCCTTCTTACCTCTTCCTTAAATGGATCTCATAAAAATCCTTAGATTTTTGTGCTGCATGTTTTTGGTCTCATTTTTCTACAGATTTTAGTCTCAAAATTGCTGCATAAGAGAAGTTTTTAATTCTCTGGATGTCTTATCATAAAAGCTTTCCTGAATAGTGGCAATTTTCAGGTTTTTAATACCTAGAAGCATACATGTAAGCCACTTTTACTTTCAAGTGCTTCACTCCTAGAGAGGAAATTTGTCTCTAGATGAGTTTGTTTTGTTTGTGCTGTTTTATTTCTAAGATGGGATGATAGTGGTGGAAATGATCATGATTTAGACTTTGTACACCGCTTGCCATATGCCTTGCACTGTTCTCAGTGCTTTGTACTCATTAACCCAGCCAGTTACAAGATGAAGATTATTTTTAAAATTTTCCCAACATTGTTTTTTTCCCATCATTTTTTATAGGAGATCGAACTAAAGTGTAGAACTGCCAAGCCTACCCAGTTACAAATATTTACCACAATTATTTTCTTGATGTATTTCAGGCATTTATTATTCATCTTTAAATCAGTTTGGTGAAATCTTATTACAATCATTGTTTGAGCATGAAGAAACCAAATTATAGGTGAACTAGGGTTGAAATCGGAGAAGGCAATGGCACCCCACTCCAGTACTCTTGCCTGGAAAATCCCATGGACGGAGGAGCCTGGTGGGCTGTGGTCCATGGGGTCGCTAAGAGTCAGACACAACTGAGTGACTTCACTTTCACTTTTCACTTTCATGTATTGGAGAAGGAAATGGCAACCCACTCCAGTATTCTTTCCTGGAGAATCCCAGGGACGGGGGAGCCTGGTGGGCTGCCGTCTCTGGGGTCGCACAGAGTCGGACACGACTGAAGTGACTTAGCTGTAGCAGCAGCAGCAGCAGCGGCAGGGTTAAAATTCATTGCTCTTTGCTCTGGCGATTTTATAACCCATTAACATGCTAAAATCTAAAAGTGCTTGAAACCTCATTAGAATTTAACACACAATGGAATTTTGAATTATACATTATTCTCAAGAGGAGATTTATTACACCTTTGTATTTATAACATCAGATCAGATCAGTCACTCAGTCATGTCCGACTCTTTGTGACCCCATGAATCGCAGAACCCCAGGCCTCCCTGTCCATCATCAACTCCCGGAGTTTGCTGAGACTCACGTCCATCGAGTCAGTGATGCCATCCAGCCATCTCATCCTCTGTCATCCCCTTCTCCTCTTGCCCCCAATCCCTCCCAGCATCAGAGTCTTTCCAATGAGTCAACTCTTCGCACGCGGTGGCCAAAGTACTGGAGTTTCAGCTTTAGCATCATTCCTTCCAAAGAAATCCCAGGGCTGATCTCCTTCAGAATGGACTGGTTGGATCTCCTTGCAGTCCAAGGGACTCTCAAGAGTCTTGTCCAACATGTTGCATTTTGAGTAGCCTAGGAAGGAAGCCAAAGAAATTTAAAATATCAGTGTGTGAATACAAACCTAGGAAAACTCTTCTCATGGATTTTGCTTTTCTTTAAGAAATGGGATTATTTTGTAAGAATGGTTTATCTAAGACTAAATCAACAGTTTTATCGGTATACATATTTAAATTTACATATCAATGTTTAAAGTCTTTCTCTTCCTATACAGTGTGTTTAATAAAATATAGAACATTATTCTTGACATTAAAGACTTTTCCATCTTAAGTATAGTGAAAGTGTCGGTTGCTCAGTCATGTCCAACTCTTTGTAACCCCATGGAGTGTAGTCCGCCAGGCTCCTCTGTCCATGAGATTTCCCAGGCAAGAATACTGGAGTGGGTTGCCATTCCCTTCTCCAGGGGATCTTCCAGACCCAGGGATCAAACCTGCATTGGAGGCAGATTCTTTACTGTCTGAGCCACCAGGGTCTCCTGTATTTAATATAGAACCCAGTTGATAGGTGCATGCATACTTTGCACTCAGTGGAAGATCCAGGCTTGCCTATTTTACTTACACAGTTGCTTCCCTGGGGCTTTTCTTATCAGGCATTTTCAGATGCAGTGCAATAAATAATCTTCCTAACACTGTGATAATTACTAGCCTGGAAAAGATAAGAATTATAGTGAAAGGTAGAATACATATGATGCTTTTTTATTTTGCCCTTTAAAGTGAAGTGTTTTAATATTTATATTTACATAGCTTACTTTAATCTTTTGTGTTTAATATTTTAGATTTGTTAGTCTTTGTAGGTTACTATATCAAAAGTTCCATACAGCTGTTGGCTCATTTAGTCTATTTTCTTAACTAATTTACATAAATTAGAAAAGAAAATATAGAGAAGTTTGTTTCTTAGTATTTTGCATAAAATTCAGATGTCAAGTCTTGATTAAATATTTAATAAAATGTATAATTAAAGCTTAGGTGTCAAAATATTCTTTATAAATTGTTTTCTTATAAAAGATGGAAGATGATATAGGGGTTTTATGGGTACTTAATGCTGCCATTGTAACACGAAATAGCCATAGACAAAGAACAAATGAATGAAATGGCCACATTCCAATGACATATTAACTGCAAAACAAGAGGTAGCCTTGATTTGCTCTGAGGGCCGTAGTCTGCTGACCCCTAGTGTAAGATTCCAACTGAAGTGGAAAGAGGAGATGGAGGAACTAACTGACCAAGCGAGGAGGACCAACTAAGCTAAGGTTTGGAATTGAAGATTCGTTGACCAGTCTTAGGTGTTAATAACCAAAATGTGCTTTGGTTCCATTTCCTTGTGAAATATTTTACACCTGTCTTTAGTGCCTAAGGTATACTAGGTACTAAAATACTAGCTGTTTAAAAAAATGAATGAACAGTTCTCAGTAGCTATTAACTGCTTAACATTCCAAATGTGAAGACATTTTAGTTGTTAAAAATGGCAGGTTTATAATAAATGTGTATTTTATTATAAAAAATTTATAATGTGATTATTGAAACATATACAGGAAATTCTGGGAAATATAAAACCTCATGAATGTTTCCCTATGAATTAGAAAAGGCTGTTCTTACAAGACTGAGATAAAAGTTTTATATAAGATTGTGGTTTTCATTCTACAGAAAAATTTGACAGGTCCCCTCTGGAGCTTTTGTGGGTAGCAAGTGGGCCAGAGAAGTTTCAATTCTGTCCTCCTAACCTGGCTCTTAACTGAGGTGATTTAGCTTGAGAGTTTATTTTTTATGTCTCTGCATAATAATTTATATGAATAAAGGAAATAAGATAATGCTTCTTAAAAACCAGTCATATGATAGTAAGTTAATGAATGACATAAATATGGTACGTGGATTTTAATTATTTTGCCCAAACCTATGTAGTGTTCCTTTAGTAGAGTGAAAGTGAATTCGCTCAGCCGTGTCTGACTTTTAGCGACCCCATGTTCCTTTGGGTATGCTTTATTAAGAGCATTAACTCTACTTGACTTTTTTTTAATCAAAGAATTTTAATAATGGCAAAATAGTAGTAAACTTTAAGCTAATTATGCCTGGGGGGAAGTACAGTTGGCCAGACTATATAAGTCTGGTAGCCATGGCACTTCTCTGTATTTTGGAGCATACTTTCTGCTCTGGAAAAACACGGCAACTATATATGGTTAGTCTTAGAATTCCAAAATAGAAAATTATGCCAGTATCTAAGTTGGGAATATTTAAGTTATGTTAACTCTTTAACTATTGCACATAGCAAGTTTCTCTCTGGGTAATACAAGAGGTAACAATTTATATTCCTTCCTTCCTTTATGGATCAGTTTTTGCTAAGTGCCTACTGTATGCCAGGCACCATGGATCTAAGGACAAGTGTAGGCTAAGTGCAAGAGAAAGAAAATGTATCTGATTTTGGTATCACCTTTGTATTTTAAATCACTTTAGTGTTAATAGTTGCTTAGGAAAAAAAGAACATGATATAAAGTAGTATTTATTTTTAAACTTTTTTTCCACAATAGTATAAAGAGAATCAGTGATAAAACATATGAGCATTAACTTCATAAAATGTTGTATTTGATCAGGGCTTTCTTAGAACTCTCATTTGCACTTTAGAAAACTTCTGGTTGTAGATGAGACAGGTTCAGCAGTAGACAAGTTAGGATTTGTTGTCTCTCTTCTAAGATGAGAATTGGAAAAGCTAAATGAGATGCCAAAGGTCACAATGTTTTCACATCCCAGATCTTCACCTAGATTGTCAGTTCCTCCTCCTCATATTCTTTCTAATACTTTACATTGACTCTTCCTCAGTTAATGACCTGACAACTTTCTCATATGAAGGAAGTCGCTCAGAAAGAGAGTAAATAGGTCCCTTAAATTTTTTAGTAGCTTCTTTAACTACTATGATTCTTACTCTATACCATTCAAATACAACATCATTTTAAGGAAAACCCTCTATTTTAAAAAATGATTTCACAATATTTAGACACTTTTATCACTAGAAAGGTATACTAGGGTCATCAAATTATATTTTTTCCCTTGTGTTTATGTTTTGGAGCTTCTGTAAGATTGCAGTTATCATGAGTTTTCACACCTCAGTGATATAAGATAAAACATGAAACACAGTTTAATACAGGTAACTGTGGACTTGGGGTATAATCTGGATAACTTCTGATGATCACTTAAAAACTCTTGAATGATTCTAAAACATTCTTGGTTAATAGTTTTTGAAGGTACTGCAAATTTATTATTTTGTATTTCTCAGGCTACATTCAAAGGTAGTTGTAACTTTTTCCACTCACCCCAAGATATAGTACCTTTGTCAGTTCTGCTCTTTAATAGCCAAATCCTTTTCTTCAGAAATTTTAGGTATTTTAGCTGCAGGTGATTTGTCTTACCTGAAAGATTATTGTGAGGGAGGGTAAGTAAACAGCAGATATTCTCTAGAAATAGTGATCTTGTTTTCACATAAACATCTTCAGCTATAAGCAGTACATTTAGAGAAATATGTTAGATATATATGAACAGTTGGCAGCTCGTGTTCTATTAATGTTGCATATTTTTATAGCATATTGGTTTTACTGTTGTTTTAAATTTACATAATTTTTTCCACTTCAAAAATAAATAAAGCTTATGTTGTGAAACATTGTTTCCTACAGGATAATTTCCTGAAGTTTTAATAAAGCATTGTTAGTTTATTCAGCACTCAGTGCTCATTTTTTATGCAAGATTATAATTGCAGATGTGCAGTTTACAATTCATCATGCATTGTTTGTATACTTCATACAATATGGTAATGAAAAAGCAAAGATCATAGTTATCTTTAAATGTAGCTTAGCGTTATTCATTAGATTTACTCTCCAGTTGTTTTTCTGTTCTCTCAAGCATTTTCTGAAATGCTTATAGGAAATAATAGAATCAAATATTTTAGTGAAAAATGCAAATATAATGTCAGTTGAAGTTAGAAAGGTAAACCTCTTGTTGGAATAAGATTTAAATCTTAAATCTTGTTGGAAAATTTAAATACTATATAGTGTTTTTAATCATATTCTAATAACATGAGATTGTGTTTAGCTGTTTCTAAATTTCAACTCTCCTTTGCTATTTATCCATTCCACTCCTTGTTGTTCTTTTAGTCGCTCAGTTGTGTCCAACTCTTTTGTGCCTCAAGGACTGTAGCCTGACAGGCTCCTCTGTCCATGGGGATTCTCCACACAAGAATACTGGAGTCGGTTGCCATGTCCTTCACCAGGGGATCTTTCCCACTCAGATATAGAACCCAACTCTCCTGCTTTGGCAGACAGGTTCTTTACCACTAAGCAATCAGGGAAGCCCTTTCCACTCCTTAACCACATAAAAAAGGTTCAGTACAGGTCACTAGAGTTGAATTTCAGTTCTCTTTTTTCTAAAGTAGTGTCTTGTATGTCGGAGAGTGTTTGGCCTATGTTCTCCTCTAAGATTTTTATAGTTTCTGGTTTTATGTTTAGATCTTTAATCCATTTTGAGTTTATTTTTGTGTATGGTGTTAGAAAGTGCTCTAGTTTCATTCTTTTACAAGTGGTTGACCAGTATTCCCAGCACCACTTGTTAAAGAGATTGTCTTTTCTCCACTGTATATTCTTGCCTCCTTTGTCAAAGATAAGGTGTCCATAGGTGCGTGGGTTTATCTCTGGGCTTTCTACTTTGTTCCATTGATCTATATTTCTGTCTTTGTTCCAGTATCATACTGTCTTGATGACTGTGGCTTTGTAGTAGAGCCTGAAGTCAGGCAGGTTGATTCCTCCAGTTCTGTTCTTCTTTCTCAAGATCGCTTTGGCTATTCGAGGTTTTTTGTATTTCCATACAAATTGTGAAATTTTTTGTTCTAGCTCTGTGAAAAATACCGTTGGTAGCTTGATAGGGCTTGCATTGAATCTATAGATTGCTTTGGGTAGTATACTCATTTTCACTATATTAATTCTTCCAATCCATGAACATGGTATATTTCTCCATCTATTAGTGCCCTCTTTGATTTCTTTCATCAGTGTTTTATAGTTTTCTATATACATCACAGCAGGATCCTCTATGACCCACCTCCCAGAATATTGGAAATAAAAGCAAAAATAAGCAAATGGGATCTAATTAAAATTAAAAGCTTCTGCACACCAAAAGAAACTATTAGCAAAGTGAAAAGACAGCATTCAGAATGGGAGAAAATAATAGCAAATGAAGCAACTGACAAACAACTAATCTGAAAAATATACAAGCAACTCCTGCAGCTCAATTCCAGAAAAATAAATGACCCAATCCAAAAATGGGCCAAAGAACTAAATAGACATTTCTCCAAAGAAGACATACAGATGGCTAACAAACACATGAAAAGATGCTCAACATCACTCATTATCAGAGAAATGCAAATCAGAACCACAGTGAGGTACCATTTCACGCCAGTCAGAATGGCTGCAATCTAAAAGTCTACAAGCAATAAATGCTGGAGAGGGTGTGGAGAAAAGGGAACCCTCTTACACTGTTGGTGGGAATGCAAACTAGTACAGCCACTGTGGAGAACAGTGTGGAGATACCTTAAAAAACTGGAAATAGAACTGCCATACGACCCAGCAATCCCACTGTTGGGCATACACCAAAGAAACCAGAATTGAAAGAGATACATGTACCCCAATGTTCATTGCAGCACTGTTTATAACAGCCAGGACATGGAAGCAAACTAGATGTCCATCAGCAGATGAATGGATAAGAAAGCCATGGTACATATACACAATGGATTATTACTCAGCCATTAAAAAGAATATATTTGAATCAGTTCTAATGAGGTGGATGAAACTGGAGCCTATTATACAGAGGGAAGTAAGCCAGAAAGAGAAACACCAATACAGTATAATGCATATATATGGAATTTAGAAAGATGGTAATGACAACCCTGTATGTGAGACAGCAAAAGAGACACAGATGTATAGAACAGTCTTTTGGACTCTGTGGGCGGGGGGGAATGATTTGGGAGAATGGCATTAAAACATGTATAATATCATATAAGAAACGAATCACCAGTCCAGGTTCAATGCAGGACACAGAAGCTTGGGGCTGGTGCACTGGGATGACACAGAGGGATGGTATGGGGAGGGAGGCGGGAGGGGGGTTCAGGATGGGGAACACGTGTACACCCGTGGCAGATGCATGTTGATGTATGGCAAAACCAATACAATATTGTAAAGTAAAAAAAAATAAAAAAATAAAAATGTGTATATACTATAAAAAATAAATAAATAAATAAATAAAGTAGTGTCTTAATCAGGTTTTCTGTAATATAATGTTTCAAGAAATTATCCTAGTGAATTCAAGCTTGGCCCCAATTATAGAGATCAGAGCTCTCAGACATAGGAAATGCTTTTATAGTAGGAATTGCTTTTACAGATTGTGATTTTAAAATATTATATATACATACATATATATTAAAGTATATATGATGTATAGATACTTCATATATAATATATACATATTTGTGTAATATATATGTGTGTGTATCAAATATATGGAACATCAGCACTTCACAGAGAAGAGTTCATGGAAGAAAGGAGGTATCCATTATAGATGGAGGTAGAGTGAGGGGTGGTTAATGAGAAGATTTATCATCTATAAAGATTTACACATATATGTTATATATATCTTTATATAATATATATTAACACTATAATTAAAATTAATATACAGTCTGTATAAAATATTAATGCAATTATACTATGATATTTTATATACAGTAATAATATGATACTATTGGTTATGCATATAATTCACCATCCTCTCTCATTCCATTTTAATAAACAATGGATAGCTCTTTTCTTCTGTGAAATCTG
This sequence comes from Bubalus bubalis, assembly GCF_019923935.1. Lineage (NCBI taxonomy): Eukaryota > Metazoa > Chordata > Mammalia > Artiodactyla > Bovidae > Bubalus > Bubalus bubalis. The sequence continues at coordinate 24,253,177 of NC_059164.1, read as the reverse complement.
TGTGCAGTGCTGGTGTTCCATGTATTTGATGCAATAGAGACAGCTCTAAAAGACACCATAGAAATAAACTGCAAAGTGAAACTATGAGTTTCCTTAAGAATAAATACCATATGTTTCTCCATAATCATTTGCATTAACTGCTCTTATAACTATTTCAGGTTCTACTTATTTGAAGTCAGTCTCATTGGTAACTGAGTCCTTAATTCAGAAAGAATAGAGTATGGAATCATAGGAAAAAATGTTATTTTTGAAATTCAGATAGAACTAGATTTAATACACAGGACCATCACTTATTTGCTCTGTTAACTTTCATGAGATCCTTAATTTTTCTCATCTTTAAAGATAAAATAATATTCATATCATATGATTATTAAGTGACTAAATTAATTTAAAACACTTGGTAAAAGGGCATTCAAGAAATTTTCATTCAGATCCATAATTATCTTAAAAGGCTTCTTATACTTTAAAATATCAATTTCTAACTTACAGTAAAATATTAATACTTAATTTTATACATATGTGGTCCAGGTGAATTATGAATTTCATTTGCCATACAATCTACTCTTCCAAGTATCACACAACTACATTTTTTGTCTAAGAAGGGAGAATTGAAAAGCTATTGAGAAGTAGGTCCAGTAGCATGAGAATTTGGAAGACAAAAAAGGAGCCAATTGAAAATACAATATTGTAAAGTAAAATAATAATAATAATAAAAAAAAAAGAAATCAGCCTGCTTCTCAACTTTTGTTCTGGGAGGAAGATGTGAATACTTCCGACAAGGACATGAGAAGGAAAATGGTACATAAATACATTATAAAGAGTGCTGTAAGAGTTTTCATGCTTCAGAGATAAACAGATAATCATTTCCATATACAAGTTAAAAATAGTATGGAAATAGTTTTTCATGGGAGATTAACAACTGAAATCAGAAATGTTTGCGGTTGCTCATATGGAGGAGGCTTTGTTAGATGAATGGATTGACAGGGCAAGCAGTGGTCACTAATTTGTGTGAGCTGTTGCTTTCAAAATTTCAAAATCCTGTGCAGGGTGGCTATGATTTCAGATAGTTGCCTATGTTGGTGGAATTATCATTTCTCTTTTTATTTTTGAGTTATTTATGAGCAGGAATTTTTCTAATGGAAAAAAATCTTCTCCCTGGCCTTGTTTATTATCAAAGTGTAATGTTCCTGTACAGTTGCTTAGGTGTTCATAACAAGCTTGTGGATCCCAAAAGGGATGGAAGAATTATTTCTGGTGGTCTTTGAATATGTAATTGCTGCCAGTTGAGAAAGCAAAATTCCAAATAAGTTGAAAGAGCTTTCACAAATAACACAACGTAATTGCAAGGCATTAAGCTCAATATATAGTTTATATAATAGTCTTACCTAACCTCAAAGTATTCAAGGACCTGTCCAACAAGGGTCTTTACAGACGTATATATTAACCTTCTGCTGGACACTGTACTTGTTTTAATTTATTAAAACCTTCTGGCTGTGCATTTGAAATTATGCCTGTTAAAAACATACACTTACAGCTTTTCTGTTTCATTGTGAGCATTACCAAAAGCATCTAACAATAACGATAGAATCATGATCATCAAAAGGCAGAAAATTCTTCATCTTTGCTAAGATATATTGGAATAAAGTGGTTTTGAGATCTAGGCCAAGGACACCTAGTGGAATTTATTTACTCTTTTAAATAGTGTATTGAGGAAATATAATGTAAAAATCCAGACTTTGAAAACAGTATATAAGTGAACTGCAAAATCCCTCTTTACTTTTCAGAAAAGTTTGATACAGTGTTCACTTAAATATGGAATGTCTCATGGTAGCTTTGCTTTATGGTTAGATTTAATTTTGTGCATCATTTTAGGAACATTTCTGATATTTTGACAAGGGATAAATTTGTATCTGATCTAGCTGAAATTCAGTCATAATTTACTAAAGCAAGTTTAGGAATGACCGGATTGCCTGTATTTTCAGACCATTGCTATATCATTTACTTCTATTTTCATTTTTATCTGTCAACAGTTCAGAAAAGGTTTTTATAGTTAATTATTCTCTGTAGACTTAGGTTTCATATGAAGAGATCATCTAACCAATATCTCTCTTCCCACTCTTTCACTCACCTCATTAAAATATAAATTTTCTAATTTCCATTTTTGAGTATTATTTTTCCATTATACAAACTAGAAGCTTGAATCAGTAAGTGAATTCTGTATATGTTTTCTTCATTATGTATGTAAGACCCATATAGGTCTTAGCTGCACCAGTTGAGTCAACGTCCCTCTCGCTTTATATATAAAGATAATTGCTCTCTCTACCTCTCATCCAGTGGTTTTCAACCAGAGGGAATTTTGCCCCCAGGGGACATTTGGCAATATTTGGAGACAGGTGGAGTTGTTACAACTGAGGATGTGGTCCTATGGGCATGTAGTAAGTAGAGGCCATTGATAATGATAAACATCAGACAAAGCACAGGACATCACACCCGCATAACAATTTATCAGCCCAAAGTGACAGTAATGCTTAGATTAAGAAATGCTGCTCTAAGCCCTCTTCCATCATTCTTGCTCCAGATGACTCTTTTCAAAGTAGTACTCTTATTGAATAAATCACCTGAGGAGTCATTGTCCATGGGCGTTGTCTTAAATATATGATTTAAATTTTCGACCTTGGCTTCAAACTTGTACAACTAACATATCCCAACCCCAGGCTTTTGTTAGTTGTGATGGTGTCTTCCATAGAATACGGCATGGATTTTAGGCCCCCAGGGTCTTTACAGCATTTTCCTTTCTTTGGTTATGGGGAATTGTACTCTCTGTACTTCTAAACTCCCAGCTCAAGTCTTAGAAGGCTTGGTTGACTTTTATGAGACAGTTGGTCCAATGAGCATGCATCATTATCTGTATGTTACTTATAACCATTTATTTCCTCCTATCTACTATTATCTTTGGTTTAAAAAGGTTGTTTCTATCACTGAAATCCATTTTACAAAAATTATTTAATATGGAGTGGATGGACTTTTAAATAAAACAGATGAAACCAAAGTTTCATTTACTTGAGCAGAATGAAACACTTAAGTTTCCTTGATTTTCTGCTTATTTCCAAGCAAACTTTGAGCTATGTATCTAAGAATATTAAGGTGTTAACTTCTGTCTTATTCTTTAAATTTTTGATATATATTTCATCATAAAAATCTTTAGAGAGTATACATTTTTTATAACAGAAACTACCTGTTAATAGATTTCTATATACCTCCTGGTTTTCTGTGTAGCACTTTGTGTATACACAATAGATACTTAGTTAATGTGTAAATGGCCATGTCATAAAAAGAAGTACTAGAAACAAAGTAAGTAGAAGACAGAATCCTACCTAGGCAGGTTTGTAGAGTATAAGGGCTAAATAAATACATAGGTAAATATATATGGCTTTTCACTGAAAATTCACTAAAATACACTATGTTGTTGTTTAATTGCTAAGTCGTGTCCGGCTCTTCGTGACCTCATGAACTGCAGCACACCAGCATTCCTCGTCCTACACTATCTCCCAGAGTTTGCTCAAACTCAGGTCCATTGAGTCAGCCATGCTGTTCAGCCATCTCATCCTCTGCTGCCCTCTTCTCCTTTTGCCTTCAATCTTTCCCACATCAGGGTCTTTTACAATAAGTCAGCCAAAGTATTGGACCTTCAGTGTCAGCATCAGTCCTTCCAAAGAATATTCAGGGTTGATTTCCTTTAGGATTGATTTGTTTGCTCTTGCAGTCCAAGGTACTCTCGAGTCTTCTCCAGGACCACAGTCTGAAAGCATCAATTCTTCGGTACTTAGCCTTCCTTATGGTCCAACGTCACATTAACACATGACTACTGGAAAAACTATAGTTTTGGCTGTATGGACCTTTGTCAGCAGAGTGATGTCTTTGCTTTTCAATACAATGTCTATGTTTGTCTAAAAGAACTAAAAACAGGGAATATACTCCATTCTGAAAGTTGGGAACCTCCTCACCTTAAACTTCAAACTCATAGGAATACCTTCCTGATGTTATCCCATTTTGACCTGATTTTTTAAAAAATAGGATATAGAGATTTGTTACTTAGCTCCCATAAATTAATGTACTCCTCAGAAGTATACAAAAGGAAGAAAGTTTCCCGGGAACTTCCCAGTTATTGCAATTTGGTAGAGTAAGGGCTGGGTTCACTGTTAGGAAGTTAACCTTAGCACTTTGAAAATCCATTCCTCAATTTACTCATGGGCTGTGTAGAACAGAAGGAAGAATTTACAGTTATGATTTTTTTTAATTGACTTGTTTAATTATTTTGTGAGGATTAACTAAAACATGCAAGACAGAGTCTCCTACATGCCCATCTCCTCCCTTAAGAAACCCAATTTTATCTTGAGTAAGAAAGTTATGACCAACCTAGATAGCATATTAAAAAGCAGAGATATTACTTTGCCAACAAAGGTCTGTCTAGTCCAGGCTATGGTTTTTCCAGTGGTCATGTATGGATGTGAGAATTGGACTTTGAAGAAAGCTGAGCACCGAAGAATTGATGCTTTTGAACTGTGGTGTTGGAGAAGACTCTTGAGAGTCCCTTGGATTGCAAGGGGATCCAACCAGTCCATCCTAAAGGAGATCAGTCCTGGGTGTTCATTGGAAGGACTGATGCTAAAGCTGAAATTCCAATACTTTGGCCACCTCATGTGAAGACTTGACTCATTGAAAAAGACCCTGATGCTGGGAGGGATTGGGGGCAGGAGGAGAAGGGGACTACAGAGGATGAGATGGCTGGATGGTATCACCGACTCGATGGACATGAGTCTCAGTGAACTCTGGGAGTTGGTGATGGACAGGAAGGCCTGGTGTGCTGCAATTCATGAGGTCACAAAGAGTTGGACATGACTGAGCAACTGAACTGAACTGAAGAACGCCATTTTCTAACTAACCATACAGCAGAGATGGTTAGGATGGTCTCTGAGGCATAACTAAAGATTTTCTGGAAACTTTATTTAAAAGAGCCCTTTTCCCTCTCCCTCTCTCTCTCGTTTTTTTTTGATTGGAAAATATCCCAATATGCACTATTAATTAAAAATAATGAATTCTTTCCTTTCAAAACAGATTATCTATTTCCAATGACCAAATTATTGTAGCTAATATTTTAACATTATCATAACTCCACTGTTATATTCTTATCACACATAATGTCTGTCAAGAATTTGATTAGAGTAACTGATTTTCTGAGGTGTGTTATAAGCTTGCTATGGGTAGAATCTGAGATGATCTGAGGTAGAATGTAAATACTTACTTTTTAAAAGCTCAATATTTATTTGATTGCATTCACATTCTTGTCCCAGGTCTTGCATCTTACATGAAACTAGGTCATCAATCTGGAAAGAATGGGTCCTGAGAGTTGGAATATTGATATATCAGAGATTCAGAATGACTGGAATGCTCAAACAGAAACACTGTGTATGTATTATTTGCTCAGTCGTGTCCAGCGCTTCTTGATCCCATGGACTGTAGCCTGGTAGGCTCCTCTGTCCATGGAATTTTCCAAGCAAGAATACTGGAGTGGGTTGCCACTTCCTTCTCCAGTGGATCTGCCCTACCCAGGGATCAAACCCAGGTCTCCCACAATGCAGGCAGATTCTTTACCATCTGAGCCACTAGAGAAGCCATGGAATTCCCATCTGATCTTTTACCGTCTGATCTGATTGTTTAACCCCAAAAATAATGAGTTTGGTAGTACTAACTAAAATTAGATGGATTGCTAAAACTTTGAACCCTTTCCTTTTATGCTTTCTCTCTTATGGCTTAGCTACCATAATTAAAGCAATATATACTAATGTTTCTTGTTTATAAGTATACTGTAAGCCTGAGAATAATTTGCACATTATACATTTAGTCATGAAGTAAAAATAATTATTTTCTGATGCCTTTAAATTGCTCACTCCTCTCCTTATATCTTTCTCCTTTCTTCTCTTTCACTAATCATATTTCTAACCATAATAACTTACTGTTACACTGACCAATATGAAGAATAAAAGTTAAATCCCATTAGAAGCCAAATAACATAGAGTTTCAGCTGTTAGGCTGTGGGTTCATTTATTTGATTGTTGCTTAACAAGATGTTATCCTCATCTGTTACAAAGGCTGTCTAATATCTTTGAGCTACCAGTTTTACTCAATTTTTCATGATTATTCTGTAAAAGCAAAGAAAATAGGGTCAGAAGAAATAGAATGGGGTCTATTAATTCACCATTAATTCATTTTTATACAGTTTCATCACATGCTTTTATGTTATGATTTTTATATTGAGAAGATAGTCAAAAGTTCTTAGATGAGTAACTGGTAAACCTTAACCATCCTGTCAAAATTACACTTTATATTCTAATATACTTAGATGTTAAAAAGATGGGACTAAAGTAAGTTTTATTCATTGGCTGCTGAGCATGACTTTATGATCATTATTCAAATTTATTTAAAAGTAATTTAAAAATTCATGCATTTATAGTGATGAATTGTGTTGATTTTGATCAGTTATTTTATATAAAAACTTTAAAAATTTTTCTGTGACTATCATGCTCTGTTGAAAATGTAACAAATTTGGCTTTTTCTTAATTCTGTCCATTACAGAATCCTACTAAGGTAGTATATTATTTGCTTCTAATTTTCCCTTGTCCCTTCCAAGTTGGAATCTGGCCTGAGTTCTTCCTTTCTTTACTGTCTGTCTCCTTTTTTCTTTCTGTCACTAAAAACTCCCATGTTTTATGTTCTGGCCTAAATCTGGCATTCTTGCCAAGTTATTCCTTTGACTTTGTCTTCTGATTTCTCTTTATATTGAAAAACCTTTTTTTTTTTTTTTTAATTACCATCTGTGTGCAAGTCACAGATTAGCTCTAACTCAGGTTAGCAGGCTTTTCATTTAAACACACTTTTGATCCCCCTAACTATGGATTTGCTTTCTTAAAATTCTACATTTCACTTTGGGAAAATAAAAGGAAATGATGACCTTAGTCACTGATATTGTTTAGGGAGGTTGAGATGAATTTTTACATACATAAAAGAATAGTTCCCTATTATTTTCCCATAAAGCACCTAAGAATAGCAAAACGGATTTAGTTGTAGTTGAAGAGTAGAATTGCTTCAAATATTGCATAAGTTGATTATCCCTTTAACTGAAATCTTAAACTAACTTGACACTTGATTGTTTTTACCAGTCAATAACATAAATCCAAAGTAAGAAAATTAATAACATTAGCTATAAAACTACTGGATGAGTAATGTTTAACATTTAGTAGATTGTTGTTATGTATTCTTTTTGAACATCCTACACATGCAGAGTCAATTTAATTATTCTGAGTTTCAATTATGAATTTTTGTCATTGATTAGTCTGTTTTAATTTGGAAATGTCAGTGCTTTATCTAGCAGTGTTCAAGAGTAAATTATGACCATTTTATGGGATTTCATCTTTACTATTAGTGATTATTTCCTTTATTACATTCACAATTGATTATTGTCAATGTTTTGGGAGCTATCAAATTTTATAAAGTGGAATACTTTAAAATATTAAATTTTCTAACTAGTTACTGCTATTATGTAGGAAAACTCACATTGTTTTATGGTTTGATCTTGTACCTGGTTACTTGCTATAGGCTATTAACAGTTCTTTTATATTTTCATATGATTACTTTTTATGTTTAAAAGGCAAGATGGATTGTCATACTTTCTAACATTTAATTGCTTCATGTTTCTTTTTTTGTTATATTGATTAAGAAACCCAATACAGTGATGCATTTTAGTAGTGATGCAGTTTATCCTGTGCTTCCTCTAAGAGAAATTCTTAATATGATGAAACAGTGTTTCTTCTTCCCACTTTTTCCCCCCTTTTTGTTTTCTTACTCAGGGATAGGTTTGAATAGTACTAAATGCCTTTTGGCATCTAATTAAAAATTCCTATTGTGTTTTTCATTTAATTTCATAACATGTTACATCAAAATAGATTCTCACATGATGAAAGCACACTTGAAATCCTAGTATAAAGAATTTTTTTCCAGTATATTGTGATGAGAGAACATTGTATCCGTATTTTCACAACTTAATTAATTAACACAGTATTGTTCCCACATACTATTACTGTATAGATGTCATTTACTTCTGATAGTTTGTTTTCCTTATAGAGGACTCCCTTTCTTTTTAGAACTTCCTGCCAACTACAGCATGGTCATTTCTCTGGATCAAGTGTCCACATGATCTCTTTAGGCTGTGAATAAGCATCTTTATTGCCAGTTCTTTAATGTAGGTGGGGATTGAGGAGACGGGCTATCCTGTCTACTCCTTGGAATATAGTTAATGAAGAGTTACCCCCAAAGATTGGCCCAAGATCTTTTTCTGCTTCTGGAATTGATTCATCTTCGGCTGAAATCAACCCCACATTGTCATCTGTAGAGCCCTACTTTGTGTTTACTGGGATCTTTGGTTTTAGTTTCCTGTCTAATTCCATCTTTTCCTATTTCTCAGAAATTCTCCAAAATTTCTAGTCTCTTCATGGCATTCTTTATTTTCCAGTATCATCACTATATGTATTTGTGTGTACATGTGTGCTCTTCCAGAGTGCACTTAATCCCACCATCACTACCAGTGCACCTTTGCAGAGATTTAAAATGAGGGGGCATGTGCTGTCAGGTTACCAGCTTGATCCCACTTCTCAGTGATTTATTACAATGAAAAATCCTTATAAAATAAAGCTTTGTTCTTCTGTTGCATTCTTAAGTCATCATCCATTAGACAAGTTACTTCATGCAATTAAAAAATAATCAGTCGATTTCATTTAAAATGTACTTAGAACTTATAACAAAATTCCATTTTGAGGGGTAGGGTTGGGGAGGATGGTCTTCAGAGTCCACAGTGATAATACTCATTATTCATAATCTTATACTTGAAATCACATCCTTCCCTGGCTGTTATCTTTCTCACATTATCTTCAAATTTGTGGTAATTACACTTTTGTTGATTCACTAAGTTTATTTTTAATGAGCTTCTGAATTATTCTATTGGGTTACATGAAATAGATCAGCTATTTTCAGATGAATTGACATAACATCAATGGCCCAGAGTAAATGGTGATGACTATTCCTGATACTGTCTTACTAGTAGCAAAAAATAAATTTAATAGTTACTATATTTAAAGTAACAAAACTCTATTCTGTGTTTATTTACAATTTTAAAAGATCATGTTTTAGTTTCAAAATTCAAAATACTATTCTTTTGTGGCTTCCAAGGCAATGGCACCCACTCCACTACTCTTGCCTGGAAAATCCCATGGACAGAGGGGCCTGGTAGGCTACAGTCCATGGGGTCGCTAAGAGTCAGACACAACTGAGCGACTTCACTTTCACGCATTGGAGAAGGAAATGGCAACCCACTCCAGTGTTCTTGCCTGGAGAATCCCAGGGGCGGGGGAGTCTGGTGGGCTGCTGTCTATGGGGTCGCACAGAGTTGCACACGACCGACTTTCTGAGTGGCTCTTAAAAAAAAGATGATTAGCAGTTTTCTTGTTGAAGTGTGTTAAACAAGAGTGTTTAAGTGTTTCTTGTTTAAGTCAAATTTATTCACAATTTTTTGGTTTTTATTAGTAAAAATGTCAAATTTTTGATGCCAGAGTAAACCTTTTACATATTCGTCCGTCAGTTTGTCAAGCTTTTTTTTCTAAAACAGAGCTGTACGTAGTTAAAAAAAAAAAAGCCCACAAATTCTATATTCCTTTAAAATTCCCACCCCATGGATTTTTGTAGTTGAATATGGATAGGGATTTCTTCCCATGTCTCTTAAGCATCATACAGCTTGGCATACGATCTATATTTTAGAGTTCATCATTATCATCACGTGGTACCTATGGCCTAGCATGTCGGGCAGTCCTCTGCTAAGACCTATAAAACAGTTATTTTTAAAACATATTCTTGGCTTCTTGTGCTTGATGTGAAAGTGGATGTTTCTGGACAGAGCCCTAGTTACTGAGGATTCTGTCTTATTTCTCTACAAACAAGTCAGTCCTTATGAGTCTAACTAGTTTGCCTTCGGACTTATCTGAAATTTGAATCAACTCAAATATAGCTCATCTGTATTCAATATTCCTCTTCTATAACTTGATTTGTTGATGTTTTATACACCCTAGGAATTAGCAACATACCAAATGGCAGGAAATGGCCATTAATTATTTTGCTTAGAAGGGTGGACAAATAAGTACTGAGAAGCTTACTGTCATTTCTTAGAGTGTTTAAATGTCAAGCATATTAAAAATAGCATTAACCTATATGCAATATTCCCATAAATCTCTTTTTTTGGATTAATAAACGTATTATAAGCAAACAGACTAATGTTATGAGATATTGAAAACTCTACACTATTGAGGAAGGATTGACATACACATATTACAATATATAAAATAGATGGATAATAAGGACCTACTTACAGGACAGAGAAGATATGTTCAAGATATTATTGAATATACTGCAAGATATATATATATTATAATATCTTGTAATCTATAATGGAAAAGAATCTGAAAAAATATATATATATACATATATATGTTTAACTAATCATTTTGCTGTACACCTGAAACCAGCACAACATTGTACATTAACTGTATTTCAGCTTTTTTAATGATTAAATATTTTAAATGAGAAACAAAAATTGCAATGTACCTAGTCAAAATCAACTCTTTTTTTTTTTACTCTTTGATTAAACAAATCTGTTTTGTTTCTCTCATAAAATATCCACTTTATCCCTTCTAAACATCACCAACTCGATGGATATGAGTTTAAGCAAGCTCCAGGAGTTAGTGCTGGACAGGGAAGCCTGGCATGCTGCAGTCCATGGGGTCGCAGAGTCGGATACAACTGAGCGACTGAACTGAGCTGAACTGAAACAGCACATTACTAGTTAAAAGCAAAAAGATAACATGCTATAAAGGAATATACAAGAAATTGTTACCTTAGAATGAACATAATGATTGCAAATCAGGATGTCCCCTGAGTATTGAATATCAAGATCACGAACATGATGAACAAGGCTTCTTCCCTAATAATTAGAAAAACCTCCCCAAGCTCTCCTTTCTTGAAAACTTATTGTAAAACTGAGAAGTACAATATCCAGAATGCCATCGTAAGCAACAGTCTTAGGTTATCTCTCTGTTCTTATTTTTGTTTTGTCTTTGGCCTGCATTGATGAGAACTTATTTCCAAGTAAAATGCGTGAATCCAAACAAAACAAACCTAAGCAGGCTAGATTTTTTAATGCATGTTTTCCTTTCATTTTTCAAGTCACAGAAATAAGTATTTCATTCTGTGAGGGGGCTGTATTTCTTATAAGACTGATGTACATAATGACTTGTAAGAACTTCCTGTCATTGAACTCGAGTTTACTTTTAAATGTCTTTTAATATATTCCTATCATGATTATCAATCATTTTTACTTTCATGATTTAGTGTTCACTACACAACAGTGTCTGTTGCTCTTCTCATTGAACGTGTGTATAAGCCAGACAGACTTTTTCTCCCCTGCAACTATTATTCCTCTCTGCTAGTATTTTAATTATTTATAGCTGTCAGGCACTTATTTGTCTTTTAAAGGTCTTCCAATCCCAATCAGAATGAATAAACAATTAAAAGGAAGAAAGGTTTTGTAGATTTTCTTTTCCTTTTGATTGTGTGTGTTCTATATAACACTTAAATTATTCTTTATGAAATTAGTACATCCAGGAAACCAGAGATTTATGCCTTAGGCTGGGTGAATGGAAAATATGTCATTGCTTCCTTTGTGAGGTTTCCAGGGTGCCACAGGAGATTTTTAAATGCGCTGCTTATTTGTGTTCTCCCCAGATCTTTTTCAGTTTATTATAATGCTGGAGAAATAATTAAAATGTTGCCTAGCCTTTCCTATGCTCTACACCTCACTGAAAACATGTCGGCAGAGCAAGCAAACGTTCGTCATGTCTCAATAAAAAACAGATCCTGCCAGGGATCATGCCAAAACCAACCAAGCATGACAGTCAAATCAATGTATGTTTTGGTTTCAATTTTTATTTTTGCCTTTGCTTTAGCAACTTGACTCTGGTATATGTTGTTCCCTATGGCTTTATCATTTTATGGCATGACAGTTCCTGAAATGGACAAGGCTTCCTGCTAACCTTTGCCATGTGTATATGTGTGACAACATAAACTATAAGAGAAAGTGACATTTGACTCAGTAAATATTTGTGGTATGTCCCCTACATCTGTTTTACAGAACTTCCTTTATACCTCCATCTGTATTCACTGAACCTACCTTTTGTCTGAATGTTACCAATTCTGGTATCAGTATCCCAGTTTTCAAGTTAGACTTTTTATTATTATTGACCCAAGAGAGTTAATTCTCTCATCAGTTTATATTCACATCATAAAACATAAATTAATTTGGTTGTTTTTTATTTAATTACTCTTTTACTATTTGAGGGGCAGAGCATACGTACCATGCTGTGTGTTAGACCACACAGCCAGCTTATTGCTGCTGAGTCATATAAAAATTTCAAAAGGGATTATCTTTTTAATTTGATATTAAACTGAGCATAAAAATTAATGGGCCAAAACTTCGGTCATTTAGAAGCTTGTTTTCTTGGATAAGATTATCCCTGATGCTGTTAAGTGCTTGGACTCTAATACATTCTAATCCTGATTTCAAGTCTGTATTTTTTAGTTATTGTCTGTGTGACTTTGGAAAAGTTACTCAGGCTCTCTTGGTTTTAAGTTTCTAGTTAATGGAATTTACCCCATAGGATGTGTTGTGTTTTCTTTACCCTTTTCCCCTGGTGGTTTTGTAAGGTAGTGTCCTGTCTCATACTACTGCTGATTTTTTTTTTTTTTTTTATTTGAGTTTTTATGTGCATATTTACTTTTGTCCTTTCCTGTCAACTTAAAATCAGTGATGATTTAATATATATTGGCTTGACTCTCTGTACAATAAGAAATTCAATATGACTTTCATCCCTCTTCACATTCCAGTGTTTTGTAATGTACTATACATTTTTTTTTTTTTTTTTTATTGGAGAAGGCAATGGCAACCCACTCCAGTACTCTTGCCTGGAGAATCCCAGGGATGGGGGAGCCTGGTGGGCTGCTGTCTATGGGGTCGCACAGAGTCGGACACGACTGAAGCGACTTAGCAGCAAACATATTTTTGGGGCTTCCCTGGTGGCTCAGATGGTAAAGCATCTGTCTGCAATGCGGGAGTCCGGGGTTCAATCCTTGGGTTAAGAAGATCCCCTCGAGAAGGAAATGGCAAGTCACTCCAGTACTCTTGCGTGGAAAATCTCTTGGATGGAGGAGGCTGGTAGGCTACAGTCCGTGGGGTTGCAGAGAGTCAGACATGACTGAGCAACTTCACACACTTTACATATTTTTGGAAAAAAACCTTATCTTTGCAAAATAATTATTAAAAAGTGTTGTTTTGCTTTATGCTCTATTTAAAACAATGCTCTGTCCATCTCTGTTTAACTGAGTAATTTTCTCTGTAACAATCTGTAAATATTGAGGGACAGCTAGGTACCATTTTCTTGTTTATGAGTCTTTTATCTCAGGTTTCATGAATATCACACCCCTGATTTCTTCCTACAGAGTATGTCTGCTCCTTCTCAGACTCCTTGCCAGCTCCTTTACTTCTCATAGACCCCTAAATACCACACAGTCCTGTGTGATCCCTCCAAATTTTCACCCACCGGTGTGTTTTTACATACCGTCTGTTTGAAAATGACTTAATTTCTGTGTCCTATATTCTCAACTTCCCTCGTAGCTCAGTTGGTAAAGAATATGCCTGCAGTGCAGGAGATCTGGGTTTGATCCCTGGGTTGGGAAGATTCCCTGGAGAAGGAAATGGCAACCCACTTGAGTGTTCTTGCCTGGAGAATTCCATGGCCAGAGGAGTCTGGCAGGTCCATGTGGCCGCAAGAATCAGACACGACTTCGCGACTAAACCAGTAAACCACCACCCATACTGTCAACTACCTCTTTGGTATTTTGCCTTGGATTTCTCCCTCAAATCTCAGATTTATCCAAAATGGAGTTTGTAATTTTCCCCAATACCCAAAACCTGCTTCTGGTGAAGGAAACTTTCCATAACTTTCATAGTAACCCTCTATCTGTAATATTGCTTTTTGTCTTAAAGTCTATTTTTTTTTTAGTGAGTATACTGAATACAGTGAACCATGCTTTTTCTTGGTTAGTGCCGCTCTCATTTATCTTTTTCAGTCACTTGACCCTCCTTATGCTTTATATATGGCTGTTATAAAGGGCATGAGCTGTGATTAGTTTTTCATCCAACCTGACAACCTGTGTTTTTACCTATGGGCTTAGTCATTTGTAATTATTCAAATTAGAAAAATATTTTGAATGCTTACTCTTATTTTTTGCCCTCTGTCTAGTCTACTTTTTTTCATATTTTTCTTAACTGTTTAAGATTTTTGTCTTTCATTAGTTTTTTTCCCTATCATTAATAGTTTTTTATCTTGAAATTCTTGAAATAATTTCAGGCTTAGAAAAGGTTTCAAAAATAGTACAAAGAATTTCTGTATACCCTTGACTCAGAATATCTAATATTAATATCTCATGCCACTGCAATATCAAAATCAGAAAATTAATATTGATATGATACTATTCTTTAATCTATAAGTATTATTAAACTTTTTGTCCATTTTCCCTATTATTCTTCTTCTGGTTCATGTTTCAATCCTGGAACACATATTGCATTTTGTTCTCACTTCTTTTTAGTCTCCTTTAATTTGGGACACATCGATTTTTGTCTTTCCTGACCTTGCATTTTTGACAAACACTGGCCTGTTATATGGTTTAACGCCTCTCAATTTAAGTTTGTGTTATGTTTTCTCATGAATAAATTCAAGCTATGCATTTTTGGCAAGAATAGGGGTAGAATTTATTCTTTTCAGTGTATCATATCAGGGTCAAATAATACCTATGTGTCTTACTATTGTGATGATGGGCTTTCCCACGTGGCACCAGTGGTAAACAACCTACCTGCAGTGCAGAAGATATTGAGATGCAGGTTCAATCCCTGGGTTGTGAAGATCCCCTGGAGGGAGGGCATGGCAACCCACTCCAGTATTCTTGCCTGGGGAATTCCACAGACAATGGAACCTGGCAGGCAACAGTCCACAGGGTCACAAAGAGACCACACAACTGAAGTGACATGACTGAAGTTGGACACGACTTAGCACGCACGCACTGTTGATATTATTTGTGATCACATGGTTAAAATAGTAGTTGCCAGGTTTTCCCACTGAAAATTTATCATTTTTCCCTTTCTGATTAATAAGTATGTTGTGGGGAGATACCATAAAACTATGTAAATACCCCAATATTTATCATAGTTTTACAAGCTAATTATAGTATACATTAATGATTCTTGCTAGAAACAATTATATGGTGATACTTGTCAAAATGTGGTTATTTTATTTCCATCATTCTTTCCAAGTTTAATAATTAAAGGTCTACAATAAGGAAGAGTTTCTATCTTCCTCTCTTCTTTCATCTCTCTCTCCCTGTCTGTCAGTTCATGAGTATTAGTTTTATTTTATGAATTTTGCTGAATAACTTTATTATTTTGTTGCTTCATTTGTGCCAAATTTGGTCATTAAGAGGACTTTCATGTTACTTACTGTCCTCATCAGATTTTGAGCATCCCTTACTCTTTAGCACCAAAAGATGTTTTAAGATTTTCTTGTTTCCTCTCCCAGCCTTGGAATCAACAATTTCTTAAAGAAAAGCAAATTTCTTTTATTAGATAATAGTATTTAGAAACCAAGATCTGGGCACTTAGGGTGCTCATTGCTCCTAGAACATCGTTATTTATAAACCCTTTGAGTAGGCATTGCTAGGAAGTATATGTATTTTTATACACTTATTTCTATATTTATATACATATGTTTGTATGTAGTGTTTACTTTATCTAAACTAAACCATGAGTTCACACTGATATCTGTTTCCAGTCCAGTAGCATGGGATCTTTCTAGCCTCTCCCTTTCCTTATATGTTACCCTTTTCTTCAAGGGTGAGGAATCTAGCTTTTATTATCAGCAGTATATTTACTACTTTGTTCATTCTTGGAATACACATAAGTGTTATTTCAGAATTGCTAGCATGTATCTGGTAAAACAAATTTACTAATTAGAGTACAATAGCTGTATGTAGTTCTTTGTCTTAAAATGTAGAATGAAAATAGTATTCACCAAAGATAATTAGGTTGGTTATTTTCATTATCATCCTCTTCAGTTTTATTATTTATTTATAAAATATTTTACTTCATTTGATGTTATTAATAATTCATTCTGAATTACCCCTACATTCATCCTGCTTGATACCAAGAAAAATTTCTATTCAGTTTGGAGTGTTACCTTAGTCTTTTGCCTTATTTCTTTTTCTGTTTTTCGGCATATAGGGTGGTTCATTAATTTAGGTGGCTGAATCTTAATTTCCTTCTTTCGTGTAATAACTCTGTGTAGAAGTATTAAGTTCACTCTTGTTCCTTTGTTGTGAATTTGGCTAGTTTAAAGATAATCTGACTTACTGCTGCCTTCCCTGTCAATGTAGCAAAATGCAGATTCTTTAGTTAATTTTTCTTATTTAATGGTGGGGGAATCTTCTGTTATTTAAGTATCCTAAATTTTCCCCTTTACCTCTCAACTACTGTAGATTACTTCTCTTTTCCTTTTTGTATTTTTCTCTTCCAAGAGGGGACTGTCACTTCCATTCAAGCATAAAGTCATTTCTCATGGTCATGCTGTTTTTATGCATGTGCTTTTTTCTATTTTTTACTTTTTTTTTTTTTTTTACTATTTTTACATACTTTTAAAAAAATTGTTTTTACATTTAAAGCAGACTTATTCTCTCTGCTGATGGTTTTAGATGGTCATAGTAGCTTTCCACTTCCTTCAAGTTTTTGTCAGACTGCCATTAACTGCCATGAAGGCTTGAGATAGGGCAGAGGCGCATGAGAAATTATTCACTAAAATTTGGTGGTTTTCTGTTTTTATCTTTTAACTTCCAGTTATTTTGAAGTTTGGGAATTCTTTCCCTTCAACACTGAAAGTGTTGTGTATTTGTGTTTTAATCTTTTCATTGTTAATTATTGTTTTTGGAGAAAATATTGACAGAGTCACCATTGGCTTTAGATCCCTGAAAACCCCTAGAAGTCTTTTATCCCATTTCCCCTCTACTAATTTAAGTTTCATGTTCTATTGTTCATGGACTATTTCTTAGATTTTTTGAAATTTTATTTTCCTTATTTATGTGAAAATCTTAATATTTTAATCTGCCAAAACTTTCATGGATCTCAGAACATTTTGTTTAATCACTTGCTTTCCACCTTTTATGCTAGGGTTCTTTTTTAAAAATTGATTTGGCGTCTCTGGGTCTTAGTTGCGGCATGTGGGATCTAGTTCCCTGATCACGGTTCTGAACCCAGGCCCTGCATTGAGAGTGTGGAGTCTTTAGCCGCTGGACTACCAGGCAAGTCTCTGTGCTGGTGTTTTTATTCAGTGCTTGTATTTTGTTCTTTTAAATACTTTCCACATTTAAATGTTACATTTTTTCCCTGAGACACTTCTTCTTTTAGATTTACAGACTTATTTTAGAACTACTTCTTTGTTTTCCATACCTTCTAACCTATTAGATTTTCTTTCTGAAATTATTTTTTTTTCCTACTTAAGGTACAGCCTTTAGTGCCAGAGTATTTTTAGGAATAAAATTTTATGTTTATCTGAGGGAGTCCATCTTCTGTTTTCATTTAATAAATACTGTTTGTGGGGTATTATGTACAAGTATTCTAGGTTGATAGGTATTTTGGGAAGGAAGTTTTGGTTTTTGGTGACTTTTTTATTTTTATTCTTAGCAGTTTGCAAATATGTCGTTGTGTTTTTGCTACCATTACTGCTGTGAGAAAGGCTGTTGTCTGTGTAACATAACTGTTAGTCCTCTGTTGGTTGTTCTCTCTAGCTGCTTTAGGATCATGTCTTTATGTTTAGAGTTCCATTGTTTCCCTGAAATTTGTCTACTTGTTGAATTTCCTTTTTACCCACTTTGGAATTCAGTAGGTTTCCTTTATGAATGAATGCCTATATTCTATAAATTCTGGACAATTTTTTTAGCAATAACTTATTTATTATTTATCCCCATTGTCTCGCTCCTCACTTTCTGATTAACTATATAATAAACATTGCTATCATGTCTGCCAAATCTTTTAACTTCTCTTTACATGTTCTGATAGGAATTTTGATTAATTTCTTCAATGCTGTCTTCAGTTTCAATAATTCTCTTTTCAGGTGAGTCTAATATGTTTCACTCATCTTTTGAGACATTTTGTTTAAATTGTAACATTTTTCAAGCCTGCTCTTCTTTGAGGGCCTTTGCTTATTTTTGTGATTCCATACTTGTTTATTTTGAATTTTTTTACATAGTTTTAAAATATTTTGTGCATGGAAATTCTAATGCTGGATTCATTTTGAAACTAAACTGGTCTGTTATTTTCTTCATAACTTATTATTTTGAGTGCATATACCTGTTTGTTTGTTTGTTTAGCTTGCTGAACTACATATTCATTTAGTGGAAAAAGCATCTATCTGTTCATATCTTAATATATAACTTATAGCTAATCTCAGGGAGCTCCTTGATTTACAGTCACTGAAAGGAGTCTCATTTTTATTTTTTACTCATTTATTTCATGATTGTATAAGATAAAGTTTAAAATACTCTTTAAAAAAAAAAAAAAAACGCAATTGTTAGGTATGCTTTCAGAGCCCTGCATATCCCACAGTGTCTCCTTTTGTGTTCTTACAGTTAGCCAGGATGCCTAGTAATATATGTAATTTAGTTCTTTAATTGGTATCTTGATTCTCTTCTCATTATTTTTAATCTTTTATTCTTCTGAGCTCTATAGATCTTCAAATCTGTATTCCATTTAGCTAAGTTAAATTTATATAGAAAAGATTGTATGCCACTTCCAATAAGATATTTAATTCAAATACATTTATTTAATATCTGTATGAAATCTGGAGAGACACAAAATTATTCCTACTTTGTTCTTACCTCTGTGTTTGAAGCATCTTCTTGAATCTTGTTGTTTTCACTTTGCTGCATCATTTCAGAGAAAGGTGGTTAATTCTAATGATTTCAAAAAGTTCTTTCCATCTAGAAATTGTTTCACATATCTGATGATTTTTGTCTACCTTCTTATTGAGAAGCTCTATGGATAATATTCTACCATGTGTTGTTCTCCATGCAAAAGACCTCTGCTCTTCATTGTAGGAGAGAGCTTTGTCAGGTTAGTTTTCTGCTAGTCAATGCTGATACAAATTGGCACCATTCTGATCAGGATAGAACAGTTTTTGTTAATTAGGAATTTTTTTTACATAGTTTTAAAATACTTTGTGCTTGGAAATCCTAATGCTGGATTCATTTCGAAACTAAACTGGTCTGTTGTTTTCTTCATAGCTTACTATTTTGAGTGCATATATGTGTTCATGCATTTGTCTAACTTGCCCAACTACATATTCTGTTTAGTGAAAAAAACATCTATCCATTCATATCTTAATATATACCTTGTATGTTAATATCAGGGAACTTCTTGAAATTTAGTCATTGAAAGGAGTTTCATTCTTATGAGGAAATACAGTTTTTAATACAAAGGTAAATACTTTTCTGTGGAACTTTACAAGTAAAATTTTGGATACTAACTACTCATACATTAAACCAATATTGAAGTCTAATGGTCATGAACTAGACTTTTTTTTTCTTTTTTAACTGCTCAGAACTATTTTAACAATAATTCTCTCTGCCCACTCACGTGTTCCTATCAAGAAGTTATATTTGAATTGGGCTATTTTAGTTATCTGTCCTTGATTTAAGTTTGTAGTTAAAATTTTGAATCTAAAGTTTATGGAAAAATTTTACCCAGGCTTTATGTTCTAAGAGAAATTATCAGTATATTTTTCTACTAACACCTGAGCCATCCATTCAGAAAGATAGCCTTCTGAATAATCTTTTTGTCCATCTTATCATTTCTCACGCATTGTGGAAATAGTACTCATCGAAGAAATAGTACCCATTGCTTACCAACACCTAGTATACACATTTTTTGCTTATGCAACCACCTCAAGTAAGAGAATACCCACATCATTGTCTATTTTATCCTCCTGACTTGGGTACATTAGTGTAAATTTATTATTGTCTCTTACGCTTATCTCTGAGACCAGGCTTTTTTTTTTCATAGGAGAGAAATCATGTAGCATAAATTTCTTATAGCATAAATTTCTTGTTTTTGACATCTTTCTGGTTTTCAAGTATAGAAAATTTTATCAGGCTTTTTTTTTTATAGGAGAGAAATCATGTAGCATAAATTTCTTGTAGCATAAATTTCTTGTTTTTGACATCTTTCTGGTTTTCAAGTAGAGATACAAGGTTTTTTTTTTTCTTATTTTTATTTCCAGGAGGTTATTTCTATAATGGTGTATCTTTATCTAAAAATTTTGATGCTTCAAATATATCTTAACAGTTTTATATAAAGCCAGATCTTTATAGAATTAATTAGCAAATTCATCTAGTTCGTTTCCTGAGTACCTACTGTAGGCATAGTACTTTGATTTTAAAATTTAATTTGGGAGAGTTGCCTTTTACTTTCTACAGTTTAGTTAAGAAAATGGGATCTATACATACACAAACTTGACAAAATATTCGTAAGAGATTGTGAGGCAAACTGATCATGCAAATTACTGATGTGCAATAAAATAGATGATTTCATAAGAGGAAGTCATCACAGCCAGGTCTTAGAAAATTCATGTGAATTAGAAAGATAATTATTGGGATACAATTTTACTGGAGAAAACAGTGATTATATCAGTATGGCCACAGAAGCCAATTCTATATAGTAAAGGAGGGAAACTATGTTCAGGAGGATTGATTAGGAATAATCTTGAATTCTAAGGTGAATTTTGTGCTGAAAGTAATACCATGAAAATGATTCTAGTAAGGTTAGTGCAGTAGCCAAGAGCAGAAAGAAGTAGCCAGCTAGGATATTGTAGCGGGATCTAGTTACAGAATGATAAAGACTAGACTTAGAGTGGTTGGAGTACAGCTGGCGAGGGATGTCACAACACAAAACTAGCAGGACATGGTAACTGTTGGGTAAGTTGTACGCGATCAAAACATTTTTGCTAATTAAAAGAGACATTGTGTATGAGACAGCTTTTTCAACTTTATTAGGTTGGGGATTTGATATTGTGAATGATGTTGTAACAAAGTACAGTATGACAGTGTGACAAGTCCCAGACCTAGAAATAATTGACACAATAATGAGCTGCTTGTTCCTCGAGCCAGACGTCTGGTGCTTTTGGCTGCCCGTGTTTTACCCCACTGTGTTCTGGCTCTGAGCTCTGCATACTGTATTAATACTGGGTCTGTATTAATCTTTCTTCTCTGTTCTTATTCAGCAGAGTAACACTGCTGCCCCCATAGGATATTCTTAACCATCTCTTTCTTTTTTCTTAATTATCCAATTTCACAAATACTCACTGAGCACCTTCACTTGTGCAAGGCCTTGTGCCAGGCCTGAAGAGTAAAGGAGATGAGAAGCGCTTTGGGGTTACCGTGTTCATAAGTAAACTCAAGTATGTTTTCACTGGTATTTTTCAGGAGACATTTGTTTCACTCAGACGAGCAAGAGGCAAATTCTTTTCATTTGGAGAGAAGTGTTTTGTTTTTCTCAGTCTCTTAGTAAATGACTGCTTTTTTTTCCTGCAGTTTGGGAAATTTATTAACACCAGGCATTTATTTTCATTTCCACTAGGGGACAGTGTGTTACCATTAGATTTTTTTTCTTCCATATCAGCAAATTGTATGCAGAAAGGAAATTTAGCCTCTGATTATTTGGATATGATTTTAATTATCTTATACATGTGACACAACTTTAAATATTTCTAAAGTATACAGTTTTGATTTTTGTGTATTTTATGTGGTATGGATGGATACATATGCAGACATATATACAGAGTTTATTTGTTTAGAATGCTTGAAATTTTGAAGCATTTAGATAATTTTTACATGAGTTCACCAAAACAAGGGTGGATGGCAGAAGGATATTAATATCAAAATAAAGCCACTTGAATTTCAGGACAGTTTTGTCATTCATGGAAATTGAATTAGGCTTTTGGTATGAAATTTGCTGAGAAAATGTAATGTTTACCCTTCCTTAAGGATAATATCTTGAGAAATTTAAAGCCTATATATATATTTTTTTTTAATTATAAATTATAAATTTTAACAAGGTACATTATGTTCTTTAGGAATGATATTCATGGAAGATGAAAATATCTAAAAGATTTTCTTTTAATTTGTCTATAAAGATTTGGAGAACAGTGATGTCATAGCTTTTCCTGCCATTCTTTGAGACAATATCCTACAAAAGTACTATAAATTTGATTCTGACAGCATACCATAAATTTGTTTATATCTCTTTATTCAAGTACTGATTGTGTGATAGGGTAATAGGGTTTAATATTTAGACATATGCCTTTTAAAAAAGTACTTTAAGTTTAGCCACGCTGGGTATGGCTTCCCTATTGTCTCAAATAATAAAGAATCTGCCTGCAATGCAGGACACCTGGGTTCGATCTCTGGGTCGGGAAGATCCTCTGGAGAAGAGAATGACTACCCACTCCAGTATTCTTGCCTGGAGCATTCCAGACAGAGGAGGCTGGTAGGCTATAGTCCTGGGGTTGCGAAGAGTCAGACATGACTGAGCCACTGACACTTTCACTTTTCACACTGGGTATAGTTTTGCCGAAAGTTGTCCTTTGAGAAAACGGAAAGAGATAGTTGATCAGTAAGGATATGGCATTACAGAGGATATGGCATTACAGAAAATCGACCACTTGTACACTTGCAATGTGTTACTTCTTCATCACTTGCTTCTGGAGTGGCAGACTATGCCTATCTAAATTGTGAAGTGGATGGTGATACTGTGCTGTGCTTAGTCACTCAGTCATGTCTGACTCTTTGCGACCCTATGGACTGTAGCCCACCAGGCTCCTCTGTCCATGAGATTCTCCAGGCAAGAATTCTGGAGTGGGTTGCCATGCCCTACTCCAGGGGATCTTCACAACCCAGAGCTAGAACCCAGGTCTTGGAGCAGGGGAAAAGAAAAGCTGCTGTGAATGATGAGGTACCCCCTTCATCCCCAGTCTTCTGTGACAATAAAGAAATCCTCTTCCTCTTGATTTTCAAAGACATTGCCAAAGGCTTCAAAGTCGCATGAGAGACACATGTACCCCAATGTTCATTGCAGCACTGTTTACAATAACTAGCATGTGGAAGCAACCTAGATGTCCATTGGCAGATGAATGGATAAGAAAGATGTGGTACATTTACACAATGGAATACTACTCAGCTATTAAAAAGAATGCATTTGAATCAGTTCTAATGAGGTGGATGAAACTGGGGCCTATTATACAGGGTGAAGTAAGTCAGAAAGAAAAACACCAATACAGTATATTAACACACATATATGGAATTTAGAAAGATCGTAACGATGACCCTATATGCGAGACAGCAAAAGACACACATATAAACAACAGGCTTTTGGACTCTGTAGGAGAAGATGAGGGTGGGATGTTTTGAGAGAATAGCATTGAAACATGTATATTACCATATGTGAAATAGATCCCCAGTCCGAGTTCAGTGCATGAAACAGGGCACTCAAAGCTCGTGCACTGGGACAACCCTGAGGGATGGGATGGCGAGGGAGGTGGGAGGGGGTTCAGGATGGGGGACACATGTACACCCGTGGATGATTCATGTCAATGTATGGTAGAAACCACTACAATATTGTAAAGTAATTAAATTAATTAAAATAATTTTAAATATTAATTAAATTAATATTTAATTTAATTAATTAAAATAAATTAATTAAAATAAATTAATTTAAAAAAATGGGGCCTAATTTAACCTAAAAGATTTTGCAGATTAAGGAAACCTTTTGACAAAACAAAAAGACAACCTATTGAATGGGAGAAAATATATGCAAATAGCATAACCAATAAGGGATTAATATCCAAAATATGTAAACAGTTCATAGAAATCAATATAAAAATGTAATTAAAAAGTGGGCAGAAGACCTTTATAGGCCTCTTCTTCAGGGTTGGCCTGCTCTCATGCCTGGGGGTGTACTATCCTTTGTTTACCAAATAAAACTCTGAGTTGCAACCAAAAAGAGAGTCCCATGAGAATTTTTGCATTGAAAAAGTTTTTACACTACTGAAAATAAGAGATATAATCATGGGAAGGAAACCTATCCATCAACCAAAAAAAGAAAAAAAGATACAGTAAGTACAAAAAAACCCTCCAAGTACAGGGTTGTACTGATAGGACTTAATTCAGTTCAGTTCAGTTCAGTTCAGTAGCTCAGTCGTGTCCGACTCTTTGCAACCACATGAATCCCAGCACGCCAGGCCTCCCTGTCCATCACCAACTCCCGGAGTTCACTCAGACTCATGTCCATCGAGTCAGTGATGCCATCCAGCCATCTCATCCTCTGTCGTCCCCTTCTCCTCCTGCCCCCAATCCCTCCCAGCATCAGAGTCTTTTCCAATGAGTCAACTCTTCGCATGAGGTGGCTAAAGTACTGGAGTTTCAGCTTTAGCATCATTCCTTCCAAAGAAATCCCAGGGCTGATCTCCTTCAGAATGGACTGGTTGGATCTTTTTGCAGTCCAAGGGACTCTCAAGAGTCTTCTCCAACATCACAGTTCAAAAGCATCAATTCTTTGGTGCTCGGTTTTCTTCACAGTCCAACTCTCACATCCATACATGACCACAGGAAAAACCATAGCCTTGACTGGATGGACCTTTGTTGGCAAAGTAATGTCTCTGCTTTTGATATTCTAGGTTGGTCATAACTTTACTTCCAAGGAGTAAGCATCTTTTAATTTCATGGCTGCAGTCACCATCTGCAGTGATTTTGAAGCCCCCAAAAATAAAGTCTGACACTGTTTCCACTGTTTCCCCATCTCATGAAGTGATGGGACCAGACGCCATGATCTTCATTGTCTGAATGTTGAGTTTTAAGCCAAATTTTCACTCTCCTCTTTCACCTTCATCAAGAGGCTTTTTAGTTCCTCTTCCCTTTCTGCCGTAAGGGTGGTGTCATCTGCATATCTGAGGTGATTGATATTTCTCCTGGCAATCTTGATTCCAGCTTGTGCTTCTTCCAGCCCGGCATTTCTCATGATGTACTCTGCATATAAGTTAAATAAGCAGGATGACAATATACAGCCTTGACGTACTCCTTTTCCTATTTGTAACCAGTTTGTTGTTCCATGTCCAGTTCTAACTGTTGCTTCCTGACCTGCATACAAATTTCTCAAGAGGCACTCTAGAGTAAATTGAGAATTATATTTTTAAAAGATAAAAGTAATCAGAACTTTCATGAATCTTTCATCTAAACACAGTTTATTTCTTCAGAGAAATGTCTGTTTGGAGCCTGTATCCATTTTTTAACTGAGTTGTTTGTTTTCTTTTCTATTAAATTGTATAAGGTTTTAAAAATATATATATTATGGATTATAAATCAATTATACTTCAATATAAAATAAAACTGTTTTTAAAATAACATATTTTATCCTAATCCTAAAGGTACAAAGTGATAAGGAAATAGTTAAATATGACAAATTTCTAGTTAAAACCCATGGTGAATTCTAATGCTAAATAATTCAGTTTGAGGATATAAAAAATTTAAAATAGCAATTTTATGTTGATATTTTATTTGATATTTTTCCTGATATTAAAAAAAATCCAGCTGTAAGAAACTCTTTCAAGATGTCAATGAGAAATTGCTAACCTGCTGAATAAAATTAAGTACATATTTTTCTGTTGTTACTTTTAGCTTGACTTCCATTATATCTTTCTTAACCTCTAAATCAGCAGAAAGCTAAACTTTGTGAATTATTGCTATGATTCTTTTGGTGATCTTTTATTGAAAATTGAAATATTCAAACAAAAATGTTTTCTTTGTACAGATTTTGAGTACTTTGGTGTGGGGGTAAATATTCTCTAAAAATGTAGACAATATTATGAATTATCAGTTTTATATAACAAATCAAATTTAGTTCCTTGAATTTAAATAGTCTTGAAAGTAAGTTTTACAAAGCTTTCTTTTCTTACTAGAATAAAATGTGTTTATTCTGAAAAATTTGAAAATAAAGCAAAATATAAAGATGAAATAAAAATAGCCATAAATCTGTCATCCAAGAATAACTCTTGTTTACATTTTGATATTTTCCCTTCCAGTAATTTAAGAAACCTGGCTACTTTATGACCAGTTTCTAGTTTATAGTATAGTTTTAACCAATAAAAAAAGTGAATGTTGTATTTTCAAGCTAGAAGTTATATTATTATTTTATGAGATGATAGTGTTTGCAATTATTATATTTTTTCCAAAATGTGACATTGTTATTAAGTGAATAGAGTGATAAAGTAAAACAAGTAATTCCTGTTATGACAATAATTTAGATTTAAGCAGAAATGTTGCGACGCTATGGACTATAGCCTGCCAGACCCCTCTGTCCATGGAACTCTCCAGGCAAGAATACTGCAGTGGGTTATCATTGCCTCCTCTAGGGGATCTTCCTGACCCAGGGTTGGAGCCTGCATCTCTTACTCTCCTGCATTGGCAGGTGGATTCTTTACCACTAGTGCTACTTGGAAAATACCATAGACTTTAACATATCTTTTTATATATCTTCCCATTTTTCATTTAATTAAAAAAATTAATGCTTTTGTTTTTTATGTGTTATATAAACATTAATGTGCCATGTTCACAGTTTATTCTCTCTGACTGCTAAGTATAAATCAAGGTAAACCTGAAGCCTAGAAATGAATGTTGCTAATGTTACACATAGAGGTTCCCTGGTGAGTCAGTGGTAAAGAATCTGCATCCAATGCAGGAAATGTGAGTTCAATCCCTGGTTCAGGAAGATCCATGCCCTGGGGAAGGAAATGGCAACCCATTCTTGCCTGGGAAATCCCATGGACAGAGGAGCTTGGCAGGCTAAAAGTTCCATGGGGGTCACAAAAGCATCAGATACAACTTAGCAACTGAACAACAAGAGTTACACATTGTAAATAAACTGCTGATTAATTTGGGTACTTTTTTCTTACTTTTTTGTTGGGTGCACACTTTCCTTACAATACCTATATAAATTCTAGCTTATCACACTGATATGCCACTCTAAGAATCAGTTATTTCTTGTCACAAAATATTTCTTATCCATCTTGGAACTCTACAATATTTTCCTCCGCTTTCTCTCATCATTTTATTCTGTCTCCCTGAGGAACCATTCCTGCCTTCTGTGATCCTACCAAGCTCTGAATCCCCTCATTTCTCTTATGCCCAGCTATAGCCATAGTACCTACAGTCTAGTCTCTTGAGAGCCCCTTGGACAGCAAGGAGATCAAAGCAATCAATCCTAAAGGATATCAGCCCTGAATATTCACTGGAAGGACTGATGATGAAGCTGAAGCTCTAATACTTTGGCCACCTGATGCGAAGAGCTGACTCATTTGAAAAGACCCTGATGCTGGGAAAGATTGAGGGCAGGAGGAGAAGGGGATGACAGAGAATGAGATGTTTGGATGGCATCACTGACTCAATGGACATGGGTTTGGGTAGACTCCGGGAGCTGGTGATGGACAGGGAGGCCTGGTGTGCTGCAGGGCACGGGGTCGCAAAGAGTTGGACATGACTGAGCCACTGAACTTTTTTTTTTTTTTCCTGCTTTGTGTTCTACTTCTTTACTTGTCAAGTAATATTTTACTGCCTGTCATACATTAGTTATAATACATTATAAAAGTAGTTCTGGCTTATTTTAGCTTCTTGCAAAGAATAAAATTTGTTCTGGCAAGCACTTGTATTATTGGGAAATCAACTTGCTATTCTGGAGGTTGTTATAGCTTTGTTCTGCAGCTCTTGTTCAGTTTTGTCCTTATTCCTAGGCTGTAGGCATGGCCAGTCAGATATCTCTGCTGAAGGTCATGAATGTTCACCAAGGTCTCCGTGTTCCAGCCTAAATCACATCTAATCTCCTTCTAAGTACAGAGCAGCTTCTGAAATCTCTGCTCCTCTGTCCAGCTTGCCAGCAATTATTCTCTTTTAGTCCCCATGGAGTCTCTTCCTATGCAAGCACCGAGTAGGAACTGGACAAACAAGTGGACTTTTCAGCAGAATTTTAGAAATTCTTTGCAACTCTCCCCCGACAAGGATATTTTTTGCCCAATAGGAGCCACTTGGGCAGTTTTAAATTGTAACCTCTGTTTTTAACATCCAGAGAGACTGTCATTCTCTTGGGCTCTATTTCTCCTCTTCATAAGTTTTGAAAAATTCTCTTAACAAGACATCTGGGGTGAATGTTAGCCAATGGTCTCTGCTTTCAAGGACAGTGAATATGTGTTGGTTACTGTCTTAGATCTGTAAACAACATTTTTACCTAGAGTTTTTCAGGTTTAATGGTTGTGTATGGTGAATTAGTGAGTAGCTGATATCAGCTACGCTGTTGTGGCTCCATAAAAATATTTCTAGGAGCTGTTATAATAGAATATTTGTTAGATGTCGGTGATTTACATGTCTTACTTGGTTTAGGCCTTACCAAAAGATTCTGTAAAGTATATCAAGAGGGACTTTCCTGGCAGTCCAGTGGTTAAGACTTCACCTTCCAATGCTGAGAGTATGAGTTTGATTCCTGCTTGGGGAGCTAAGATCTCACATACCTAGTGGCCAAAAATCCAAAACATAAAACAGAAGGAATATTGTAAAATATTCAATAAAGACTTTAAAAAAATGGTCCACATCAAAAAAGTATTCAAAAAAAAATTAAGAATACATATCATCAGCATGACTTTTCAGTGTTCATGTTGACCTTGCTTGTGTAGTTTTAACCTTAAACTTTTTATCCTGTAATATTTGGAACACAGAAAGGAATGAATGCCTATATATATATATATATATATATATATGCAAATATGGATGAATGATAATAAAATGTCCACCTGTAATGTCCCTCACATCTTTGTCTCCATCAAGGGTTAAAATACTGTTTTGAAAATCCACTTTCAGCAGAAAATGCATTTTAAAGTTTTATTTGCATTTTTTTACTTATGTTATCAATACTTCTATAGAGAAATGGAGTCTTGAGATGAGTTTGAAATCCATAAATTATTTGTGTATCTAATCTGTGTACCTACTAGAATTTTCTAAGTGTGTGTCTGTCTCACCATCTTGTGTAAATCAGCTCTTAAAATTCCATGCTTTTCAAAGATGAAATGATTGAGCTCAGGCAGAGAGGGAAAACAAATATTTAGTGAAATACCATAGGTTCTTTTCACTGAATTCTAATCTTTGCAAATGATGCCTATAAACAATTACGAATCTTTAAAAGAACATTCTTACTTAAATTCATTATTAGTTAGATATGTAAGTTATGGAGCAATCAAAATGAGCATGGAAGATTTATTCCAAGATAGAGAAATGTGATTTTTTTAGCCCTAGAATCTTAAACAGACTTTTTTTCTGCCTTCATTTCTTTGTTACTGTGCTGCTTTCATTATAAGTGTAAACTGGTTTCAAAGAGACTATGCAGATCACCTTTTCCTGTTGATTTTTGAATGGAAAATCTTAATTATCATCATCTGTTGTATATCTCAATTTAATGAGACTTAGATGTGTATCATACCCTGCAACATTGTAATTAATTAATCATTAAGAGTGACAAATATGTGTCTATAGTTGTTTTCTAGTTTTTTCCGTTTTAGAATACTTATTTCTATATTTATGAATGGTGTGTCACGAATGATATCTACTCCTATCTGTGAATCACATTTTAAGCTCAAACATATCTGGTTTTTAAATGATTTGTTAGTGTGATTTGATATTCTTGAAACTGATACAGAATTTGAAATCCATTATTGAAATGTCATTAAAACTCACTCACAAGAGGTGAAGTAGCCACTGTTCAGCCCCAGTACCTCTTCCCCATCTCCACCTCTTAGAACACAATCAGGGAAACTGATGAAAAGAGTAGCTGGGGCCGAGATAACCTCTTACTATCATCATCAAAGATGAGGAACCTAAGCCTGGGCTAGCGTAGGCATGGTGGTAGTGGGAAGGCTTCAAAAAGGGCATTCTTCTTTGCACAGTTGCCAGACTTCTGGGTAAATATGTAAATAGTAAACAAAGTAATCCAATACTTTTCATTGTTAATAAATGAATCAAACAGAAAGGGTGAATATATGTCCAATGGAGTCAGAGCTCCCTTTGCTTTGAATTTGTTAGTTTATGGAGTGCTACAGTGTGTAAGGCATTGAACTAGATTTTTCATCTTCAAAGATAAAATATTCTTTGTCTCAAGAAACGGATCTTGTTATATGGCAGCCTGGAAGGGAGAGGAGTTTGGGGAGGATGGATACATGTATATGTATGGCTGAGTCCTTCTGCTGTTCACCTAAAACTATCACATTGTTAATTGGCTATACCCCAATACAAAGTAAAAAGTCTTTTAAAAATGTGAAAGAAAGAAACTGATCATCTGGTGGAATAGATGGTCAACTAGAAAGACTATTAGAATTAAGTAAATAATCACCTCACTCAAATTGAGTTGGAGAACAGCAGTCAAAGAGATTTCAAGAGTCACTGATACCCGAGTTGAACCTCAGAGTAAGTTGGGTCAGCTGGGCTAGGATGCAAGTGGGACAGCTTTTCTGACAAAGGGATTAGTTAGTGCAAAGGGATGAAAGCTTGAAAAATGGCTTGGACGGGCAATCTTAAACAGTTCTACATAGCTTGGAGAACTGAGTGATTTTAAGGGAATGGTAAGAAGAGGGTTGGAAGGATAAAAGACCTGCTAGGTAAAGGGTTCATAACTGATCCTGAAGTTTAAAGATAGCCTTCAAAGGATTTTAGGCAGAATTATGATGTGATCAGATTTTTATTATTTATAATCAGTATTTTCATTGCTATGGAGGAAATAGGATAGAAGAGGACAGACTTTAGAGAGACTACAAGATTGTTTCAGTAATTTGGGGCCCAAGGTATTACGCTGACAGTGGCAGTTTGAGTGGAATATATGGATTGAATGTTGGGATAAGGCATTACGGATGATGCCAAAGTGTGCAACTTGGTCACTAGATCTCTCTGTTCAGATATAGCTCAATTCATAACCCGAGGACCTTAAAGTATTAACTCTGTTTCCACTCTCACTTTCCTTTCATATTATCATCCCTTCATACATTCAGGAAGCCTAAATAATTTAAAAAAAAACCAGAATTTCATAGAATATGAATTTCAAAGGAAGAATATGATTTCAAAGGCAAAAACCACATTTTAGCAACTTGTGAGGTAACTCATTTCACAAATCTTCCTGATAATTTACTTAAAAAAACAAGAAGATTTTTCCCCCCTCCACACCAATTCTTGCAGTTTATAACAGTCTGTTGTTGAAGAACACTAAAAAAAAAAAAAATGAAAAGAATTGCATCATCAGAGAAATGCTCACACTTCAGTGAAGAGCCAGAGTTGGTCAGATATTGGATTCAGGGAAAATAACCGTTTGTTTCATAGTATTAGCATTTGAAATTGTGTCAGTGCTTTTCTTGGTACTTTCAGCAGATATTTTTTTCTAGAACAAAAGTGCTTATAAAAGCATTTCTCCTTTATCTGGGGCACCAAGTCCCTGCCAGTGGCTGCAGTCTGATTTCTAGCAATGCTGAGCCCAAAGAACAGCAAGCCAGTGCAGAGTGACTCCATAAACTCATACTAACAGAGCGTCTATGATTGGAGGTTGCCACCGACTGCGTTCTGGTCTGGTTTCTGGTAGGGCCGAGTTCCAGTCCTCCCTTCTCTGGAGGCCCAGTGTAAAGTCCCATAACACCTGGGTATCTGCAGGTGGCAGGAGATGTCTGTAAGGCCACCCCTTTTGCCCCCCACCTCACCCCTCTTCCTCCTCATTCTTTCAGGCTGGCTTCCTTTCCTCCCTTTGAAATGTTTGAAGACCTGAGATATTTTCATTTACTCTGTTAGTACTTGGATCTGAAGTTCTGTCTCTATAGGAGATTTTCTGAGAGACTGTATTCTTCTATTTAAGGGAGTGTCTGATGAAGACAGACTATATGTCTGCCAAGACATACACTGCCAAGTCTATATGTGTGTTTCAACTCTGTGTTCTGTGTTGTGATTTTTGATGGCCATTTTGCTTTGGCCACCATTTGGTTTAAACGTGCTGCCATTTTGTTAGAACTTGATTTTCTTTCCCTGTGCCTTGAGACCAAGGCTCTTAGGAACACTTGTCTAGACCATCTCTAACTCCTGAGACTGAGGAAAAATGGGAGAAAGCCTTTAAAAATTTTATTTATTCCAATTGCTTTTTATAAACTAGTAAATACCTGATATTAATGTTTGCTTGTTGACCTATCTAATATAGACATGTCTTAGAGTAATTGACTTCCCTGGTGGCTCAGACGGTAAAGCATCTGCCTACAATGTGGGAGACCTGGGTTCAGTCCTTGGGTTGGGAAGATCTCCTGGAGAAGGGAATGGCAACCCACTCCAGTATTCTTGCCTGGAAAATGCCATGGATGGAGGAGCCTGGTAGGTTGCAGTCCATGGGGTGGTAAAGAGTCAGACATGACTGAGCGACTTCACTCAGGGGCTGAGTCTATGATTGGTGGTTGCCAGGAGCTGAGTCTGTGGTTGGTGGTTCAGTTCAGTTCAGTTCAGTCACTCAGTTGTGTCCTATTCTTCACGACCCCATGAATCGCAGCACGCCAGGCCTCCCTGTCCATCACCAACTGGCGGAGTTCACTCAGACTCACATCCATCGAGTCAGTAATGCCATCCAGCTATCTCATCCTCTGTCGTCCCCCTCTCCTCCTGCCCCCAATCCCTCCCAGCATCAGAGTCTTTTCCAATGAGTCAACTCTTCGCATCAGGTGGCCAAAGTATTGGAGTTTCAGCTGTAGCATCATTCCCTCCAAAGAAATCCCAGGGCTGATCTCCTTCAGAATGGACTGGTTGGATCTCCTTGCAGTCCGAGGGACTCTCAAGAGTCTTCTCCAACATCACAGTTCAAAAGCATCAATTCTTCGGCGCTCAGCCTTCTTCACAGTCCAATTCTCACATCCATACATGACCACAGAAAAACCCATAGCCTTGACTAGACGGACCTTTGTTGGCAAAGTAGGGGCTAAGTCTGTGATTGGTGGTTGCCAGGGGCTGAGTCTGTGATTGGTGGTTGCCAGGGGCTGAGAAGTGGAGGAAATGGGAGAGATATTAGTCAGAAGATACAAATTTCCAGTTAGGAGATGAGTAAGTTCAGAGAATTTAATGGAAAGCCTAGTGGCTGAATAGTTAACAGTACTATATTGTATACTTCCAGGTTGCTGAGAGAGTAAATCTTAAATGTTTATGTGTGCATGCTCAGTCCCTCAGTTGTGTCCAACTTTTTGCTACCCCATGGACTGTAGCCCATCAGGTTCCTCTGTCCATATGGTTTTCCAGATGAGAATACTGGAGCGGGTTGCCATTTCCTACTCCAGGGTATCTTCCTGACCTACAGATGGAACCCATGTCTCCTGTACTAGCAGATGAATTTTGTTACCACTGAGCCACTTGGAAAGCCCATAAATGTTATTACCCACCTTCCAAAAAATTGTTAACTATATGAGGTGATAGATGTGATAATAAACCTTACTTGAGTAATAATTTTGCCATATATATATGCACACACACATATATGTATATCACATCATCACATCATATAGCTTAAATTTATACAATGTTATACTTAGGTTTATATCTCTATAAAGTCAGGGGGAAGTTTCTTTATAAAATATTCTTTTAAAAAGAAAAGTAGCTCCTTGTTAAATGTAATGTGTTGATATGTTTTATTTCTAGAACAGATATTGTTTTCTTTTCTTTCAGGAGGAACAGAAGCTACGGGAAAGTTTAAGGCAAGGCGTCACCATTATTGCTGCCTTAATCAAAGAAAGAAATTCTGGACTCATTGGTCAACTGCTGGTAGCATAAAGAACATGGAGGAAATTACCTGCTGTGTTCTTAGAAACATTCCCCTAAGTATTTCTTTCCCTCCAAATTGTATATGGTAGAATGTTGAAGTTGTCTTTTATAATTTGTAGGATGTGATGCTTGCTGCTGCTGCTAAGTCGCTTCAGTTGTGTTCGGCTCTGTGCGACCCCATAGACGGCAGCCCACCAGGCTCCCCCGTCCCTGAGACTCTCTAGGCAAGAACACTGGAGTGGGTTGCCATTTCCTTCTCCAATGAATGAAAGTGAAAAGTGAAATTGAAGTCGCTCAGTCGTGTCCGACTCCTAGCGACCCCATGGACTGCAGCCCACCAGGCTCCTCCATCCATGGGATTTTCCAGGCAAGAGTACTGGAGTGGGGTGCCATTGCTTAGGTGAACTTAAAAACATTTTTTTGCGTGCCAAATATAAATTCCCTAAATCGGTAAAGAACAAACAAGTGGAAAATAATGGCCTTCACATAAAGAGTCTTCACAAAGTCATGAAAGGGTAAAATAAAAATAATGAGTAGTCAGCTAATTCTCCAAGGAATGAAAGTTTAGAAAATGTCAACTATTATATCTATGTTAATTAGTAAATCACTGTATAATGAGACTAATAATTAAGATTAATGATTATTGTTAATTCTAACAGTATCCTTTCTCTGTGGGTTATTTGAATTTCATTCTGATTTTTCATACCTTGACAAAAAAGAGAGAGCAGTGAACTATGATCTGAGTATCTTCACCAATAGCCTCACATTACCTTAGATTCCTAAAGGAGATAGACTCTCCTCCTGCTTTTCTAATGTTTTAAAATTGTATGTTTTCCTCGGTTTATGAAATATAATTTTGACTTACGTTAATTGAAAAGGGTTCTGATTTTTCTGAATAACTTTAAAAGACTGGAAAGTGTCATGAAATTAATACTGGTCAATTTCAAGTTAGTCTTCTGAAAGGTGTATCAACTACTGGTAGTTGTTCAGTTCCATTCAGTTTAGTCACTCAGTCGTGTCTGACTCTTTGCGACCTTTGTGAACTGCAGCACGCCAGGCCTCCCTGTCCATCACCAACTCCCGGAGTCCACCCAAACCCATATCCATTTTGTCAGTGATGCCATCCAACCATCTCATCTTCTGTCATCCCCTTCTCCTCCTGCCCTCAATCTTTCCCAGCATCAGGGTCTTTTCAAATGAGTCAGCTCTCCGTATGAGGTGGCCAAAGTATTGGAGTTTCAGCTTCAACATCAGGCCCTCCAGTAAACACCCAGGACTGATCTCCTTTAGGATGGACTGGTTGGATCTCCTTGCAGTCCAAAGGACACTCAACAGTCTTCTCCAACACCACGGTTCAAAAGCATCAATTCTTTGGCGCTCAGCTTTCTTCACAGTCCAACTCTCACATCCATACATGACCACTGGAAAAACCATAGCCTTGACTAGATGGACCTTTGTTGGCAAAGTAATGTCTGTGCTTTTCAATATGCTGTCTAGGTTGGTCATAACTTTCCTTCCAAGGAATAAGCGTCTTTTAATTTCATGGCTGCAGTCACCATCTGCAGTGATTTTGGAGCCCCCAAAAATAAAGTCTGACACTGTTTCCACTGTTTCCCCATCTATTTCCCATGAAGTGGTGGGACCGGATGCCGTTATCTTCGTTTTCTGAATGTTGAGCTTTAAGCCAACTTTTTCACTCTCCTCTTTCACTTTCATCAAGAGGCTTTTGAGTTCCTCCTCACTTTCTGCCATAAAGGTGGTGTCATCTGCATATCTGAGGTGATTGATATTTCTCCTGGCAATCTTGATTCCAGCTTGTGTTTCTTCCAGTCCAGCGTTTCTCATGATGTACTCTGCGTATAAGTTAAATAAACAGGGTGACAATATACAGCCTTGACGAACTCCTTTTCCTATTTGGAACCAGTCTGTTGTTCCATGTCCAGTTCTAACTGTTGCTTCCTGACCTGCATATAGGTTTCTCAAGAGGCAGGTCAGGTGCTCTGGTATTCCCATCTCTTTCAGAATTTTCCACAGTTTATTATGATCCACACAGTCAAAGGTTAGTTGATTGTACATCAAATAATTTTAATAACTGCTGCCTTTTTAAGTTCTTATTCTTTCAAATTTCCACTGATATATACATCTTAGATACTGATGATTTTCCCTTTACCTTATATTTTATAATTCTGTGAATTCAGTCATTAGAGATGCTTTTTGTTCTATATATATACTTTATAGAAACACATTAGATAGGGTTATGCCAGAGCTTAACCTGCCATGTGGGAACTATGAAAGTTGCATAAAATGTTTTCAATTACAGAGAGTCTGTGAATTATCCACCTTGTGCAGTCTCTTCTTAACATGTTGACTAATTTTCCCTTTATTTCCCAAGTATCCATAGTAGTTGGAGAGTTTATATTTTATATTTAAATAACAGTAGAGTATAAAAGACATGAAATAATTGTTGCAATGCATTCTCCTAGGTGAACTGTGTTGGTTTGAATGAATGTAGGCTTGAATCTAAATTCCTGGGCTCACCATTTTCTTTCTCTGTCTCTTGGGATGTTAAGAAATATAAATAAATCATTTAATTAAAAAATCTTGAGGATGAAAATATATGGGCATTGTGTGGATATTGGTTAGAACTCTCTTTGTTAAGGTGGGTTGGCTGCATTTTAAAAGGTCATAGGTATTCCTGTTGATGTCTTCAAGTGAGTGTTTTAAGAATTTTAAAGTGCTCATAAAGGCAAAAGGGGAAAAATTATCAAGATTTTTAAAGAAAAGATTCATGTCTTTAGGTACATGGTGGGAAACTGGGCATTTCTCTGGCACAAACAATATCAGTGTATCTATTGAGTGCTGGCTGTGTTACCTTAGATTTCAATGGAATAATGGACTGTTCAGTTGAAAGACATACTGTTTGTTCCAAGGTGAATTCTTCTCTGATATAACGCTATACCAGACGACCATTTGTTTACCTGGAAACAGTATGCCGTTACCCTTGGCAGTTGTAAACATTTAGTGGTGTGAGATTTAGATAAAATATTAAGTTGGGTCTGAAATCCCCATCATCATTATGGCATTTAATTTTTTTCTTTATAATTTGAAAACTGATTCACAGCATTGAAAATAATTTAAAGAAATCTCCTCACATCCTTTACTGAAAACTGAGGCTCAGAGATCTTCACTGACTTCTCCAAAGACATGTGTCTGCTTAGTAGCAAAAGACAGGGCTTAAACTTGGGTACTAAGATTGAGTTTTAAGCTTATTTCCTATATACCAATGATTGTGGGCAAAGGACATCAAGCAGCGAGGCTGTGGGACATGAACCAGAGGCTCTGGGTGAGTATTGGAGGAATGGATGCAAAGGGACTTGTCAATCCAGTGAGCACAGGAAAGTCCTGAGGCTTTTGGCTTTCCAACATACAGAAATCATAGCTAAGGATAAAGGGAACCAAGAGAAATATTCCCCAAGAGAGAAAGGTAAATCAGCTGTGTTTGTTAAGGATCCAGAGGCAACTTTACAGGTATATTTTCATCTTCATTTCTGGAAACATACATTCATGAAAACTGTCCATTTTCACATTATTTTCCAAAGTTCCTTTAAAAATAATGGTAAAGTATGCCTGAGGATTGCTGAAATTGCTTTCTACTTGCAA
Organism: Bubalus bubalis; assembly: GCF_019923935.1. Classification (NCBI taxonomy): domain Eukaryota; kingdom Metazoa; phylum Chordata; class Mammalia; order Artiodactyla; family Bovidae; genus Bubalus; species Bubalus bubalis. Next base: position 24,215,365 of record NC_059164.1, on the reverse strand, counting down.
AAATTTGTGGAAAGACGGTTTTCTTTTTAAATGTATGCTACTTAATTACATGCCATTTAAAGTTAGCCTTTTTAGGAAGTTAACACAGTGTGATCAGTGGTTTGATTGACCTTCATTGGTAAGAGGTAGTTTGTTTGTTTTCAAGAAAGTGTTCAGCGTGAGAGATGACTTGTTGTAAATACTCATCTACAGATACAAGTCAGATCCCTATTCTACCCAAAGCCATTCTTACTGTGGCCACTTTAAGCATTTGGCATTGGCTTGCCATGAAAAGGCTCTATATTGAACAGTTGACCCTTGCACAGCACAAGTTTGAATTGCATTGGACCACTTACACGTGAGTTTTTTCAGTAGTACCTACTGCAGTACTACACAATGGTTGAACGTTCAGATTGGAAGGAACCATGGATGCAAAGGGCCAGCTATAAATTATACACAGATTTTCAACTACTGGGGAGGCCAGTGCCCCTAACCCCTGCATCTTCGAGGGTCATCTGTAATTATAACTATCAAATTTTACTTTATATATGTGTGTGCAGTATTTCTTTTATAAAAATCAATTTGCAGTATTACATTTCTTAAGTTAAATATGTAAATTTTACTTCCTTTTAATGTTGAAACTAATTATATCAAAGAAACATAAACTATAATATTTTAGCAAAAGGTTCAGAAAGCCATTTAAGATAAAGATTTGAAATTATTTTAAAAGTTTAAAAATAAGCAGAATAAATGATAAATACATATTGTTTTAGTACTTATTAATATAGTTTCAAATAAGTGGGCTAGAAGTGGCTGTATAGGCGGTGTTTGGCACCGTAACATTTATATATATTCTCATGTATTTTTAGTTTCACAATTATGAAAGCGTATATATCTTTTAAAGTGAAAAGTAGGAAATTATTAAATATTTTAAATGTTTTCTTTACAAAATAGAGGTAATTGATAACTAAATTACTGATATGTTTAAATCTAATGACAGTTTTCATTGATATTTAGCGTATATGTATTTGTTTTTCAAACTGACTCAGCCTCAACTGAATAAATACAGTATTCTCAAACTGTAACAGTATGATGTTTTACATTGCATACAAGTAGAATTTGAGATTCAGCTATATTCTGTAAAATATATTAAAAATTTACAAAACCAGAAGTCTTAATTAGCTTTTTTTCTTCTTTCCCTTCTAATTAGCAGGTTTCCCAGCAATTACTTTGGCAGCTAAGGATATAAAAGCTGTAATTGGGCACAGTGGAAAAATATTGTATCCTCTTAATGATGTCTGCATGGGTGTGGTGGGTTGAATTGCTGTTTAGAAATACTCTTTCCTTCCACTTAGCTTCCATAGGAGGAATTTATGTCCACTTTTTGACCTTGGAATTCATCACAAAACCTTCTTTGGCCAACAGAGCAACTCAGAAGTGGCAGGGCACTGCTGAGACAAGACCTTAGAGTCTTTGCCTGTTGCTGCTTGCTTTTTCCCACTTCTGACCCCACCGTGAGATGCACATGCTCAGCCTGGCCTGCTGCCTCCAAAAGAAAACAGGAGCCTGGATCACCTGACTTCCAGCTAGTCATCAAATGGATGAAAAAGCCCGGCTGATTGGCAGGGCCTCCAGCAGACAGGTGAACTCAATAAACATCTATGGGCTTTTTTTCTTTTTGTTTTGCTATTACTGAGTTTTGAATCTTTTCATTGAGCACCAGTTGGTAAGCAAGGAAAGGGAATCTGTGGTAGTGTGTAGTACCTTTAATCTCGAAAGTCTAGAATCTATCTGGAGACACACATTTTGCTAAAGGAAATAGTTTATAAGTAGACCTGTTGGTTAGGGCGATGATCCCAAAGTCTTAGAAGGTTCTCTGGATGCCTCCTTCCCTATTAGTTGTTACTGAAGGAGAAAAGTAGACCTGAATATTATAGAAAAGTTTTCCGAAGAAGTTAAACTTTCTTGGGTCTAAAATGATATTGATTATAGAAATAGCTAACATTTGTTGAATGAATTACTGTGTTCCAGAAACTGTTCTTAGTACTTTTGCATGTGCATAACTTTTTCTTTATAATAACTTCATGTCCTCAGTAGCATACCAATCTCCATTTAAAAGACGAAGAAACCAAGGTATGTATGTTTTTTAATAACTTTAAGTAACAGAATCACTCAAGCACCAGGTGCAAGAATTGAGATTCAGATTTGATTATCTAACTTTGGAGCTGTTATTCCTAAGCATGATTCTATGTAGTATTATAAAACACACTATTTTTCCCGTGGAAAGGCATATTTTTAAAAAAATTTTATTGTAGCATAGTTGATTTACAATGTTGTGTTAGTTTCTACTGTTCGGCAAAGCAAATCAGTTTCACATATACAAATATCCACTCTCTTATTTTTTTGATTCTTTTCTCATATAGTTTATTAGAGCATATTGAGTAGAGTTCCCTGTGCTATATGCTGCTGCTGCTGCTAAGTCGCTTCAGTCGTGTCCGACTCTGTGCGACCCTATAGACAGCAGCCCACCAGGCTCCCTCGTTCCTGGGATTCTCCAGGCAAGAATACTGGAGTGGGTTGCCATTTCCTTCTCCAATGCATGCAGGTTCTTATTAAGTAAGTTAGTGTTAGTCGCTCAGTCACTCATAAAAAGAACAAAATAACGTCCACAACAGTGTGTGTATGTCTGTGTGTGTATATATATGCGAAAGAAAATGACAACCCACTCCAGTATCCTTGTCTGGAAAATCCCATGGATAGAGGAGCTTGGTGGGCTACAGTCCATGAGGTCACAAAGAGTTGGGCACGACTGAACGACTAACACACATACACACACACACCCCCCACATCATTTCCATTCCTCTTTTGTTGAACATTTAGGTTGATTCCATGTCCTAGCTATTGTAAATAATGCTGCAGTCAATATTGGGGTGCATCTGTCTTTTCCAGTTATGATTTTCTTCAGGTATATGCCCAGGTGTCAGGGGACGTTTAAGGAATCCAGTATGTTGCATTTTTCTTCCTTTGTGTGCCATTTCTCAAGGACTTTCTATTCCTTTTCAGTTCCTATTCCAGGAATGAGTAGAGCTGCACGCAGCTCTCAGGACTGAGATCATGAGAAACAGTATCTGCTTGGATTCCTTTCTGTAACTCGCTTCAGTGACTCTTTTCAGCGTCAGCGACCTTGTATGTATTAGACTATCCATATTGTGGCTATTGATAAAATTTCTTCCTGTGTAATAGCTGAGTAATCATCTTGCTAAAGATACATAAGCCTGCGTTTCTGCTTATAAAGCACCCTTGCTCCATCAGAGCTTGTGTCCCCGTGTCTGTCTGCCTGTCTGTCTGTCTCTCTCTCTCTTTCACTTTCTTATCATTGACTCTGGACCGCCAGGTTCCGGTCCATTAAAGGACCCCAACACCCAGGAGTGGGGTTGCTAGGTCATATGGTATTTCTATTTTTAGTTTTTAAAAGAACCTCCATACTGTTCTCCATTGTGGATGTACTAATTTACATTCCCACCAACAGTACAGGAGGGTTCCCTTTTCTCCACATCCTATCTAGCATTTATTGTTCGTAAGTATTTTGCTGATGGACATTCTGACCAGTGTGAGGTGATACCTCATTGTGGTTTTGATTGCATTTCTCTAATAATTAGTGATGTTGAGTGTCTTTTTATGTGCTTTTTGGCCATCTGTATGTCTTCTTTAGAGAAATGTCTGTTTAGGTCTTCTGCCCATTTTTTGATTGGGTTGTTTGTTTGTTTTTGATATTAAGCTTCATGAACTGTTTGTATATTTTGGAGGTTAATCCCTTGTTGGTCATGTAATTTGCAAATATTTTCTCCCAGTCTGAGGATTGTCTTTGTCTTGTTTATGGTTTCCTTTGTTGTGCAAAAGCTTTTAAGTTTAATTGGATTCTATATGTTTATTTTCTTTTTATTTTCATTACTGTAGGAGGTAGATCAAAAAAGACCTTACAGTGATTTATGTCAAAATACAGCTCTGTGTACCTGTCCATCCCAAACTCCTAATCTATCCCTCTCCCCCCATCTTTAGCCTTGGTAACCTTAACTTTGTTCTCTTAAGTCTGTGAGTCTGTAAAACATACTATTTTAAGATCCCTTAAAGACTGACTCTCAAAAATGGGAATCTCAATTTTTTTTCTTTAATAGCAAGAGGAAGAAAATGGGTAAAGTCCATTACCTTTGAGTGTTGCTGTACTCTTTGTTTCCTTTGGCCATTGCCACTCCACACAGACAATATTTTAGAACATCCTTGGGTTTGTATGTGCCAGTAAACCTACAAAGAGTGATTTGTTGTTGTTGTTCAGTTGCTCAGTTGTGTCTGGCTTTTTACGACCCCTTGAACTATAGTCCACTAAACTCCTCTGTCCATGGGATTTCCTAAGCAAGAATATTGGAGTGGGTTGCCATTTCCTTCTCCAGGAGATCTTCCTGACCTAGGGATCAAACCCACATCTCCTGCATTGGCAGGTGGATTCTTTATCACTGAGCCACCAGGGAAGCCAGAGACTGATACACACATAAAAATTTTATCAGTCACAGAGATGGCAGTCTTTGAGCTCTGAAGTTGTTGGGATTTCCTCAGGTATTGAATGATCAAACGTACCTGGATAACAAAAGTGTAACATAGAAAAGTAGAAGGAAATATTGCCTTGATGAACTAGAGTTGCATTGCAGATATTTGTGCCTCAACAAGACCTAAAAAGAGAAGTTGAAATCCATTCATCATCTTTGCAAGAGAAAGGAAGGTCTAGAGAACATCTAGGCAGAAGAAAGTAGGAAGTCTTCTCTTGTCATGAGACTGTCCCATGTCCCAAATATGTGTTTGACATTATTTGGTGAATGGATAAATAATCTGAGCTTCTTTTTTTTAGCGTGTGGAGTTAAAATCTGAATTTTGCAGTAGATGAAATACATTGATCAGTTTATCTTGCTCAGTAAATACTGATTAGGTAAATGAAATGTTGTTGTTGTTCAGTCACTAAGTTATGTCCAACTCTTTGCAACCCCATGGACTGCAGCACAGCAGGTTTCCCTGTCTTTCATATCTTCTGGAGTTTGCTCAAACTCATGTCCATTGAGTCGATGCCATTCAACTATCTCACCCTCTGTCGTCTCCTTCTCCTGCCATTAATCTTTCCCAGCTTCAGGATCTTTTCCAATGAGTTGGCTCTTCACATCAGGTAGCCAAAGTATTAGAGCTTCAGCTTCAGCTTCAGTCCTTCCAATGAATATTCAGGGTTGATTTTCTTTAGAATTGTCTGGTTTGATGTCTTTACTGCCCAAGGGACTCTCAAGAGTCCTCCAGCACTACAATTCGAAAGCATCAATTCTTTCACTCTCAGCTTTCTTTATGGTCCTACTCTCACATCTGTACATGAAATACTACAAACGGTACTTACTTTGAAGCTTGAGAAAGGATTCTGACAACTACTTGTGATGATACTGGATTGCCAGGATTTAAAAAGTAAATAATATTGTGCAGGATTTTATCATGAGTTCTTAAATAACTCTATTATATAAAGAGCTTATTTTCTTCACTCTTAAGCCTTTATTAAAACCTACATTATGTCTACCACATAAAAGATTCATATCTAAATTTGAACCGCACAAAACACAAGATCTGACTTTAACACATTAGTGTGTATGAAGAAAAAAAAAATAGGTTTTCTGTTGCTAATGAAAGTAATATAGAATTAAAATAAAAGTAGTTGGATTTTTTTTAAAAGTCTTTACAGCTGAAATGCATTATGCAAGTCACTCTCTACTTAGCGAAGATGCTACCAAATAATCTGAATAGTTGTTATTAATAAAACATCTGGGTCTATTTAGAAGCATAGATGAAGGCTGAATTGTCTAATGCATTTTTTTTCTTTGTTTAACCTTAATTAATCCATGTAGGGTCTCTGTAAGGTGGTTTGTATCAACCTTGTGATATGACAATTCCAAAAATATCGATACAGAGATTAAGGGTTCCTGATCACCCAGCACACTAGAAGCCAAACACAGTTTGAAAATTCAGAATTTCTGATTCTGTTTTGGACACTTTTTCAGGGAACTGGATTACAACTAGGAGGGACTGTTCCATACTTGAGGTTTTAAAAGAATCCAATGGAAATCTACATCCAGAATTCTACCTGGATGCATTCCCTCATTTTCCATTTTGCACAATTGCAGTTAAGCCAGAGGCCAAAGCTACCACAAGACAATCCTAGTGATCTTTTTGACCTGAGTGGAAACATGATTTGAGATTCCACATGAAGGCCAATTTTGTAAGAATTTCCACCAGTCTTTGGACTGTAATAATTGGGTTATTTGGATAAGGTTTGGCAAAGCATATAGTAGATTAACTGAATGAGGTTTCTGGAGCTTAGCCATTTTGGCATCGTCCATTTTGCTCTTTGTTCTACCTCATTATAAAATGGGCTATTGAAATTGCTTGGTTTGTTGGTATGTCAGCTTTTTCTTTCCTTTTCCTTTTTTATTCCTTTTCTATTCTTTACATCTGAGCCCTTAATTTAATTGAGAGCAAGCTCTTCAGTCTAAGAGGATAACAAAACATCCCTTTGAGGAGGAGGAAATAGATGATAAAATCTGTGTGTTACTAATTTTTTTCTATAGTTTGGAGGAATTCTTTTTCCATCCTGTGTGTGTGTTTTTAAGACCCTGTTAAGTTCATAGTTCCTTTTGCTTTTCTTGTTTGAATAGAAAATCATTCTTTTTAATCCCACCTGAGTTTTAAAAAATGTATTATTGAACTGCCCAGTTCAGGAATTCAGTGGCCTGTTTTACTGAATGGAGGTATGTATGACCTGATAGTAAAAGAATGCTATTCAAAGACATTTCCTTTTCTTTGTTTCTTGGATCTGTTACTGTTCACATAAATCTGGAAAAATGCCAAAATATGTAAACAAATTAAGAGCTTTAGGATCCCAGTGGGAATATCCGTAAATTCTACCATAAATCAGGAATTTAAGATTAAGTGCACTATGCTATAATAAGATTGCAGAAAGAAGCAACTCTAGACCAAATATTCTTGGCTCTGGTTTAGGAATCTTAAAGGATATTAAAAGATTTGGATAAATTATGGCATTATGTATAGTATTACTTCTTCCCAAACCTATTTGTGTTGCCTCAATGGAACTTTATTTTTATTTTACTAACTTTTAACTGTTGCTTAATATCAAACAAACCTTCAGTTCTGAAGCCAGTTTTTTATACTCTTTTAGTATACATAATATATGTAGCATTAATTATCTTTATAATTAATACACTTAATGACTCTCTTCACACATCCGTGAATAAAATAAAGTTAGATTGGGGATTTTTCCATTGGAGTGCTTTTGATACACACTCTTCTCTTCTCGCAATTCTTTATCTTAGTGTATGAATTGCAAATTGTGGTCTTTTCAATTTTTTTGACCCAGAGTTAAAACTTAAGCGTAAACTTTTCTCTTAATACCACCATATGATAGCTTTATTAATTTCTTCTTGTGTGCATGTATGTAGAGAAAGAATGAGAATGCAGTAAAAGAGAAGATATATATAAATATATATATATATATATATAGAGAGAGAGAGAGAGAGAGAGAGAGAGTCTTATGTCAACACTATCTTAAAACAGTTCTGAACAATTGCATTGTGAGCTTACTTTTTATATACACATAAAAGGAGAACTTGTAGAGATTAGGTATTACAGATTTAGCAAAGTTTATCTTAAACTGGGAGAATAGAGAATATGTTGTACATATTTATACATAATAAAAAAGTATTTATTTGTAATTATACACATTTAACAATACTCCTTGGCAATACAGATTCAACACAATCTTCAAGCAATTGCATAACTTTAACATGGGTGACTTCACTAGCCGGTGATGTGAAAATGATTTTACATGCTTGTTTTTTCCTAAACCCAGATTATTAATACATGAACCCACATGGTTTCTGTAAGAAACTAACCTGATTCACAGTATCCTCCCCAGCAATTTTGTGCATGCTCTAGACTAAGTGTCTTAGTTTCTTTTACCCTGTATTTTTCATCTTGTCACCATGCTGCTGTTATTACCTTCACGAGAAAACCACTCTCCTGGGCACAGCTGTTTGCAGTCTGAACAATCCCTGTGGAGGGACTGTCCTTGAGTACAGGATATCAGTCTTAAATGCTCATCCAGCTCACTCAGAGAGCCTGAGCTGCTACTGGAAGCAGTGTAGATTATTGGATGTTTCGGTCCAGTTACTCCTGGACCAAAGGGCAAGAAGTGTCTACTGCATCCCCACCCAAAGGACTTGAAAGTTAAAGTGTTAGTCACTCAGTTGTGTCCGAATCTTTGTGACCCCATGGACTGTAGCCCGCAGGCTCCTCTGTCCATGGAAATCTTTAGGCAAGAGTACTGGAGTTAATAGACATTCCCTTCTCCAGCAGATCTTCCTGACCCAGGGGTTGAACCTAGGTCTCCTGCATTGCAGGCAGGTTCTTTACCATCTGAGTCTCCAGGGAAGCCCATCCAAAGGACTTAGCTTATTTCTTATTCTACAGTTAGACATTCCCCAGAATGGGTGATAGTACCGTCATCCATTCTCTTCAAGAGAAATGCTCGTGTCTAAGTTGCTGTTAAACACAAAACAGTGTGAGTACTGATAACATTTCCCAAGGTCTGGATTTTGCCGTCTTAGCCATGATCAACTTATAACACTCTAAGGTAACATAAGTATGGGCAAAGTATGTAAAAGAAAGACTGCTTTTTTTCCTTTGTGATCTTTATTATCATAAAAGAGTATCTTGGAGACCAACTAGTTATTCCATAATAACTACCATTGAATGTGTTTAATCTTTGCCAGATAAAATTTGCATATCTGATGTAACTTTCTTGGGAACTTTTCCTTATTTCTCAGAAGAGCCTGAGGCCCCTCAGACCCTAAGATCACACCGCTTGCAAGTGGCACACGCAGTGCTGCAACCCTGTATTTGTTACTCCCCCACATAGCTGCTCATCAACAGGATCTAAACATTATCCTAAATAACAGTAAAAAATGACCACTAATAGACATGGTGATAAAAATATTTAGAATCTACTTATTCAATTGTGTATTTTTGTTTTAATTCTCATTCTACTGTGGGCTTTCTGCCATCTGGCAGAGTTAGTCATTAGCAGCAGATGTGGGTCTCCTAGTATTAAGACGAGAACTTTAACATAGCAGACCATATCCTGCTCCCTAGTTATCGAGCATCTCTTACGCTCAGGGCCTCTAGGTTGTCTGGAAATTCTACAAGGAGATAGGCAGATTCTAGAAAGAGAAACCTGGACAAGGAAATGGCAACCCACTCCAGTACACTTGCCTGTAAAATCCCATGGACATAGGAGCCTGGTGGGCTACAGTCCGTGGGGTCGCAAAGAGTTGAACGCAACGGAGTGACTTCACTTTCACTTTCAGAAAGAGAAAAGGCAGGATAACCATTCTTTGTGGCACTTTTGCTGGAAAGATGAGAAACAGATGAAAATTGTGACAAAATGGAAAGTGACATGATGAAAGTGAACTTAGTGGTGTCATTAGGTAATGATGGGGACTTAAAGGAGAGAACCTCTGGGAATTTGAGTCAGAGGATCTTCTGTCTCATTATGGCTTCAAGATTTCACTTTGGCCCCTAACAAACCCTTTCCCTAAAGTTTCTTACAGAGCAGCAAAATCTTCTGCTTGGGTATGCAGAAGTTCATACTTGGGTATGTCAAGTTCACTTACTGGTTACCTTTTATATTTAAATATTTTCTTTATATACCTCTGTTCTCTGTGAAGATGTAATCTCCTTGTCTACATTGGGTAGACTCTAGATTCATCCACATTACAATGAATGACCCAATTTTCTTCCTTTTTATGGCCAAGTAATACTCCACTGTATATATGTTCCCTGTATTCTTTATCTCTTCATCTTTTGATGAACATTTAGGTTGCTTCCATGTCCTGGCTGTTGTAAATAGTGCTGCAGTGGATATTGGGGTGCATGTGTCTTTTGGAATTATGGTTTTTTCTCAGGTATTATGCCCAATAGTGGGATTACTGGGTCATATGGTCATACAGAGTGAAATAAGTCAGAAAGAGAAAAAACAAATACCATGTAATAACACATACATATGGAATCTATGAAACTGGTACTGGTGAATCTATTTGCAGGGCAGGAATAGAGACTCAGACCTCAAAATGGACCTCAGGACAGTTACTGAGAGAGTCACACTGACATATTTGCACACTACCATGTGTAAAAATTATAGCTAGTGAGAAGTTGCTGTATAGCACAGGGAGCTCAACTTGGTGCTCAGTGATGACCCAGACCATGAGATGGGAATCATGGGGAATAGGGAGGCTCAAGAGGGAGAGGATATACATATAGCTGTATAGTATACATATAGCTGACCCATGTTGCACAGTTGAAATTAACACAGCATTGTAAAGCAATTATACAGCAATTAAAAATTTTAAAAAAGATGTACTCTCCTTGGGGTTAAGCATTGAATTTTAGCTGTCTGATTAACTCTAGCTTATATTAAATGTGATGATAATCTGCCAAGGTCCCTTTCAGGTACAGAATTTAACTTCTGTCTAGTAGCAGTATCAACAATCCTTTAGCTGAGCCTTTATTTCTTGGGATATAAATTGTTGAGAAATTTCCAGCCTGGTTTATCAAGAGAGAATATATAAATCAAACAGCCAAGAATCCATTGAACCATCTGTAATGTGATGGAATCTCAATTTACAAATACACATGTCCAGAAATATCTTAAAAAACAAAACCTCACCCCTGATTTCAATCCCCAGTCCTTTGGGGTTAGAATAAAAGTCAATCTCTGGCATTTTTCAGGCTCCTTTTTCATCAGGAATGTACAAAGAACCTGGTGGGTCTAAAGAAGCATCAGAGCATCAGAACTGCTCATCTAGTCCTCAGCCATCTTGTCCCCACTGTCCTTCAAGGGCCAGCAATCAGGAGTAGAAATAAGACCAGGACTCTGCACCTTTTATTTTAAATGTTGATTTGATTTGAGGATATAGTAGTTCATGGGCTTCCCCGGTGGCTCAGTTGGTAAAGAATCCACCTGCAATGCAAGAGACCTAGGTTTGATCCCTGGGTCAGGAAGATCCCCTGGAGGAGGGCATGGCAACCCACTCTAGTATTCTTGCCTGGAGAATCCCCATGGACAAAGGAGCCTGGTGGGCTATAGTCCGTGGGGTCGCAAAGAGTCGGACACGACCGAGTGAGCACACACAGTAGTCCATGCATATTTCATTTTATTTGTGTGTGTGGCCTCAGTATATACATGGTAATATATATATGTCACTGTTACTCTCCATATATATTATTGCTTTCCAGGTGGTGCTAGCGATAAAGAACCTGCCTGACAATGCAGGAGACAAAAGAGATGCAGGTTTATCCCTGGGTTGAGAAAATCCCCTGCAGAAGGGAATGGCAACCCACTCCAGTTTTCTTGCCTGGAGAATCCCATGGGCAGAGGAGCCTGGTGGACTACAGTCCCTTGGGTTGCAAAGAGTCAGACTTGACTGAAGTAACTTAGCCCAGTACAGTATACATACATACATACATTCTTTTTAAAATATTGTTTTCCATCAGGGTTTATCACAAGATATCGAATATGGTTCCTTGTGCTATACAGTAGGACTTTGTTGTTTATCCACTCTACAGACACTACATCTGCTAACCTCAGCCTCCCACACCATCCCTCCACTAATCCCTAGTTCCTAAGAAATCACCATTCTGCTCCCTATGTCCCCGAGTCTGTTCTGTCTTGTACATTGGTCTATTTGTGTCATATTTTAGATTCTACATAAAAGTGATGTCATATGGTATTTGTCTTTCTCTTTCTGACTTAATTCACTTGGTGTGATAATTTCTGGTTGCATTCATGTTGCTGCAAATGGCATTATTTCATTTCATTCTTTTTATGGCTGACTGGAGAAGGAAATGGCAATGGAGAAGGAAATGGCCACTCCAGTGTTCTTGCCTGGAGAATCCCAGGGATGGGGAAGTCTGGTGGGCTGCCGTCTCTGGGGTCCCACAGAGTCGGACACGACTGAAGCGACTTAGCAGCAGCAGCAGCAGCTCCTGCATTGCATTGTATTGCAGGCAGATTCTTTACCACTGAGCCACCAGGGAACACTACTTTGAGGACATTATTGTGGTGTTAAACCAAATTTTAAATGCACGAAGTGTAGATGACTGTTCAGTTCAGTCGCTCAGTCGTGTTCGACTCTTTGCAACCACATGAATCGCAGCACACCAGGCCTCCCTGTCCATCACCAACTCCCCGAGTTCACTCAGACTCACGTCCATCGAGTCGGTGATGCCATCCAGCCATCTCATCCTCTGTCGTCCCCTTCTCCTCCTGCCTCCAGTCCCTCCCAGTATCAGAGTCTTTTCCAATGAGTCAACTCTTCACATGAGGTGGCCACAGTACTGGAGTTTCAGCTTTAGCATCATTCCTTCCAAAGAAATCCCAGGGCTGATCTCCTTCAGAATGGACTGGTTGGATCTCCTTGCAGTCCAAGGGACTCTCAAGAGTCTTCTCCAACACCACAGTTCAAAAGCATCAGTTCTTCGGCACTCAGCTTTCTTCACAGTCCAATTCTCACATCCATACATGACCACAGGAGAAACCATAGCCTTGACTAGACAGACCCTTGTTGGCAAAGTAATGTCTCTGCTTGAATATGCTATCTAGGTTGGTCATAACTTTCCTTCCAAGGAGTAAGCGTCTTTTAATTTAATGGCTGCAGTCACCATCTGCAGTGATTTTGGAGCCCAAAACAATAAAGTCTGACACTGTTTCCACTGTTTCCCCATCTATTTCCCATGAAGTGATGGGACCAGATGCCATGATCTTCGTTTTCTGAATGTTGAGCTTTAAGCCAACTTTTTCACTCTCCTCTTTCACTTTCATCAAGAGGTTTTTGAGTTCCATAAGGGTGTTTTGTTCCTTTCTGCCATAAGGGTGGTGTCATCTGCATATCGGAGGTTATTGATATTTCTGTTACTACTACTTAAAGGAGACTACTCCCACACCCAGCTTGCTTGCTCCCCTGCCCCACCCTGACCCCAATCCTGGACAGAAAGTTTTGCTGTGTAGTCAGACACGACTGAAGTGACAGCAGCAGCAGCAGTAATGCATTGTATATATATGTACCACGTCTTCTTTGTCCATTCGTCTGTTGATAGACATTTAGTTGTTTCCATTCCTTGGCTAGTGTGAATAGTGCTGTATGAACTTTGGGTGGATGTAGCTTTACAGATTCTTGTTTTGTCTGGGTATATGCCCAGGAATGGACTTGCTATATCCTATAGTAATGCTGTTTTTAGTTTTCTGCAGCACCCCATACTGTCTTCCATAGTGGCTGCACCCAACTTATATTTCCACCAACAGCATAGGAGGATTCTCTCTTCTCCACACCCTCTCCAACGTTTGTTATTTGTAGGTCTTTTAATGATGGCCATTCTGACCGGTGTTAGGTGATACCACATTGTCATTTTGATTTTCACTTCTCTAATAATTATTGATGTTGAAAATCTTTTCATATGCCAATTGGCCCTTTGTCTGTCTTTGGAGTAATGTCTATTTAGATCTTCTGCCAATTTTTTGATAGGGTGGTTTGTTTTTTTTGTCATTGTTGAGTTGTATGAGCTGTTTGTATATTTTGGAAGTTAAGCCCTTGTCTGTCACTTCATTTGCAAATATTTTCTGCCATTCTGTAGGTTGTCTTTTCGTTTTGTTTATGGTTTCCTTTGCTGTGCAATAGCTTGTAAGTATGATTAAGTCCCATTTGTTTCTTTATGTTTGTATTTCTGTTGCCTCGGGACTGTAGGTCCCTGGATCCTCGAGTCCCATCATCCTCTTTCTTGACCTTCAGGTCGCTCTCTTATTCTCTTTTTGCCTCAAAGGCCCTTCGTCTTTTCCCTTACCCAGGGATCATTGGTAAATCTAGTGGAGTTTGGCTTTTACACCAGAACAAGCAGCACTTGTAATTTTAGGCTCTTCCGAATTTTCTCCCTTCTATAATCCCTGTGGCAACAAACTGTAGATCCAGGCTACTGGCTCTGAATATAGGGGTGAGGAAAAAGCACAAAGAGCAAAACAAAAATTAATTACACGAGTAATCTAAGCTTCTACACATTATTAAATGAGGATGCTGGTGAATGCTGTGCATTTCAGTGCGGTTTTCTGGTCTGTCCCAAACGCCTCCCCCAACCAGTGAACATCACATGGGCTTCTGTCCTATCTTTAATTGCCTTCTGAGCAACATTTTTATACTTGGATATCTTACTATTTATATTTAGTTACATTAAACTTAATCAAAACCTGAGGGTATACTTTCTCCCCAGATTCGATGTATTGTCCAAGTTCATGTCTTGTCAGTGTTACCAGAACTTGCTGCTCTTTACCTTCTGAAGCTGTGCCCCCTTTTATTTAAACTTGTTCCCTACATCACTGCCTGCCTCATAACTGTCCATCAAATTGAGCCTTTCTTCTTCTTTTCTCCTGCCATCACTTAGTTTATGCCCTCATCACCGCGCAGCACTCACACCTGGTATGCCACCCATGCCAGCCAACCACTTACCGTTTCCTGATCACGCTCTGCTTTTCTGTCTTATGCTTTTGAACACGCTGTTGCTGCCTGATGGGCTCTATTATTACATGTTTTACATATGTTTATTTCTTCTACATCTATGCTTATGTCATATATAAGCTATTATATATCTGCTATTATAGAACTTATAGTATCTTACCACCTTAAGAATAGGAGCATCCTATACATATCTCTGTTTTCTTTGAATTTTGGCTATTAAATGTGGGTAACAGGTATAAAATAATTTTATTTTTAAAAAATGTCATTTCTCAGTTGTGTCCAACTTTTTGCAACCCCATGGACAGTAACCCACCAGGTACCTCTGCCCATGGGATTTTCCAGGCGAGAGTACAGGAGTGGGTTGCCATGCCCTTCTCCAGGGGATCTTCCTGACTCAGGGATCGAACGCATGTCTCTTAATTCTCCTGCATTGGCAGGCAGGTTCTTTACTGCTAGTGCCACATAAAGAATTTAGGCAAGCTTAATACTGAATGGGCCTCCCAAATTTTCTTTCCTTTCATCAGCCATTAATATAAGGCCTTCTCATCTTCCTTCCTGACCCACACTCTACAGTAGCTCTCTCCCTGCTTCTCCAGCAAGTGTATCCACCATTTGTTGCTCTGGCCTGGCGTCTTAGTACACCTTAATATTTGCAGTCAGGTTCTACTCTAGTTTACCTTTTACTTCAGTCTTTTCCTCAGGGTTGTGAAGAATTCAGACAAGCTCTTGCGATCTTTTTTACTCATCTGCTGCTTTAATGGAAGCTAAGCTCCACCTGGTGGTAGAATTTGATTCCTTGTTCGGATTGTGGTGCGTGTGATGAGATCAATTCAGTGGGGGAAATAATTGGTACACATTTTTACGAATGCAGATATACATTATTACATATGTATGTGAGTGTGTGTTTTGCAGGGTTTCCTCTGTCACGGAAATTCTGAAATATGCTTGTTCTTTATTTTACTGACATCGACAGTTTGAACATGGCATTCAGCATTTGGGAGCTTCCCAGGTGGCTCAGTAATAAGGAATCTGCCTGCTAACACAGGAGTTGAAAGAGATGCGGGTTCAGTCCCTGAGTTGGGAAGGTCCCCTGGAAGAGGAAATGGCAAACCGCTCCAGAATTCTTGCTTGGGAAATACTGTGGACAGAGGAGTCTGGCAGGCTATAGTCCATATGATTGTAAAGAGTTGGACATACCTGAGCCACTGAGCACGCTTTCAGCATTTGATTATTATCAATATTTCATGATATTCAGACTCTTAGCAATGACCAGAACGATCTTATTGTGCTCATCACAAACCAAGTATTTCCCCCACCGCTGTCAATTGTTTCTTGAAAGGACTTGCTTTATATTTTAGTAGTACAGAAAGCATATTTAAAGGCCTTTATGATTCATAGAAAATTATAAAATAAAATGGAGAGGTGTTTGAAAGTATGAACTCAAGTGCTGTTTTGAAGCAGGGTAGTCTAGCCCTCAGTGCACAGGTATGTCTTCTCTCGCAAGTAGGAGCAGGACCAAGTTTACCCTTCATGTCGAGTGGTGGTTTGTAGCATGTGACTTTAGAAAGACCAGAAAATGAGCCGGAACTTACACATTGGAAGCTCTGTAGCTGCATTAAACCCACAGATGTGTTTTTTCATGCTTCTCCTAAAATATGAAATAGTTGCCCCTGTTTGAAAATTGGAAAATTTTATGATAAAAATGCAGCTGTCTAAAGATGAGGGGTCTTTTTATCACAAATCTAGTGATCTCAGTCCAAGCAGTAGGCACCCTTGTTAGATGGAGTGCACACTCTAATTTTCCATAAGCTTCAGTTCAGTTCAGTCGCTTAGTTGGGTCCGACTCTGCAACCCCATGAATCGCAGCACGCCAGGCCTCCCTGTCCATCACCAACTCCCGGAGTTCACACAAACTCACATCCATCGAGTCAGTGATGCCATCCAGCCATCTCATCCTCTGTCATCCCCTTCTCTTCCTGCCCCCAATCCCTCCCAGCATCAGGGTCTTTTCCAATGAGTCAACTCTTCGCATCAGGTAGCCAAAGTATTGGAGTTTCAGCTTTAGCATTATTCCTTCAAAAAAACACCCAGGGCTGATCTCCTTCAGAATGGACTGGTTGGATCTCCTTGCAGTCCAAGGGACTCTCAAGAGTCTTCTCCAACACCACAGTTCAAAAGCATCAATTCTTCGGCGCTCAGCTTTCTTTACAGTCCCACTCTCACATCCATACATGACCACTGGAAAAACCATAGCCTCAACTAGATAGACCTTTGTTGGCAAAGTAATGTCTCTGCTTTTGAATATGCTATCTAGGTTGGTCATAACTTTCCTTCCAAGGAGTAAGTGTCTTTTAATTTAATGGCTGCAGTTACCATCTGCAGTGATTTTGGAGCCCAAAAAAATGAAGTCTGACACTGTTTCCACTGTTTCCCCATCTATTTCCCATGAAGTGATGGGACCGGATGCCATGATTTTCGTTTTCTGAATGTTGAGCTTTAAGCCAACTTTTTCACTCTCCTCTTTCACTTTCATCAAGAGGCTTTTTAGTTCCTCTTCACTTTCTGCCATAAGGGTGGTGTCATCTGCATATCTGAGGTGATTGATATTTCTCCTGGCAATCTTGATTCCAGCTTGTGCTTCTTCCAGCCCAGCATTTCTCATGATGTACTCTGCATATAAGTTAAATAAGCAGGGTGACAATATACAGCCTTGACGTACTCCTTTTCCTATGTGGAAACAGTCTGTTGTTCCATGTCCAGTTCTAACTCTTGCTTCCTGACCTGCATACAGGTTTCTCAAGAGGCAGGCCAGGTGCTTCACTACTCCTTGATGTATCACATTCTGCCTCCTTTTTTTTTATTGCCTGGCTTCTGTAGGCATGGGCATTTATGACTACTGGCATTCCTTCATTTTTGATGCCTATGTGAGAAATTCATATTCTAGGTGAATTCACCTTCATTTTTGAGTTCACCTTCATTTTTGAATTCACCTTCATTTTGAAAATGAAGAAAGATCAATAACCATCAAAAAGTGAAAGAAACAACACAAACAAAAGATGTAAATTGCTTTCTCTGGAATTTTGCAGAGCACCCCACTGGTGGCATCAGTGTACTCCCAACAGTATCATATTTAAGGAAAAGGTCCCTGGTGGCTCAGTGGTAAAGAACCCAACTGCCAATGCAGGAGACTTGGGTTGGATCCATGGATTGGGAAGATCCCCTGGAGAAGAAAATGGCAACCCACTCCTGTATTCTTGCCTGGGAAATCCCATGGACAGAGAAACCTGGAATGCTACAGTCCATGGTGTTGCAAAGAGTTGGACACTGCTTAAACAACAGCAGCACTTTTCCTAACTACAGGCTGAGAAATTTCAAAGGTTTCATTTTCCTTCAACTATAAACCCCTGGAATGAAAAATATCTGAAGTTATACCTATTTAATTTTTGCTTTGAGAGCATTTTAATTGTTAGGCTAAAATCTAGGCACCTACATCAATATATTTGCCTTCTCCACCCGATCAACCACTTCCTGAACAGTGAGTATTACACTAAGCTGGGGTTGCCCAGCCTTCCTAACTGGTCGCCGTCTAATGAACCACTTTCATCCTCCTACACTTTTGTAATTTGCATTTTGCATCTCCCTTTAAAAGGATGCCTCTTCTTATGGTTAGTAGTGACCATGTTTTGACTTTCCTCACCAGTTGTGGTTGGTTGGCAGAATAACAGCCTCCTGCAAAGATATCTCTATCCTAACCCCATAACCTATAAACACATTACATTACATGGTAGAGGACGATTAGGATTGAAGATGAAATTAAGATTGCTTGTCAGCTGATCTTAAATAGATCACCCTGGTTGAATTTGGTCGGCTCTTATATTTTAAAGACTACCGTCGTTATTATGATGGTAGTCTTTACAAGTGGAAATAGCCGCCAGGAGGAGAGTCATAGATGTGTGACTACGAAAGAGTAGTCAGGATGACGCAACACTGCTGCCTTTGAAAAGAAGGGGCCGCAGATCAAGGCATGCTGATGTCCTTTAGAAGCTGCAAAAGGTAAGGAAACCGATTTGCCTCTAGAAACGCAGCTGGCTACACTGTAATTATAGACCCTCATGTCTATCCTATAAAATTGTTAAGATGTATGTTTGTGCTGCTTTTAGGCACCCCGTTTATGGTAATTTCTTATAACATGAATGAAAAACTAGCAAGCCAGCAAAGATGTTTTATTTGAAGTTTGCTCTCTGAAGCTTGTTATTAACAAAAAAAAAATTTTTAAGAGAGAAATTATACCAAAGCATAACTTTTGGATCAATGCACAGTTCTTCCTGCTTTCTTCTTCTCTCCCTTGTCTTGAGAATCACTGTTTTAACCCTTCCTTCCCCCATAGCAGAGAGAGAAGGTCATGGGGTCATGGGTAAAGAACTGTGCTTCTGCAGTGTGTCAGGGAGGCAGGGGGTGGCGGATAGGAGACCCGTGGTTGAAAGAGCTAACACGAAGTAGAAGGCAGCAAAAAACAAAACAAAACAAAAAAGCTCAGCCTTTCTTTTTTTCCCCAAGATTCCCTTAGTCTCTGCACCATAGAATATATAGTTTCTAAAATGACACTTGGACAGATTCTTAAAATAATAAAAGTGATTTTGCCATGGATTATCTAAGATGCAGGAAGGCTACACTTTAGAGGATGTCTTGGATTATGATCAATTTGGCCACACTCTTGGCTATTTCTTCTGAGATGCGTGATGTTTGTTAGGAAGATTTTTTTTTTTTTCTGTTGGTTTTGAACCAGAAAACCACTGAACCATTTTGCAGCCCACAAAGACTGATGCTGCATAAATTTTTCCATGAAACAACAGCACAATAAGAAACTGTCTTGGCCTATATATTGTTATTGACAGGCACTTACACGCACATGTAACTAGAATTCATTGTCAAGTATCAACCTGAAAACAAAACTTTCTCACATAAGCTTATAAGTTTTCATGATGCTGTTTTCCAGAAATTTTAACAAACTCAAATTAGTAAGGACCAGACTAATTTCACTTACCGTCTTGGTGTTCATGCCATTGAACATAATACATTATATATAGTAGCTGCTCAATATACAGATGGATGGATACATCCATCTTTGCAATATATTGGTACCTTCTCTAATTTAGCCAAAAGAAGGATACAAAACTGTTGATTTGTTGTCTCAGTTTTACTCTGGGCTTCTCAGAGTGTAATTTCTCCAAGCTCAAGGTGATCCTAGAATGTAAAGAAAAGTATTTTTCAATATGGCCTCTAAATGTTAGACAGCATTATTCAAAGAAACCAAATACCTTTCACACACAGAAGGGAAATTGAATCAAGAGATGGCATGACAACCTTCAAAAGGCAATATATAAGGAACTTGTAAAGGGTTGTGCATGATTGCCCCCTAAGTTATTGATATCTTAGAGCCTACCTCCCCCACCCCCACTCCTTTATAAGGGTCTGTGAAGAAGTGTCTTTAGTCCCTGATGCTAAGATTCTTTTTTTTTTTTAATTGTCTAAAAACATACTCTATTTAATTTAATTTTATTTTATTTTATTTATTTATTTTTTAAATTTTATTTTATTTTTAAACTTTACATAATTGTATTAGTTTTGCCCAATATCAAAATGAATCTGCCACAGGTATACATGTGTTCCCCATCCTGAACCCTCCTCCCTCCTCCCTCCCCATACCATCCCTCTGGGTCGTCCCAGTGCACTAGCCCCAAGCATCTTACGTCTGTACAGAAAATCATCTGGGGATCTTGTTAAATACCAGCATGTTGCTTATCATCGACTCGATGGACATGAGTTTGAGTAAGCTCTGGGATTTGGTGATGGACAGGGAAGCCTGGTGTGCTACAGTCAGTGGGGTTGCAAAGAGTCGGACACAACTGAGTGACTGAACTGAACTGAACTGTTGCTTATCACACAGCATCCCTAGAAATTCAAATTGGATACGCCTTGGGTTGCACCATAGAAATTGTTTTGTAAAATTGTACACATGCATTGGTGACATCACAGGCCAGGCTGAGAATGTCGCTTAGCTTGTTTGATGTATTTATATTGTTGTTCACTTGTACAAACACCATTGTGTGTTCAAACATTTTAACCTACAAAGAAAACCACTGCTCTCCAGTTGTCTATATCCCCACATCTCTCTGCCTCACACCTGCCCCCTCCCCAGTTGTGTAATGATTTTACAGTCACGCTTCCCCCCTGCCTCAAACATAAGGTAGATACAATTCTAAGTGTTACAATAGATAAAGTCCTATAGTTCTCTTCTAGGGTAGGTGGCACTTTGCTTCTGAAAAGGGCTGAGCTTCCTTTTCTGCAGCTTTGTGGATCTGGACTAGATAAGTATGTGTATTCCGTGTTCCTTTCTCTTTAAATATGTCTCTTCCCTCCTTCATCGACAGTGCCCTGTCTGCAAGGTTTTTCTCACCATGACACAGCTTAAGAGCTGTCCTAAACATCCTTTCGCTCCACACCTTTCCTAACTTCCTCTGACCACAAGAACACTTCTATCAGCAGCAGATAATCTGAAAGGCAAGTGAATCTGTCAGTTGGTATACATGGGAATTAGCAAGTATTGGTGCACGCCGGCGTTAAACCCAGGATATCCTCCTCAGGGCTAGGGAGCATGGTGAAGCGCCTGCTCAGTCGTAGGTTTTATGCTAGCGCAAAGGGCCAAAGTGCGGAGGGATTTTCTGTTCAAAGAGAATTAAAAAAGGGCATTAACACAATGGTGTGACTTTCGGTATGAAGCCTTCTAAATCAGGAGAATTGGAGGGTACACGGTAGGTACACCTTGTCCCTGTACTGAGACTAAGTTCTGCTGCTTTGTTCAGATGTTTTTGCTTCACCCTTTGGACAGTAAGACCCTTGAGATTTTCTGGCTTCACACAGGGTTCCTCTGCTACTGTTCAGTTCAGTTCAGTCACTCAGTCGTGTCCGACTCTTTGCGACCCCATGAATCGCAGCAGGCCAGGCCTCCCTGTCCATCACCAACTCCCGGAGTTCACTGAGACTCACGTCCATCCAGTCAGTGATGCCATCCAGCCATCTCATCCTCTGTCGTCCCCCTCTCCTCCTGCCCCCAATACCTCCCAGCATCAGAGTCTTTTCCAATGAGTCAACTCTTCCCATGAGGTGGCCAAAGTACTGGAGTTTCAGCTTTAGCATCATTCCTTCCAAAGAAATCCCAGGGCTGATCTCCTTCAGAATGGACTGGTTGGATCTCCTTGCAGTCCAAGGGACTCTCAAGAGTCTTCTCCAACACCACAGTTCAAAAGCATCAATTCTTCAGCGCTCAGCCTTCTTCACAGTCCAACTCTCACATCCATACATGACCACAGGAAAAACCATAGCCTTGACTAGACGAACCTTTGTTGGCAAAGTAATGTCTCTGCTTTTGAATATGCTATCTAGGTTGGTCATAACTTTCCTTTGGCATTATATGATGGAAAATAAAGCAATGAGTTTATGTTTGTAATTTTATGAATGGTTAATAGTGCATTCTTATTTTGTTAACCCTGCCTAGAACAATATATGTGTCAAATAGCTTTTTAATGCTATTATGTTACCCTTGTTCAGTGGCAACTCCTAGGGTGAGATATTTTATGAATTTACGATGGGCAAAATGGAAAGGGGAGTAACTTGTACAGTTTCTTCAAGATGTCTCAAAGTGTATGATGCAAAGACTGGAATCTGTTTTGATATAAAGGTAACTTGCTAGCAATAGTTATCCCAAGATAGAAACAGTAGCTTTCTTAAGGGAATGAAACAGGTCAGACATGATCTGGGTGCCTCTGAGGTTCCTGTATCACAGGCATGGTTGGCAATAATGTGCAAAGACCCTTCCCACTGAGGATCAGACGAACCCTGAAGCTCACAGTGCCTTGGAGTGTATAAGGAGATAGCTGAACTTTGCCTTTAAAAAAATGCCCACCAGACCAGGCTCCTCTGTCCATGGGACTTCCCAGGCAAGGAGTCGGTTGCCATTTTCTTCTCCAACACTAGAGGGAGTATAACATCATAAATATTTCCTTTCAGTTGTTGCCCTCTGGTAAACCATCAGCAAAGCAAGATTCCAGTGCAAATATCTAGAATCTGTTTCATACTTATAAAAATGTTTTTCTGATTAAAATATTATGGAACATTTTGATAAGCAAGGAAAGTTGTCTTCATAAATAATTAGTGTAGTATCTAACAGTAATATTTTTATTTGTGTAGGTAAAGAATTCACAATTTTAAATGACTGGTGAAAATAGAACCCAAATCACTTATTTGTGGTTATCGGTGTAAAACATCTTGGTTCTACATGGAGTAGAACATTTTGTTAGGCCTGTTATTGTTGTTTTATTTGCCATGGATATAATTCCATATTTTCCTTGTAGTTTACCACTTTGTGTTATAGCTTTCCCAGACATTTAAGGTAAAATGTTTTGCTGGACAATTGACATGATTACACAGTACCAAAATAAAATGTTTCCTTCTTAAAGAATGAAGCCTGCCTGTCTTAGAAAAATTGAAAATGTCTGTTTTTCAGTGATAAAAGCATGTTCATTCTCATTCTAGTATAGATGGCTTTGCATTTACCTCTTTTTTTCATATTTCTGTTTAAATTTTTTCAAGTTTCTGTAAATAACTTAAAATATTAAATTTTTACATTAGTCTCCAAGTTCTGTTTTGGATTGGACTTTACATGTTTGAATATTTGAAGATAAAAAGTTTAAAAATATTTATTTTGAAACATTAACCATTAAAATATCAGAAGTTCCAAAGTAAAATATGTATGAAAAATTGAGATATTAGCCTTTTATTGGTAAAATATATTCTAAACTAGAATTTACATAATCATCTTCAAGAAGAAAGAAGCACACGTATATTTCAAATATATTTAGTTTCTTAGCATATTGAAATGCATTTCTAACAGATTTTTTTAAAAATCACCTTACTGTCAGCATCACTGGTCACAAAATTTAGTTTTCCTAACTTCTCTAGTTCATTGAAAAATGTTACTTCTGTTTAAAATAAGAGTCTTCTTTTTCTTTTCCATTGCGATTAAAAAACAAACAAATGCTGGCAGGTGATATGTCAGTGTGGAAACAGTCACTTTGATTCTGCATGGCCTTCTAACATGTGACTTGTGGTAGGGGTGACTTCTTGATATGCTCTTTTGCTTCTTTCTTCCGTCTACTTCTGCTTGCCTGGATGAGGCTGTGCCAGGTCAGCTCCTCTATCACTCTATATGTGGATAAAACCGATATCCAACCTTCCTCAAAAGCCAGCCTTATTTGTTATACTTTTGTTTTTTTATACTTAGAAAAATTTGTAAGACATTAATACATACTTGTAAACAACCAAAAATGTAATATGTAAATATTGATACTGAAGGACACATACTAAAAGGCAATTTTTTTCCTTCTCTTAGGTTTTGTTATCCCTTTGGTGCAATTTGAATCTTATTTTCTAGCACATGTAAACCAGTATGTATATGTATGTGTGTGTGTGTGTATGTATTTTTATACACGTGTATTTCTATTGCCTTTTTTTAAAACAAAACGGAATCATATGAAAAATATTTTTCCGTGACCTTTTTTAACTAACAATATTTTTAAGATATTCCTGTGTCAGTACTTATGGAATTACTTTTTTATAATTGCATAAAAACCTGTATTTTATTTAGACTCTAGTTTCTTATTGGCATTTAAATTGTCTCCAGTATTGCATTATATCAAATAGTGCTGCAATGCAGGAATTTGAATATTGTCTTTAGAATCTTAGCATTTGCTACGTTTTTGTAGTTAAAACGCTATAGATGCCGAAAACATGGCTGGCTAATTATTTACTTTTTATTCGTGGCTTAGTTTCACAAGGCTTTTAAGACGTCTGTGTTTTACATCGCTCTGTGTCTCTGAGGGATGTTTACTTTCATCAACAAAACAGGTTGATTGCCAATTTCAGAACAAAAAATGCTAATTTATCTGAGTATTTCTTCACTAGAAAGTGAAAGAGAGAACATTTATTTTGATAATTCAGGTGGAAAGCTTAAGATTGGAGTTTAAAAAAAAAAAAAAAATCCCGTCAGGGAATTAGTAAAATTTGTGTGACTTTAGATCAGGTTGATCATATATGAGATAAACTATTGGATGTTAAAAATGTTGTTGTTAACAGCAGGAATTGAATTGTGAGGTAAAAATGACTTGAGCACCCACTTTAGAGTACTCTGTAGTAACTAAAAGCAACAAACTAGATGTACAGGAAATAACATGAATATATTGTGAGAACACTGGGTGGAATGAAGAAAATAATTTTTAAAATGAACCAAACTTTTAATAAACCAATAACCTTGATAGATTATTAGGTCTTAATCAATGCACTTCATATTAAAATACACACAAAACATTATTACACAAGAATTTCTAGGAGTTCAAGGTATCACATATGTTAACGTGGTTCTAAAAGGAAAAGTGAAATGGCGTTGGGGACTAGACATAGAACACAATCATCTAAAACTCAAAGAATAAGTAATGAGATTGTGCTTTCGTGATTTTTTGCATACTGAAGTCCCTTTTTGTTGAAATGAGTGGTTTTATTTCCCATGAACATTTCCTAAATTGACTTGTTCTTCGAATGTTGTTTTCCTTTGAACTTGCCACTTTCTAGAATGGGCAGAAAAGATTCAATACTAATATTCCTCAAATTCAGTGATGGAAATTAGTGTCTAGCTACCCCTCTGTGGCTGGAAATGATGGTGTGTTTCAGAAATAACTATAATTAGGGGTCACTGTTCAAGGTTGTTATATTGCTTGAAAAATGAGAGCTATATGACGGTATCAAAGCTTTCTTATAAGGTGACCCCAAAGTAGGGGCACCAAATCAGCCCAGGTACCCAGCTGTGTGAACCCTCCATCCAGACTATCTGAGATGTCCAGGAGCTGAGAGCTGGGCCTCAGAGTGGGTAGAATTGCCCAAGAGGCCAGGTCCAATCTTGAGAGAATAATAAAAACAAAAAGGCTAAAGCTTACACAGCACTTCCCTATGTGCCAGGCCAGCTCTCAGCACCTTACGTATGGTAACCACTCAGTCTTCACAACAAAGCTGCTGGGGAAGGTGAAATGGTCAACACCCCCTGTCTAGTGCAGTGGGTTCCAGCGGGCTTGCAGAAGCAGTGAAGAAATAAATCCAAAGGTCGGGGAGGAAGGCCTGGAGAGACAGGATAGACGGCTAGGTCTGGAAGAAGGGGCTGGAAGAAATCCCCAGGAGTGGAGGCCGGGAGGGTTATATGTATTCCGTGCGTGTGCTTTGGCCTCACTGGGTGAGGCAGGGGATCGGGGGCTTCCCAGGCCACGTGTATAACAGGCAGAGTTTAGTTGTCTTCATCCCTGGAGCCTCCGAGCGGAGTTCAGAAAAATAAGGTCGGCGGCCTTGAGGAGGCAGCCAAACCAGGATGCTCGCAACGTGATATTCTTTGTTTTGGTGAGGTTGGCCGCCCTCTCTCTGTCTCCTTTCTGGATAATGAAAACCCCAAACATCAAGAGCCGGATGTTTGAATGTTTTTAAACCTTGTAATTTTGAAAATGGTCTGTTCCTGGTCCCCTTCCCCCTCCTCTTGCCCCAGCTGACAGCAGGGTGCTTTCGCCTTCAGTTTTTTAGCCTCGGATGAAGAAAGTATGACTTGCATTTGTTTTCTCAGCAAGGTGATGGCAAAAGGATATTTATAGCATGCAGGAATTTTTATTTTCACTCAGACATCTAGGATGAGTAGTATATTTCAGACCCTGGAGCTCCAGGGTATCTCTCTTCTGCTGAGATAATAAAATTGATCAGATGTTTTGAGGTTAAATAAACTGTTGTAATAATCTGGCAGCTGCCTGCTGCTTGTGGTTTTCAAAAGCAATTACTCACTCTGGAGTCAACTTTGAACTCCCCATTTTAATTGAAAAGGCTAATTGTAGGCTATTGCTCCTGATTTAGCATTTGATTTGGCAGATTAGGAAGTAAAAGGACTTTGAGAAGGGAGGGGAGAGGAAGAGAAAGTAAGCAGGAGTGTTGCCGAGCTCAAATTCCTGTTTATACACGAGTGTTTTCACACGCGGCACTTTGTATGCTAACTGGAGAAACAGCAGTTGGACTAGAAAGGCTCTGCGACAGCTGTCTGAGGCTAGTCTTCACAGTCTTTATTTTGGGCTTGTTTGCTTTTCTCTCTCCCTCTGCCTCTTGTCTATGCTTCCTCCCTCCTTTCTCTCTCTGGTTAATTTCTTAATTTTAATTCAGATGTGAAACTGCAGAAATAATTTTAGAGAATATGATCAGACCATGATTCTGAGTCTGAATAGGAACTTATTTCTCAAATTCTTGGAGATGATCTGTTTTCACTGCAACAAAGCCAACAATTTAAAATCAGCAAAAGAGAGAGAGAGAGAGAGTATTGATATGAGTGCCCACAAGAACAAATGCCCACTTGCCTATGGGGATGGCGAAGAATCAGATTACAAGAAAGATACCAAACATCCAAAAAGAAATATAGCTACACCCAAATTTACATCCTGGACAATTACCAGCATTATTAACATGACCAGAGCATTGCTTTTAGAACTGAGCTGAGAAGTGTGAGAATTTGTGTTACTGCAGTCTTGTCCCCAACTAAAAGCAAATATAGCACTTTTGTATTTACTGGACACAGGTGATACTATGCATTTTAGAGAAATACATCCTCTAAATTTAAAAATATATATATATTTATATACATGCACATATATGACTCCTTTGGACTTCATGTGTTTAGATCAGTTGGCAAACTGTGCTGGGAATTTCCGGTGAGTCTGATAAAATATTGATGGCCTAGACTAAGGCTGAAATGCAAGGCATGAATATATTAATTCTTTAATTTTACATAATGTTTCGAAATTCTAGTTACTTACGACTTGAAAATCCACTTTATTTTTAGACTTCTGTGGAATGCAGACTTGGCTCATCACAGTTCTGTTGATATTTTCATTGACTTCATAAATAGAATTTAATCTCTATGCATCAGCTTTCTGATCTGTAAAAATAAGATAAATATTCTTCCCACACACTTTGCACTCAGAACTCCTCTGCTGAAACAATAAACAGGGTTGTAATATATGAATGGAGTATTGCTTCAGAATCTGATGTCTTTATCAACAACAAAGAAAAACTGACATTTATTTGGTGTTTCGGTATCAAATTTGAAGATACTACAGTTAATGAAAAAAAGAAACATCTGTGTTAATATTATGGGGATTATTCTGAAATATGGGTATCAGTGGAAATGTCAGCTGCCTGCTGCACAATTTCCAAGAGCCATTTTTTGTGATTGCAATGTTCATAGAGATCCTTAAGCAAAAATGATTCAGAGAGGAAAAGGCCTTACTGATGGGAAAACTTCAATTAAACACGCTTAGTTCTTTCAAAATATTTTAAAATCAAATATATTTGTTTACTTTTACTCTCTACTTTTGGCAAAGTACCTTCCTTTAGAAAGTAAGGAAAAAAGATGACTTTTCTGGTAAGATTAACGAAACTTTTTTTTGTTTTTTTGTTTTTTCTATGGAAGTAAAGATGGGGGGAAAAAGTTAAGCTTTTTAGATGATATTATTAGAGGCAGAATTTAAAGTATGGATTCATACTTTAGTCATGGAAAAGATTCAGATTTGAAGAAGGAAAAAATTTAGTTACATGATGGTTTCTAAAAATACTGTGAGATTGTGAAGGTAAATTAGAGTTTCCCATTTCATGATCTTAGAATCGGGAGAATACATGTCTGAAATGACAGTTCTAGAGTCTGAATCTCAACAGCAAAACAAAACCAAAAGCTCTTCTACCATGATGGTGTAATAGTCATTTCAGAACGCTGCTCTGAAAACACAAGATGGGGTTTATACCTCAGCTAAATTTTCTGCTCCTGACCTTAGCCCTGTGACAAAATCCTGATAAACCTTAATTTCCTCATCTGTAAAATACAGGGAGAATAATACTTGTCTTGTTGGATTCTGGTTAAGATTAAATGAGTGACTATTAACTAATTTCCTACTATTGGCTTACTTAAGATAAAACTGCCCTAATATGTCCTAAGTACTATTCATTACTCAATAGCTATATCTTATAATTCATCATAACTGAGCTTCCTCAAAATTAATCACAAGGGAATTGTAAAAATCAAAACACAAAGTCACATTTGACATGAAAAATAAACCTTGAATTTTCAGGAAAGTTAAGAACAGGTATATAAATCTATGATTTAAATTTGGATATATGGATAGAAGCTTTACTGTTAAAGCTCCTAGAGAAAGAAAAATGAGGGATGAGAAGAAACTAGGGTTTTAGAAATTCTTTCATGCCTTTAGAAGAGATATATCATTATCATCAAATTATTAGGATAGAAAAAAATTTCAGGCAGGAGTAACTTTGTGTCTTGAGGTAATTTCTTATACTATTTCTAGAAACATTTGATTAGGGACTGATGGAAAATGTGTCTGTTTTCAAGACAAATGAAAACTGGAATTGAACCGATGATATAGATGAGAATGTTACAACTACCCATGGCTACAGGGGTTTTATTGTGGTTAAACTCCATACTTGAACTTTTATACCATAGAAATTATTTAATCTGACTGCTGTGGAGGATAAGATAGGCTATTCTCTTCTATTATTTGGCATATAGACATATCAGTACCTCACCATCAAAGTTACCTTCACTTTCACTCCCCGCTAAAAAGGAATGCTGTTTGTATGTGGGGTGGGTGGGTGGGGGGTGTTGTCCTTTGAGAGGATTCAGACTGGCATGCAGGTGGCCAGCTAGCTACTACCTGCAGTAGGGTCAGGTTCACCGAGAGCATCACCCAGAGCAGAGACACGACTCCCAGCATCTCCAGTTACTTGGTCCCTCTGCTCTTGGCTCTGGGAGAGGTTTGGTCATGAAGACGGCCTTTTGCTTTGCAGACGTACACTTGAGGCTTATTGGGATAATTTGCTGCAAAGAAACTCTGGCTACTGCTCAGGTGAAAGAGTTTTCTTTCCATACGGTTTCACTTTTCCTGGAGGTGAGATCCAAGAATGGCTATTTAATGGGAGAAGGAGGATTTCTCCACGACAACTTGCTAGAATTTCTTTGTTCAGTTTCCTTTCTTTCATTTTGAGTTGATTGAGGAACATCAGATAGGATTCTGGTTTCACCCGGCATGCTTCTTGTCAACTCTCTTGCCTTTCACAGGCTGACTACGCAGGGACGTTTACAGCCCTCCCCTGGAGTCTGCCAGACCTAGGTGTTATGTGCCGTACCTCCAGGGATCATGACCATATGGTATTTTAGGGGAGGACACAGTTCATTTCAATGCAATTCCAATGAGCAGATTTCTTTGCTTTATTACACCATTGCATTTGGAGGCAATCCACCAGAGGCAGAATCTAACTCTCAAAGGAATGCTCTGCCCACTCTGTCCATTTAACAGGACATTTGGCTCGAGAATCGAGTCGGTTGATCACACATGTGCAACAGATGTGTGAGCATGCGTAGCAAAAATAAAAAATCAAAACTCCCAACAGTGTACTATGGGGAATGTAGCAGAACTACTGGAAAACAGGACACAGAGAAGTCTGGTAGGAAAACTTTGATTCTTGTTGTCAGAGGCAGTGTTTCTTATTAATCTTTGCCTCCTTTTGGAGCAGGGGAAGGTGTAGGTTTCCACTATTATTTTGCAGTGATTATTCATATAACGCTGGTGAGGAAACTTGGTTCGTTTTCACAGACCTCCTCTTAGGAAGATATAATTCTAAATATTTTGACCAGGCTGTTTTTGGGGTGTGGGGTGGGCGCAGGGGGGCTGATTCTCAGGAATTCAATGTTGGCATACTTCCACTGAAAAAAACCACCCATTTACAAGAGAGGATATCAGACATATACAGCCTTTCATCCATGCCCCACAGGCTCATATGGAAAGACAGAGCACCAGCTGTTTTTCTCATGGTGAATAAGGGTTACTTGGGGAAATCTCTCTTCCTGTTTTTATATGGACAACTAAATTGTTGCATAGCCAGTTAATTTTGGTTAGGTCAACAGTACAAGGTTAATTATTGGAACCTTCCTCTTTTGCCTGTGTAAGGGCAGAAGATTAATAGGAACCCAAAGAAGAAAATGAAATACGGTGACTTATTCTAGAAGTGCTGTTTATTTGGGAAATATAAATTTGGCTTTTATTATATCTGAAAGGATTGATACACACTCATCTTGGTCTTCTGGGAAATAGTAAAAGTCTGAAAAACTGTGATGTGAATTAATTTGAAAACCTGAGTGATACGGAATTAATCAGATTCAGAAGGATTTCCTGTTCAAATATTGAGGAAAAATATCACTTTTTTTGCAATAGGAACATTTTTTAAAAACCAGAACAATTGGCATACCTATGAGATAACTTTGAAGTTCTCTTCCTGTTCTCTGTTATACCTCAGTTTGTCTTGGATTGTTTTATTACCCCCCCCCCCACCCCTTTTTAAAAAACTAGGTCATGATGCAACATTCCCTTTCTAACCTTGGGTTCCATGAACACATCAAAGGACACGTGGACTGGTTCCCTGCAATATACTATATTTTTATCCAGCTGCA
Organism: Bubalus bubalis; assembly: GCF_019923935.1. Taxonomy (NCBI): domain Eukaryota; kingdom Metazoa; phylum Chordata; class Mammalia; order Artiodactyla; family Bovidae; genus Bubalus; species Bubalus bubalis. The sequence goes on along the minus strand of NC_059164.1, from coordinate 24,184,090 downwards.
TATTATTATATAACCTCAGGATAAAGCAACGGTATCACTGTTGATATATTCAACTTCTGTCCTTTGGATTTGGTCAGCACTGCATGTGGAAGCAGAAACCCACCCTGTATTGTTACAAGGATGGTTTTTCATTCATGTCCTTGTTACTCTTAATAAATGTCTCAAAGAAAAATACTCTGTAACCGCCACTCATAAAGAAGCAGAAAATGGCAAAACCACAGCATAGAAGGAAACCTATATGAAAACACTGGTTGTGTCTTCCTGGATACAGAAAACAAATAGAGCTTTTGAAAGAGTTTGCCAATGTGTGTCTGCCAAATAAAATATTGTTTTATGAAGTCAGGAAAAAACTAATTTTAAAGGTTATTGTAGGTTATTTGTGGTCACTTCTGGTGTGCACACACCATGATGTCATCCTGAACTCTTCTCTATTTATATTTCAGTCTTAGAAGTCTTTTGTCTAAGACTTGATCTCAGCTACTAGAGACATCTAAAATACTCTTATTATTCAATACTCATAAAAATCTAGACCAAAAAAAGTTAGAATAGATGGAAAAAAGTCCCAGCCAAGTCCAGGCAAGAAATCATTCAGGCAGATCCGTCTTCTGAAATCATACCTATGCCATAGACATCTCAGGACACAGTTGCTGGAGAACTTCTCAAGTGACTGGAAAGTAGCCACATGTCCAAATGGCTGTCCTGGAAAATGATTGCCTGTTGAGTGGGGGTAGATGGACCCCTGCCAGAGACATATCTTCTGAGGAAGGGGAGCAGAGGGTTCCTTGGGCAGTCCAATTTCTCTCTCCTCCTGGGTGGACCACTCGCCTGTAATTCCCAGATATGTTTCACTTTGTTTACATGACCTCCTGTGGCAATTTCACTTCTTCACTGTAGCAGAGTTGATTTTTTTGTGTGTGTGGGAATTTTTTTGCTTGGAAAACCCCTTTTGTTGAGGTAGTCCTCAGTAAACTAGGAAATGTCAAATAAACACTGGATGAAGACAGACTAGAAGGCCAGTGAGAACAGTTGAAAATGGGGGAAGCTAATAAATCTCTTAAGAAAAAAGAAAAAACATTTGGCAATTGGAAAGAACATATAGTTCCACTGATACGGTGGAAAACTGACACTTTCAAGTTTATTAGGATACCAAGCTGATATCCTTTGCATCATCTTCAAAATCATTCAAGTATTAAAAAAAATGCCTTTGAGCATCTTGATGTGTCAGACACATTGATGTTAGAAAACAAAGGAGATAAGTACATTATAGATATTAAAAACAGTGTGTGTGTGTTAGCTGCTTCAGTGTCTGATCTTTGCAACCCTATGGACTGTAGCCCACCAGGCTCCTCTATCCATGGAATTCTCCTGGCAGAAAAACTGGAGTGGGTTGCCATTCCCTTCTTCAGGGGATCTTCCTGACCCAAGGATCTGACCTGTCTCTTACATCTCCAGCATTGGCAGAGAGGGTCTTTACCACTAGTGACACCTGGAAAGCCCATTCAATACAGTACAACAGGGAAGAAGCCTGTGGAGCTGCTGGGATGAAGGAACTGTAATTTTAAATTCAGTGATCTGGGAACACCTCACTAGGAAAGCGAAATTTGAGCAAAGCGTAAAATTGTGGCAGGAACGAAGCATGTTGCTGATTGCAGGAGAGTGTGACAGGCAGAGGAACAGGAAATGATGAGCCCAAGCCAACGGAACACATGGTGTGCTGGCATAACAGCACAAAGACCACAGTCCATGCCGTGTATGTTTGTGAGTATATTAACTTCATCTGTACATGTGTGCAAGGGCACACCTGTCCTCCATGCATAAACACACTTTAAAATGCATGAGAGAAAATACCATATTTTGCCAACATAATTTTGTCACTAAATGCGAAGGTGTACTATTTACGATTCAGGTTTAGATGAACTGTTCTTTGAAAGTCTGCTCTTTGTGTGAGAATGGAAAGCATAGACAGGTCCAGTGAAGTGAAACATGAATTCTGATGTATTTGTGGTTATCATTGCAGTGACTATATAGTGCTAATGCATATTTAATACTCCAAACCTATAAATATATTTCATCATGAGGTTGGCAATGATTTCTTACTTTTGGGGAAACCTCATCTGTGAAATTCTTCTTTCTTCTCTTCTTTGCATACCTTTGATATGAAATGTAAGATTCATTCAGTTCTGATAAAGTAAAGCTTTAGAAAATACATAGGAAAGACAAGACATTGGAAAATGTGAAGAGGTAGTTACATGACATAGAAAAAATCAAACCTGGGATATCATTCATCCCTTGAGTGAAGTTCCCTACTGCACTGTTTGCCAACGTGGGATAGTTTTAGAAAGGTGTGGTTTGGGATTTCCATGTTACTGGGTTGCTATGTATTGGGAGGAGTCACTTGGAAAGAAAATCGGAGAGGAGACTGAATTACAAATAGCAATACGAAGACAAGATTGGAACTTTTCTTTTTCCTTCTTTTAATTGTAGGAGGAAGAGAATGTATTTGGCCACTTGATGAGTTTACGCTCTTTGAGAAAGTATGGTGCCGTTTAGTTGGTAAGTGTCCAACTCTTTTGTGACATCATGGACTGTAGCCCACCAGGCCTCTCTGTCCATGGGATTTTTCAGGCAAGTGTATTGGAGTGGGCTGCCATTTCCTCCTCCAGGGGATCTTCCCAGTTCGGGGAATCAACCCTGTGTGTCTTGCATCTCCTGCATTGGCAGGCAGATTCTTTACTGCTGAATCATCAGGGAAGCCCCAACAAAGTCTGGGGGACTGTGCCCTTTTGATAGCATAGGTAGCAAAGCACCCAATGAGGCATATGCTCCCTCACCAGGGGACAAGTTTTATAGCTTGCCATTCCTGATCTTACATGAAGCGGGGTGGATTTTGTCCTCCCAAATTTCCTCCAATTGTATAGCTTCTTTAAAAAATAATAAGGGAACTTGATACAAGGTTAACTAGGGACAGAAGGGGACTGGCTTAGAGATGAGGTGGGCTAGGTGGTCCTGGGTCTCTGCCAGGTTCACTGAATGAACCCCAGACCCGGAACAGGTTTGTCTGTCTGTGGGTGTGTTCCAAGTAGGGTGTACGGCTCTTCAGGTGGCCGAGCTGCCATCTCTGAATCCCTGGAAGGATCTCTAAATTCCAGTTGTGCTCTGGCTATAAATTAGGCCGAATGATCCCAGGGACTTTCAGTTGCCTCTTTCTGGTCCTGCCCATGATTGACATGCAGCTCAGCTGACATGTAGTGATGATTATAAAATATTTTAGAAGCTGTAGAAGAAGCTTCCTGCAGTTCAGCTCTCATGTTTAATTAGATTCTCTTCCTGTGAAGGAGAAGAGATAGCATTATACCTCATGATATGGGATAGCATCTATTGATGAAGTAAAAACAGTATGGAGTGGAGGATGTCACATAAGGCTGGGCAGCCACTAGTTAATTAATTACATGAATGATAAAAGTTCTGCACAGGAGTCATTTTATATCAGTTTTGTGATTTATTTACCCATCCATAAATTCAGATGAAAGTGGTTCATTTTAATAGGAAAAAGATCACCTAGTACAGGAGGGTTTATAATGAGAAACAGTGGTTCTCTAATCCATGTCTTTTTCTACCCACAGTCCTGCTCCAAAGAGACAGCTACTTGGAGGTTCTAATTTTGTGTTCTGCTACTTGTACTTATTTTTAATCTAAAACATTTATTTCCCTAAGCCTACTCTTTAAAAAAAAAAAAACTATTATTTTTTTCAAGAACAGTTTAGGTTCACAGCAAAATTGAGGGGGAGTTATAGAGATTTCTCATAGAGCCCAGCCTCGCGTACACATAGTTATAGAGATTTCTCATAGAGCCCAGCCTCGCGTACACATAGTTATAGAGATTTCTCATAGAGCCCAGCCTCGCGTACACATAGTTATAGAGATTTCTCATAGAGCCCAGCCTCGCGTACACATAGTTATAGAGATTTCTCATAGAGCCCAGCCTCGCGTACACATAGTTATAGAGATTTCTCATAGAGCCCAGCCTCGCGTACACTAGCCTCCCCTCTTAACAAACATCATCCCCACCAGACCAGAACAGTTGTCACAATTGATAAATCTATATTAACATATAATCATGACCCAGAGTCTGTTTTGGTTTTGTACATTCTATGGGTTTCGACAAGTGTTTAATGACATGCATCATTATGTTATCATACAGAGGATTTTCAGTACCCTAAAAATCCTTTTGGAGAAGGCAATGGCACCCCACTCCAGTACTCTTGCCTGGAAAATCCCATGGATGGAGGAGCCTGGTAGGCTGCAGTCCATGGGGTCGTGAAGAGTTGGACATGACTGAGCAACTTCACTTTCACTTTTCACTTTCATGCATTGGAGAAGGAAATGGCAACCCACTCCAGTGTTCTTGCCAGGAGAAACCCAGGGGCGGAGGAACCTGTTGGGCTGCCGTCTATGGGGTCGCACGGAGTCGGGCACGACTGAAGTGACTTAGCAGCAGCAGCAGCAGCAAAAATCCTTTGTGCTTTGCTTATTCATCCGTTCTCCTCCCTCAACTCATAGCAACCACTGATCTTTTTATATCTCCATAATTTTGTGTTTTCCAGAATGCAATATAATTGAAATTTTATAGTATGTAGGCTTTTTTCCTGTGAGTTAATAATACACATTTAAGTCTTTTCATGGCCCGATAACTCATTTCTATTTAGTAATGAATAATAATCTATTGCCTGAATGTACTGTAGTTTATATATCCATTCACCTACTGAAGGACATCATGGTTACTTCCATGGTATAGAAATTAACGAATAAATTTCTATGCACATATGTGTCAGGTATTCGTTTGGATATGTTTTCAACTTTTAGGAGTAAATAACCACCATTAAGTGTGATACTAGCTGTGGGCTTTTTTTGTAGATTATTTATTAAGGATGTTCACCCCCTCACTCACTGACAGTTTTATCATAAATGGGTGTTATTTTGTGAAATGCTTTTTTATGTATCTATTGATAATATCATGTAATTTTTATTTTTCAATCTGTTGATGTGATAGATTATATTGATTTTCAAAAGCGGAATTAGCCTTGCATATCTGGGATAAATCCCAATTGGTTGTGGTGTATAATTCTTTTAATACATTGTTGAATTCAAATTGCTAATATTTTCTTGAGGATTTTTGCATTTATTTTAGGTTCATGAAAAATATTGATCGTTAGTTTTCTTAAGGTGTCTTTGTCATGTTTCAAAATTATGGTAATAGTAGCTTCAAAAGTGAGTGAGTTAGGAAGTACTTTCTTTGCTTCTATCATCTGAAAGAGATAATAGAAAATTGGTATAGTTTCTTCTTTAACTGTTTGGAAATATTTACCAGTGAACCCATCTGGGCCAGGTGCTTTCTACTTTTGAAAGCTTTTAACGATTGACTCGATTTCTTTAAAATAGATATAAATCTACTCAGATTATCCAGGCCTGTCTGTGTGAATTCTGGCAAACTGTGTGTTTCATGGAATTGGTCCATTTCATCTCGGTTTTCAAACTGTTGGGAGTAGTGTTGTCCGTAGTATTCCTTTATTACCCTTTATACCAGTACATGGGATCTGTACTGATGCTTCCTCTTTCATTTCTGATAATAGTAATATATCTCTCTCTTACTCTTAGTCTAGATAGAAGCCTATCAATTTTACTAATCACTTAACAGAACATTTTGAAGTAACTATTGTTGTTTAGTTCTAAGTCATGTCCAACTCTTTTGTGACCCCATGGACTGTAGCCCACCAGGCTTTAATACAGGAGTGGGTTGCCACTTCGTTCTGCAGGGGATCTTCCTGACTGAGGAATCAAACCCACATCTCCTGTGTTTGCAGGTGGATTCTTTACCACTGAGCCCCCAGGGAAGCTCCAAAATCAACTACATTCCAATACAGTTTGTTTGAATGAAAATACATTTGGGACTCTTTCTAAAGAAACAACTTTTGGTTTCAGTGATATTCTCTATTGATTCCTTATTCCATAAGTCAATTTTATTGATTTATGCTCTTTGTTGTGGTTGTCCGGTCGCTCAGTCGTGTTTGACTCCTTGCGACCCCATGGGCTGCAGCACACCAGGCTTCCCTGTTCTTCACCATCTCCTGGAGTTTGCTCAAACTCACGTCCATTGTCAGTAGTGCCATCTGATCATCTTATCCTCTGTCGTCCCTTTCTCCTCCTGAAATCTTTTATTTTTTTTTTTCTGCTTATGTTGGTTTTAATTTTCTCTTTTTTCCTAGTCTGCTGAGTTGGAAACTTGGATGGTTGATTTTTAAATCTTTCTTATTTCTAATATATTCATTTGATACTATAACTTTTCCTCCAAGCACTACATTTTCTGCATCCCCACACATTTTGATAAGCTGGATTTTCATTTTCATTTTGTTTGAAATATTTTTAAATTTCTTTTGAGATTTCTTCTTTGACCCGTATGTTATTTAGTCTTATGGACTCTGTTGGAGAGGGAGAGGGTGGGAAGATTTGGGAGAATGGCATGGAATCATGTGTAATATCATGTATGAAATGAGTTGCCAGTCCAGGTTCAATGCACGACACTGGATGCTTGGGGCTGGTGCACTGGGACGACCCAGAGGGATGGTGTGGGGAGGGAGGAGGGAGGAGCGTTCAGGATGGGGAGCATATGTATACCTGTGGCGGATTCGTTTTGATGTTTGGCAAAACTAATACAGTGTTTCAGGTTTAAAAATAAAAGAAAAGAAAAGAAAAAAAAAAGAAATATATTGTGTAATCTCCATATATTTTGGGCTTTCCTCAAATACAGTTACCTTTCCCAAATGTCTTTGAGTTATTGATTTATAGATTAATCCCATTGTGTCTAAGAGCAGGCATTTAATGATTTCTGTCCTTTTAAATATATTTTAAAGGTGTGTTTTATGGCCCCGAATATCATCTATCTTGGTGAAGTTTCCATGTGAATTTGAGAAGGATGAGTATTTTTTTGTTGGATGAAGTAACATATGCATGTTAATTATAATCCATTGATTGATGGTATTGCTGAGTTCTGATCTGTCTGAAATTAATATACCTACTTTTGCTTTCTTCTGATTAGTGTTTTTATGGTATACTTTTCTCCATCTATTTACTATTAATTTATATTTGTCTTTATATTAAACGTGGCTTTCTTGTAGAGAGAACATACAGGATCTGTGTTTATAGATCCACTCTGACAATCTCTATCTTTTGATTGGTGCATTTAGACATTCACAGTGATTATTGATAGAGTTGGACTAATATCTACCATGTCCATCATCATTTTCTAACAATTGTCCTTGTTCCCGTTTTTGTCTGATTCTGCTATGTGTTGATTCTTCTGGTTTTCCTTCATGGTGCCTGATTTCCTACGTGTTTGGTGATTTTGAGTATGAGTTCAAGTTTTTTGGAAGTTTATCTGGGAATTTTTTAAGGCCTTAGTAAGATTGGTATCCCTCAGAAAAGATATGAAGTTTTTGACTGCCTATACTTACTACTAATGTTGGACCACTTAAAAATAAATTCATGACTTAAAATTTTTATGCTTTCTAGGTGATATATCATTGATTTGTAAATTCATTGAGAAACTATTTGTACTTATGAATTCTTAAGAGAGTTAATTTTTTTACGTTAGAGGATAATTGCTTTACAATGTGGTGTTGGTTTCTGTGTAAAACAACATGAATCAGCCGTAGGTTTACATATGTCCCCTCTGTCTTGAACCTTTCTCACCTGCTACCCTATTCTGCCCCTCCAGGTTGTCACAGAGCACTGGGTTGGTCTCTCTGCGTTACACAGCAACCACCCACTCGCTATCTGTTTCACATATGGTTATGTGTATGTTTCAGTGCTATAAAGAGCGTTGTTTTTTCCCTCTGCCAGCACCAGTGTCAATTCAGGCAGTTTTTATTTTTATCATTAGCAGAAAAGGTGTAGGTGGTGGTGTTAGAAGTTGGAGGGGTGGGGTGAGGACGGGGAGGTACGAGATTGTAGAAAACAATGTTCACTTATATATTAATCAAGAACATGGCACCATGTCTCTGCAGTTTATGTAGGAAAATCATCTTTAAGAGTTCCATATTGGCTTGGCTCTGGGGTTTAAGTTTCTCATGACGTGAAATCTTGAAAACTGTAGTTCAAGATTACCTGGGTTTAACAAATATCTTCAAGGTAAAGCCAAGTTTTTGCTTCACATAATCCTTATCTCTTTATAGCATACCCACAAATTCAACTGATGCTGTGTACACTGTATCCAGCATTTTTAGCTATTTTCAGGGCAAGTTATGTTACAGTATCTAGGCTGCCCAACTGCCACAAAATTAATTCTCTGCATCCACTTTTTGTTGTTCTTTTAAAATTCTCCTTTAATTTCTTTCACTGTTATGAGTATATTCTTTATTGTTGTTGTTTTTGTTGTTATTGTTTTACTGTGATTTTAAGTGGGGTCCTACAAGAAAGGAAAGCAAATATGTGTGCTCAAACTCCTTAAGCTACAAATTATTAAAAGTCAAACTTTAGTTAGAAACTGTTTTTTTAAAGAGAAGACAGTAACTATTAAAAATGAATATTTTTCATTATTTTGAAAGTACAGTTTTAAGTAGATTAGTGGATTTCCATATTGGACTGGATATATGAATGTATAGAATATAACAGTTAACATTATGCTAATGTGATTAGATATATGTATACAAGTATATACAAAATGTGTTCTTTCAACAAATTAAAAAATCTTTTTAAAGCATGTGTTATATACTACATACCAAATGAAGATATTCATAGAAAGTATATTACTCAATATAAGAATTAGAATATTTTCATTTGAAATGTATTTAAAGAATTGGATGAAGCACAAGCTGGAATCAAGATTGCTGGGAGAAAGATCAATAACCTCAGATATGCAGATGACACCACCCTTATGGCAGAAAGTGAAGAACTAAAGAGCCTCTTTTTTTTTTTTTTTTATTTTATTTTTAAACCTCAAACACTGTATTAGTTTTGCCAGAAATCAAAACGAATCTGCCACAGGTGAAGTGAAAGAGGAGAGTGAAAAAGTTGGCTTAAAGCTCAACGTTCAGAAAACTAAGATCATGGCATCTGGTCCCATCACTTGATGGCAAATAGATGGGGAAACAGTGGCTGACTTTATTTTGGGGGGGCTCCAAAATCACTGCAGATGGTGACTGCAGCCATGAAATTAAAAGACACATACTCCTTGGAAGGAAAGTTATGACCAACCTAGATAGCATATTCAAAAGCAGACATTACTTTGCCAACAAAGGTCTGTCTAGTCAAGGCTGTGCTTTTTCCAGTAGTCACATATGGATATGAGAGTTGGATTATAAATAAAGCTGAGCACCGAAGAATTGATGCTTTTGAACTGTAGTATTGGAGAAGACTCTTGAGAGTCCCTTGGAATGCAAGGAGGTCCAACCAATCTATCCTAAAGGAGATCAGTCCTGAGTGTTCATTGGAAGGACTGATGCTAAAGCTGAAACTCCAATACTTTGGCCACCTGATGTGAAGAGCTGACTCATTTGAAAAGACCCTTATGCTGGGAAAGATTGAGGGCAGGAGGAGAAGGGGACAACAGAGGATGAAATGGTTGGATGGCATCACGGAGTTGATGGAAATGAGTTTGGGTAAACTCCGGGAGTTGGTGATGGACAGGGAGGCCTGGAGTGCTGTGGTCCATGGGGTCTCAAAGAGTCAGACAGGACTGAGTGACCGAACTGAACTGATGGATACTTTTCTATTTTTGAATGTTGTGCATAATTATTATTTGAAGCTAGTTATATAAATGTAGATTTTAAAAAATGTATTAAGTCAAAATATCTGGAAATAATATGAAATTTTGTTATTCTTTTATGAGCACTGGTATGACAGAGATTTCCAGCTTCAGATTAGAACACATACATTAACATTTCATGAAGAAAGGGAAACTGGATTATATTTATGATATAACAAATAGTAAAATAAATACATACTAGATAAGACTAGTTCTCTGTGGGTTTGGCCCACATAGACACATTCCCTGGACAGTTGACAAGTACTCTTTTGGGAACTGTGAATATTAAAAAAAAATTATATGTGTGGTGGGTTTTTTGTTTTGTTTTTGGGTTTCTTTTTTTATTTATTCTTTTTTTTTTTTTTTTTTTTGCTACTGTCAGCTCTAAACTAGGATTGGCTATAGCTATAGCACTGTCAGAATTGGTAGCCTTTTAGGAGACATTTACTAGATGGAGAAATTAGAAGGTTTTCTTTTTTTTTTTTTTGGTCACACCGTGTAGCATACGGGATCTTAGATCTACAATCAGGGATCAAACCCATCCCTCCTACAGGGGAAGCACAAGGTCCTAACCACTGGATCACCAGAGAAGTCCTGTAGAAGGTATTTATTTATTATTTTTAGAAGGTATTTTAACTCAGAGATGAGATTTTTGCAGTGGAAGTTTAGGAATTCTACCAACAGCAAGTTCTTTCCTTGGAATGACATTATAAAAAAGTATAGAATCTTGCCAAGGTTTCTTGGTTCTTATTGAAACACTATGTAAATTTGGTTGAGTTATGAAAGTAATCTGTAATGTGCTCCAGTTCATTATTATTTTTTGATTATTAAAATTAGCATCAAGCTATCATGCATACCTTCTTAGCAATGAATTTAAGTGAATAAATTGAAAATGTGATATATTTGCATGATCACACTAAAGCACTATCTTATAGAATATAATTTATTAAAAGCAATAAATAATAAGTTATAATCTATTTATTGAAAGTATAGATGAACATTAGCTGTAGCTACCTATTTCCTACCATGGTTTTTGGTGGTTTTATTTTCTCATGGAATAACACCCATAAGTGCACCCAATTTAAGACACAAAAAAGGTGGAAGTCCTACTGTTAAAAAAAAAATTATTAGCATAAAACAGCATGTCTTTTTATTTTACTTTAATGTTCAAAATAATTTCTTCATATTTAGAAAGAGGACATCACATAGCATTATAAGACACTATGTTGCAGTTAATAAAAATTTATTAGTAGATTCAAGTTCAAGAATGATCTACATTTTTCTCTGTGGTATAGCAAGCACAGGGTTATCCTTATCCAAATATCACCCTTGTTTATTTGTATTTCTATGTAATTTCTTATGAGTAGGAGAAAGTTTGAATTGAGTTAAACCAGATATAGAGTAGATTGCATTCAATCTCAGATATACCCATGGGAATGCTTTGTTCTCAGTTTCTCATAGAATTTTATATTCTCACTGTTGTATACTTACTATTTTTTTTTCATTTTTGTACATTTCCATCAGACTATAAGCTTCATGAAGGCAAGACTGAACTTGTCTGGTTCATGTTATAGCCCCAGCACTTATCACAGAATTACTGTCTCTCAAAACAAGCTCTCAGTTGATAGCTACTGAAGGGATACTTGACTTAGCAAATTACTTTTTAATATGAGAAGTTTTTACATTTTTTTTCTCTAGTGAATACACTCAGAATATCTGTTCCACACAGATGGCTAAGGAAAACAGAAAAACAATCAGGAGAAAATACAGGTATACATGGTTTTCTAAGCTTCCAGGTACTTACACCCTCACCTACAAAGTTTGGTTTCATTGATTTAGGCTCTGGGTGTGCTCACTCGACTTTGTTTTTGTAGTTGTGCTCGGCTGAGTCTCATGGCTATAGATGGAGCAAAGGAGCTAAAATGAGTAGGAATTGGAAGAACAGAGGAGAAAAACTGGATTTTTGCCACCAATATTCATCCTTCACTTACCCTGAAGACCATTTTCTAAGACGGAGGCATGGTAGGTCTCCTTAGAAATAACTGACGAGATTAAGGAACAAAGAATACAAGCCAAATGTCCTGTAAATCGAGGAGCAAGGCTGTCTGATCCAAGCAGACACTGTTATGACATCCTGTACCTGGATTCATAAAACTCCCTATGGGAACCACATAATTCAGGCCAAGGATACTTCTGCAAACATTTGTCATTTGTTCAGCTTTCGAGAATGGCTTTGTGTTAGATTTGCAGTGAGTGGCATTGAATATTATAGTTTTGGTAAATGTCGAGAGTATCATAATGTAAATTGCTTATTTCAAAATGACATTTTTCTGTGCCTGCCTTAGTAGCTTCTTAAACTTTCACCAATGTTAATAATTCAATTTGGAGACATGTCTGACTGGGAGAGAATTCTCTCTCCCACGAGTCACTTCAATTACCTTCCTAGTTGATGGAGCAAAAGTACCCATTTCAAAAGTGAGTGTGGAAATGCAGCAGAGTGAATGGAAGAACTGGACAAGGAAGTTGAACTGGATGCTAGTCTTCGCTCTGTCACTTAGTATATATGTGATACTGAGTTATAAATAGCTGTTCTGCTCCTCAGTGTCAGACTCTGTATTTATGATCCTTCCTACCTCACTTACTTCCTCAGAAATAAGGTCATGAACATGACATCTCATTATACTCCAAGATGCAACACACGTTTGAGATGTTACACTTCAGTATCAAGATTAAGTGTCAAAGAACTCAATAATGATGTCATTCAGAAACAGGATTTGGAAGGATAATGGCTATGAAAATAAGAAGGTAAGAGAATGATGGTTCAAAGGGAAGAAGCAGCACCTATAACAGTGTAAGAATCAGAAGTCCTAAACTGAAAATCTGCAACTAGGAGGAAACAAAGATGAGAGGGCTGGATCCATGTGTGATTTTTGTTCCTCTGGCTAAGAACTACAGTATTATTTCTTAAGTGAAGCCTGTTGTTGCTTAAGATTGCCAATGAGTGACTTACAAGCCCGGGAAGACTTTTCCTAAAAGTCTTTATTGGTTGACTTTTCTGTAATGGTTCAGTTCAGTCACTCAGTCGTATCCGACTCTTTGCGACCCCATGAATCGCAGCATGCCAGGCCTCCCTGTCCATCACCAACTCCCGGAGTTCACTCAGACTCACGTCCATCGAGTCGGTGATGCCATCCAGCCATCTCATCCTGTCGCCCCCTTCTCCTGCCCCCAAATGGTAATCAATTAAAGATATTTTACTTGGGTCCTTGACTAAGACAGTCTTGTGGAGCCTAGATGCTGTAGCCAAGAAGAAAAAAACAAACCATCCAAAGCATCTCAGGTGCTTGGTCATTATGGACTTGTTTCTTCACATGGAAGATGAGACCCTCAAAGCAACAATGCCAAGTAATGGAATAGAGCTAAGACTTCTTAAGTGAAATAATATAATTTTCAGGGGGAAATTGATGGCAACTAGGCATAGGTTTTTAATAAGCATTTTAACTAGGAAAGCATGGGGAAATCTCTTAAAACCTCATTTTCTTTTTTTTTTCTTAAGCATTTGACCACATACTTTTAACTGTATGACATTGAAGATTACATAAGCTTAATTTTAGGCAATGCTATAGCTTCAGTTTATAAGGAATTCCGATGATAGTCTGTTTCTCTTTTTTCTTTATTTTTTCTTTGAAGAAAGGAAAAAAGGATCATTTAAAGCAAAAATTGGCTTCCATTTATCTCTTACACGACATGAATAAAACATACGTACCAGGTAGGTCCTCAGGTAAGTGGTTCTGTGGTATGTTTTTTAAGTGTTTTCCATATCACACCTACCAGTATCCCTCTTAGAATTATGCTTTAGACATTACTTGAGTTGTAAAAAACACTAATATACTTTTAAGAATCCCTCAAGTTCTTCCTTTCTTGATTTCCACTTTTCCCACTCCTCTGCTATTAAAGCTATTTGAAGAGGTCTCAGTGAATAACCATTGCCATCTTCATATATTTTTGGCAGCCCACAAAATTTAAAACTCTCTTAAGCTGACACCAAAAAGTTAGGTCTTACTCATTTTGTGGCACTGCAAAATGATTACTAACATGATAAATAAAAAAACATAGTAACTTAAAGGGTTTTTGAGGGGGAATTTTCTTTATCTCTCAAGTTGTTTCCTGATAAAATAAGAACAATGCTCAAAAGAAAAAATATTGTGGTTTCATTAGAATTATGTTCCTTGAAATGTGCAATAATATTCTCATGGTCAAATGTTTATTTCATGACAAAAATGAGGAATGTTGATGTATTACTCTGCATTGTAAAGTGTGACAAGTTCAGAATAAGCTAACTGGAAGCTGGGAAACCAAGGATGGATAGGTCCTCGGATAGATTTTTATATTGGTGAAGAATTGCATTTGGCTTCTAGTGACAGACCTGTGTGATTTAAATATATGTGGTTATACATTTGTCGATCAAAGTATAGAGCTAGGCAGTCACTGAGTTCAGTAGCACATGAGTGTCAGGGATTCTGGGATAAATTTCTTAGCCTTCTACGCAGTCCCCACATGGCTGCTAGACCTCAGGCCTGTACCAGCAGTTTTTGAAAAAGAAGAAAAGGAGGGGTTTCTGTCAGCTTAATAAACTTTTCCAGAGGTCTCATTCAACTGTTTATTACATCTTCCTTATGAGATATGCTTACATCTTACTGTCTTCCCTATGAGCAGTCGAGACTGTAAGAGACGATCTCTTCCACATCTCTCTCCTAGATTCTGGTGGATTTCTAGGAATTTTGATGTTCATTCTTTATAGATGCCTCACCCTGGTCTCAGCCTTCATCTGTACATGGTGTCCTGCTTTTATCTTCACATACTGTTTGACTCCATGCAAATTTCTTATTTTATGAGAACACCATTCATATTGGATTAGGGCCCTAATGACTTCATCTTAACTTAATTACATCTTCAAAGACCCTTCCCAAATGAGACCATACCGGGAGTTAGAACCTCAACATATACTTTTGAGGGAACATAATTCAATATGTAACAGTTGGTGTGCAAATTACTTAATCAGAAAAATGAAACTGCAACCTCCACATTGAAACAACCTTTTTTTTCCTCCATTTTATGAAGAAATGATATACTATAGGGATATTTAAGCATTTTAAGTGCCAGCTAAGTAGCATACATTGGAAATACTGCTTTTAGTACATTATTATGAAAATATACTGTAAGTATATTTTTACAGGTGGGTTGCTCCTGACTCTGAAGATACAGATTTACTTCACGTTATAACTGTACGATTAACCAGTGTTCACCATAACAGCTCACTTTTCCCAAAATAACACTTTTTTGAATTTTTTTTCATTCCCAAATATACTGAAAACTATATACTAAATTAATAGTACATTTCCAGAGACAGACAGACTTGCCACTTAGTTAACACAATCATTTCTAATATCTTTTGCAACAAATTCAAATTGAGCATCATGTTTGGATGAAACAAAACATTGTTGTTCTGTGTTAGTATGCCAGGTGAGAAGATGTAGCATCCATTGAATCTTTAGTCTCTTCTGTACATGTTCCCATGTGTCTCCACATGTTCCATTGTTTTTAGGTTTAGCCTTTATTTTTGTCACAGTCTTAAGAAAAAGAAATTCTTTTCCAGGATTTAATTGTGCCACCAAAAAGACAAGGTCAAGGTTTGAACTCTGGTACCTGTGAATAGGAGTTTATTTTGAAGTAGGGTTTTTGTAGATGTAATCAACATATGATAAGATCATAATGGAGGGTGGATGCTCATCAAATGATTGATGTCTTCCTAAGAAGAGGGGAATTTGGACACAGAGGGAGAAGACCATGGGAAGACAGAGACAGAGACTAAAATGATGCATCTACAAGCCAAGGAATGCCAAGGATTACAGGGAATCTCCAGAAGCTAAGAGAGAGGCCTGGGACAGATTCTCCCCTGGAGACTCCAGAAAGCTTGCCAAGACTTTTGGACTTGATTTTAGACCTTTGGCTTACAGAACTATGAGAGAATTAATGTCTGTTGTTTCAAACCACCCAGCTTGTGCTAGTTTCTTATGGCAGCCCTAGGAAACTAATATGTCCAGTATATCCAACTGCGATGTCAAATTCCTGTCTGAAGATAAGCACCAACTGCCATCCTTGAAGCTCCGCATGCCTTAGTGAGTAAAGTAAACTTCATGACAATTTGTGTTCAGACTTTGTTTTACTTTCACACTGCTGTTTGTGTTTATTCACACTGTTTATATAAACTTGTTTTCATTGTTCACTTGAGATATATATATATATATATTCCAGTCTATAAAATTTTTTTTGAGTATTTTGGATTGGAATGATATACCTTGTAATTTCTTTAAAATTAAGGAACTTTGCTTTCATTTTATGACTTTTCACTTTTAGGACAAGGTTTTGAGGAACAAAATTAAAATCATTAAATGAGCCATAGAGTTTACTATTAATGTATGATTCTGATGATCACAACCTGAATAAAGAAAAAAGATATTTCCAGCAAGAATAAGGTAAGTGGTCATGTTGGTTTCCTGGGAAAATAATAATGTATTCTTGGAAGCACCACTAATTATTCATAAATTTAAAAAATACCTGTTTAAAGAGCAAGGAAGCACATGAATTTGTCAGGGAAAGAAAAGAGCAAAGCAGGAAATGAGGAAGATGTGACTTATGGAAAAACAGCATTAAGAAGAGGCATGAAAATGAAGTGATAGTCGCTCAGTCATGTCTGACTGTTTGCGACCCTATGGACTATACAGTCCAGTGAACTGTCCAGGCCAGAATACTGGAGTGGGTAGCCTTTCCCTTCTCCAGGGGATCTTCCCAACCCAGGGATAGAACCCAGGTCTCCTACATTGCAGGCAGATTCTTTACCAGCTGAGCCACAAGAGAAGAGGAGGCAGAGTGAGAAGTAACTGAGGAAAGTGTATTTTTACCATCATTCTTGCTCTCTGACAACTTTAGTTTTCAGCTCTGTTTATCAGATTGTTGTATAATTTACCAAATTTATTTTTTAGGCTTTCATATTTCATAATTTGTTATTTAAAAAATACTTGCTAATCCCCTCACATCTTTCAGTTGTTTGTCCAGATATCACCTTGTCAGGCAGTCCACTGACTGCTCACATTCTGTGACCTGACACCCCTCCCCAGTCCGTGTACTTCAGAGCTCTCTAGTCCTGTTCCACCTATTTATCTTATCGTCATGCTTATCGCCTTCTAGGAAGATTTGTAGTTTACTTATTGTTTTTACTTCAGTCTGCCTCCACCTCCTTCTCCCAAAACAGAAGCTCCTTGAATTCACATATCTTAGTCACTGATGAATCCCAAAAACCTAAGGCTGTCTTGTGTATAACAGATGCCCAATGGTTACTTCATTTTTTAAAATGAGTAAGTATATTTTCTTTAAAATTAATAACCTGAACCTGTTGTGGCACTTACAGGACTATGTTTTACTCAGTATATGTGTGTGTATTTGTGTGTATGTGCATGTGAGTAATGAGTAAAACACACACACACACACATATATAAATGAATAAAAAAGTGAAAGTGTTAGTCACTCAGTTGTGTCCAACTCTGTGACCCCACCTGACCTACTTGTCCATGGGATTCTCCAGGCAAGAATACTGGGGTGGGTTGCCATTCCCTTTTCCAGGGGATCTTCCCAACCCAGGGATAGAACCCAGGTCTGCTTCATTGCAGGCAGATTCTGCAATTTTATATATATATATATTTGCATATTGGGCTGGGAGTTTGGTGGCGTGTGTATTCTCCTTTTATCAGTTGACATGGAATTATATGTGTTTACAGAGGAATTGTTGCTTGAGCTGATGCTTGCCTCCTGAAATGTCTCTATAACATAGTTTAGTAAAATGTTAACAAATCCCAATGAAACACATCTGCTCTACTGTTGTCTCCAACTCCTGGTCTCTTCAAACTTTTAAAACTGTCATAGACTACTGGAAACATGACTGCATTTGAAATTAGTTCAATAAAACAGTAGTTGCAGATGCATCATTAAGGGTTTAAAACCAAATTTTCAGCCAAAGGGAATGGCTTGTAAATGTCTGGCCATTACTCCAGTGGTGCAGAAGGAAGTTTTCTGGCAATGAGGGAAGGGGGGCTCCCTGCTCGCTGACACATAAATGACTAAATTCGAGAGTTTTCTTCATGTGTCTGCTCACCAATGGCGGGGATGTGTAACTGGATGCTAGTATTGCAGTGCACTTGTAGGTTAAAATCCAGGAGGTGATGAAAGACAATCACGGTAATAGAATTGGAGGAACTCGGGGGATTGGATCAACCAGGTACAGTCTTACTGCTCCCTCTTTTTCACTTTATATAAGCATTTTCCCCCTACAATCTAGAAAGTACAGTGCAGTGCTTTCCAATGTAATTGATGGCCCCGTCTGGCATAAGTGATTCCACATGGTGGCTGACGAATGACTCTTGGGTTAGCCCCTCCTCTTGTTCAAGAAGTAGACAAATTAGCAGACTTTTCTCTCTTCTCCATAGAACTATCATTCGCACATCAATTTATCTATCTTAGATGAAATTTTAAATATTTTATAAACTGGTGAACCCTCTTGTTCTTGGTTTTGGGGGAAAGTGGAGCCTCATAAATAGAATTGCCTTACCTTCTCGGTCATGGGGTTGATGGATGGTTGGAGGGAAAGCAGCATCCCGGGTTTTTCAGAGGCATGTCTCTGCTTAGATCAGATTATATGGTGACTTGCAGTGTAACTATACTAGTATCTCTTTACACAAGAAAAATTTCTTTTAAATAACAGTATCAATTTGGGGTTGCTCAAGGGAGTTAGTAGAAAGGCTTAGAACATGGCAGTAGTAATATATACTCACAAGGTCAAAAATTCTCAGCTTGAGAATGGTTCAGTGTGCTCATTCATCACTTTCCACTTTTGCTCATGTAAAAGACACCCAACCAGGTGCAAATTAAAACTACTGTACTAGCATGATCAGGCTTTTAAAAAAGTATCAAATCCCAATTTACTGCTGTCAATTCACATAAAGATATAATCTTTATGTTGTAGATATTTCTGATTGTGTTGTTCCCAAAACTCAAGGACAGAAACAAACTGAATGATAAGCAGTGTCAATCTTGCATGTATATAACAAATATCACCTAAAAATTATAATGCGCTACTATAATTACCTAGTTAATTTTATATAAAAGCACTGATTAAAATAATATGAATTTACCAAGAATCCAACAAAGACAACTGAGAGGAAACAAAGTTAAAGGTTTCTTTAATCTACTGGGTAGGCGAGATTGGAGAGATGGCTTTTACAACATTCTTAGGAAAATTCACAGTTGAGGATTCATAGCTGTGATGCTCAGATGAGGACAGCTGATACTCACGCATGTTACTGAAGCCAAGTGGTGGGAGGATATACCGCATCCAAGCTGTTTCCATGAGTGCACAGTCTCTGGCTTGTTTTCTCAAGACTGGAGAAGACATCACACATTCTTTTGGAAGTTGAGTCCAAACCAAAACTCCACTAGATCTCCTGTCCTGCCTCTGTGTGGTCTGGGTGACCCACTTTAGCTTGACAGAGCTCTGGGAAATTTGATATGTCTACATCCAGTTTAAAGGTTACTCCTGGGTGGTCCTTAGCAGTTAATAGAATTTGATTCTGGGGCCATCATGTGAGATTCAGAGAAGTCCAAGAATCTGGGCCTGGACAAGATCCAGTCTGTTAAGAATGGTGATTACTCCTGAGCATTTCAATATATAAATTGGCAGAACTAGAGCTGTTCTGGGAGAATGTACAGATAACACCAGACACACCTCACCAGCCGTCTGCAGCCATCTTGCTTAGCCTCTTCCAAGGCAGAACTCAAGACACCATGTTTTCAGATTGAGCAATAACTAGGCATTGAGGAAGCTGTTCAGAACTTTCCAGGAATGGCCTTATGACTAGAAAAGACACAAAGACATTTGCTTTAATCTATTTAGATTCAATGACTTCTCTAAATAATTTAATTTTTTTATTAAGTGTAATTGCTTTGCAATGTTATGTTTCTGCTGTACAGTGAAGCAAATCAGTTATATGTATATCTACACACCCTCCCTCTTGAGCCTGCCTCCCACCCCAACCTCCATCCCACCTTACCCCCATCCCTTCCCTCTAGGTCATCCCAGAATACCAAGCTGTGCATACAAGCAGCTTCCCATGAGCTATCTGTTTTACACATGGTAGTGTATATATGTCAATTCTTAATTACATGTACATTAATAAAAGAATGGAGATATGGCAAATCTAGAAGTCATTTATATTTTACTATTAAAAAATAATGGGTTGTGGAAAGAGCATGTGCTTTGGAGGCACCCAGGCCTGAATTTGAATACTCACTCCCCATTTACTGGCTGAGAGACTTGGGGCATTATCCCAAGAGCAGAAAATATCAAGGATTATTCAAAAAGTGTTCAGGTGTATTTGTATGTGTCAGTCTTTTAAGAAAACCAAAAATGTTCCAATTGTAAAAACCTGCTTAAAATTGCATGCTGCCTCTGGTATCTGTCTGCACGGCAAATCATCAGCATG
The DNA here is from genome assembly GCF_019923935.1 of Bubalus bubalis. NCBI lineage: Eukaryota > Metazoa > Chordata > Mammalia > Artiodactyla > Bovidae > Bubalus > Bubalus bubalis. The sequence continues at coordinate 24,163,699 of NC_059164.1, read as the reverse complement.
TAACATAAATGTATATTTTATACATGCACCTTGCTTGCTCCCTGTCTCCCCTTCCACTTTATCCCTAAAAGTAAAATTTCATTATTTCGGGAATTTATTGTCTGATTTTGTTTACCATTGTATCCTCAGGAACTGCAATAGAAACTGGTGCATAGCATCAACTGAAGTATCCTGATGGTGGCAAAAGTGGCCAAGGCCTGACGGTCCTTTCTGCAATGGTGCTCTGGCAGTCAGTGCTTCAGGCCCACTTAGAGCTCTCCTGCCCTGCAAAAATTTGGTAAGTACCAATTAATCTTTTGATGTTTAATACTGCTTAAGTTAGGTTGATTTTTTCTGAGATTGGACCATGGTTATAATTTAGTAAAGTGATTATTCAGAAATAGCAGTTCTGTGAATTTCTGAGTATAAAGGCAGAAGGGTGGGGATTACTTTGTTCTTCATTTCAGATCTAAAGAGAACATTGAGAATCTTATGTAAGTCTGTGGCAGATTGAGGGAGACACAAGAGCCTAGGGTCTGACTTCAGTTTGTTAAATATAAAGGTCACAAATGAGTAACTAGCTGGCAGCTGACAGACAAGCCAAGGAGAGGGGTTGTTGTTTAGTTGCTAAGTTGTGTCTGACTCTTTGTGACCCCATGGACTGTAGCCCGCCAGGCTCTTTTCTCCATGGGATTCTCCAGGCATGAATACTGGAATGGGTTGCTATTTCCTTCTCCAGGGGCTTTTCCCCACCCAGGGATCAAACCTGCGTCTTCTGCAGTGGAAGGTGGATTCTTTACCACCGAGCTACTAGGGAAACCTAAAGAGAGGGGAGGCAGGGATTCTTGTGCTTAGATGTTCTCAGAGTAAAGACACCTGAATGATTCAACCCATACCATATATGGGCCATGCCTGAGAAAGAGCCTACATGAGATCATCTGTAGGTTCAGGGCTCTCTGAAGGGGAAATGTGATCTCAAGGGAGATTTACTGAAGAGGCCCAGACCCTGAAGCATTCTCCGTGACTATAGGAGTATTAACCAGCCAAATTGGTAATCAGCCCACCTCTTCCATAGAGATGGAGATTTCTGAAGAACCTAAGAAATAGTCTGAGAGTTAGCTCTGTGTCTGCATCACACAGGGATTACCATACCAGCTCCTAGTCACACAAAAACCGTCTTGTTCTCTTTGCTCCCTTCCTCTTCTGATGGCTGCCAACAAATAGTTGCCTCACCCATTTACTAAATACAGTTTGTGCCTCATCTCGTCCACATAATAGGCCCCCATGTAACAGGGGGACTCAGCTTTTATTACTGAATGGAAATAGACTTTCTGATGGAGCTATATGTGAAGACTCAAGGTAACAAGAGAATTTATTATTCATAGTGACGAATGTTTTGTAATAGCATACCATTATAACTATTTGGAGTTAAGAGATCCCTTTTCTACAATTATTGAACTATACTGAAAGTTAAGTGAGATTTGAGAAGCAAGAAAAAGAAGCCTGGTTAAGGGAATAGAAAGGAGCAAAATATGCAAGAATGGGAGTGACATATGAGACGTAATTAGAGGTGTGATTAAAATAGTCATAAAACAATAAAAAAAGTATGTGTGAAGACAGTCCTTTGCAACAGATCTGAAAACCTTAGACATAGGTGACATAGATGCTTTTCTAAAAATTTAAATTTCTAAAATCATCGTAAAAGTTTTTTGAAAATAATCAAAAAAGTTATTGAGAAGGTTAAAAATCTGCCATTAATAAAAGCCACTAAGACCACAGATTTTCACAGCTGGATTACATCAAATCTTCATAAAAAACAGATAATTCCTATGTTATTTAAGTTACTACAATCCACTGGAAAAAATTCTTAATATGAAACCTTACGAAGTTAGCATATAAAAACAAAAATGTAGCCCAAACTCCTATATAAATACAGATACAGAGATCTTTGTAAAATAAGAGATAGTTGTAATATCCCAAAGTCCATCAGTATAATGACTTACATCAATCTATTTAAAAGTCATATGGTAATACCAGTACATTATGAATTATATGAATTAATAAACCTAAAATTAATCATTAAGTTAGAAAATTCTCATTGAAGTTAATATGAAAAATTAGATGTAAATTTCTACTGCTGCTATTGCTTTGGAATGCTAAGTAAAAAAATATTAGTATAAATATTAGAAAATAGATTTTTTTCTAATGACAACATTAATCTAGAAATTCAGATTCTAGTTAAAATCAGAACCAATGAAAAATAATGGATAAGAGAATTTAAGATAAAAACAAAATAAATATTTTAAGACCAAAATCTTTTGTTTATATTATCTGTAAGCAACGGCAATGAAAATGGAAAGATACTAATTTATAACAAAGAGCATAATATTTTCATAGCTACCTTTAAAAAAAGAAAACAAAGGACATATATTTAAAAAATCTATGAATCTTATTCATAGACTATTAAAAGACATAAAACAATATTTAAACTATGGAAAAATATACTGTGATTTTGGATGGGAATAATACAATAAAAATGCCAATTCTTCAAAATTATTCAATAAATTTGAGGCACTAATAAATAGAACTTCATCAAGGTTGGTTTTAGAACTGGATACAATGATATAAAACTTCACTTGGAAGAATATAAGTCTGAAACAGCCAAGAAAAGTTAGATATAGGAGAATCAGAAGCTGTGAAATATGCTTTACACATCAGACTATAAAGTCGCTATAATAACATCAATATGGTATTAGCCATATGGATCCATAAAAAATAGAGAATCTAGAAAATAAATGTGTGTATATGAAACTTTCATATATGGTAACATTAGCTACTCTTTGGGAAAAGAAAGACTTATTTATTAAATAGAGATGACAATTAGCTGTTTAACCAGAGGAAACTAAGTTGGGTCCACTCATATGTGGAAGAATTAATATAATAAAAATGCCAATGGTCCCTATTATGTGCTGTTCAATGCTGTAGCCACCAGGCACAGATGTTATTTACATTTAAATGGAAATTAATCTAAATTAAATTAAAAATTATGTTTCTCAGCAGCTTCAGTCATATTTTTTAAAGTGGGGCTAGTGTTTATTGAGTAGTATAGATTATAGAAGGTTTCCATCTTTGTAAAATATTTTGTGGATAGCAGAGATTTCTCTCTTTTTCCATATAATACTTCAGCTCAGTCATGTCCGACTATTTGTGATTCCATGGACTGCAGTACACCAGGCCTCCCTGTCCATCACCAACTCCTGGAGTTTACTCAGACTCATGTCCATTGAGTCGGTGATGCCATCCAACCATCTCATCCTCGGTTGTCCCCTTCTCCTCCCGCCTTCAATCTTTCCCAGCATCAGGGTCTTTTCAAATGAGTCAGCTCTTCGCATCAGGTGGCCAGAGTATTGGAGTTTCAGCTTCAGCATCAGTCCTTCTAATGAATATTCAGGACTGATTTCCTCTAGGATGGACCGGTTTGATCTCCTTGCAGTCCAAAGGACTCTCAAGAGTCTTCTCCAACACCACAGTTCAAAAGCATCAATTCTTCAGCTCAGCTTTCTTTATAGTCTAACTGTCACATCCATACATGACTACTGGAAAAACCATAGCTTTGACCAGATAGACCTTTGTTGGCAAAATAATGTCTCTGCTTCTTAATATGCTGTCTAGGTTGGTTATAATATTTCTTCCAAGGAGCAAGGGTCTTTTAATTTCATGGCTGCAGTCACCATCTGCAGTGATTTTGGAGCCCCCAAAAATAAAGTCAGTCACTGTTTCCCCATCTCTTTGCCATGAAGTGATGGGGCCAGATGCCATAATCTTAGTTTTCTGAATGTTGAGTTTTAAGCCAACTTTTTCACTCTCCTCTTTCACTTTCATCAAGAGGCTCTTTAGTTCTTCTTCACTTTCTGCCATAAGGATGTTGTCATCTGCATATCTGACGTTATTAATATTTCTCCCAGCAATCTTTATTCCAACTTGTGCTTCATCCAGTCCAGCACTTCTCATGATGTACTCTGCATATAAATTAAATAAGCAGGGTGACAATATACAGACTTGATGTACTCCTTTTCCTATTTGGAACCAGTCTGTTGTTCCATGTCCAGTTCTAACTGTTGCTTCCTGACCTGCATATAGGTTTCTCAAGAGGCAGGTCAGGTGGCCTGGTATTCTCATCTCTTTAAGAATTTTCCAGTTTGTTATCATCCACACAGTATATTATTTATAAATTGGGCTTCCCTGGTAACTCAGCAGGAGACATGGGTTCAGTCTCTGGGTGGGGAAGATCCCCTGGAGAAGGAAATGGCAAGCTACTCCAGTATTCTTGCCTGGAGAATTCCATGGACAGCGGAGCCCGGTAGGGTCACAAAGAGTCGAACATGACTTAGCCACTAAACAACAATTGTTTATGAATATTCAAAAACAAAAATATGAATATAAATATATGTGTACATGTATGTTTAGTAGTTCCCTATTGATTTAAAATTTAAAAAATAGAAGAAAATCATCAAGGCTACTTATATAATATAGGGATTAAGGGGAAATTGTATAACATTACAGAAGCCCAGAAAAAATAAATAAAGATACATTTGACATTAAAATTATAACTTTTGTATACACACTGATATCACTATAAGTTAGGGTTCTTGGTTGGAAACAACATGTTCAGAAAATCAATTTTGTAGGAAAAATGTCCAAACTCTACTGAGGAACTACTTTTGAGAAGATACCTCTGCTGCCTCTGTAGAACACTGAAAGCACGGTTCACTGTCTTGCTTTCATCATTTCCACCTTAGAGCTATGTGCAGGTGAATTTGATAGGAGCATGTTCTTGTACACTAGCTGCAAGGGAACCTGTGAAAGTGAGTTTCTGCTTTCTAGTTTAGGAGACAGAACTCATGAGTAGAAAATTATTCACATACAGAAAGAGTGTTCAGTAGATCTTAGAACAGACACAGACATGACAAATGTCCACTACACTAACAAAGTCAGCAGACAGATAATAAGAATTGTGGGGAAAAAAACAAGGTTGCAACACAATGATGATGAATGTTTAATGTCTATAATATAGGAGGAATCCTTACAAATTGTAAAGAAAAGGACAAGCTACTCAATAGAAAATTACATCAAGGATATGAATAGGGAATTCACAAATGAGTAAACTCAAGTTTCCTGTACTTAAAATAACAATGTAATATGTATCACTTTACCATCACCAACTGACAAAATTTTTAAATTTCAGTAAACCTATTGCTGGTCAGTATAAAGGAAATGATACATTCTTTGCTACTGGAATGATAAATTATCCCCATCTTTTTGGAGAACAATTTTTAACAATGTCTTTAAAAATGTACATAACCACAGCCTAGAAGCAACCACATTCTTCAGAAATAAAAACACCACGGTATAAAAATATACATATGAGAATGTTCACTTTTTTTTTTTTAAGAGGCAAAAATCGGAAAGAATGAATGGCCTTCAACTGAGAAAAAAGTATGATACAGTCACACTATGGGCTATTGAGAAGCAATTAGAAACCATGAGTAAGACCTATGCCATTTGTCTTGGAGTAATTATGACAACAAGTCGTTGAGTGAGAAAAGCAAGATGCAGAGAAGCAACCAGAACACAACACTACAGAGACCAGAACAACACACAACACACACTATAAAAAATGGCAGGCACTGAACTTTTAAAAAGAATCCTCATGGGGGAGGGTGAATTGATGAAGGTGAAGAAAGGGAACAGAGAAGTAGCGAAGCAAACAAACAATGACAAACCTTGCAGATTAAAAACATAACCAAAAATCTCATTTACTTAGCTCTCCCTACCTGAGTTATGTATATACTTGCTTAATTGTTTCTTAAAACAGTTAAGTTTAAGTGTTGGTCTCTAGACTTTAGAAATGTCTAAAATATATTCTTAGGTGAAAAATTATTCCACAGAGTAATATGTAGAGAATGAGTCCATTAAAAAAAAAAGTGTGTGTTTTTATGTGTTTTTACCAAAAAGATTATGCATACCTGTTTATTAATTCTGGTTTCATTAGAAAGGGTAGATTTGCCAAGCAAAGGATGATTACTTCTTATACTAATCCAGTTAATTTCAGAATTTACAATGCATTAAAAAACAAAAATTTAAGAATATGTTAACATTCTAGAATATACTATAAAGGGAATAAGCTGTATTATGATTCAGGGAATAATTGGAGACGACTGATTGAGAGGGGGCCTTTGGGAGAGCCTCTCTGAGGACAGTATCTGAGCTGAGACCTGAAGGATAACAATAAGCTTTATTGTGGAGAACTGGACAAAGAATTTTCTGAGTCCAGAGGCCTGATAGTTCATCTGAAGGGCAGAAAGGAAGCCAGCCGCCTGCTGTGTTGGAGACAAGTGGATGGGTTTGTGTGGATTAAGGTCAGAAAGACAGGGACTTGTAGACTGCCACTAGTAACAGTCTGGGTTAAACCACTTCTGGTAGCGAATAGACTAAAGTACTTACAATTTAAAACCTTTGTAACAGCTTCAAATTGCAGAGACTCCAGCCCTTGATCACTAGACTGGACTCAGTTCAGGTGAGTGTGAACTTGGATAGTGCATCTCACATTGCAGATTGCTTCCAACCATAGGCAGTAGGACCTTGTCTCAGTCCATGCTGAAATAGAATAGGAACAAAAGCATAAACTAAAACAAACTCTCCTCCCCATAGGTTGATAGAGAAGCACTGTTATAAGCCCTGGAAGATGTTTGGTTGCTATTCTCAAAGAGGTAGGAAACAATTTAAACATTTTAAAAAGAAATGAGTGTATGTATTTTACAGAAGAATTCTCTAGTTTAAAACTAGAATTATCCCAGCTTTCATGGTTAAAGTTTTAAATATCTGTATGAAATGTTAAATATCTGTATGTTTTTGTTGTTGTTCAGTCGCTAAGTCCTGACTAACTCTTTGTGACCCCATGGGCTGTGGCACACTAGACCTCTCTGTCAATATCTGTATAAAAATTTTAGCACAAATGTGAAGTGGTTTTATTCCTCCTAGTTGTTAATCTACAATTACATTTAGCTTCTCAGATGCTGGCATGAAAAAAGTTTTAAGATGCTTTCAGCCAGTGTTTACGGTTTTCAAGGGGAAGACGCTGGAGAAAAAAAGGAGGCAAAGAAGGTAAAATACTTAAAAGGGAATTATTTCAACTAGGAAACATGGATTAAAAGCCTGGTTAAAGGGGGAAAAGGAAACATATGTAGGTTGGAAGAGTGAAAAGTAAAGTCAATGGTTTGATGTTTTATTGAAGATGAAGAATTCTTGCAAAATGAGTACCTGAGACTGAAAGCTGAATGAACGCAGGTGGCAGCCGGAGAAGGGAGGGACTGATTTTAAGCTTTCAGGTATGGTGAGTTACTGCTGATGCAACCAGCATCACTGGCTGGGAGGGGTGGAGGAGCAGGTGACTGAAGGTAAGGAAGGGCTCTGACAGGCAGAGGAAATAGTTCATCCATAGGCCTCCTACAGTTACCAAAAATGATGGCATGAACCAAACTGGAGAAGAGAATGAGTCAAGAGTAAATTTAAGGGAGTAACTGGGTCAAAATATGAGACTAAGAAGGAGATGTAGTGGGTGGTTTAGTCTGGTGGTGCAAGCTGCAAATGGGAGGGGAGTGATACACAACCAATGCCTTACCTTCTTTGGGTCCGTGCTACTTCGGGTATAATAGAAAAATACATCCTCTTGTGTCAGACAAGGGAAACAGTATCATCAGGACCTAAGGTAAGAAGTTAATGTTCAGAGAAGAGTTTGAATTGATATGGGATCCTCAGGATAATATATTCTTAGGATTTGCTACCTAATTTTTCAGGGCCCAAGGCAAAATGGAAATGCAGGACATCATATTCAAGAATCACACACATACTCACTCCTATGAATACTATTCAGCCATGAGAAAAACGGAGATCATGATGATATGTGTGACTATATGGATGGACCTTTAGGTTTTATGCTAAGTGAAAGAGCCAAGCAGAGACAAATACTGCTCTGTAAGGTATCATATATATATATATGGAATTAAAAAACAAAACAGTAAAACTCATACAAATAGAGAATTGAAAAGGAGTAGCCAAAGGCTGGAGGAAGTGGGAAGAGCTTGGTAAAAGGGTATAAACTTTCAGCTGTTAGGTGAATAAAGTCTGAAGATCTAAAGTAAAGCAGGGTGACTAGTTAACACTGTAAGGTATGGTTTTGAGTACTTACCATTCTCAGTCATCTTTCATGTTGCTACTTTCTAAAGAGGAAAGACACTTCATTCTTTAGGAAGTTTCTAGACATGGATTTTTGCCATGTTGATGTTTGTACTGGATGAATGAAGTAGAAGCCTCAGGGCATGAGATGACTTCTATTTCATGTAGCCAATCCTCAAAACCCACATTTCAGACAAGTGTATAGTCAGAAATCATTTAGGTAAATTATCTGATAAAAGTTTATGAAATATAATTGGGTAAATGAAATCATTATCATGGTGCTTTCACAAAAGAAAAAAGTCCTCGTATATGGATGACATTTTACACATTGAAAAACTATGCCCCTTGGAAAATTTTGTGATCGCATTTCTTAGTACTACATTTTGCTGTTGCTCTATACCTAAGGACTCAGTGATCTCACCATGGATTACTTGGCGTATAAGCCAAATTGGTTATCTTATTTATGACAGAATCTCAGCTTACTCTTTGTCTCCAGATACTTTCACACTGTTGTATGTGTGAGGGATTGGGGGAAGAAAAAAATGCAATTAATTTCAGTCAAACTGATTATTTACAAATCCTTTTTAAAAAAGACACAGCTGGTTGAGTGATTTATTGGCTGACGTAATCTTTGTGCTTATGGAAATATGAATTGATTAATGCTCTCTGTCTAAACTTTGCTTTTGTTTTAATGGACTAGTAATAAATAGGAATTTTGGTCAGTTTGATGTAACCCAAAGTAGAAAACAAAGGACAACTAATGAGTAGGCCTCCTATTTTTTTTTAAGGCACTCCCTGGAGTAGAGGATTTCCTTTCCAGCTATGCATTCTAGATGACTATATCTGTTAGCACAGTTGTATACGTGACACCTTGTAACAGCACAGCTAGATTAAAAGTAGAGAAAATACATTCAGACTCGTTCTAGTTTTAGCATTACTGAAAAAGGGACTTTTTCATTAATTATATTTCTTAGTTAACAGAATTACTTTGTACACAATGCATTTCAAAGAATTGGAATATACTAAAATATACAGTAGTGCTACTGTATAAATTGTATCTTTCTATTATTATCTTCATATCCACCTTCTGGAATTTAAGTTGAATTTTATTTTAACTGATAGAGTATATTTTAGTTGGCATTATGGTCTGAATTATATTCCTTTCAAAATTCATATGTTGGAGCCCTAAGTTCCTATAACTAAATTTGGAGATGTGGCCTTTAAAGCAGTAATTAGGAATTCCATGGATAGAGGAGCCTGACAGGCTACAGTCCATGGGGTTGCAGAGAGTCAGGCATAACTGAGCAACTAACAGTTTCACTTTACTTTTTCAAGGTTAAATGAGGTCATCTTGGATCAATAGGACTAGTGTCTTTATGAGAAAAGCAAGAGATTACAGGAATGCACGTGAACAGAGGAAAGGCCATGTGAGAACATAGCAAGAAGGCAGCCATCTGCAAGCCCAGGAGTGAGTCCTCAGAAGACATGAACCCTGCCAGCACCTGGATCTTGCACTTCCAGCCTGCAGAACAGTGAGAATAAAGTTATGCTATTTAAGATACCTATGTGAGGTATTAATATTTTGTTATGGCAGCCCTAGCAAGGTAATATAGTTGGAAACTGTTCTGTGTTTTTTAATTTAGTCCTAAAAATAACTCACATCTATCCATTTTTAGAACTACTGGCATACATGATAACAAATGAGTGTCAATTAGAGGCTTTTGAAAAAAATTCAATTTGGGTGAAATTAGACACATTTTCATTTCTCTGAGTTTAACATGTTATTTAGAGCAGTAAAGACTTCCACTTTTACAAATCACTGTTTTAATCTTATCACCAATGTTTGTTGTAAAATATTTAGAAAACATAGGACAAAAGAAAATCACAAGTGGCTCAGAGGTTAAAGCGTCTGCCTGCAATGCAGGAGACCTGGGTTCGATCCCTGGGTCAGGAAGATCCCCTAGAGAAGGAAATGGCAACCCACTCCAGTAATCCTGCCTGGAGAATCCCATGGACGGAGGAGCCTGGTGGGCTACAGTCCACGGGGTCGCAAAGAGTCGGACACGACTGAGCAACTTCACTCACTCAGTCACTGAAATAGTTTGATATCTCAACATAGCCAGTAATAAAAAATGGAGAGATTAACTACAGAAACTAATTTAAATTAGTGATTTTAAATTTAATATATGAATATCATTGTCATTAAATATACTTCATACGTACCTATACACGCACAACAATTTGAAAGCTGTGTCATCAAATTCTGTTGAATGAATTTAGCATAATTAATGTAACCAATCAACTGTTGTTAATTAGAATGTCAAATATTTTCAGTAATAAGCAGAACAAATATGATAAATTCTCTATGACATATTTTCAAAAATTAACATATACATATTTTCAGCTGTCCCTCTTCTAAAGCCTTCTCTTTTCCCTTCCAAAGAGGAAAGCTACTTTGTTTTGGCTGTGTTGATCCAGGAAATGGATGAATGAGAGCACTGTTTAAGTCTAAGAGGCTATATTAATTCACTTGAGGAAGACACATGCAAGACAAGAAAAAAGTTGATCTGAAAAGATGGAGAAAAGAGGTGACAGAGAAGAAATGACCAGTGCTTAATTATATTAAAAGGTTTTGGAGAATATTAATAGAGAATCAGAGACAGTGGGAGAACCTACCCAACTGTAGTGAGGATTTTAGGGAAGATAAATGGAGGAAGAGGATTTTTAGAAGTTCTGTGGGGTATGACTAAAATACCCTTCATAAGTCCTTTTGAGAAATCTTACAATTTTCATTTTTTATTTTTGAATATCAGATGTTTTCTTTAAAATATAAAAAACACTGATTAAAACCACCACAAATGTTATGTATTCATTTTAATACATAACAGGGATTGATCTATCTATATGTGTGTGTGTGTGTATACATATATATATGTATACAGCTTAATTCTTGAATATACTCAATTTATAAATAACATGCTTCATAAAAAGGGTGTGTAAAATTTAAAGGTTTTAATCTATATTTTTAAACTGCTACATAAGAAATCTCTTTATATCCATTGAGCGTATTTAAAAGTGCTTGTTTTCCTACATTTGTTCAACTTTGCCAACTGATAAACAATGATGTCAAGTTATTTTAACTTTCATTTTTATTAAATGTGTATAGATATTTTCTCATATTATTTCTCTGTCTCTCTCTCATATTATTACCATTTCATCTCTCCCTCTCATATAAATGGCAGGCCTATAAATTTTCTTTGTAGTTAAAGGTTGGATAATAGCTCATAAAATGTATAATTTCCAATATTTACTTTATAAGACTTTTTTGCATAGTATTTTCATTTTTAAGTGGAATGCAAAGCTTATATGTTACTTAAAAACAATCTAGTTTCAGGTAATGGTACAGATGTAATGTTTTCTAAAACAAAAAAATGCTGTAGTTAGAACTCTTAGAAAATACTTTTCTTAGTTATCATTCTTTCTTAGAATATGGATTATTTCTTCAGTTAAAAGGGTTGACTTTCAGATTCAATTTAACTTTCTTTTAGATGTTGTCCGACAGACTCCAAAACTCTATTTAACTTGAGAGAAAATTGATGAGTAGACAAACTCATTTATATTTTTACTTTTTCTTATCGCCTCAGTAGTTTTTAGATATGTTATTTCTTATTACCATTTAAGCCTTAAGCTTCCACCTGTGCTCTTGATCAGATTCCCTTTTCCATTTCTTATTTCAAGTAGTAAAATCTATCAACAAGCTAATAACTCAAGACAAAACTTGAAAGTCACATTTAATACCAGCTTTTCCTGTATATTTTCTCTGTGAAATCCTATCAATTTTATTTCCTGAACATATTCAGTATGTTTCTTTTTCCTGCTCATGGCAAATAGTGCTTAGCATAGGCCCTTATTAGCTCATCATGATCTTTTTCATAAATTTCTTAATGCATCTTCATCACCTAATGAATCCCAGACCCTACTAACCTGGTATCTAAAGCCCTCTTGATCAGTTCTAGCTCTCTTGTCCAGTCTCTTCTGTCTCTCCATCTCTTGCATTTTGTTTTGAGTAATTTGTGGTTCCTTAAAATTCAACATGTTTTATGCATCTGTTCTTTTCATAAACTATTTCCTTGGAAGTAAGAGTCTATGATATGCCTTTTTCTTTGATTTCTTAAATTTAGCTTTTAAGGGTTAGTTTACTTGCCTCTTGAGAGCTTATCTGGTATGGGCCAGGTGCTCATCCTTATATATACATATATATGTGTGTGTGTGTGTTTGTGTGAGTCACGCAGATGTGTCCGACTCTTTGTGACCCCATGGACTATAGCCCACCAAGCTCCTCTGTCCATGGAATTCTCCAGGCAAGAATACTGGAGTGGGTTGCCATTCCCTTCTCCAATATATATATTTTATGATACTTTTCCTTCTGCTTATAACCTTTCTGTATCATGATTAAGCTCTTGGCTCATTTTCTACTTCTCCTGTGATTAGAAGTAACTTTATGTATAAGAGTATCTCATTTTCCTTTGTACTTAAAATATCTAATAGCATATATACATATATGTCTGTATATAGTAATACATGTATATATGCTATTAGGATATATACACACACAAGCATACAACAATAAGTAATTTTTGGACTAACTGAATGCCACATATTCATTTCTCCTTTATTATGATAAGTATAAGAAATGAGCTATTGTAATTTTCTTAAAAACTTGAAACAAGTTCAGAAAGTGTTTACTATTATACTTTCTTATTTCACTGGGAAGAAAGCTGAGCACTGAAGAATGTATGCTTTTGAACTGTGGTGTTGGAGAAGACTCTTGAGAGTCCCTTGGACTGCAAGGAGATCCAACCAGTCCATTCTGAAGGAGATCAGCCCTGGGTGTTCTTTGGAAGGACTGATGCTGAAGCTGAAACTCCAGTACTTTGGCCACCTCATGCAAAGAGTTGACTCATTGGAAAAGACTCTGATGCTGGGAGGGATTGGGGGCAGGAGGAGAAGGGAACAACAGAGGATGAGATGGCTGGATGGCATCACCGACACGATGGACATGAGTTTGAGTAAACTCCAGGAGTTGGTGATGGACAGGGAGGGCTGGTGTGCTGTGATTCATGGGGTCGCAAAGAGTCGGACATGACTGAGCGACTGAACTGAACTGAACTGATTTCACTAGAGGCAGGGGAAATCCCTAGCCCTTGGCTCCAAGTTTATATATTTAGTGTAAAGGGATGTATCTTATCAGTCTTCTTGTTCTGATAGAAGTTCACATTCAAATCCATAAAGTTATTTTTGTTAACTTTAGAGAAAACCTGTATTTTATGAACCATGACCTGCCTTCAAATAACAGCATAACATTAACCAACAGAGAGGAGACACAAGAAGAAAGCTGAAATATGGGGAGAAAAATATGGGCCCAAAGGAGAGAATGAGCTTCCTTGGTGGCTCAGGCAGTAAAGAATCTACCTGTAATGCAGGAGATGTGGGTTTGATCCCTGGGAAGATCCCCTGGAGAAACGAATGGCCACCCATTCCAGTGTTCTTGCCTGCAGAATTCCATGGACAGAGGAGCTTTGGGGGCTACAGTCCATAGGGTCGCAAAGAGTCGGACACGACTGAGTGACTAGGTTGAGTGACTAACACTTTCACACACTTTCGCAAAGGAGAAATAGAGCAAAGCAGGCTTGGAATTCACTGACTTCGATCAAATCTTTGGTAAGCTTACCCGCTTCATGTAGCAGAGCTGCACCCACCTGTGGATTCCACACAGCCCTTCCAGTGCTTTATCTTATGGGTGAAGGGGAGCCTCTGAAAAACAGCAAGAAATAGAGCAACATGATGTGAGATTATGAGAATCTAAACTATTAAGTTTATTTTGACAATGCTAAAAACCAGGAGGTTTCATATGCATACTTCTTCCCATCATACATAGATATACAGATAAGTGAATTGTAATCCATTCTATTATATTTTTAAATTATTTGTCATAACCTTGTTTGACCTGACAAGGTCTATTCCTTAAAGATAGAATGTATAAATCACACTGTATTTTTTAACTCCCTGCACATAAAACATTGGCTGTGCTCCAGGTATCTAACTGATAATTTTTAGTTTTAAGTTTTAAAAAAATCTTTTTACCCAATGACCATTACTAAGAAATCAACAGGCCATCAGTGCATAGGTAATATAACCATGAGTTCTCTCCTACCTAACCAAGTTGGGGAAACAGCTAACAGTATTTAGTAACTAATGGTGCTTTTCCCTCTCATTTGTATAATTTATGGCAGCAGAGAACTGGAGGATTCATGTGTGCTGTGCTCAGTCACTCAGTCGCGTCTGACTCTTTGCAACCCCATGGACTGTAGCCCACCAGGCTCCTCTGTCCATGGGTGGAAAGGGAATAAAAAGAATCTTCCCTCTCCTACATTTGAGAGATTCTATGCCTCTGAATCCTAGATTCTTTGCATGCAGGAGCTGTGACTCATTAATATTTCATCCCCAGTGCCTGGCACATAGTGGGTACTTACAACATGTCAGAATAAGTTAATGGAGGAGAAAAGTCTGTTAAGGAACATCTCAACAATTGAGTGAATGGACAGAATACATGTGGGAGAGTTCATTCAATCAACACATGCAGGTACAAACCAAATTTTAGATTAGTTAGAACCAGAAACAACTCCCACCTTGTGAATTTAAATTTAGTTAGACCTAAGGGAGTCTCAGGTCACGTTTGCTACCTGATTTTCACTTTTGACAAAATGACAAAGGAGTGACATTCAGTGATAACAATCGAGAAACTATTTCATCCTGTTTGTGGGGTAGTTTATTTCCTTGTCCTCTTCCTATTTTTAAATGCTTGCAGGTAGCAATATGAAGCAGAATGAGCACAGTCTCTCGGTGTCACAACTGGACAATGGGTTGACACTGTAACAGCCACCAGAGTTACCTGCGGGCTGCTCTCAGGGCGCTGTGTGATGGGCCGGGCTTGGAAGCTCAGCTGTTGCCAGCAGCTGTGGAAGGACATGCTTGCACATATGCAACCACCGTGCTAGGCGTCCAGACTGAAAGAAACTGAAACACGGGTTTGGTGTTTGAGTGGAGGCACACTGTGAATAAATACCTAATGCTGATGTGAGCATTATGCCAAAGTCAGGAATCTGTTTGGATAATTGAACATGACATTCATTCTCTCACTGCTGAGTGAAGGAAGGTGAAAAGTATATTTTTTGCTTAACTGGGCCTATTACTTTGAAATTTAGCCCCAGTCATCTGTTACACTGAGAGGGGAATGCTGGCATTTTACGAAACATATTCCCCCCAAATAAAGGAAATGTAGTTTGTAATGTTCAGAAGCCAGAGCGTTTGACTAGTCCCCTCATTTGTTTTTCAGGTTTTGCTTAAATTGGCTTGTAGATTTATCTGCCATGCATTGCACATGGATATTTTTGTCACCGCATATTTTACAACAGCTGTGATCCTGATGGGGATTCAGTTAACCAAAGGCCCCTCTGCATGCAAGCGGTCACCAGGCATCTAATGGGCTGAGGGCTGAAACGACAATAAAGTGAGCAGAGCCATGCAGCTGCGGACCAAATGTAGGGTAATAACTAGCAGTTGGCCATTACGGGGTTAACTGCTGGTGTTCTGGTGAGTGTAAAAAAATGTGGAGGTCCTGCTCAAAAACACAGCCAAAATGTGAATAGTTCCATTGGGTCAGAGTTAAAATGCTTCTGCTTCCTTTTCAACTGCTGATTATTTTCAGGATACCAATCTTGTGGGAGTGTCTAACACATATATTATTATAATTGTAATTTTTTCGATAACTATGTCATAGTTTTCCAACATGCTTTTAATTGAAACAAGGGATCATTGCAGAATTACCAGCTTCTTAGTCTCTGGGGTTTCAGCCACTAGTGCCTATGCCTATATAATTTCCAGACTTGTTACATCTACCCTAGGAAGAATTTTTACCTATACTTGTTGAGTTGAAGAGCCATCCACTCTGTTGTTTTAAACAATGAAATTGTATCACTGCAATGTCAGTCCAAACATGTGTAATTAACATGGAAAATATGTCTAAGCCATATTGGTCAAGATAGATGACTTCCTTGCATGACTTATAAACAGTTAGAGGCAAAAAGCCAGGATGTCAAAACCAAGTTGTATACCGCAAAGTTTTATCTGGGAGGACTTTCAAATTACAAAGGAAACTAAAGACAAAAATTCAGCCTGCCATACTTTCTTAATAAGGAGGGCAGCTTTCTGGTATCTGTATAAAAATAATCCTCTGTCCTTCTCTTTGACGTGTTTTTTTACACTGCACAGGTCAAAACAGACATCTTATTCTTCTGGAAATGTTCATCAAACAGTATAATGGTACATGTCAGAGCTTTCAAATTATTCCGGCTGGAAACAGGTCTCTAATCTCCTTTTAAATTTTATCAGTGACAGCGCACAGAATTCTCTTTGGAATTCTTTGATCAGCAGCCTAGGCTCTGAAAGGCAGAGTTTAGAACTCTGCTTCCTATGTGTTTTTCTGAGTCTGCTGAAAGCCATGAGCTTTGACTTTTTTCCTAGGGTTGTTTTCCTAGGTAATGATCCAATACTACTATTATTAACAGGTAGCACAGCCGTGGGAACATAGACCACTTACCTGCAGGTGCTCTATTCCTTTGCTGGCAAAAATGAGCTCACTCTGAGTATACCTGAAGAATCTTTTTTGTCCTTAAGTATAATGCACTTCTGTTTTTATGTCATCGGTGGCATCAATTATAAATTAAATGTGCCAGGAACCTCTGAGAAAAATCCTCCTTGTGACTGACTCACATCCAAGAAGGATTACTTACCAGGGTATAAGTTAACTTAGGAAAATAAAAATTGCTTGACTATAGCCCTACACAGCAAGACAGCCCTTTCCAGAAGGTATAATGAATTATCAGTGAAGAGGTTTGTAGACTTACTTATATGGGAAATTCTACCTCTGAGAAAGAGCCCTTGGTTCCATTCAGGTGCTATGCCAACAAGGTTCTTGACTACTTGGTTTGTGAAAGCTTGCTATTCATGAACTAAACTCATGTTTATTCAAATATTAAAGACCTTGAGATGTCTAATTTATTCTTTAATTATCAAGCAGCTTGAGCTCTGAGTGGTAATTTCATACATGAAAGAGAGGTACAGTGAAAGCAAAAGAGGGAGAAAGAGAGGGAAAGAGGTCCAGGAATATTGCACTCTAGTGTTTCTAAAGGGAAAATTAATTGTCTAAACTGTACTATCTTGATGTTACCTGAAGAAGGGTGTTCATAAAATAAGACTGCTTCCTGCTGCAGAGTTGTTTTCTTGTATGTTACATAGATTTTTTTTTTAATATCCGTCAAGGAGAGGGAGGCTAATGTTCTGCCAGCTATATATACATATACATACTCATGGGCAGGGGAGTAAACATGAAACACAGGGCTCCTGGGAAACTGAACAAAAGCCTGGAAGGCCTCACTCGTCCTTGGGAATGTGGTAAAGCAAGGAACGCAGAACCATCATCACTCCATCTTTCCTGGCTTTAGTCCCATGTCAGCATTCTGGAAAACCGTTTCTACCCTCTCTCCCTTCCACTGGGCACCTCTGAGAAGATCTGACAGAACTGGCAGGAGACAGTAAATTGGAACAAGGATGCATTCCTTTCCGTCTTCACCCCACTGGGACCTCAGTATGGAGGATAAGACATCTATTCCAGCCCCGCCCCTCAATCACTGCAGCTGTGCAGTCCTCGCTTTTATCTGGATGGACTGAAGACCTAACAGAAGAGTGGAGAATGTATTAGGCATCACCAGAAAAGAACTTACCAAAAAAGGATGTGGGGTGCTACCTTATTTTATTTTATTTTTTTAGTACTCAGGCTGATGCCAGTCTGGTCGAGCAACTGCCAACAAATAAGTAAGTATAGTCCAAGGGATTTATTCTTTTTTTTTTTTTTTAAAGTTTAAGATGTAAGGTAGTAAATTACTTTAAGATATATTCTCCTCCAAAGCTGACCTGGGGATGTGTTATATAAGTGTGGTGTATACCCATGGGCACATAGTCACATACGTGTGTATCAAGGAATGAATCTGTCATCCTGCATGTATTCCATCTCTTGTGAAATTCTGGGCACTGGAAGTTGGTAGCTGCAGCAACCACAGCATATGCTATAAGCATTTCAGCTATTAAAGTATCTGACACTTGGCAGGTGCATTCAAGAATGACAACTCTTGGCAAGTTCCATCTTATCCTTGCACACGAATAATAAAGAGAAAGGAATACTTTCAGTCTGGCAGAAATAAGCAACAGGTGCTAAAGGCCTTTGCTGTAGTTTAACAGGAGGGAGTATATTAAACAGTGTGAAATAAGCAAACATAATTATAACATAATGAAAATGATGGCTCCTGGTTAATTCTTGTCTAGACTTGTTCAAAGACCCTGGGGCCAGCACACCTTAGGGGAAGGATTATACTCTTTAAAAATAACAGAATGCATAAAATGTTTAATAGTATACCCTTCATATAGTAAATCCTTCATATTGTAAAAGTCCTTTAGGGATTCTAAAATCTAAGGGCTATTTTTTCAGACGTGGAGCTTTAAGGGTTATCCCATATGTTCAGGGCTGTGGAGGCTCCAGCATGTCCTTATCTAGAATCTATTTGTCCATTCTTTAGCTTACGGAGCTGAATCCAGTATTTTACTGTGTTCTTGCATTCATTCTAGGTCTTGAAAGAGATGATCTATTGCATCAATGCTGCTTCTATTCACCACACATGTAAGATTGCTAATGTCAAGAGTAATTTATTCCTGTGCCCCTCCTGTTCTAGAAGCTGTCAATGAAGATGGTATATCCCAAAGTTCCTACATCTTTGTATCCCTACTGTCTCTTTTGTCTAGTGCTTTGTTTGCAAAATAACTAAGAATGCAATAGCATAATTTGACAATTGTAGTAAAACTGACTAGAATATTTAGGCTCTGGAGTGAAGATTTGCCAAATTCAGAACTGTTTCTAAATTCTGCATATGTGGTTTTGCCTTAATTAAATTCCCCAAGGCTGTTTCTTTTTCTGTAAAGTCAAAATAATAATGAGTTGGCCAAAAATGTCATTCAGATTTCTCCATTCAGGTTATGGAAAAACCTGAATGAATTTTTTGGCCAACCCAATAAAAGCATTTAGTTCACAGGCTCTTTTGAGAACTGAGCTAAATAATGCATTTATTTGCCTTAGTAAAAATATCATATTGTGTTTAGTTGAATATGTTACTTTTATTTATGTTTTTTAGAGTAGATTTCACTGCAAAGAACTGAGTGGGAATAAGGGTGCTAAGAAAGATCATGTGATATTCAGACTTCTCTAGATGCAATTTCTCTGATAAACTTTCTTCCTGTGTCATGATCTGAGGCTTTGCTAAAGTGTGCTTCACAGACCAGCAGCATTGGCAAGGCCTGGGAGCTTAGGAGAAAGACAGAATCTTGAGTCCCACCCCAAATTGATTCGCAGTCTGTATTTTAATGAGATCCCAAGTGACTTGTGCACTTTAATATTTGAAAAGCTCTGGATTAGACAGCTAAAGTCCTTGCTTATCCTTTCAGATGTTCCTCATCTTACCCCTAATTTAATCACATGGATTAATCATGTGTAGTCGTAAGGCCGCATGTTTACAGCGCACTTGGTGAGCTGGCACAACGGGTGATGGGGACCCAGCAGAGCACACTCACAGGTGAGCAGCTCCAGGGGAGGACTACTCAGTGGCTGTTCTCCCCAGGGGAGTGCTGCAATCCTGCCTACCTTGCTGCAGATCACAGACACAGCTAAGCACCAGGCCTGGAGGCCTCTCCTCCAACACCTAGGGAGCAGGCCCCACCCCTGACAGGCGCACTGACACCCACAGAGCAAAGCAGACCCTGCGCTACACGATGGTAGGCTCTGGTCAGCACCACACCAGTCAGACTCCCTGCTGCTGCTGCTGCTAAGTCGCGTCAGTCGTGTCCGACTCTGTGCGACCCCATAGACGGCAGCTCACCAGGCTCCTCCGTCCCTGGGATTCTCCAAGCAAGAACACTGGAGTGGATTGTCATTGCCTTCTCCGAATCAGACTCCCTAGCAAGGGGATAATGGCACAAATCTCTGGACCAACCTCACCCACTGAGGAGCAGACACCAGAAGTAAGAGGAACAACTTTAAAAATTTCTGAATTGTCAGACAAGTCCTTCAGAACAAATGACACTTTACTGACACATGTTATTTTAATTTTTCTGGTACACACTCAGACCCCAAAAGCTATAATTGATGCTACCTCTTCTTCCCTCTCTCACCTCCTAACACTTTCACACTCTCATTGTTTCATTCCTAGATTTTGATTTGCCAGTTTCTAGAGAAACTACTAATATATATTAGGCATTTCCTTCTTCTGATTTTGAAATTGACATAATATCTATGCGAGGCTTTGTGAGAGAGATGTAAGAAAGGTAACAGATCATTGCTTCAGTTCATAAATTACTTTTCTTGTCCTATTAAATCACTGATAGATTTATTTCTGCCTTGGAAAAAAGTTTAGTTAAAAGATATTTCAAGACAAGTTTTGATTATTCTTAATAAAGACAAATACATTCAAATAAATTACAATTAGTTAATTCAAATTAATCATTTAAAAATTCAGGTAAAGATTTTTTAAAAAAAAAAGATGATTAGTGCAAGCTTCTCCTAAATAAATATATATATATGCACACACACACACAATTATATATAGGAACTATAGAATTATATAATATATAAAATATATAATTATTTAAAAGAATATATATTATATATTTTATATGTATTTATAAATATATATATTTCTCTTTTAAATAATACTTCAGAGTTACATAAATAGTCCTGTGGTCTTTTTTATGTTTGACACTATTATTATTTCCAATTAATGGGGATATTTTCTATACGGATTTTTTTTCACTAAGAAGTTGAGCGCTATCTCATAACAAAGACAGCTTGAGAATGTGTGTTAACAAAGTCAAACACTGGAAATGAATTTCACAGTCCTCTGCACTGCTCATTCTCACCTCATGAATCCACAAGTGTCTATGAATTTGAAAGATCGCTGCTGGTGGATGATCTCACCTTCCACACTTCCATAGTCTCTGGTTACGCTTTTTCTCCTGTAAATGGCTCCCTGTACTTGGGGCTGCAGTGCCAAACTTTCTAGACAGGCGTAAATTACTGCTTTGTCTCCCTTCCTCTCTTTCTCCATTTATATTTCATACTGTATGACAAAACTGAAACGGCTGAGTAATGGATGGCGCTGAGGGATGGTGGCCATTCATTGGGTTTTCTTCGTGCTCTGGGTGTTTTACATGTCTGAAATAACAAACCGTATGATACTAGAGATCGAAGGACTTGAACATTTTCATTTGTAGGAGGGAAGCTTTGGTTTTATAAAAGCAGCTGCAAATTAGACTAATTGCTAACTGAAAAGACCCAGAGGGATGGTATGGGGAGGGAGGAGAGAGGAAGGTTCAGGATGGGGAACACATGTATACGTGTGGCGGATTCATTTTGATATTTGGCAAAACTAATACAATTTGTAAAGTTTAAAAATAAAATAAAATTAAAAAAAAAAAACAGAAAAATATAGAAAGGCAAAAGTAGTAAAGTATACACTTCCTTTTACATAGAGCATTGAGTCATTGACTGAGCTGACATTCCTGCTGTTAACTCACTCATTTTCATAAAATTTGTTTTTCCATTTTAGGAAGAAGATAGATGTTTGTGTCATGCCAGCCACAGTACCTAACCTACATCTTAATGGGAAGGACAGTGGAACAAATACTCTTCTTTCTCTTACTTGGTTTATTTTAAATTTATAGACTTTAAAACTATTTATCAACTAACTTCCTTCCTCCTTTCCTTCCTTCCTCTTTTTTCCCCAAATAATCTTAAATCTCCCGAGGGGAATACCAGTTTTCTCCTCACTGTTCATGTAGTACACGCTCCCGGCAAATTCTTTATTTTTCACCCTAAACGTAGAGGCTGCGGGTGCCGTTTCTCAAAAATTCAAAACAACAAATAGTGGTAAACTCTGTAATTTCTTTCAAAAAATATTCTGCAAAATAAGTGCTTGACATTATATTGGAATTAAAATGCTCAAATTAAGAGAAGGAAGGAAATGCGTATTTATTCGAGGATCTACTATGTGCCAGAAGTTTTCTGTACATGAATTCTTTTAATCCTCATCACAGCACTGGGTGAGAGCTGTTATTCTTTCCAATCTGTGTTTCACCAACTGAAATTGAGACACTCAGTAGTTTGCACAGCATCCTATAGCTACCAAATCTGTATGACTCCAAATCCTACAGATTTAGGATGACTTTCCCATTTTCTTCTATACCAGTGTCCCCTCCCTTAATTTTGCAAATAAGACCCATGAAGTGCAAAGAGACCAGGGGGCTTAAACTGGTGACTGAGTTTGAAATGGATAATAGGTCCTCTGATTCAGTTCATCCCACTAAGCCACTGGGAATACAAAGATGAGGGGGGAAAAACTCATGAAATTGACCCTAAAATTAAAATTCACATGAAAATATCTATAAGAAAATTTACCATGTTCATTTTTTTGAGGCATGGAATCTGTTAATATATTTCCTGTCTGTTACTGAGAAGAAAATCTCATGTGATTCCTCCTCATGTTTCTTTTTCTTCAGTGCCATGAGTTGATCAGGCCCCAGAGGTGACGACTGTTATTTTTAAGGAATTTTGTATCTGGATGCTGGCAACACAACTTTCTCGTCTCCATGGCACTGGGGCACAGGTCAGATTGTGCTGGGCCAAATTCCAAATATATAGCATGGATTTTCTATTTTCCAGCTATTAAGGCAAACTGACCTCAGAAATTTGTGCAACTGTTCAAAGAATGAGCCTTATCTTATTCTTATTTCTCTCTCTACCCTTTTCCTCCAACTTCAGAATTGGAACACAGAAGCAACTCCTAGTACAGTGATTATTTTTGCACATGTTACTCTCTTTTCCTCCTACCAGAGTTACCTTAGAACAAGAACTCCACAGTTGCTAAACACATAGAGGTTGTGCATGACTGTTACTATATTTACAGATGAGAATACAAGATTTGGTAGGTGAGAGATTGGGAGAAAGGATTGAAAAGAAAGGTTCAGGATTAAGACTTCTTATACCCATTGCTTTGAAGAGCTGGTAAAGAAACAAAAACCACATAACAAAATCTGAGCATCTTTCTCAGCCCCTGGCGACCTGCCCTAGATGTGTGCAGCGAGTGGTCTGGACATTCTCCACCCCAGGCCAGCTTGACTACTTGCTGTTCCTCAAATATACCTCATCCTTTCCCTTCTCTGAGCTTCTTAGTAAAAGGTTCCCTCTGATATAACTGTCTTATATTCCTCCACTTCTACCAATCAAATTTCTACACATCCCTCAACATTGGGTATAAATGCTGCCCACTCCATGCAGGCCTCTCATGAACTGAGGGTCAGGAATCCCTTTTGTAAGTGACTGTAGAAGCCAGAAATACAGATCTTCTGTAGCACTTACCACTTTACTAAATTTGGAATACTTTTATATCATTGTATCTTCTTTATAAGGTTAAGAATTGTTTCTATAATCCTCATTCCATTGTTTTTTTCACCACTTGACTTCTAGGACCTCATGCTTTCTCAATTTTCCTCCTCGCTCACTGGCCATTTCTTTGTGGTGTCTCGTTCCCTCCTTCTCTTTGGGTTCTAGCTTATCAGTCTGGATTCTTCACTATTTAGTAAAGCTTCATTTTGGTACTTGATCAATATCCATTCACTCCCAAGATGATTTTATGGAATTTTACAGCTTTAAATATCATCTCAATGCTGATGACTCCCAAATATGTGTGTCCAGCCTGGACCTTGACCTCAGCTCCTGATGGTTCTCACCATCTGCATGCTGAGTCATCTGCACTTTGCCTCCTCACTTGGCATCTCCCGTGAAATGTGTCCAAAACAGAAATCCCAATCCCTGCCCCCATTGCCATCCCTCAAAACTTGCTTTACCTCCTACCTTCTCTTCTGTAATAATGGCAACTGACATTTTAGAATCACTGATTCATCTCTCACTTAATTTATGCATACAATCTTTCAGTAAATCCTGCAAATCTCAAATATATAGCCAGAATCTACTTCTAGGCATTTCATGTCTATGGCCCTGATCCAAGCCATAATTATCTCTCATCTGGTATACTCCGTGGCTTGCTGACTGGTTTCTCTGTCTCTACATACACATACTACTGTGTGCGCATGTGTATGCAACAGGGCAACTATACTGATTTAGGAATAATTAAAAGGTATTGCACAGCTAAAGAAACCATAAACAAGATGAAAAGACAACCCTCAGAATGGGAGAAAATATTTGCTGACAAAGGATTGATCTCCAAAATATACAAATAGCTCCTGCAACTCAATATATATAAAAAAAAACCTCAGTCAAAAAATGGGCAGGAGACTTATATAGGCATTTCTCCAAGGAAGGCATACAGATGGCCAACACCACATGAAAAGATGCTTAACATCACTATTTAGATCAGATCAGATCAGATCAGTCGCTCAGTCGTGTCCGACTCTTTGAGACCCCATGAACTGCAGCACGCCAGGCCTCCCTGTCCATTACCAACTCCCGGAGTGCACTCAAACTCACATCCGTCAAGTCAGTGAGAGAAATACAAATAAAAACTATAATGAGGTATCGCCTCACAGTGGTCAGAATGGCCATCATCAAAAACATCTACAAGCAACAAATGCTGGAAAAGATGTGGCGAAAAGGGAACCATCCTACAATGTTGACTGGAATGCAAATTGGTATAGCTACTATAAAGAAACAGTATGGAGGTTCCTCAAAAAACTAAAACAGAACTACATATGACTCCACTATCCCACTACTGAGCATAGACCTGAAGAAAACCATAATTCAAAAAAAATGCATGCACCCCAGTGTTCACTGAAGCACTGCATACAACAGCCAGGACAAGGAAGCGACCTAAATGTCCATCAACACAGGAATGGATAAAGATGTATTACATATATAATAGAATATCACTCAGCCTCTTTGTTCCAATAGGAACAAAATTGGGTGGGCCTAGAGACATGGAGAAGGCAATGGCACCCCACTACAGTACTCTTGCCTGGAAAATCCCATGGACGGAGGAGCCTGGTAGGCTGCAGTCCATGGGGTTGCTAAGAGTTGGACACGACTGAGCGACTTCACTTTCACTTTTCACTTTCATGCATTGGAGGAGGAAATGGCAACCCACTCCAGTGTTCTTGCCTGGAGAATCCCAGGGACAGTGTGGCCTGGTGAGCTGCCGTCTATGGGGTTGCACAGAGTCGGACACGACTGAAGCGACTTAGCAGCAGCAGCAGCAGCAGAGACATGGATGGACCTAGAGAGTGTTATATGGAGCGAAGCAAATAAGAACTCAGTCAGAAAGAGAAAAACAAATATGTATATTAATGCATATATGTGGAATCTAGAAAAATGATACAGATGATCTTACTTGCAAAGCAGAAATAGAGACACAGATGTGGAGAACAAATGTATGGATGCCAAAGTGAAGGGGGGTGGTGGGAGGAATTGGGAGATTGGGATTGACATATATGCAATACTGATACTATGTATAAAACAGATACCTAATGAGAACCCACTGTAGAGCTCAGGGAACTCTACTCAGTGCTGTATAGTGACCTAAAGGAGAAGGAAATTAAAAAAGAGGGCATATGTGTATAGATGATTTACTTTGCTGGATAAGGCAATGGCACCCCACTCCAGTACTCTTGCCTGGAAAATCCCATGGATGGAGGAGACTGGTAGGCTCCAGTCCATGGGGTCGCTAAGAGTCGAGCACGACTTTGCGACTTCACTTTCACTTTTCACTTTCATGCATTGGAGAAGGAAACGGCAACCCACTCCTGTGTTCTTGCCTGGAGAATCCCAGGGACAGAGGAGCCTAGTGGGCTGCCCTCTATGGGGTCGCACAGAGTCGGACACGACTGAGGCGACTTAGCAGCAGCAGCAGAAACTAACAACATTATAAAGCAACTATACTCCAATAAAAATTAATTGAAATAAGTAATTTTTAAAAAACTTAGATAATACTTTCTCTTATTCAACCCCTCCAAAGGCTCCCATCTTGCTCATGGTAAAAACAAAGCCTTTTCAATGGCTTTCAAGACCTACTATAATTTGGCTCCCTGTTACCTCTATGAACTCATCTATGCTTCTTCCCACTCCAGGTGTTCAGCTATGGCATCACTGGCCTCTTCTTCAAGTGTTCAGTGTTCCTCCACTTCAAGGCCCTTGTTGCTCCCTCTGTTAGGAAAGATCTTCCACAACGAACTATATTGTCTGCACCTTCATTTTCTTCCCAATCTTTCTGCACCTTTTCCCATTATAATCTTGTTTCCCCAATACCAAGTGCTCTGGTCATCCTATTTAAAAGTCAGCCTACCACCCAGCACACTCTATCCCCCTTCCTTCCATGCTTGTTACTGGTGTTTGTCTCTGTATTTTTGCTTTGTTTTGTTTTCATAACCCACCTTTCAGATCGTGCAAGAGGGCTCAGCCCAGAGTGAGCGCTCCATAAACATGTTCAGATTTGTTGAATTAATCCCACAGTGCCTTCTGCGCACAGTAGGTGCTCCCTGTTTTTTAATCAACAACATGAACCTCCAAATTATATTTTACACCAGAAAGGGGTACACAGATTTTTTCCATTTCATGAATTTTTTCAGTTAACAAAAATTGAAAGTGGTTGTATATCAGAAACAGGTGTGTTTCATCTGTATATAGTAAAACACTAAGTTTCAAAGAGTGGAAAATTTTGGTCGTTCATAGCAGAAGGAACTACTGAACCAACAACAGGTTCATTGAGCCAATAGCCATGTTAAAAGAATATAGACAGTGCCATATAACTAGCAAAATGCTCATTCAAATGCTTTAAGAGTGCCTTTGATCATGTTTAATTAAAGAAATTTAAAAATGTATTTTTCACTTAAAGTTATCTTGACACAACCACAACTTAGCATTGTTTTTTCAAACATAAAAACCAGAAAAAGATAAAACATGGTGGCCTTCTACTCTAAACCCCATAAATAATGTATACCCCACCCAAATAAAACAGTTAACAATAAGACGTTTCTGAGTGAAAGGAAGAGAATTTGTAAGAGCCATTCATACTGTAACAGATGTGCTGTCTTGCTTCAGCCTTATTTTATATTTTTCCTTTACCCTTTCCTCTCATTGACGACCCCGTGGCATAAAGTTTCATTTCAAAGATTTAAAATAGGACATGGAATCCTTAAGAGCAATTGCACAGAGCAATCTATCATGAATTTTGTGACTCTTATACAGCATGCCTAGTTTCCCTGGGACCAAGATATTTTTGCCCTCAAATTGGCCCAAATCCCCTGTACAACATCATCCTCCTTGCCCAGAAATACTGATAGAGTGGAAATAGATACCACTCACATTTAAAGAGTTACTCAATTCCAATACAATTAAAAAAAATTACTGCCAATTCTCAGGGTCACTGAGTTTAAGATCTAGAGATGGATATTCTCATCTTCACTTGTCAGAACACTGTTCTGCAAAAAGCTCTAGATACGATTTTGAGCTGCCTAAGCAATTTTCACCACCTTCACTGTAAGCGTCTAGAGGATTTCCTGACAAAAGTACACTGTGCATGTATTTTTAAAAGCATTAGATTGGCAAAAATACCCTGGCTATTTGAGCACAGGCTCCTTTGTCTCTTTCCCTTAACCCTGCCAGACCTCCCTAAGATATATGCCAGAGAGAAGCCCCCATCCTCCTGTATCCATGATGAATGATTTGGGAACAGTCCAAACAGTAAAGGAGGGATTTAACATAGTTTTCTTGACTCTAGCCCCATTTATTTATGAGAAGGTTGTGAGGAGATTTGCAGGGAGAGTAAAATATTCCATAGTATGGCTTTTTATTCAGACCTATGCTTAGGAATAACCATTGCTGCCACCGCTTTAATGTTCAAGGGGGGAAAGTACTTCTGTAACCCACATAGTACAAAAAAGAAAATCAAAAAGCAGTCACGGGAACACCAGGAATTGTGCAGTCTGATAGTTTGATTCTTTCTAGCTTATTTTATCATTATCCTCTGCTCTAAAACTTTACTTTTCTTTAAATTCCATCACACTTAATCTATTTCTGTTCTCTCTTCTCCAGTTTTGTGTGTATCTGTGTGTGATAATAATAACCACAGTACTTCATTATTCCTCAGAACACCTTCAAGAGTAAATGTCAAATAATTTGTCCATTTGGTAAATGATGAAACCAAAACACGGAAGAACATTCAGTAACGTTGATAGGGAAAGAAAGCTAATGGCAGGGAGAGCCCAAATGCAAACTTAGATGCATGCCCCTGACTTCAAATCCTTGTAGGTAATCACTGTATCTACTTGCCCCTTTTTGTAGAGGAAGAACCTGTACTGTTTGCTCGCTGCCACGGGGAAGGTCTGTGAGCAGGGCTCTCATATAGCAGGTTCATCGTGTATCCCTGGCCAGCGCACTTCCATCGTTGCTTTGCATGCTTGTTCTTCACTGTGAGAATATAGTCCTTCTGGGTAAGGAAGTCATTCACTTCCATGTTAAATTATCATGGAGTGCTGGCTTAAACAGAATAGCAAGCATCAGAGCATTGTTCAATGAGAGAGCTGTAGCCAATATTTTTGTTGGTTTTTTCATTTCAACTCTTAAGTTTTCAGGAGTAACACAAAGGAAAAAAGAAAACAGCAATGCCTATTTTTTCCCCTAATATTTTAATTATGGCAATTTCCAAACAGAGTTTGAAAGCGGTGTGCAGTGGATACCCATATATTCAGCATCTAGTTTCTATAATTCTGCTTTCTTTACTTTTCACCTCTCTACCTACTAATCTATATTATTTCTGATACATTTTAAAGTTAACTGCAGTCTCAGTGCTGTTCACCTCAAAACTATGAATATTATCAATCAGGGTTCAATATTTAATGACTTTTTTGTTCAACTTAATGTAAGACAAAATGCACATATCTTGTGTATCATTTGATGATTTTTGATGTGTTTCTATACCCATGTAACTAAAACCTCTTTCAAAGTATAGAATATTACTATGCCAAATCCAACACCACCCTCACCTCCTAGCCCTCTGCCCAGAGAGACAATTACTGTTCCAGTTTTTATATCATAGTTTCAGGCATTTTAGTTTTCATGGTCATTCAAACAAACCTGGAGATCTCCTTGAGGAGATCTCCTGGAGAAGATCTCCTGGATCTTCTGGAGAAGGAAGATCTCCTGGAGAAGGAAATGGCAACCCACTCCAGTATTCTTGTCTGGAAAATCGCATGGACAGAAGAGCCTGGTAGACTACAATCCATGGGGTTGCAAAGAGTTGGACACGACTGAGCTACTTCACTTCACTTCACTTCTTCAAACAAACCACACGCTAATTACTCATAGTAACTACTCATCTTTTACTTAGCATTATGTTTTTGAGATTTACCAATGGGGTTGTAGTGGTTTGTTCCTCAATTTCTGAATAATATCCCAGTGTATGGACATACCACAATTTGTTTATCCATCCTTCTGTTCAGTATTTTTGTACATTTTTTAAAATGTGATTGTTTTCTTTGCCTGGTTTTGAAAACTGAGCAATACTGAATACAAGTAAAATCACTGTGTCATGTAAGTAGTTGTTTGAAAACTCGGTCTTAAAAACCATCCAAATGGTATGGAGCATTCATAGATAAATCAGGTAAAGGACTATGAGGTGTAGCCTACAATTATAAAGAAGAAAACAAGATTTTTATTGCAGTTACTCCAGGCTGATGTGGGTCTATCCTATCAGCCATAGCACACGACAGAACAAATTAGCCTGAGACTTGTCAGGCTATCTTTAGTTTTCTATTTAGCTCTCAGAAACTAAGATAATCATCCAACTTGGTTAGTGCCTCTCTGAACCTGCCCTTCAAACCTGCCACTCATTCTCCACCATTCATTATTTCCTTGTAAATCTCAAGTAGCCATCTCGTTCGTTACCCTTTACCTTATTTAATCATTCTATAGTACACACAGCCAATTGCTAAACTTAACAGTGGAAGATCAACTGGGGAAGGAGCAGTGGAGAGAGAAATTCATTCCCTTTATTGTCATAAAGTTGGAAAATTATGACCATATGCATGGACTGAGCCAAAAGAGCAGAAAATTCCCTTTGTCTCCTTATTATTCACCCATTGTGCTGTTTTAAGTTCCTTTAGTGGCCAAAGGGTGACAGAAGCAATACGTCAGGTTTTTGCTGTAAAATGTTATCTAAAGGCAAGAAGTAGACCTGTAGGACAGATAGAATTCTCCACCGAGCCATGGGATTTCTGATAAAATTCTATAACCAAATAAAAAATATCTGTGACAACATTTATGTGAGGCACTGGTGCCATTCTTTAGCCGGTTTAGGTAATCACAGGTGCACATTCTTTGTCATATTTGGAGATATATCCCAGTAGACATTTGGGAATCTGTTTTGAATTTAAAGTGGAAGTTCCAAGACAGATCTGGCAATTCTTTTCAAACTCTCTTTTTCAGAGAAAAATACACACTGGAAAAACACTGAAAAAATACAGACTGTTGTTCAAAAATAGTGCAATATATGTATATGCAAATACATACTCTTTTGATTTTGATTAATTTTCTGTGACACCTCTGGATATGCATTGGGCCTACCCATGCATTGAGAAATATGTAAATATATTCCGTGAATATGAAACAGTTTAGCAATGAGCACAAATAGCAAACAGAGACTGAAAATCAGAGGAACTCAAATTCCAACTCAATATTGGACAAGTTACACTCTGATAAAATGGTTGTGATAGTATTTTAAATATGCAAATTCATTAACTGAGGAACATCAGCTAGTAGTGTTTCATAAAGAAATATTAAGGTGTTTTAATCAAAATTAATGGTAATCTTTCCTCATTGCTTTAATATGCCAGCTTCTCTGTCATTATACATTTAATTTTATCACCTAATCAATAACCTCAGATATGCAGATGACACCACCCTTATGGCAAGAGGCACTCAAAAGCCTCTTGATGAAAGTGAAATAGGAGAGTGAAAAAGTTGGCTTAAAGTTCAACATTCAGAAAACGAAGATCATGGCATCTGGTCCCATCACTTCATGGGAAATAGATGGGGAAACAGTGGAAACAATGTCAGACTTTATTTTGGGGGGCTCCAAAATCACTGCATATGGTGATTGCAGCCATGAAATTAAAAGACGCTTACTCCTTGGAAGGAAAGTTATGACCAACCTAGACAGCATATTGAAAAGCAGAGACATTACTTTGCCAACAAAGGTCCATCTAGTCAAGGCTATGGTTTTTCCAGTGGTCATGTATGGATGTGAGAGTTGGACTGTGAAGAAAGCTGAGCGCCAAAGAATTAATGCTTTTGAACTGTGGTGTTGGAGAAGACTCTTGAGAGTCCCTTGGACTGCAAGGAGATCCAACCAGTCCATCCTAAAGGAGATCAGTCCTGGGTGTTCTTTGGAAGTAATGATGCTAAAGCTTAAACTCCAATACTTTTGCCACCTCATGCAAAGAGTTGACTCATTGGAAAAGACCCTGATGCTGGGAGGGACTGGGGGCAGGAGGAGAAGGGGACGACAGAGGATGAGATGGCTGGATGGCATCACTGACTCGATCGACATGAGTCTGCATGAACTCCGGGATTTGGTGATGGACAGGGAGGCCTGACGTGCTGCAATTCATGGGGTCGTAAAAAGACACGACTGAGCGACTGAACTGAACTGAACTGAAGGCAGGTAGTGAACTTGTGCTTTCTGAACTTATTTTTTTCCATTTCTGCAGGATAGGAAAAAGAACTTAAGAGCATTTCTGTATCTTTTTTTTTTCCTCAAAAAGAGGCCAGCACATGCCATATTGTAAATATTAGCCAAAATATATGTTAATGATAAAATTCAACAATCCTCATGGGAAGCCAGTTGTTTATTATTTCTCCTTGCTTCCCCTTCCTTCCCATTTCCCTGTTGGGAATGAGTGCATCATAGAACTTACACTTGTTTGGGAGTATAACTGAGCTTACATGGTCTAAAGGTTGGTGTGCATGTATACAGGCAGCTTCCTGGTTCAGGGACTGTTCTTTAGAACTTGCCTGAACATGGCCTCAGCAGAGTTTCAGGTTTACAGCACGATAGTCACTCAGCCCTGGAAGGTGGGCCTGGGGTGGTGGGCCTGGGGTGGCTAGCATCCTGGTTCAGTAGCCTCTTGCCCTAAACGACACTGAAGTGATTCATAGATGAGGGAAGAAAAGCTATGACAAACATAGTGTATTAAAAAGCAGAGACATCACTTTACCAACAAAGACGCATATAGTCAAAGCTATGTAGTAGTCATCTATGGGTGTGAAAGTTGGACCATAAAGAAGGCTGACCACCAAAGAATTGATGCTTTTGAACTGTGGTGCTGGAGAAGATTCTTGAGAGTCCCTTGGACTGCAAGATCAAACCAGTGAATCCTAAAGGAAATCAACCCTCAATATTCATTGGAAAAACTGACGCTGAACCTTTGATACTTTGACCACCTGATTCAAGAGCCAACTCATTTGAAAGGGCCCTGATGCTGGGCTAGATTGAGGGCAAAAGGAGAAGAGGGCAGCAGAGGATTAGATGGTTGGATAGCATCACTGACTCAATGGACATGAACTTGGGCAAACTCCAGAAGATAGTGAGGCACAGTGGGCCCTGGTGTGCTGCAGTCCATGGGGTTGCAAAGAGTTGGACACAACTTAGTGACTGAACAACAAGATAGATGATGACACCCAAACACTGCATTGCAAGAAAGGCCAAGTGATAATCTTCAGCCATCTGACAGTCTGAATCATCTTTCACAACAACAACGACAAAAAACAATCCCAATGAAAAGTGGGCAGAACACCTTAATAGACATTTCTTCAAAGAATAATACAGATGGCATATAGGCACATGAAAAGATGCTCAACGTCACTAATTATTAGAGAAATGCAAATCAAAACTACACTGAGGACCACCTCACACTTGTCAGAATGGCCATCATTAAAAAGTCTACCAATAAATGCTGGAGAGGTTGTGGAGAAAAGGGAATCTTCCTCTACTGTCAGGAGGGCATGTAAGTTGGTGTAGTCTATATGGGAAAGAGTGTTGAGGTTCCTTAGAAAGTTAGCAATAGAATTACCATGTGATCCAGCAGTCCCACTCCTAGACATAAACCTGGACAAAACTGTAATTCAGAAAGATACATGCACCCTTATGTTCATAGCAACACTATTCACAATAGCCAAGACATGGAAACAAATATCCATACAGATAAAGAAGATATGGCACATATATACAATGGAATACTAGTCAGCTGTCCAAAAGCATGAAACAATGCCCATTGGTAACAAGAGGGAGGCAACTAGAAATCATACTAAGTGAAGTAAGTTAGAAAGCGACAAACACCATATAACTTATATGTGGAACCTAAAATATAACACACATGAATCTATCTACAAGACAGACATGTACACAGAGGACAGACTTGTAGTTGCCAAGCAGGGTGGTGTAGGGGAGGGAAGGACTGGGAATTTGGGGTTAGCAGATGAAAATTACTAGCCATAGAATGGATAAAAAACAAGGTCGTACTATATAGCACAGGGAACTATATTCAATATCCTGGGATAAACCATAATGGAAAGGGATATTAAAAAAGGAAAGTCTACATGTGTATATCTGAGTCACTTTGCTCTGCATCAGAGCAGAGCAAAGAGATTTGCACAGTAAATTAGCTGTACTTCAAAAAATTTGTAAATGCATTAAAACAGTCTACAAATAAATGCTGGAGAGAGGGTGTAGAGAAAAGCGAACTCTCTTACATTGTTGGTGGGAATGTAAGTTGGTGCTGCCACTATGGAAAACAGTATGGAGGTTCCTTAAAAATCTAAGAATTACCACATGATCCAGCAAGCCAACTCCTGGGCACATATCCAGACAAAATTAGAGAGATACATGCATGCCTCAGAAGGGGGAGGTGGGACAGATCAGGAGGTTGGGATCAACCTATACACATCTATGTATAAAATAGATAATAAGAACCTACTGTATAGCACAGGGAACTCTACTCAATGCTCTGTGGTGACCTAAATGGGAAGGAAATATAAAATAGTGGAGATATATATATATATATATATATATATAATTGATTCATTCTGCTGTATAGCAGAAACTAACACAACACTGCAAAGCAACTATACTGCAATAAAGAAGTGTACCCCTCAAAAGGATAGATGCACCCCTATTGTTCATAGCAGCACTATGTCCAATAGGCAAAGCATGGAACCAACCTCAGTGTCCACTGAAAGATGAATGGGTAAAGATAAACAAGATGAATGGATAAAGAAGATACACACACACACAATGGAATACTAGTCAGCTATCCAAAAAAATGAAATTATGACATTTGCAGCAACATGGATGCAATTCAACATTATCATACTAAATGAGGTTAAGTCAGAAAGAGAAAGACAAATTGCCAGGAGAAATATCAATAACCTCAGATACACAGATGACATGACCCTTATGGAAGAAAGTGAAGAGGAACTAAAGAGTCTCTTGATGAAAGTGAAAGAGAGGAGTGAAAAAGCTGGCTTAAAACTCAATATTCCAAAAACTAAGATCATGGCATCCAGTTCAAATCACTGCAGAGAGATTTTATTTTGGTGGGGGGCTCCAAAATTACTGCAGATGGTGGACTGCAGCCATAAAATTAAAAGACGCTCCTTGGAAGAAAAGTTGCTGCTGCTGCTGCTAAGTCACTTCAGTCGTGTCCGACTCTATGCGACCCCATAGACGGCAGCCCACCAGGCTCCCCTGTCCCTGGGATTCTCCAGGCAAGAACACTGGAGTGGGTTGCCATTTCCTTCTCCAATGCATGAAAGGGAAAAGTGAAAGTGAAGTCGCTCAGTCGTGTCTGACTCTTCGCGACCCCATGGTCTGCAGCCTACCAGGCTCCTCTGTCCATGGGATTTTCCAGGCAAGAGTACTGGAGTGGGGTGCCATTGCCTTCTCCAAGGAAGAAAAGTTATGACTAACCTAAGCAGCATATTAAAAAGCAGAGACATTACTTTGCCAACAAAGGTCTGTCTAGTCAAAGCTATGGTTTATTTTTCCAGTAGTCATGTATGGATGTGAGAGTTGGAACATAAAGAGGGCTGAGCACCAAAGAATTGATGCTTTTGAACTGTGGTGTTTGGAGAAGACTCTTGAGAGTCCATTGGACTGCAAGGAGACCAAACAAGTCAATCCTAAATGAAATCAACCCTGAATATTCATTAGAAGGCTGATACTGAAGCTGAAACTCCAATACTTTGGCCACCTGATGCGAACAACTGACTCATTGGAAGAGACCCTGATGCTGGCAAAGCTTGAAAGCAGGAGGAGAAGGGGACGACAGAGGATGAGATGGCTGGATGGCATCACCATTTCGAAAGACATGAGTTTGAACAAGCTCTGGGAGTTGGTGATGGACAGGGAAGCCTGGCATGCTGCAGTCCATGGGGTCGCAAAGAGACACGACCAAGCAACTTTCACACCAATTTTAAGGGTGTACTGTTGAGAGAGGCAGATCCTCTGTCTGGAGATTGGGGGTAGAATATCGTTCACTGGGACACCTTAACCAGAAAGTTGGGCTACTGTTCCACAATGACAGGAAGCCTTTCACAATTTCTCTGGGGATTTGTCGGGTGCAGAGTCAGATTGCTTTAATTTCTGTTCCTCCACTGCCACCACCCTCATCCAAACCACCATCATCTCACTTGGGCACCTCAATGTTGACCTAGCTGGTTTTGCTTCAGTGCTTTCTCGCAGATCATTTGTTCTTCCTAGAATAGCTAGTTATAACATGTTGCTCTTTTCCTTACTCTGACTCACAGCCTTACATCATCTGCCCTCATCATCATCTATTCTCCCCTGCTTGTTGTGGCCCAGCCACATTGTATTTCTTGCTCTTTGTCAACTACCCTTAGCCCTTCACATACTTTGGACCTGTATTATTATTCTTTGTGTCATATCTTTCCCATCTACCCTGCTCTTTACACGTCTTGCTTTTTCATATTGACTTGATCCCAGCTTAAACAGCATTTCATCTATGAGTGTTTCCTGACCATTCTCCCTCAGGGAGCAGCCCTATTAAAATACCTTCTAAGGGACTTTCCTGGTCCAGTGGCTAAGACTCCATGCTCCCAGTACAAGAGGGCCCAGGTTCAATCCCTGGTCAGGAAACTAGATCTCACATTGCAATAACTAGATCCCACATGCTACAACTAAAGACTCTGAGTGCTGTAACTAAGACTCGACACAGCCAAATAAATAAATAAAAATAAATATTAAAGAATAACTTTCTTGGCCTTCTGTTTATATTCTTTATAGAACTGTTACAATTTGTATTCTTTGTTTATCTCAGTGTGGCCACTTACGTGCATTTCCTATAAGAATGCTAGCTCTCATTCCACTGTATTTTCAACATTAGGGCAGGGAGTAACACTAATTGAATAATTATCACAAATAAAATTATCCTTACAAAAAAACTGCAGTGGGTTACATAAGAACTTAGATCCAAGAACCAATAAGGAAATAATTTTCAATTGTGACTCTATCAGTTATTATCAAGTACAAAAGATCCAAGTACAATATAACTGAAAATCTCTCCTTGGCAGCTGTCTGCTTCATCTGCTTCTTCCTCTTCACCTCCCAGGCACCAGGGTATTTTTGCATCAGCGCAAAAATATCACTTGGCAACACTTGAGCCAAGTCTTTGCTATAATGTATCTGATAGTTCAAGGTTTTTGGGGTTTTTTTGTTGTTGTTCTTTTCCCCGGGCCCTTTTTATGTAGAATAAATATGTCCATTTAATCAGTACCCCTGATCTCCAGCAAAGAGGCTGGAGGAAAACAATTTGATTACAGTGGCATGCAAAGGAGAGGACCACCAGACTTCTCCATTAATGGGCATTTTATATTTTTCAAAAGAAACTTATTGATACAGATATTGTCCCTAATAAGAAAAATATTTGGAGGGATAATTTTTAGTACCCCTGACTCCCACATGTCTGAGTTTTGGGCTAGAAGAAAAAGATTTAGGGACTTGACATCTTCCATCTTGAAGACTGCCAAGATCTGGCTTAAGGCACACCAACTTACATTAGTCCCTAACGAAAGTATCAAGTAAGAGTTCACTCTTCCTTTTATTAGTCAAGCATACCTTACCTATATTCCTTTTTGTTAAGTATTGTATTGGTTAAGTGTGATTCGTAAAACACATATACTGTGTTAAATAATCCACTGACCAAAAGCAATATTGGATGTATATTAAAATTTTGTTCACATGGATTATACTTGTGCAACCTTGGCTTATTTGTATCAGAATTCCACTGGCAGTGTTTTGCTTTTGATCTGTGAGCTATTAGAAGCCCTGTTGCTACAGATGAAAGGAGTTAGAAAGTTCTATATCATAATGCAGTGCGATCAGTAATTCACAGAGCAGGTAATTTGCAATGACTTGCCAAGCCTTTGATTGCACCGGGTTTATGGCTATTAGCAGTTTCCCCTTTCAAATTTGTATGGTTCCATACTTCCTTTTTGACCTCTTTTTCATCATTTATGGTCCAATTTGGTAGTGAAAAAACATAACTTCTTGCTTAGCGCACGGCTGTCATTCAAACCCCAGTGACTTACTGAGCACTTTGACATTTGTGATGATGAAAAAAACATTAAGCAGGTGTACAGAACACTAACCAGGTTCCTGCAACAATGCTTTATGGGATTCACAATGTACCTCTGGGCTATAAACTGATTCAGACTTGATTTTCTCTATCAATTCAATCTCAAGTGTTCAAACTCCCACTCAAAGGAGGAGGCACAGGTCTCACTAAAATTGAAGTTAAATAAAATTCCCAATAATAATGTTAATATAGGACCTCTTAGGAACAATTGGAAGGGCAGTGATTGCCACTAAAATAATATTAAAGTTGGGCTCACATGTCTACTTTGAAGTTACGCAATTAGGAGTTCTACTTGATACTGGACTATATAAAATTTAAGCCCTATAAAATGTCTTTAGCAATGAAAACTTACAGTGAAATGGCATGCTTTAGCCCCTTAGCTGTCTGAATTGTATGTATACCATGTGAAGGAAACATCATGTTTTGCTGTGGAGGTTTTTCTTTGCACATTTAAAATTGGTCATCTGTTGTACAGGTGTGCAGCACATCCTGGTATGGGTTAGTCTGCCCTCACGTGCAGTGTGTCTGGGAGACATGGAAACCTGCAAAACTCAACATAGTCCAGGTCCCCAATTAGTGCGTTTGAGGAAGCAGTCCAAGTCAGAACCCTTGAGCACAGGGATTTTCCCAACTCAGAACTTGCTTAGATGTCTCAGAATCTATCATTCAGGCCCGGAACCATTTCCAGTTTAAAATGTCACATACACGTACAGACTCACACATACCTAACGACAAAGGAAAGATGGTTGTCAAGATCATCCACTTGCTATCATCATTCCAGTAGGAAAAGAAAATATCTTTCCCAATAAAATGAAACAGGCACTGCACTTTGACCCTCTGGATGTTTACCATATTCAGGAAATTATTTGAAAAATGCTAAATGTAGAATAGAAAATGTTGAGTAGTTTTACATGTGGAAGCGGTGGTTTCTAACAGAGAGCACAAATATCTAAAGCATTTTCCATTTATATCTAAGGCAGAAGTTTCTTGGAGGGGTAATTATAAGCAAATTGGGAAGATAAGGCTGTAGACTCATGCTTGCTTCTGGCTGATGAAGACTGTTCACATAAAATAAAAGGATCTGAAGATCAAAGGCAGTAAGAACAACTGGTGCATGAACAGTGACTCTTACACAGAGCATTTTGCACAAAAGACTGTGAGTGTCCTTTTCAGCCACAGCTGGGCATGTGGAGAGCAGCAATATTAGTTGCTTCTTTGAATATCAAGTAGTCATAGCCATAATATTCCATGCTTGCATAGCCAAATACAATGATACTGGCAGCTTCCCTTGTTCTTACCACCTAGCTATTATAACATTTCCATATTCTTTCTGTACACATCCACTTCATTTCCAATACAATGACCACAGGCGCTCACCATACACCTCCCCACCCCTGGCCAAATGTGTTTGTCAGAGAGTAGTGACGTCAATGGGACTAAGACGGGAAGTTCAATTAAAAAACAAAGCAATGTAGATGCTTTATGAGTTTTACAGAGAAGGCAAGAAATTTTATATCTGCTCTGTCCCTCAGGCTGGTTGTAATTTCAGCGTAGAGTGGAAATGGTCCTGAGAAATTATTGATCTTGACTTTTACCAGGCCTTTCAGTAAAGCAAAGGTAGCAAATAATGTCATGCTTGAAGTTGGTGAAAAAATATTTGCAGTCATGGTTGTAAGTTGGGGCCAAACTCAGGAGCACTGAACCCAAACACAAAAGCACCCTACCTTGCCTTTTTCCAGTCTCACATAATATTTTTATTTGTTTAGTTTCACTGATGAGATTTCTAGGTCAGTTAACTAGTACTTCCTGCGAACCTGTCTTGATGTTTTATCAGGTCTTACCCAAAAACACATGCTTGTTTTGAGTCCATGTGCTGACAACTACTTAAATGCATCATTCCTTATTTATTGCAACCTTTGCCTGTGCTTTCATCTTTTCAAAGATTTTGCATGATCCTTTGGAGTAGGTTATTTAGAAAAATGGATGAATGGATGAGGTCTAACCTTCTGGGGAAAAAATATAAGTGTCCCATAAAAAAGAGCAAATATAAACCAAACAGAGGAGAATTGGCCAAAAAAATAAAATAGTTTACTGCTATGTAGAAAACTAGTGCATTTTATTTATTTAAGCATTCATTCAACTGTGGCTAGAATTACATATTTGCATTATAATATAAGCTCTGAATGAATTTATTCCTAAAGTGGGAATACCAAAGAAAGTCATTTCAGTTTATGAAATTACCCTTAGCACGTTTATTTGTTCTCTCTCAACTTGAAACCCACAAGTTTTTATTAAGAGCATGGTTCGTATTTCAAATAGCAAGAAATCTTCACGTCTCCCTTTCCTTCCCCCTCAAAAATAAATCTACAAAGCACCTGGATTTAGAAGAACAACCCAGATCTATTGCGATTAACTCTGAAAACTAGCAAGCACTTCCATAATAAAAATAAACAGTGCATACTGTAATCGATGAGGAGGCAACATCCCACACTGTTTATTGATTCATAAGGTTGAGATTAAAGTGGGATTCTTGCCCATGTTTATCAACAGGTTTTTTTTTTTTTTCTTTCCCTCTCTTTTTAAGCAGTAAGTGAACCTGGAATCCCACAAACCAATCAATAAAGTTTAAAAGCTTCAGTGAGTCTAGCCCATAACAGGCCCTTGTTTGGAGGACATGCTCAAGAAACACATGTGCCTTTAAGAGGTCTTGAAAGACTTTACACCCATGGACCATTACCATTTCCAAACACCCTGCAGCATTACCAGCCCAACATATGCGGACTGTATATCACCATGACCCTCTCACTAAAGCCCTTTTGACTGCAGTGCTTTTAATACCCACTTTCTCAGCTGAGCTCAGGAGTGATTTGTTTTACATGCCACATTAATCCTTTCCACATTTTCTGGATGAGGCAACCACAATTCCACTTGTGAGGTGTTTCTAAAACACAGTTATAGGAATAAAGCAGCAGGGTCCCAGACTTGACAACTTCCCTCTAGGCAGCTGACAAAGTGGGCTATCGTGCCTCGGTTTAACTCTTCAAACGACCGTTTGTGCCTGGCCACTAGGGTGGGCCAGCTTTCCAGGCCAGTAGGAAGCCCCATTTATTGAAGGCAATTTACTCTCAATTAAAACACAGTAGGAATCTTCATAGACATAATGCCTTCTTGATACTATGCATATTAGTAACATTAAAATCAAGAATAAATGGAAAAGCGCAGTAAAGACAAAAATACATAAAACACACCTCAGGAAAACCTAAGAAAGTTTCTACATCACACTCTCATAGTTGTAAGGAGAGAGCTTCCCCCCACCCCTTTTTTTAAATAAATGGGCAATTAGCGTTCAAAGCACAGGTTTTTATTATGTGGTAATTTTACAGTTTTGACTTTAAAGGCAACTTACCCACCCCCACTCCCCAAATATATTCTAAGAGCAGTGAACCTCTGCTGCATGTATTTATGAACTTTTCTACATTTTTAATGTTCATTGAATGTAAGTAATGAAGGTTTTGAAATTTCAGGTTGTCAACAAGGCTAACTGACTGGACCGACCCATTGTTTAAAAAAAAAATGTTTCTACATGTCAGCACTTGGCTGATTTTATTAACTTGTTAGTATTATGCTCCCCATTTTATGTGCTAAAATCTAACTGTACAAGGAACTTGAGGCCTAAAATTATGCCTTTATCCAGTCCTAATTTATTGTTCTTCCGTCATAAATTTTATTTGCAGCTTCAATGGTCTGAAAAAAGCAATAAATCATAGTGAGGTGAGTTTTACGTAGTTTAGATTGAATTCCTTATTTTCGCTTGAAAAAATTAATCCAATCCATTCCTTCTGGTGTCATCATCCTTTGGATAATAGTATGTCTCAAGGCAAGAGATCACTTGAATCAAAGAGATTTTTTTTTAAGCTACAGGATAACAGTTATACATACTCAGGTGATAAATGTTTTACATCATATGAGGAAACTGATGTCATGTTTACAATATAGAGTTATGTCAATGAGAAAAATACTCTGTTTCTTGTCCCAGGTTGTTTTCCTTAGATAATCAGGACTATGATTCTAGTTTTTCTGAAGAAGCCGTCTGAAGAATGATGTACTAAGACTTTGTGTCTATGTGTGTTAGTCACTCAATGGTTTCTGACTCTTTGCGACCCCATGGACTGTAGCCTGCCAGGCTCTTCTATCCATGGAATTCTCCAGGCAAAAATACTGGAGTGGCTTGCCATTCCTTTCCCCAGGAGCTCTTCCTGACGGAGGGATCCAATCCGGGTCTCCAGCACTGTAGGCTGGAGATTCTTTACCATCTAAGCCACAAGAGTTTTCCTTGCCACATGCTGAAACCGTGGTTGCGAAACTGTGCCTGGCATAACACAGGTGCTCATTAAATATCTGGCAAATGGATGATGGGTTCAAACATACCACTTAACATTCTAAACAATGGTCTAGTTTATAACAATAATGAAACAACACTTCAGCACTACAATGTCTAAAAATATGAGCTATTTCCTAGTGATCTTTAAAACAACAACAAAAATCTGATCAAGTGAGGAGAAAAGCATGACACTGATTAAAATCTCATTCCCCTTTTTTCTCCCTACACATATTCACACAGACACATACCTGCCCCACCCTTACCAGAGACAGTACTTTAAAAAAATTAACATTTACTCAAATGTAGAAAGTTGAATTAATACTTAGCAGATAATTTAAACATTTTTAGAACTCGAAAAGTTTACGTGAATTGGTCAACGATTGACAGAACTAGAAATGTTTTCATCTAACTGTGTTTTAAAACTGATTTTCAGAAATGACTTGTAGCTTTTGGAACTCCTGTCTCAACATCTAGAATCATCTCAAAATGAAAGGATGATTAAAAAAAAAAAATCCCTGAGTGTAAAGTCAACTGTTTTAAACTTTTT
This sequence comes from Bubalus bubalis, assembly GCF_019923935.1. Lineage (NCBI taxonomy): Eukaryota > Metazoa > Chordata > Mammalia > Artiodactyla > Bovidae > Bubalus > Bubalus bubalis. The sequence goes on along the minus strand of NC_059164.1, from coordinate 24,120,683 downwards.
TTTTTTTTTTTTAATGTTTTTTTTTTTAATTTTATTTTATTTTTAAACTTTACATAACTGTATTAGATTTGCCAAATATCAAAATGAATCCGCCACAGGTTTACATGTGTTCAAATGGTATGCTTTCAGTATCTTTAAAGAAAAATTTCTAGATTACTGTCTTTCTCTAAATTGCTATTTCTTTAACAGGATCTAGAATTTCTTGGCTAGCTTAGAATCATAAAAGCACTGGATTTTTACCCTGCTTGGGCATTTGCTCATTTGAGTTTGGGTTCACATTTAGTTATATCCACTGAAATTGCCCATTCCTCTTTTGCCATTGGGCATTTTTTCAATCTTAACAAAACCAAGTCCATATTATAGGCCTGCTGGCCAACATTCCAGGTAAATGAACGGTTTTAAAGAAAAATGGTGCTATTTTTCAAAAGCCTGACATTTAAAAAAATACAAGTCCAGAATTGAAGCCTTCAATAATTTTTCCATGCCTATATGCTACAAGAAGCAAATGGTTACACAAATGAATACATCTGGGATTATTTTCAAGCTGTTATTCCCCACCAGGGAAAATATTTAGAAATAAGGCTTGGTCTTTGTGCTGGAACTACAAAGAGGCCAGCCATCTTGATGCTTTTCCAGATCGTTTAATGATTTTCCTCATATTGTGTGGTGGCTTTACTGCCCTGTTTTGTATGCCTTCCCGTTCACTGTTGGTAACCATTTATGCTGGGTATGTTCCAATTTCTAAATCTGTTTTGTGGCATTTATAGCCTGCAGCTAATAAGACCATTCAGTGTTTTTTTATATATATAAAATATTAAAAAATATACTTTACCATGGAAAGCTAGAGGAAATGATTCAAAATTTAAAAACAGCCTTATTAAAGGATGGAGTAACTTTGCCTTTAAAATGTTAAGTCAGGGTGACTGTGGTTGAGAGGTGCCATTCTGCTTCTAGAGTCCAGGAGATGTAGTGTTGGGTGTGTGTGTGCATTTTATATGTATATGTAGGTATTATATGTATACATACATATATGATGCAATAAGCATATGTATGTTTTATATATATATAATAAGTACAAAAGGAAATGGTAATTCATATATGTTACTTTGCAACCTCTGACTTTATAAGACAGAGCCTCCAACAAATATGCATATGTATCATAAATCCTGGTGTTATTTTCACTTGGCTTGGATTTTAGAGTTTTTACATTTTTAGAATTTTGCCTTCCTATGAATTTTATATAAAATGAAAATTATTTTATTTTTAAGATGCACAAATACTGTATATCTAAAACACTAGAACTTCTACAATTAACTCCAAATTAAAGCATAAAATATGATTGTCATCATTAAGGTAGTCTTTTATTCAACATATGTCTAAGGAGATCATGTTAATCAGACTTTTATTGCCTTTTTCAATTCAATGTAAATTAGATGCTTAACATATATTTCCTAACTTCAAATATATTAGAGTTTATAAATTACTTTGTTTTCTCATATTTAGAATGTACATTACTAAACTAAAATTTTTCATGATTTTCTTTAACCTACAAATTGCAAGTGATTTGAGACTATAATCATGACCAAAGCCTGAATATAAGATAAAATCCTCTGAAAACATAGTTAATTCCTTTTTAATATTATCTCTGTGAATTTCAATTTCAACATCATGGTATCTTTTGGATATAAAGTTTTTTGCAAGAGGTTATAAGCTCTAATTGTTTGAGGGTACAAATCAAGCAGATGATGGGTTGGTTGACATTAATATAGTTCATCCATTTCCACATTCAGAGTTCTGTGCAAGAGGAAATCCTTAACTTTGACCCACAGGAGGGAAAGCTGAAAAACCTTGTCACTGAGAAGGATTTTTATGTTACTGAATGAGAAAACAACATTGATTTTTGGAAATGGGCATTGTGATGCATAGGTCTACAGAAAGTGAAAGTGAAGTCGCTCAGTCGTGTCCCACTCTTTGCGACCCCATGGACTGTAGGCTACCAGGCTCCTCCTTCCATGGAATCTTCCAGGCAAGAGTACTAGAGTGGGTTGCCATTTCCTTCTCCAGGGGATCTTCCCGACCTGGGATCAAACCTGGGTCCCCCACATTACAGGCAGACGCTTTACCATCTGAGCCACTAGGGAAGTCCACAGAGAGATCAACTAATTTTAGTGAGAATAATTTGCTGGTCTTTTAGGCTTGAAGGTTACCTTGAATGAGTGGTGTGATGCGTGCAAACAGGCAATGTTTGAGCTCTTGGATATTCATATTTTAACAACTGATATCAAATTGATAGGGTTTTACATTCATTAGATTAATTTTAATTTCTTTTTTCAAAGAAGACAACTTATTTAATTGCACCAAGTTACATTTATATTAGTAATTTTTGCAGACATCTAAAAGCTTTAGGTGGTTTTGAGTTGATAAGTTCTTATTTTTCTGATATTAAAAGTATTAAATCATCACTTGAAAGCATTTACCAAGGAGAGCAGAAATTTAGAGCATTCCTTAATCTTACTTTTCAAATATAAAAGGATTATATATATATATATATATATTTATATACAACATATATGTTTATCAGATCAGATCAGATCAGTCGCTTAGTCGTGTCCGACTCTTTGCGACCCCATGAATCGCAGCCTGCCAGACCTCTCTGTCCATCACTAACTCCCGGAGTTCACTCAGACTCACATCCATCGAGTCAGTGATGACATCCAGCCATCTCACCCTCTGTCGTCCCCTTCTCCTCCTGCCCCCAATCCCTCCCAGCATCAGAGTCTTTTCCAATGAGTCAACTCTTCGCATGAGGTGGACAAAGTACTGGAGTTTCAGCTTTAGCATCATTCCTTCCAAAGAAATCCCAGGGCTGATCTCCTTCAGAATGGACTGGTTGGATCTCCTTGCAGTCCAAGGGACTCTCAAGAGTCTTCTCCAACACCACAGTTCAAAAGCATCAATTTTTCAGTGCTCAGCTTCTTCACAGTCCAACTCTCACATCCATACATGACCACAGGAAAAACCATAGCCTTGACTAGACGAACCTTTGTTGGCAAAGTAATGTCTCTGCTTTTGAATATGCTATCTAGGTTGGTCATAACTTTCCTTCCAAGGAGTAAGTGTCTTTTAATTTCATGGCTGCAGTCACCATCTGTAGTGATTTTGGAGCCCAGAAAAATAAAGTCTGACACTGTTTCCACTGTTTCCCCATCTATTTCCCATGAAGTCATGGGACCGGATGCCATGATCTTTGTTTTCTGAATGTTGAGCTTTAAGCCAACCTTTTCACTCTCTACTTTCACTTTCATCAAGAGGCTTTTGAGTTCCACTTCACTTTCTGCCATAAGGGTGGTGTCATCTGCATATCTGAGGTTATTGATATTTCTCCCGGCAATCTTGGTTCCAGCTTGTGTTTCTTCCAGTCTGGCGTTTCTCATGATGTACTCTGCATATAAGTTAAATAAGCAGGGTGACAAGATACAGCCTTGACAAACTCCTTTTCCTATTTGGAACCAGTCTGTTGTTCCATGTCCAGTTCTAACTGTTGCTTCCTGACCTGCATACAAATTTCTCAAGAGGCAGATCAGGTGGTCTGGTATTCCCATCTCTTGAAGAATTTTCCACAGTTTATTGTGATCCACACAGTCAAAGGCTTTGGCATAGTCAATAAAGCAGAAATAGGTGTTTTTTGGAACTCTCTTGCATTTTCCATGATCCAGTGGATGTTGGCAATTTGATCTCTGGTTCCTCTGCCTTTTCTAAAACCAGCTTGAACATCAGGAAGTTCACAGTTCACATATTGCTGAAGCCTGGCTTGGAGAATTTTGAGCATTACTTTACTAGTGTGTGAGATGAGTGCAATTGTGCAGTAGTTTGAACGTTCTTTGGCATTGCCTTTCTTTGGGATTGGAATGAAAACTGACCTTTTCCAGTCCTGTGGCCACTGCTGAGTTTTCCAAATTTGCTGGCATATTGAGTGCAGCACTTTCACAGCATTATCTTTCAGGATTTGGAATAGCTCAACTGGAATTCCATCACCTCCACTAGCTTTGTTCGTAGTGATGCTCTCTAAGGCCCACTTGACTTCACATTCCAGGATGTCTGGCTCTAGGTCAGTGATCACACCATTGTGATTATCTGGGTCGTGGAGATCTTTTTTGTACAATTCTGTGTATTCTTGCCATCTCTTCTTAATATCTTCTGCTTCTGTTAGGTCCATACCATTTCTGTCCTTTATCGAGCTCATCTTTGCATGAAATGTTCCCTTTGTATCTCTAATTTTCTTGAAGAGATCCCTAGTCTTTCCCATTCTGTTCTTTTCCTCTATTTCTTTGCATTGATCGATGAAGAAGGCTTTCTTATCTCTTCCTGCTATTCTTTGGAACTCTGCATTCCGATGTTTATATCTTTCCTTTTCTCCTTTGCTTTTCACTTCTCTTCTTTTCACAGCTATTTGTAAGGCCTCCCCAGACAGCCATTTTGATTTTTTGCATTTCTTTTTCATGGGGATGGTCTTGATCCCTGTCTCCTGTACAATATCAGGAACCTCATTCCATAGTTCATCAGGCACTCTATTATCAGATCTAGGCCTTTAAATCTATTTCTCACTTCCACTGTATAATCATAAGGGATTTGATTTAGGTCATACCTGAATGGTCTAGTGGTTTTCCCTACTTTCTTAAATTTAAGTCTGATTTTGGTAATAAGGAGTTCATGATCTGAGCCACAGTCAGCTCCTGGTCTTGTTTTTGCTGACTATATAGAGCTTCTCCATCTTTGGCTGCAAAGAATATAATCAATCTGATTTCCGTGTTGACCATCTGGTGATGTCCATGTATAGAGTCTTCTCTTGTGTTGTTGGAAGAGGGTGTTTGTTATGACCAGTGCATTTTCTTGGCAAAACTCTATTAGTCTTTGCCCTACTTCATTCCGTATTCCAAGGCCAAATTTGCCTGTTACTCCAGGTGTTTCTTGACTTCCTACTTTTGCATTCCATTCCCCTATAATGAAAGGGACATCTTTTTTGGGTGTTATTTCTAAAAGGTCTTGTAGGTCTTCATAGAACCATTCAACTTCAGCTTCTTAAGCATTACTGGTTGGGGCATAGACTTGGATTACTGTGATATTGAATGGTTTGCCTTGAAAATGAACAGAGATCATTCTGTTGTTTTTGAGATTGCATCCAAGTACTGCATTACAGACTCTCTTGTTGACCATGATGGCCACTCCATTTCTTCTGAGGGATTCCTGCCCGCAGTAGTAGATATAATGGTCATCTGAGTTAAATTCACCCATTCCAGTCCATTTCAGTTCGCTAATTCCTAGAATGTTGACGTTCACTCTTGCCATCTCTTATTATAATTTTGTACATACATATACCAACAGTGTATATACTAATAGTTCCTATTATTATGTTAATATTATTATTATTCATTTACAAAAACTAAATGGAATTTTAGGTCCAATACACAGAGATATGCTTCAAATTTTTAATTTTGTACTCTATTCTCTTAATAAATAAATCATGTTATTTAAGATTTCAGTCCTTATTGATAAAGTATTTAAGCTGTTTCTCAATTTTATCTGTTAGAAACAATTCTTCATTGAGCATTCTCTCATAAACAATTTTGAATACTTAGATTTATATGGCTAATGTATAATTTTTTAAAATACCACTATTGGCTCAATGTATATGCACGTTATTCAATTTATTGATGCTAACAAATACTTTCTAAAAAACTGTAATAATTGTCAGAGGACACCTGTTTAATTACTCTAACACAAACATGAATTTTATCACAATTTCTTTTTTCCCTTTTCTCTTCCATTCTAAAACAATATAGAACATACACACCAATCTAAAAAAAAACATTTAGTGATACAGTTATACATAATCAGATTAAAAGGCAATTTTTATTTTCTCTCTGGCCTCTTTCACTGTCTTTCCTCCACTCACTCAGCACTCTCTTCCCTCTCCACTGCTACCATCTCTGTGCATTTCCAAAGCTCTATTTAGGCATGTGTTCTTATGTATTTACTACCTGTCAGTCATAAATAGATCTTATTCTATATTTTATTCTACAGCATTCTTATCTTCCCTTGAAAATATTTTGGTTTGATCCCTGGATCAGGAAGATCCCCTGGAGAAGGAAATGGCAACCCACTCCAGTATTCTTGCCTGGACAATCCCATGGAGACAGGAGCCTGATGGGCTTCAGTACGTGGAATTGTAGAGAGTCAGACAGGATTTAGTGACTAAACAACAACAGCAGCCTGAATTTAAGGTTAATCTAATCAAACTACTGCACAATTGTACTCATTTCACAGGTTAGCAAGGTCATACTCAGAATCCTTCAAGTTGGCTTAAACAGTATGTGAACCAAGAACTTCCAGATGTTCTTGCTGGATTAAGAAGAGGCAGAGGAGGAGGAGGAAAAAGATGGTGGTGGAGGAGCTGGGTGGAGTACATCTCTCTCCACGGATACATTAGGAATACACCTTCAGACACAGAAGTGCATGCAGAACGCCAGCTGAGAGTGGACAGAAGGACCTGACCAGCGGGAAAGAATATATGGAAAACTCAGGAGGATGAAGGAACAAGGGGGGGAAACGGGAGTGTTAGTAGAACTGGACCTGCCCTCGGTGGGTGGGGGAACTGAAGCAGGGGTCTGATGCCCACACTGGGACAACTGTCTGAGTCAGAGGAGAAACATTTAAGGTTGAGAGTGAAACAGCTGATCTGTGGCAGCCTAAATGGAATGAGAATCAGACATTCCTTGCTGCAGCCTTATATACCCCAGATGGCACAGTGGCTGGGAGCTGGAGTTTAGGGATTGTGGAGCAATCCCAGGGCAAGGGCTTCTGTTGACTGCGAGGCGATGTGACAGATAGAGAGGATGTTAGAGAGGAGATTGTGGTGGGAAATGTCTGTGGAGGAGAGCCAGGCAGCCAAGAAAGTGAGGGGATACTGGTGAGTCACGTGTAGGGGGTGGAGCCATCACCATAGCCTCTGTCCCCCAAGATGCAGGCACTGGCAGCTGAACAATAGAGAGGCTGGCCCATCAAACACCCGACACACTGAACTACAGAGCAGGACCCCTCCCAGGGTGCCCCTTGAAGTGCCTGACGTGCTGATCTACAGAGTAGGACCCCAGCCAGGGGGCCCCTTCTATGTGCCTGATGCACCAAACAACAGAGAAGGACCCCAGGCAAGGAAGCCCTCTAAGGGCCTGAAGGAGCAGAGCTATGGAGAAAGACTGGCCAAGGAGGCCTTCTGATCGCCAGCTACAAGAGGCTCGAAAAGAGACTCTGATAGGGCCATAACTTCTGGGGCGGAGGCAGTCTGTGTCCCAGCACACTGGGTGCTGCCAGGGTCCCCGCAAGCCAAGCAGCTGCGCCACCTTCACACTCAACTCTCACTGGGGCAGAGCTGCCACAGGCAAAAAAGTCTTGTGCCTATGCGGGCAGGGTCACTCCTGTAGTGTCTCACTTTGCAACCCTGTGGACTGTGGCCTGCCAGGCTTCTCTGACAGGGAGCAGGGTTCTCCAGGCAAGAATACTGGAGCATACTGGCCAACACTGCTTGCCATACCCTTCTAGAGCACTATATTTCCTGCTGCCCTGGCCACCAACTCCCCTGAGTACCTGGTGCTGCCAGAACCTTTGTGACCCAAGCAGCTGCACCACCTCTGCACCTGGCCCTCACAGGGGCAAACCCAAGTCCTCCAGGGCAGCCTCAGGAACTACCCCGCAGTGGATGACCTATATCCAGAGGTGGAAATAAAATCACACTGGGCACAGTGTGACTAAGGAAGAAGACCCAAAACCTTCCCACCAGCTGTACAAGTTGCAGATTAAATCCAAACGATCAACGAGGCAGACTCTCTGTCTGTGGAATATGTAAAAGGTCATTGAGAACTCTCACAAAAGAAAACACACTGGTTCTGATAGCTGCGGACATTGGAGGCAAGAACACAGAGGAGTAGGAGCAGATTAGAATCTGAGCAGCCCCCACAGCAGGTCCAGAGATCAGCACAGTGTCAGAGGGCATCCTAGGGAGGTGAGGTGGACTGTGATCCCAGGAGGGAAAGGACTCTGACAGCAGAGACTCAGGAAAAACATTTATTATTCTTATGTTTTGACTTGTTCTATAGATTCTTTTGGATTTTCTTTTCTTTTTTTTTCCCCTTTCCCCCCACTCTGTTGTAGTTGTCAATTTTATTGGCACTATGAAATCTAACCAATCCTTTGAGCTTTTTTTTTTCCTTTTTTTTCTCAGTCACATTTTTATTGTTCTTATAAACCTCTGCCTCTATGTTTGGCTTTTGCAGCTCTGGGGAGTTTGTTTTCTTTTCTCTCTCTTTGTAATTTTAATTTTTAAATGTATTATTATTTTTTCTACATTTATTCTTGTGCTTGCTTTTCCTACTATTCTTTTTCCCTTGAAGTTAATTTTTAATATATAAAAATCTTCTTTATCTACCTCTATTTAACTATGCATATCTATTCTTCCTTTCTTTCCTTTAATCTCAACATATTTGTTAGTCTTATTTTCATTGCTTTATACCCCAGTTGGCACCTTGATTTAGTTTTCTTTTCCAGTTTGTGCTTTAATTAGTTTTGTTCTGGTAGACATAATTTTTGGTTCCCTCGGTTTGCCAGGTCAATCTATTTTACTTTATTTTTGTTGGACTGTTTTGATTTTGCTTATGGGTGTATATGTATGTGTGTACATTCAATCACACTTTTTATTCTTGTTATAAACCTCTGCCTCTGCATTGGGCCTTTGCAGTTCTGTGGAGTTTTCCTTTTTTCTTTCTTCCATTTTTTTTTCTTTTCTCATTTTTATAATTTTAATTTTTAATTTTCTTAAACCTATTATACTTTTTCTACATTTATTCCTTTGTTTGCCTTTCTTACTGTTCTTTTCCCCTTGCAGTTAATCTTTAATGTATATAAATCTTTATCTACCTCTTTTTAAATTTGCATATCTATTTTCTTTCTTTCCTTTCCTCTCAACATATTTGTTAGTTTTGTTTTCATTGCTTTATTCCCCAATTGGCACCTTGCTTTAGTTTTCTTTCCAGTTTGTGTTTTAGTTAGTTTTGTTCTTAACTGGTAAATATAATTTTTGATTTCCTTTGTTTGCCAGGTCAATCTATTGTACTTTATTTTTGTTGAACTGTTTTGACTTTGCTCATAGGTGTATATGTATATGTGTATATTCCATTATTTTAATTATTATTTGCCTGATTTTATAACTGCCATTTGTTTGGGGTTCGTCTTTGGTTTCTTGTTTTGGGTATTTGTTTTAATCTCACTTAATGCCTTAACAAACCACTTGTGGAATCTTCATTCCTGAGCAGAGATTAAGCCCTGAGCCTTTGGAGTGGGAACACTGACTCCAAGACTCTAGAGAACTAACCAGAGAACTAACCCTAGTGGGTATCAAATAGTGAGAACTCACACAAAGGAAACCAGTGTAATACTAGACCTGGCATCACCCAACCACCAATAGCACCCTGTGCAGGATGCCTCATCTAAACAACAAACAAAACAAAAATACAAACCCAATCATCAGCAGACAGAATTACCACCTCACTCAGCCTTGCCCATAAGAGGAAAACGAACAAACAAAAACTTGGCATAAATCTCATCCTATACAAAGCTTACACAAACCACTGGACCAACATTAGAGGGCAGAAACCAAAAGGAAGGAATTCAACCTTGAAGCCTGGGAAAAGTGAAAGTGAAAGTGAAGTCACTCAATTGTGTCTGACTTTTTGCGACCCTGTGGACTGTAGCCTACCAGGCTCCTCCATCCATGCCAGGCAAGAATACTGGGGTAGGTTGCCATTTCCTTCTCCAGGGGATCCTCCTGAACCAGGGATCGAACCCAAGTCTCCTGAATTGCAGGCAGACGCTTTACCCTCTGAGCCACCAGGGAAGCCCCTGGGAAAAGGAGACATCAAACACAATAAGTTAAAAACATATATATAATGAGAAGGCACAGAAATACTACACAAATGAAGGAAAACAAACTAGAAACACAGAAGTCCAAATAAATGAAGAGGAAATAGGCAAACTACCTGAAAAAGTATTCAGAATAATGATAGTAAGTAAAGATGATCAAAAACCTTGAAAGCAAAATGGAGAAAATGCAAGAATCAATTAACAAAGACTCAGAAGAATTAAAGAATAAACATGTAGAGACAAACAACATAATTACTGAAATTAAAAATACTTTAGAAGGAATCAATAGCAGAATATCTGAAGCAGAAGAATGAATCAGTGAACTGGAAGATAAAATGGTGGAAATAACTTCTGAAGAGCAGAATAAAGTAAAAAGAATGAAAAGAACTGAGAATAGTCTCAGAGACTTCTGGGACAGTATCAAACGCTCCAACATTTGAATCATAGGGGTCCCAGAAGAAGAAAAGAAAAAGAAAGGGTATAAGAAAATTTTCAAAGAGATTATAGTTGGAAATTCCTCCAACGTGGAAAAGGAAATAGTCAATCAAGTCCAAGAGGCACAAAGAGTCCCATACAGGATAAACTCAAGGAGAAACACGTCAAGACACATACTAATCAAACTAACAAAGACTAAACACAAAGAAAGAATATTAAAAGCAGCAAGGGAGAATCAACAAAGTAACATATAAGGGAAATCCTATAAGCTTAACAGCTGATCTTTCAGCAGAAGCTCTACAGGCCAGAAGGGAATGGCAGGATATATTTAAAGTACTGAAAGAAAAAAATCTACAACCAAGATTACTGTAACCCAGCAAGGCTCTCACTCAAAATTAATGGAGAAATCAAAAGCTTTTCAGACAAACAAAAATTAAGAGAATTCAGTAACACCAAACCAGCCTCACAACAAATGTTAATGGGATTTATATAGTCAAGAAATATAAGAGAAGAAAAAAGTTCTACAAAATCAACCCCAAACAATTAAGAAAATGGCAATATGAACATATATATCAATAATTACTTTAACCACAAATGGATTAAATGTTCCAACCAAAAGAAACAGACTGGATGAATGGATACAAAAACAAGACCCATATATATGCTGTCTAGAAGAAACGGACTTCAACCTCAATATACATATAGACTGAAAGTGAGAGGATGGAAAAATATATTCCATGCAAATGGGAAGCAAAAGAAAGCTGGAGTAGCAATCCTCACATCAGACAAAACAGACCTTAAAATAAAGAAGATTACAAGAGATAAAGAAGGACACTACGTAATGATCAAGGGATCAATCCAAGAGGAAGACATAACAACTGCAAATATATGCACCCAACACATGAGCACCTTACTACCTAAGACAAACACTAACAGACATAACAGGAGAAACTGACAGTAACACAATAATAGTCGGAGACTTTAACATCCCACTCACACCAATGGATAGGTCATCAAAACAAAATTAATGAGGAAACACAAGTCTTAAGTGATACATTAGATGAGATGGATCTCATTGATATCTTCAGGACATTCCATCCAAATACAGAAGAATACACCTTCCTCTCAAGTGCAAATGGAACATTCTCCAGGATAGACCACATTATGGGTCTCAAATCAAACCTCAGTAAATTTAAGAAAATTAAACTCGTATCAAGCATCTTCTCTGACCACAATGCTATGAGACTAGATATCAATTACAAGAGAAAAAAAAAAAAAACTGTAAGAAACACAAACACATGGAGATGAAACAACACATTTCTAAATTAGCAACAGGTTACAGAAGAAATCAAAGTGGAAATAAAAAAATTTCTAGAAACAAATGACAATGAAAACACAACAACTCAAAACCTATGGGATTCAACAAAAGTAGTACTAAGAGGGAAGTTTAAAGCAATACAATCTTACCTCAAGAAACAAGAAAAACATCAAATACACAACCTAACATTACACCTAAAACAACTGGAAAAAGAAGAACAAAAAACCCCCCAAAATTCGTAGAAGGAAGGAAATCATTAAGATATGAGCAGAAATAAATGAAAAAGAAATGAAAGAAACAATAGTAAAGATTAATAAAACTAAAAGCTGGTTCTTTGAGAAGATAAACAAAATTGACAAACTTTTAGCCAGACTCATCAAGAAAAAAAAGAAGAATCAAATCAACAAAATTAGAAATGAAAAAAGAAAGGTTACAACAGACAATGCAGAAATACAAAGGATTATAGAGACTATTATGAACAACTATATGGCAATAAAATGGATAACCTGAAAGAAATGGACAGATTCTTAGAAAAGTTCAATCTTTCAAGACTGAACCAGGAAGAAATAATGAACAATCCAATTACAAGCACTGAAATTGAAGCTTTGATCAAAAATCTCCCAAAAAAACAAAAGCCCAGGACCAGAAGTCTTCACAGGATAATTCTATCATTTAGAGAAGAGCTAATCCTTCTAAAACTCTTTAGAAAAACTGCAGAGGAAAGAACACTTCCAAACTCATTCTACGAGGCCACCATCACCCTGATACCAAAACCAGACAAAGACTACACAAAAAAAGAGAATTACAGGCCAATATCACTGATGAACATAGGTGCAAAAATCCTCAACAAAATTTAGCAAACAGAATTCAGCAACACATCAAAAAGCTCATACACCATGATCAATTTGGGTTTATTCAAGGAATGCAAGGATTCTTCAATATACACAAATTAATTCATGTGATACACCATGTTAACAAATTGAAAGATCAAAACCATATGATAATCTCAATAGATGCAGAAAAATCCTTTGACAAAATTTAGCACTCATTTATGATTAAAACTCTTCAAAAAATGGTCATAGAAGAACCTACCTCAACATAGTAAAGGCCATATGTGATAAGCCTCCAGCAAACATTCTCAATGGTGAAAAACTGAAAGCATTCCCCCTAAGATTGGGAAAAAGACAACAGTGTCCACTTACTTGTCCACCTTTTCACTACTATTCAACATAGTTTTGGAAGTCCTAGCTACAGCAATCAGAGAAGAAAAAGAAATAAAAGGAATCCAGATTAGAAAAGAAGAAGTAAAGCTCTCACTGTTTGCAGATGACATGGTATTGTACATAGAAAACCCTAAAGAGAGTATCAGAAAATTACTAGAGCTAATCAGTGAATTTATTGCAGGATACAATATCAATACACAGGAATCACTCGCATTTCTATATTCTAACAATGAAAAATCAGAAAGAGAAATTAAGGAATCAATCCCATTCACCATTGCAACAAAAATAAATATCTAGGAATAAACTTACCTCAGGAGACAAAAGAACTGTACACAAAATTATAAGACACTGATGAAAGAAATCAAAGATGACATAAACAGATGGAGAGAGATTCCATGTTCCTGGGTAGGAAGAATCAATATTGTGAAAATGGCTATACTATTGATTGCAATCTACAGATTCAATGTGATCCCTATCAAATTACCAATGGCATTTTTCACAGAACTAGAACAAAAAATTTCACAATTCATATGGAAACACAAAAGACCCCAAATGGCCAAAGCAGTCTTGAGAAAGAAGAATGGAGCAGGAGGAATCAACCTTCCTGACTTTAGATTATACTACAAAGCTACAGTCATCAAGACAGTATAGTACTGGCACAAAAACAGAAATATAGGCCAATGGAACAAGATAGAAAGCCCAGAAATAGGTACCCATGCACCTAGGGGTACCTTGTTTTTGACAAAGGAGGCAAGAATATACAATGGGGCAAATACAACCTCTTCAATAAATGGAGCTGAGAAAACTGGACAGCTACATGTAAAAGTATGAAATTAGAACACTTCCTAACACCATACACAAAGATAAACTCAAAATTGATCAAAGACCTAAATGTAAGATCAGAAAGTATAAAACTCTTAGAGGAAACGATAGGCAGAACACTCAATGACATAAATCAAAGCAAGCTCCTCTATGACCCACCTCCTGCTGCTGCTGCTGCTGCTAAGTCACTTCAGTCGTGTCCGACTCTGTGCAACCCCATAGACGGCAGCCTACCAGGTTCCCCCATCCCTGGGATTCTCCAGGCAAGAATACTGGAGTGGGTTGCCATTTCCTTCTCCAATGCATGAAAGTGAAAAGTCAAAGTGAAATCGCTCAGTCGTGTCTGAATCTTAGCGACCCCATGGACTGCAGCCTACCAGGCTCCTCCATCCATGGGATTTTCCAGGCAAGAGCGCTGGAGTGGAGTGCCATTGCCTTCTCCACCTCCTACAGTAATGGAAATAAAAACAAAAGTAAACAAGTGGGACCTGGTTAAACTTAAAAGCTTTTGCATAGCAAAGGAAACTATAAGTAAGGTGAAAAGACAACCCTCAGAATGGGAGAAAATAATAGCAAATGAAACTTCTGACAAGGGATTCATTTCCAAAATATACAAGCAGCTCACACAACTCAAAACCAGGAAAACAAACAACCCAATCAAAAAGTGGGAAAAGACCTAAACAGACATTTTTCCAAAGAAGACATACAGATGGCTAACGAACACATGAAAAGATGCTCAACATTGCTCATTATTACAGAAATGCAAATTAAAACCACAATGAGATATCACCTCACATCTGTTAGAATGGCCATCAACAAAAAGTCTACAAACAATAAATGCTGGAGAGGGTGTGGAGAAAAGGGAACACTCTTACACTGTTGGTGGGAATGTAAATTGATACAGCCACTATGAAAGACAGTATGGAGATTCCTTAAAGCACTAGGAATAAAACAACCATGTGACCTAGCAATCCCACTCCTAGGTATATACCCTGAGGAAACCAGGGTTGAAAAATACACATGCATCTCATTGTTAATTGCAGCACTATTTACAATAACTAGAACATGAGAGCAACCTACATACCCATCGACAGCTGAATGGATAAAGAAGTTGTGGTACATATACACAATGGAATATTACTCAGCCATAAAAAGGAACACATCTGAGTCAGTTCTGATGAGGTGGATGAACCTAGAACCTATTATACAGAGTGATGTGAATCAGAAAAAGAAAGATAAATATATTCTAATGCATATATATGGAATCTACAAAAAAAATGGTTCTGAAGAATTTATTTACAGGGCAGCAATGGAGAAACAGACATAGAGAATAGACTTATGGACATGGGGAGAGGGGAGGAGGGGGTGAGATGTTTGGAAAGAGTAACATGGAAACTTACATTACCATATGTAAAATAGGTAGCCAACAGGAATTTGCTGTATGACTCAGGAAACTCAAATGGGGCTCTGTATCAACCTAGAGGGGTGGGATGGGGAAGGAGATGGGAGAGAGGTTCAAAAGGGAGGGGATATATGTATACCTATGGCTGATTCATGTTGTGGTTTGGCAGAAAACAGCAAAATTCTGTAAAGCATGTATCCTTCAATAAAAAAAAAATTAAAAAGAAAAGGCAGAGGAATCAGAGATCAATTTGCCAACATCTGTTGGATCACAGAAAAAAGCAAGGGAATTCCAGAAAAATATCTGCTTCATTGACTAAAACCTTTAACTGTGTGTATCAAAACAAACTGTGGAAAACTCTTCAAGAAATGGGAATACTAGATCACCTTACCTGAAACTGCTGAGAAATCTGTACACAGGTCAAGAAGCAATAGCTAGAATTCAACGTGGAACAACAGAATGGTTCCAAATTAGGAAACAACTATGACAAGGCTGTGTATTGTCTCCCTGTTTATTTAACTTATATGCAGACTACATTGTGTGAAATGCTGGGCTAAATGAAGCTCAAGCTGGAATCAAGATTGCTGGGAGAAATATCAATAACCTCAGATACGCAGATGACACCATCCTAAGGGCACAAAAACAAAGAGGAACTAAAGAGCTTCTAAATGATGGTCAAAGAGGAGAGTGAAAAAGCTGGCTTAAAATTCAACATTCAAAAAATTAGGATCATGGCATCCAGGTCCCATCACTTCACTGCAAATAGTAGGGGAAAAAGTAGAAGCAGTGATAGGTTTTATTTTCTTGGGCTCCAAAATCACTGCAGATGGTGAGTGCAGCCACTCATATGAAATTAAAATATGCTTGCTCCTTGGAAGAAAAGCTAATGCAAACAGCATATTAAAAAGCAGAGACATTACTTTGCCAACAAAGGTCCATATAGTCAAAACTATGGTTTTTCCAGTAGTCATGTACAGATGTGAGAGACCATAAGGAAGGCTGAATCCCTATGAATTGATGCTTTCCAACTTTGATGCAACATGGACAACAGACTGTTTCCAAATAGGAAAAGGAGTATGTCAAGGCTGTATATTGTCACCCTGCTTATTTAACTTCTACACAGAGTACATCATGAGAAACGCTGGGCTGGAAGAAGCACAAGCTGGAATCAAGATTGCCAGGAGAAATATCAATAACCTCAGATATGCAGATGACACCACCCTTATGGCAGAAAGTGAAGAGGAACTAAAAAGCCTCTTGATGAAAGTGAAAGAGGAGAGTGAAAAAGTTGGCTTAAAGCTCAACATTCAGAAAACGAAGATCACGGCATCTGGTCTCATCACTTCATGAGAAGTAGATGGGGAAACAGTGGAAACAGTGTCAGACTTTATTGTTTTGGGCTCCAAAATCACTGCAGATGGTGACTGCAGCCCTGGAATTAGATGCTTACTCCTTGGAAGGAAAGTTATGACCAACCTAGATAGCATATTAAACAGCAGAGACATTACTTTGCCAACAAAGATCCATCTAGTCAAGGCTATGGTTTTTCCAGTGGTCATGTATGGATGTGAAAGTTAGACTGTGAAGAAAGCTGAGCGCCGAAGAATTGATGCTTTTGAACTGTGGTGCTGGAGAAGACTCTTGAGAGTCCCTTGGACTGCAAGGAGATCCAACCAGTCCATTCTAAGGGAGATCAGTCCTGGGTGTTCTTTGGAAGGACTGATACTCCAATACTTTGGCCACCTCATGCGAAGAGTTGACTCATTGGAAAAGACTCTGATGCTGGGAGGGATTGGGGGCAGGAGGAGAAGGGGACGACAGAGGATGAGATGGTTGGATGGCATCACCGACTCGATGGACATGAGTTTGAGTGAACTCCGGGAGTTGGTGATGAATAGGAAGGCCTGGGGTGCTGCAATTCATGGGGTCACAAAGAGTCGGACATGACTGAGCGACTGAACTGAACGTTGGTGCTGGAGAAGACTCTTGAGAGTCACTTGGACAGCAAGGAGATCAATCCAATCAATCCTAAAGAAAATCAGTCCTGAATATTCATTAGAAGGACTGATGCTGAAGCTGAAACTCCAATACTTTGGCCACCTGATGTAAAGAACTATAAAGTTTAAGTAAGTGTTAGTCGCTCAGTCATGCCCAACTCTTTGCAACCCCATGGACTGCAGCCTACCAGGCTTCTCTGTCCATGAGATCTTCCAGGCAAGGATACTGGAGTGGGTTGCTATTTCCTTCTTTGGGGGATCTTTCTAACCCAGGCATTGAACCTGGGTCTCCTGCACTGCAGGCAGATTCTTTACACTAAGCTACAAGGGAAGAGCTGACTCACTGGAAAAGACCTTGATGCTGCTGGGAAAGTTTGAAGGCAGGAGGAAAAGGGGATGACAGAGGATGAGATGGTTGGATGGCATCACCAACTCAATGGACATGAGTTTGAGCAAGCTCAGGGAGATGGTGAAGGACAGTGAAACCTGAGTGCTCTAGCCCATAGGGTCACAAATAGTTTGACAAAATTAAGCGACTGAACAAGACTAGGCCACACTCACTGCTTATATTTCAAAATTTTTTCTCAGTCTTATCGTGTTTGATTTGAGAACAAAGAAAAGCAAAAGTCTATTTTCTCTGGAAATTCCTTAAATTTTCACATTAATTTAGGAAATATGGATACTTTTAAATATTTTGAAGTTTTATTATTCAGCAAGATAATATATATCTCATTAAAGATCTTTATAATATCTCTTATTAAAGATAATAACTATTTTTTAAAATTTACTTGTAGGTATGTTATATTTTTATTAATTGTGTAAATGGAGTATATATTTTTTATGTAACACTTTGTCGAAGAATTAATTCTGCAAATATTTATTGAATATTTGAAATTTAGTATAATTTCTAATAAAATCAACAGCTATTTTGCCTTTCTAAACAAATTATCATATAATCTACAAGTAATTAAATTTTTGTTTCATTTTTTTGTTTTATGCATTTACTATATGTTGACTACTTTATGGAATAAATAATACCGGTGACAACAGATACCCTTATCTTAATTCTAACTGTGATGTTTAAGTCTCTGTGTCAAATTGACAACCATAAGGGATGCTCAGACAGCTGGCTAAACATTATTTCTGGCTGTGTCCTTGACAGTGTTTTTGGAAGAGAATATCATTTCAATCAGTGGACACAGGAAAGATCTACCCTCACCAATATGGATGGGCATCATCTAATCAATTGAAGGCCTGAACAGAACACAATGGCAGAAGAAGGGTGAATTCTCTCTCTCTCCCTGAGCTGAGATGTCCATCTTCTCCACTTGGAGAATATTTTTATAAAGGTGAGCTTTTAATCTGGCTATTTAACATAAGGTGAAACTTGACACGGGACCATTATCGAGGCTTACATACCAGAAAAAGCAAAAGATTTAAGTCACAGAAGATTTGCTGGGAAGTACAAACTCAGGGTTGACAAACAAGGAGCGATGCTTGAATAGAAGACTAGGGGGCAACTTCTAAGGACATTTATGCAATACTAATGCATGGGTAAGCTCATTTTAAAACATCTCAAATTACCATGTAACACAATTAAACCATTCTTTTAGAATAATAACAGACTGTACAGAAAGTCACTTTACAAGGAGAGAAACAGGACAGTATCTCAAAATGCTGGTGAGAGATAATGAGGGCATATAGCAGTGACACAGGAGCTAGAGAATATGAATTCAAAGTGCATAAGTGACTAATGTTATGCTTAAAGAGAATCATGGGAGGGAGAATGAAGGACTGATGCTTGAGTGAATAGATACCTGTTAGTGCAATTAACAGCAACAGGGAATGCAGTGGGAGGAGGGAGCTGGAGAAAATGGTAAATTTATCTAGTAGATACTGTGAGAACAGAGCCAGGCATCATTGTAGGAATATGACATTGCTCAGAGAAGGAAATGGCAATCCACTCCAGTATTCTTGCCTGGGAGATCTCATGGACAGAGGAGCCTAGAGGGCTCCAGTCTGTGGGGTCGCAAGAGTCAGACATGACTTAGTGACTAAATCACCACCATCTCTACTCGTGGAGCTCCCATAGTGAGTGGCAAGAGAAATACTAGAATGTGCATTTTTGCATTTTTTTAAAATTTTATTTTTAAACTTTACATAATTGTATTAGTTTTGCCAAATATCAAAATGAATCCACCACAGGTATACATGTGTTCCCCATCCTGAACCCTCCTCCCTCCCCATTCCATCCCTCTGGGTCGTCCCAGTGCACCAGCCCCAAGCATCCAGTATCGTGCATCGAACCTGGACTGGCAACTCGTTTCATACATGATATTTTACATGTTCAATGCCATTCTCCCAAATCTTCCCACCCTCTCCCTCTCTCGCAGAGTCCATAAGACTGTTCTATACATCAGTGTCTCTTGCTGTCTCGTACACAGGGTTATTGTTACCATCTTTCTAAATTCCATATATATGCGTTAGTATACTGTATTGGTGTTTTTCTTTCTGGCTTACTTCACTCTGTATAATAGGCTCCAGTTTCATCCACCTCATTAGAACTGATTCAAATGTATTCTTTTTAATGGCTGAGTAATACTCCATTGTGTATATGTACCATGGCTTTCTTATCCATTCATCTGCTGATGGACATCTAGGTTGCTTCCATGTCCTGGCTATTATAAACAGTGCTGCGATGAACATTGGGGTACACGTGTCTCTTTCCCTTCTGGTTTCCTCAGTGTGTATGCCCAGCAGTGGGATTGCTGGATCATAAGGCAGTTCTATTTCCAGTTTTTTAAGGAAGCTCCACACTGTTCTCCATAGTGGCTGTACTAGTTTGCATTCCCACCAACAGTGTAAGAGGGTTCCTTTTTCTCCGCACCCTCTCCAGCATTTATTGCTTGTAGACTTTTGGATCACAGCCATTCTGACTGGTGTGAAATGGTATCTCATAGTGGTTTTGATTTGCATTTCTCTGATAATGAGTGATGTTGAGCATCTTTTCATGTGTTTGTTAGCCATCTGTATGTCTTCTTTGGAGAAATGTCTATTTAGTTCTTTGGCCCATTTTTGGATTGGGTCATTTATTTTTCTGGAGTTGAGCTGTAGGAGTTGCTTGTATATTCTCGAGATTAGTTGTTTGTCAGTTGCTTCATTTGCTATTATCTTCTCCCATTCTGAAGGCTGTCTTTTCACCTTGCTAATAGTTTCCTTTGATGTGCAGAAGCTTTTAAGGTTAATTAGGTCCCATTTGTTTATTTTTGCTTTTATTTCCAATATTCTGGGAGGTGGGTCATAGAGGATCCTGCTGTGATGTATGTCAGAGAGTGTTTTGCCTATGTTCTCCTCTAGGAGTTTTATAGTTTCTGGTCTTACGTTTAGATCTTTAATCCATTTTGAGTTTATTTTTGTGTATGGTGTTAGAAAGTGTTCTAGTTTCATTCTTTTACAAGTGGTTGACCAGAGTTCCCAGCACCACTTGTTAAAGAGATTGTCTTTAATCCATTGTATATTCTTGCCTCCTTTGTCAAAGATAAGGCATCCATATGTGTGCGGATTTATCTCTGGGCTTTCTATTTTGTTCCATTGATCTATATTTCTGTCTTTGTGCCAGTACCATACTGTCTTGGTAACTGTGGCTTTGTAGTAGAGCCTGAAGTCAGGTAGGTTGATTCCTCCAGTTCCATTCTTCTTTCTCAAGATAGCTTTGGCTATTCGAGGTTTTTTGTATTTCCATACAAATTGTGAAATTATTTGTTCTAGCTCTGTGAAGAATGCTGTTGGTAGCTTGATAGGGATTGCATTGAATCTATAGATTGCTTTGGGTAGTATACTCATTTTCACTATATTAATTCTTCCAATCCATGAACATGGTATATTTCTCCATCTGTTAGTGTCCTCTTTGATTTCTTTCACCAGTGTTTTATAGTTTTCTATATATAGATCTTTAGTTTCTTTAGGCAGATATATTCCTAAGTATTTTATTCTTTCCATTGCAATGGTGAATGGAAATGTTTCCTTAATTTCTCTGTTTTCTCATTATTAGTGTATAGGAATGCAAGTGATTTCTGTGTGTTGATTTTATATCCTGCAACTTTACTATAGTCATTGATTAGTTCTGGTAATTTTCTGGTGGAGTCTTTAGGGTTTTCTATGTAGAGGATCATGTCATCTGCAAACAGTGAGAGCTTTACTTCTTCTTTTCCAATTTGGATTCCTTTTATTTCTTTTTCTGCTCTGATTGCTGTGGCCAAAACTTCCAAAACTATGTTGAATAGTAATGGTGAAAGTGGGCACCCTTGTCTTGTTCCTGACTTTAGAGGAAATGCTTTCAATTTTTCACCATTGAGGATAATGTTTGCTGTGGGTTTGTCATATATAGCTTTGATTATGTTGAGGTATGTTCCTTCTATTCCTGCTTTCTGGAGAGTTTTTATCATAAATGGATGTTGAATTTTGTCAAAGGCTTTCTCTGCATCTATTGAGATAATCATATGGTTTTTATTTTTCAATTTGTTAATGGGGTGTATTACATTGATTGATTTGCGGATATTGAAGAATCCTTGCATCCCTGGGATAAAGCCCACTTGGTCATGGTGTATGATCTTTTTAATGTGTTGTTGGATTCTGATTGCTAGAATTTTGTTAAGGACTTTTGCATCTATGTTCATCAGTGATATTGGCCTGTAGTTTTCTTTTTTTGTGGCATCTTTGTCAGGTTTTGGTATTAGGGTGATGGTGGCCTCATAGAGTGAGTTTGGAAGTTTACCATCCTCTGCAATTTTCTGGAAGAGTTTGAGCAGGCTAGGTGTTAGCTCTTCTCTAAATTTTTGGTAGAAATCAGCTGTGAAGCCGTCTGGACCTGGGCTTTTGTTTGCTGGAAGATTTTTGATTACAGTTTCAATTTCCGTGCTTGTGATGGGTCTGTTGAGATTTTCTATTTCTTCCTGGTCGAGTTTTGGAAAGTTGTACTTTTCTAAGAATTTGTCCATTTCTTCCACATTGTCCATTTTATTGGCATATAATTGTTGATAGTACTCTCTTATGATCTTTTGTATTTCTGTGTTGTCTGTTGTGATCTTCTAATTTTATTGATTTGATTTTTCTCCCTTTGTTTCTTGATGAGTCTGGCTAATGGCTTGTCAATTTTATTTATCCTTTCAAAGAACCAGCTTTTGGCTTTGTTGATTTTTGCTATGGGCTCTTTTGTTTCTTTTGCATTTATTTCTGCCCTAATTTTTAAGATTTCTTTCCTTCTACTAACCCTGGGGTTCTTCATTTCTTCCTTTTCTAGTTGCTTTAGGTGTAGAGTTAGGTTATTTATTTGACTTTTTTCTTGTTTCTTGAGGTGTGCCTGTATTGCTATGAACTTTCCCTGTAGGGCTGCTTTTACCGTGTCCCACAGGTTTTGGGTTGTTGTGTTTTCATTTTCATTCGTTTCTATGCAAATTTTGCTTTCTTTTTTGATTTCTTCTGTGATTTGTTGGTTATTCAGCAGCGTGTTGTTCAGCCTCCATATGTTGGAATTTTTAATAGTTTTTCTCTTGTAATTGAGATCTAATCTTACTGCATTGTGGTCAGAAAAGATGCTTGGAATGATTTCTATTTTTTTTGAATTTACCAAGGCTAGCTTTATGGCCCAGGATGTGATCTATCCTGGAGAAGGTTCCATGTGCGCTTGAGAAAAAGGTGAAATTCATTGTTTTGGGATGAACTGTCCTATAGATATCAATTAGGTCTAACTGGTCTATTGTATCATTTAAAGTTTGTGTTTCCTTGTTAAATTTCTGTTTAGTTGATCTATCCATAGGTGTGAGTGGGGTATTAAAGTCTCCCACTATTATTGTGTTATTGTTAATTTCTCCTTTCATACTTGTTAGCATTTGTCTTACATACTGCGGTGCTCCTGTGTTGGGTGCATATATATTTATAGTTGTTATATCTTCTTCTTGGATTGATCCTTTGATCATTATGTAGTGACCATCTTTGTCTCTTTTCACAGCCTTTGTTTTAAAGTCTATTTTATCTGATATTAGTATTGCTACTCCTGCTTTCTTTTGGTCCCTATTTGCATGGAAAATCTTTCTCCAGCCCTTCACTTTCAGTCTGTATGTGTCCCCTGTTTTGAGGTGGGTCTCTTGTAGACAACATATGTAGGGGTCTTGTTTTTGTATCCATTCAGTCAGTCTTTGTCTTTTGGTTGGGGGCATTCAACCCATTTACATTTAAGGTAATTACTGATAAGTATGATCCCGTTGCCATTTACTTTATTGTTTTGGGTTCGAATTTATACACAATTTTTGTGTTTCCTGTCTAGAGAATATCCTTTAGTATTTGTTGGAGAGCTGGTTTGGTGGTGCAGAATTCTCTCAGCTTTTGCTTGTCTGAAAAGCTTTTGATTTCTCCTTCATACTTGAATGAGATCCTTGCTGGGTACAGTAATCTGGGCTGTAGGTTATTTTCTTTCATCATTTTAAGTGTGTCTTGCCATTCCCTCCTGGCTTGAAGAGTTTCTATTGAAAGATCAGCTGTTATCCTTATGGGTATTCCCTTGTGTGTTATTTGTTGTTTTTCCCTTGCTGCTTTTAATATTTGTTCTTTGTGTTTGATCTTTGTTAATTTGATTAATATGTGTCTTGGGGTGTTTTGCCTTGGGTTTATCCTGTTTGGGACTCTCTGGGTTTCTTGGACTTGGGTGATTATTTCCTTCCCCATTTTAGGGAAGTTTTCAACTATTATCTCCTCAAGTATTTTCTCATGGTCTTTCTTTTTGTCTTCTTCTTCTGGGACCCCTATGATTCGAATGTTGTAGCGTTTAATATTGTCCTGGAGGTCTCTGAGATTGTCCTCATTTCTTTTAATTCGTTTCTCTTTTATCCTCTCTGATTCATTTATTTCTACCATTCTAATTCACTAATCCTATCTTCTGCCTCTGTTATTCTACTATTTGTTGCCTCCAGAGTGTTTTTAATTTCACTTATTGCATTATTCATTATATATTGACTCTTTTTTATTTCTTCTAAGTCCTTGTTAAACCTTTCTTGCATCTTCTCAATCCTTGCCTCCAGGCTATTTATCTGTGATTCCATTTTAATTTCAAGATTTTGGATCAATTTCACTATCATTATTCGGAATTCTTTATCAGGTAGATTCCCTATCTCTTCCTCTTTTGTTTGGTTTGGTGGGCATTTATCCTGTTCCTTTATCTGCTGGGTATTCCTCTGTCTCTTCATCTTGTTTAAATTGCTGAGTTTGGGGTGTCCTTTCTGTATTCTGGCAGTTTGTGGAGTTCTCTTTATTGTGGCATTTCCTCACTGTGTGTGGGTTTGTACAGGTGGCTTGTCAAGGTTTCCTGGTTAGGGAAGCTTGTGTCGATGTTCTGGTGGATGGAGCTGTATTTCTTCTCTCTGGAGTGTAATGAAATGTCCAGTAATGAGTTATGAGATGTCTATGGTTTTGGGATGACTTTGCGCAGCCTGTATCTTGAAGCTCAGGGCTGTGTTCCTTTGTTGCTGGAGAATTTGCTTGGTATGTCTTGCCCTGGAACTTGTTGGCCCTTGTGTGGTGCTTGGTTTCAGTGTCGGTATGGAGGCGTTTGATGAGCTCCTGTCAATTAATGTTCCTTGGAGTCAGGAGTTCCCTGGAGTCAGGGTTTGGACTTAAGCCTCCTACTTCCAGTTATTGGTCTTATTTTTACAGTAGTTTCAAAACTTCTCCTTCTATACAGCACCATTGATAAAACATCTACGTTAAAGATGAAAAGTTTCTCTACTGTGAGGGTCACTCAGAGAGGTTCACAGCGTTACATGGAGAAGAGAAGAGGGAGGAGGGAGTTAGAGGTGACCCAAATGAGATGAGGTGGAATCAATAGTGGAGAGAGTGGGCTAGCCAGTAGTCACTTCCTTATGTGCACTCCACAACTGGACCGCTCAGAGATGTTCACGGAGTTATACAGAGAAGAGAAGGAGGAGGCAGGAGACAGAGGTGGCCAGAAGGATAAAAGGGGGAAATGAAAAGGAGGGAGACAGCTCCATCCAGTAATCAGTTCCCTAAGTGTTCTCCACCGTCTGGAACACACAGAAATTCACAGAGTTGGGTAGAGTAGAGAGGGGTTAGGGAGGAGATGCAGGCGACCTGGTGGAGAAAACGGAGAGTCCAAAGGGAGAGAGAGCAGTCAAGGCAGTAATCTCGTTCCCTAGTGAAAAATGGGTCCTGAAGATTGGGTTCTTAAAGGTACAAAATTGGTAACAAATACATAAAAGCAAAAATTAAAAATCTAGAGTAGAGTTTGGAATTTCAAAAATGCGATGTTAATGAAAAGAAGAAGGAAAAGAAAGAGAGAAAAAATGAACAAAGAAAAACAAACAAGGTCGCGAAAATTATAAAGAAACTACAGGTACAAAATTGATAACTAATACCAAAAAGCAAAAATTAAAAATCTAGAGTAGAGTTTGGAATTTCAAAAATACAATGTTAAAAAAAAAAAAGAAGAAGAAAAACAAAGAGAGAAAACAAACAAACCAACAAAACAATGTCGCAAAAATTATAAAGAAAATACAGGTACAAAATTGATATCAAATACCAAAAAGCATAAATTAAAAATCTTGAGTAGAGTTTGGAACTGCAGATATATGATGTTATATAAAAGAAGAAGAGAAAGAAACAGAGGAAAAAAAAAAGTCACAGAAATTATGAAAAAAACTATAGGTACCAAATTGATAACATATACCAAAAGGCTAAAATTAAAAATCTAGAGTATGGAGTTTGGAATTTCAAAAATACAATGTTAAAGAAAAGAAGAAAAAAAAAATGGTCAAAAAATTATAAAATATATATATGAAGTTTGCTGAAGAAGAACAAAAAATAGGGTCTTTTTTTTTTTTGCAAAGTAATAGTTATAAAAGTGAAAATTAAAGGACAATAGAGGACTTAAATTTTTTTAAAAAAAATTAAAAAAAAAGAAAGAAAGATTGATCATAACAATAGTAAAAATATATCTAGGTCTTCTCTGGTTTTGTTGTGAGTATTGTGGGTTCAGTTCATTTTTGGCTATTTCCTTGGTCCGACTTATATTTCTCAAGATCTATAGGCTCCTTCCTATGTAATCCGTAGTAACCACAGGGTTTTAATCTATGGCCTGTAGCTTCCAAGGCGTTTCCCTCTGTTATAGCTTCTTCTGTTTGCTGGTCTCTTCAGTGTCTGGTTCCCGCCCTGACATAAAGGGGGCGGTGGAGGACACTTTTTTTTTTTTTTTTTTTAGGCTCACTTGTTCAGCCGCGCTGTGGGGAGGGAGGGAGGGATGCTGCAAACAGATAACACTGGCGTGCCTCGCAGTGCCTCAGCCACACTGGGTCTGCCCCCGCTCACGGCGCGTGTAGCCTCCCTGCCCACACTGCTCGGGCTCTAGGTTGTTCCGCAGGGAACAATCAGAGGCCGGCCCTGGGCTGAGCTCCCAGGTCCAAGCCGCTCAGGTTCAGGCACTCGGGTAGTCCTCAGAGGTGCAGACTCGGTTGGGCCTGCGTTTTGTGTTCTTCCCAGGTCCGAGCAGCTCAGGTGATGAGGTGTTTGGTGAGCACCAATGCTGCGACTTATCGCCTCCCCACCACTCGGTTATCTGGGTGTAAAACCGGTACACCTTCTCAGGCAGATGTTGACCGTCCAGACCCCCAAGAAGTTTTAGTTAGCAAAGAAGCCTGCTTACAGTTTTATAGATAGTGTCTCTCCAGGGCTGCGATTGCCCCCTTCTGGCTCTGGCTGCCTGTCACCGGAGGGGGAAGGTCTGCAGCCGGCTATCTCTGTTCAGTCCTTTGTTCTGTGCGCGGGCCTGGCGGTGTCTTAGGTTAGGGCTGGCTTTTCGCGTGGTAGATATCCCACAGTCTGCTTTGCTAGCCCAAATTATTTCGCTCAGATAGCGCTCAGGACATTCGGGCCCGATTCTTACTCTAAGGGACACAGCCCGCGCCGCGCTTCCCTGCCCAGCCCCCGCTTGCTAATGCCGTGTGCAGGCGTCTGCACTGCTTCTCCACTGGGGGAGTTACCGTAGGGCTCAAAATCTGCGATTTTTAATTGTTTATGTATTTTTTTTCTCCCTTTTATGTTGCCCTCTGTGCTTCCAAAGCTCGGCACAGATTCGGCAGTGAGAAGGTTTCCTGGTGTTTGGAAACTTCTCTCTTTTTAAGACTCCCTTCCCAGGACGGAACTCCGTCCCTCCCTCTTTTGTCTCTTTTTTCGTCTTTTATATTTTTTCCTACCTCCTTTCAAAGAGTTGGGCTGCTTTTCTGGGTGCCTGATGTCCTCTGCCGGCATTCAGAAGTTGTTTTGTGGAATTTACTTGATGTTTAAATGCTCTTTTGATGAATTTGTGGGGGAGAAAGTGTTCTCCCCATCCTACTCCTCCACCATCTTGGCTCCTCGCATTTTTGCAATTTAATGTGGTAAGAGTTTTCAGCAATAATTATTCAGTCAGAAGTGTCCGCAAATGATATTCAGTAATTCTGCTTTGGCAATCTAGCGAAAACATCTCAGAGATGTGTAGATATTACAAGAACTACACAGAAGGATTTCACATTCCAGGATGTCTGGCTCTAGATAAGTGAACACACCATTATGATTATCTAGGTCGTGAAGATCTTTTTTGTACAGTTCTTCTGTGTATTCTTGCCACCTCTTCTTAATAGCTTCTGCTTCTGTTAGGTCCACACAATTTCTGTCCTTTATCAAGCCCATCTTTGCATGAAATGTTCCCTTGGTATCTCTACTTTTCTTGAAGAGATCTCTAGTCTTTCTCATTCTGTTGTTTTCCTCTATTTCTTTGCATTGATCACTGAGGAAGGCATTCTTATCTCTTCTTGCTATTCTTTGGAACTGTGCATTCAGATGCTTATATCTTTCCTTTTCTCCTTTGCTTTTTGCTTCTCTTCTTTTCACAGCTATTTGTAAGGCCTCCCCAGACAGCCATTTTGCTTTTTTGCATTTCTTTTTCATGGGGATGGTCTTGATCCCTGTCTCCTGTACAGTGTCAGGAACCTCACTGCATAGTTCATCAGGCAGTCTATCTATCAGATCTAGGCCCTTAAATCTATTTCTCACTTCCACTGTATAATCATAAGGGATTTGATTTAGGTCATACCTGAATGGTCTAGTGGTTTTCCCTACTTTCTTAAATTTAAGTCTGATTTTGGCAATAAGGAGTTCATGATCTGAGCCACAGTCAGCTCCTGGTCTTGTTTTTGCTGACTATATAGAGCTTCTCCATCTTTGGCTGCAAAGAATATAATCAATCTGATTTCGGTGTTGACCATCTGGTGATGTCCATGTATAGAGTCTTCTCTTGTGTTGTTGGAAGAGGGTGTTTGCTATGACCAGTGCATTTTCTTGGCAAAACTCTATTAGTCTTTGCCCTGCTTCATTCCGTATTCCAAGGCCAAATTTGCCTGTTACTCCAGGTGTTTCTTGACTTCCTACTTTTGCATTCCAGTCCCCTATAATGAAAAGGACATCCTTTTTGGGTGTTAGTTCTAAAAGGTCTTGTAGGTCTTCATAGAACCATTCAACTTCAGCTTCTTCAGCGTTACTGGTTGGGGCATAGACTTGGATTACTGTGATATTGAATGGTTTGCCTTGAAAACGAACAGAGATCATTCTGTTGTTTTTGAGATTGCATCCAAGTACTGCATTACAGACTCTCTTGTTGACCATGATGGCCACTCCATTTCTTCTGAGGGATTCCTGCCCGCAGTAGTAGATATAATGGTCATCTGAGTTAAATTCACCCATTCCAATCCATTTTAGTTCGCTGATTCCTAGAATGTCGACATTCACCCTTGCCATCTCTTGTTTGACCACTTCCAATTTGCCTTGATTCATGGACCTGACATTCCAGGTTCCTATGCAATATTGCTCTTTACAGCATCGGACCTTGCTTCTGTCACCAGTCACATCCACAGCTGGGTATTGTTTTTGCTTTGGCTCCATCCCTTCATTCTTTCTGGAGTTATTTCTCCACTGATCTCCAGTAGCATATTGGGCACCTACTGACCTGGTGAATTCCTCTTTCAGTATCCTATCATTTTGCCTTTTCATACTGTTCATGGGGTTCTCAGACTAGAATACTGAAGTGGTTTGCCATTCCCTTCTCCAGTGGACCACATTCTGTCAGGCTCACTTGACTTCACATTCAAGTGGGCCTTAGAAAGCATCACTATGAACAAAGCTAGTGGAGGTGATGGAATTCCAGTTGAGCCATTTCAAATCCTGAAAGATGATGCTGTGAAAGTTCTACACTCAATATGCCAGCAAATTTGGAAAACTCAGCAGTGGCCACAGGACTGGAAAAGGTCAGTTTTCATTCCAATCCCAAAGAAAGGCAATGCCAAAGAATGCTCAAACTACCACACAATTGCACTCATCTCACATGCTAGTAAAGTAATGCTCAAAATTCTCCAAGCCAGGCTTCAGCAATACATGAACCATGAACTTCCAGATGTTCAAGCTGGTTTTAGAAAAGGCAGAGGAACCAGAGATCAAATTGCCAACATCTGCTGGATCATGGAAAAAGCAAGAGAGTTCCAGAAAAACATCTATTTCTGCTTTATTGGCTATGCCAAAGCCTTTGACTGTGTGGATCACAATAAACTGTGGAATAGTCTTCAAAAGATGGGAATATCAGACCACCTGACCTGCCTCTTGAGAAATCTGTATGCAGGTCAGGAAGCAACAGTTAGAACTGGACATGGAACAACAGACTGGTTCCAAACAGGAAAAGGAGTACGTCAAGGCTGTGTATTGTCACCCTGCTTATTTAACTTATATGCAGAGTACATCGTGAGAAACGCTGGGCTGGAAGAAACACAAGCTGGAATCAAGACTGCCGGGAGAAATATCAATAACCTCAGATATGCAGATGACACCACCCTTGTGGCAGAAAGTGAAGAGGAACTAAAAAGCTTCTTCATGAAAGTGAAAGTGGAGAGTGAAAAAGTTGGCTTAAAGTTCAACATTCAGAAAACGAAGATCATGGCATCCAGTCCCATCACTTCATGGGAAATAGATGGGGAAACAGTGGAAACAGTGTCAGACTTTATTTTTTGGGGCTCCAAAATCACTGCAGATGGTGACTGCAGCCATGAAATTAAAAGATGCTTACTCCTTGGAAGGAAAGTTATGACCAACCTAGATAGCATATTCAAAAGCAGAGACATTACTTTGCCAACAAAGGTCCGTCTAGTCAATGCTATGGTTTTTCCTGTGGTCATGTATGCATGTGAGAGTTGGACTGTGAAGAAGGCTGAGCACGGAGAATTGATGCTTTTGAACTGTGGTGTTGGAGAAGACTCTTGAGAGTCCCTTGGACTGCAAGGAGATCCAACCAGTCCATTCTGAAGGAGATCAGCCCTGGGTGTTTTTTTGAAGGAATAATGCTAAAGCTGAAACTCCAGTACTTTGGCCACCTCATGCGAAGAGTTGACTCATTGGAAAAGACTCTGATGCTGGGAGGGATTGGGGGCAGGGGGAGAAGGGGACGACAGAGGATGAGATGGCTGGATGGCATCACTGATTCGATAGACATGAGTCTGAGTGAACTCCGGGAGTTGGTGATGGACAGGGAGGCCTGGCGTGCTGTGATTCATGGGGTTGCAAAGAGGTGGACACGACTGAGCGACTGAACTGAACTGAACACAGAAGGATTTACTTTCCAGGGGCAGAAGTAATAGAGAAGTGAGGTACGTGCATAAGCCTAGCCTGATGTAGCTGAAAAACTGGATGTTTGTAGAGAAACAATTGGAGATGTGGCTTGTAAGCAGAAGAGCAAGGAATCTCACTGAGCTATTTTATACTCATAAGACAGTAAATATGGGTTATTATTAAGATAATATATATCTCATTAAAGATCTTTATAATATCCCTCATTAAAAATATTAACTATATTTTAAAATCTACAGATGGGTTAGAAATAGACAAATGATCTCAGCCCTTCCAATGTCACAGTTTTTCAGACTTGAAAAGTAATATGTTACTTACATCCTATAAAAGGGCTTCCCTGGTGGTTCAGATGGTAAAGGATCCCCCTGCAATGTGAACTTCTGTTCGATCCCTGGGTAGGGAAGATACCCTGGAGAAGGTAATGGCTACCTCCACCCTTCCTTCCAGTATTCTTGCCTGGAGAATCCCATGGACAGAGGAGCCAGGTGGGCTACAGTCCACAGGGTTGGAAAGAGTCAGACATGACTCAAAGACTCATACACACACATATCCTATAAAAAGTAGTATCTTTAGCAGAATCTTGTGCAGTGCCATGTAACTCATACCAAACCATGAGTTCTCTTGGTGAAATGCATGAATATTCACAGGATGTGAGATCAATAAAGGCTATTTTGTTAATTCAGGTACTGTTTTGCTGCTAATAAATTTAGTAGGAAAAGGGAACTTTATGGATTTCAGGATGGGGGACACAGGATTGCGGACTTGTACATCTCCTCGGGAGTAATACACTCTGGTGATGTTTGTACTAGTGGGAGTGAGTGAAACTGTCCAGGTAGGAAAATGAATTAGAGAAGAAAGAAGTGTTAGTAGGAAAAACCTGAGGAAAATGATCATTTAAAGGAAATGTATCCCTTGAAGGAAATCTCAAGGGATAAGCCTGAAATACGAGAATGGACATTGAAGAAGGAAATGTCAACTAGATCAAGTGTTACAGACTGCGCCAACAAACAGCCATGTGAACAAGGAAACACAAGGCATTTATAAATACTCTGATGAAAGAAAAACAGGATAGTGTGTCTCAGAAGTGCCCAGGAGGCTTCCTTTGGGCGGGTGGTCAGGGAGGCCTCTGAGGAATTGCCATGTAAGCTGAAGCCTCTGTGTCATAAAGGAGCGTGTGTGACAGAGAAGCCTGGTCTAGGCAGGGGTTCCGAAAATATATGCCATGAACGAGACCTCTGTGGACTTTTGTAGAAGTTGATGGATTCCTTCTTAGAAAAATATTTGTAAATATATAATATTAGTATATAGAGACATAAGGGAAATCAACTATATTGAGGCGTAATGTCAAATATGTTAAAAAGTCCATGAATTTGTGATGCAGTAATATATGTACTTATAAACTATAAAAACTCAAGAGCTCACAAGCAGGCCTATAACTCACAATATTAATATAATGAAGGATACAAATAACTGTAATGAAATAACTATAATTTGCCATGACAATATCCATGATTTCAATTAATGACAAAGTTAACATGTATTGCTAACACAACCATGGAACACAATGAAAGAAAGTGCTTAATAAAGAGGTAAAATTTTTCCTATTCTCGTCTGTATACACCAAGTCAAAATTTGGAGATGGTAGAAAGTTAAAAATGCTTTTAGGGAAAGTGTGGAATAGAGAGAATATTAGAAAAAGAAGCACAACACTCTGAATTCTGCAGTCATCATCTTCAGCACTAGGGGTAATGTTCCAACACATTTTCTGGGTAACATGGAAGGCTCCTAGTTTTTAGCAGGGCTTAGAGCAGGAACAGGCATGATGTGGGGGAAGCCACTGCCTCTTGAGCCGTACTGTACTGTGGTACTGGACATGCCTGTGATGGGAGAGTCACAGCAGACTGTGGCATCTGTGATGGGAATATTCACATAGACCCCTCGGTTCTGGAACAGGTCATACAATTTGTTGCCAAGAACTACACACCACCTGAAAATACACCTGCTACATACTTCCTGGTATGCAGAGGGGCCTTGGTAGGAATAGAGCATCTGACCCTGTGACATCAAGAGACCAAGCAACCAAAGCCGGCCATCACGAACAGTCCTCTCAGATTACTGAGTTAATATGGCCAGGGGAACTCAGCAGTCATCATAAGATGGAAGTGGTACATCCAGAATTAGATGTAAGCAAGAAGACAGAGAAAAAGGAAATGCATGAGCAGGTGGCCCAGCCCGCATCCCCATATTATCTACCACTGTTACATCAGCAGATTTCCCCGAAGTCACATCTAAGGCAGCACTGAAGATCTTTTATAACCAGCAGATGGAGAAAAATATTCACCAGTGATGGGTTTGCTAAAGGGTTGGTATAGTATGTTAGTGTTATTTGAAAAAGGGTGGTTAGTTCACTACAGCTCAATTCAGGGGTTTCCTTGAAAGAAAATAGTGTAGGAAAACCCTCCCAAGAGGTAGAGCTCAGAGTGAAGTTAACATTTACTTTGTGTGGAAAGAGAAATAGCCCAAGGACAAATGAACTCATGCACAGTGCTAAATAGCCCAGCTCATTGGTCAAGGGCAAAGAAAAGTAAGGATGGGAAGTTGGGGAGAAGGAGGTCTGGAGAAATGATATGTATTTGGACCTATGGACTAAGCACAAAATGGGAAGATCATAAATTTTTGTCAACATCTATCAGAGAATACACACACTATTCACAAAAGATGCACTAACCAACCAAGTCTCTTTATCAAAAAACTTGGCCAGTAAACATCACCCAGCCTTCATCATTGTCCATCCTAGTGCTGGACAATGGATACATGAAGAGTAAAGTCATGGAGGCTATAGAGGGGCTCTGGAACATGGCCTCCCCTTCACCAGTGTTAATCTTGTGACTGCCCCTGCTAAATGCCCAAATTGTCAGCAAAGGTATTAATCCTGGACCCTAGGACAGCACTGTACCCTGACAAGTCCAATCAGCTTCTGGTTAACTATGTTGGACCATTCCATTCTGAAAGCAGAAGCAATTCAGTTTAACTGTAATTGACACATACTCTTGGTAAAGAATTGACTTCCATGACAGCAGAGCTTTGTTTGGACCAGTATCTGAGGATTTACAGAATGTTTTATTCATGGACACATAATACCAAATGTTTTGATAATTACATGAAATATGTGGCAGTGGAAAGATGACCAAGGGATCCATTGGTTCTTTCCCATACAAGACCACAAATAAACCACTAGCTCAGGAGTATAGTAGCTTGGCCTCTTTAAGTACAGCTGAAACATGGATGTGAGAGTTGGACCATAAATAAAGCTGAGTGCCAAAAAACTGATGCTTTTGAACTGTGGTGTTGGAGAAGACTCTTGAGAGTCCCTTGGATAGCAAGGAGATCAAACCAGTCAATCATAAAGAAAATCAGTCCTGAATATTCATTGGAAAGACTGATGCTGAAGCTCCCATACTTTGGCCACCTGATGCAAAGAACTGACTCACTAGAAAAGACCCTAATGCTGGGAAAGATTGAAGGCAGGAGGCGAAGGGGACGACAGAGGATGAAATGGTTGGATGGAATCACCAACTTAATGGACATAAGTTTGAGCAAGCTCCGAGAGTTGGTGATGAACAGGGAAACCTGGTGTGATGCAGTCTATGTGGTCACAAAGAGTCGGACACAACTGAGTGACTGAACTTTTTTATGTTTTTAAAAAAAGAAAGTACAGTTGAAGCAAAAGTTTGGATATGATACCGTACAAGGTTTCTCCTCCAGGACTGCATCATCTTCAGGAACGAGTGTACATTCTAAATCAAATACCATAATCTGAAGAGTACATGAGTTTGGGAACCAAGTAGTGGAAGTAGCCGTGATCTCAATTACCCTTGCTCCAGTGACATACCTGGGGGAATTATGCCTCTCATTGCCAGATTTTGGTTCAGTGGATTGACAGGTTCTAGTTCCCAAAGCAGAATCCTTCCACCAATGGACACAAAGATAATCCCACTAAAATAGCTCTCTGCTATAGCTATTAATCTGTTACTTCAGGCTCCTATGCTAAAGACTGTGTGGAAAGCAAGTGAGTCCCCAGTAGTAGCAGAGGTGTTGACGTCAGTCTTTAAGGAAAGGTACTCTTTCCTGGAAAATCCCATGGATGGAGGAGCCTGGTGGGCTACAGTCCATGGGGTTGCTAAGAGTCGGACATGACTGAGCGATTTCCCTTTCACTTTTCACTTTCATGCATTGGAGAAGGAAATGCAATCCACTCCAGTGTTCTTGCCTTGAGAATCCCAGGTATGGGGGAGCCTGGTGGGCTGCTGTCTATGGGGTCACACAGAGTCGGACACAACTGAAGTGACTTAGCAGTAGCAGCAGCATGGCTTTGCTCAAGAGGAATCAGGAAGTGTTAGGAATATTCTGAGGCTATTCAGTGGGTCATCCTTTGGAGAGTGAGTAATACCCCTCATCCACCACCTTTTTTTCAGACGTCCCTCCTTCTCCACTTGTACTAATAGTTCTCTTGGTCTAGGTTTGTCTCCTGGTGGGGTGATCAAGACCCTACTCCCCATGGGATTTGAGGGGAGAAAATTTTATTCTACGGTCAGATCATCTGCAGAGACTGAATGGTGTAGGTTTAAAGAATGTAAACATCTGCAACAATCTCTGGGTGAAATGGGGATCAGCATAAAGATTGTTCCATCCAATGTCATGTCTGTAATGCCATTTACTACAGAGTTAAGGCCATTTCCCCCCCTGGTAATCAATGATAGCCAAGGAAAAATAACAGAATTGAATTGTTTGCAGTAAACCAGAGATAGAAATTAATAATCCAAAAAGTACAAAATAAGAATATTCAAGGGCAAGGAATTTGAGGGTGGTATTAGGACAAACCATGGATCCTACTTTTGGAGGAAAGAATATAAGTATAGATGGACAATGAACATATAAAAGATACAGATCAAGGAACTAAAAATCTATGAATCGTGGTGAGTTACATAAAGGACTACTAACTAGTAAGACAAAAGTTGTCACTAGAAAATATAAACAAAGGAAGCAAAACAGAATATTTGCACAAGAGATAATGGATAAAATTGATGAAAAGCAACTTCGGGTTCTTCATAAAATGTGATGTGACATCTATGTTAGTTCTTGATTATAAGATAAATAAGAGATAAATTGCTTTGTATTATTGATATTAAATCCCTGGTGGCTCAGACGGTAAAGCATCTGCCTACAATGCGAGAGACCTGGGTTCGATCCCTGGGTCGGGAAGATCCCTGAAGAAGGAAATAGCAACCCATTCCAGTATTCTTGCCTGGAGAATCCCATGGACAGAGGAGCTTGGTTGGCTACTGTCCATAGGGTTGCAAAGAGTCGGACACGACTGAGCGACTTCACTATCACTATTCACTATTGATACTAAAAGTAAATTTGGCTTAAACTACTTTATTCTGTATTTAAGTCTAAGTCAGATAAATGCAGTGAGAACATAATATATTTTTGGTTTTCTATACATTTTTTTTAAATCAAGACGAAGTGAGATGGTCTTAATGAACCATGTCTCCAAGTTCCACTGACCATGATAAAATTACTTTAACTATGACGACAGGGTCTCCTCCTTCTAGAACACTTCAAGTTTGGTTTCCTTAATTTAAAATATATCTTAAAGGGAGATCTTTAAATATAAAGGGAGATGTGCGGGCAGCTGCGACCGGCGCATTTAGCGCGGGTGGCTCCCCCACGTCCGAGGTCAGGGGCAGAAGCCGGGAGGACCCCATGCCCAAGAGGAGGTGGCCAAGAGGAGTTACCCCACGTCTGAGGTCGGGCGCAGTGGCGGAGGGTGCCAAGCTGCGATGGTGCAGGAACGGCCGAGAGGAGCTACCCCACGTCCGAGGTCAGGGGCGGCAGCCAGGAGGACCTACCCCACTCCGGAGGCCAGGGGCGGCAGCCAGGAGGACCTACCCCACTCCAGAGGCCAGGGGTGGTGGCAGGGAGAAGCAACCCCACCTCCAAGGAGCAGTGGCTGCCCAGGGCCAGGAGGGCCTAGAGGACCTATTCCACATTCAAGGTCAGAAGGGGTGGCAGTGAGGAGATACCCCTAGTCCAAAGTAAGGAGCAGTGGCTGTGGTTTGCTGGAGCAGCCGTGAAGAGATACCCCACGTCCAAGGTAAGACAAACCTAAGTAAGATACTAGGTGTTGCAAGAGGGCATCAGAGAGCAGACACACTGAAACCATACTCACAGAAAACTAGTCAATCTAATCACACTAGGACCACAGCCTTGTCTAACTCAATGAAACTAAGCCATGCCCCTGGGGCAACCCAAGATGGGCAGGTCATGGTGAAGAGATCTGACAGAATGTGGTCCACTGGAGAAGGGAATGGCAAACCACTTCAGTAATCTTGCCTGAGAACCCCATGAACAGTATGAAAAGGCAAAATGATAGGATACTGAAAGAGAAACTGCCCAGGTCAGTAGGTGCCCAATATGCTACTGGAGATCAGTGGAGAAATAACTCCAGAAAGAATGAAGGGATGGAGCCAAAGCAAAAACAATACCCAGCTGTGGATGTGACTGGTGACAGAAGCAAGGTCCGATGCTGTAAAGAGCAATATTGCATAGGAACCTAGAATGTCAGGTCCATGAATCTAGGCAAATTGGAAGTGGTCAAACAAGAGATGGCAAGAATGAACGTCGACATTCTAGGAATCAGCAAACTAAAATGGACTGGAATGGGTGAATTTAACTCAGATGACCATTATATCTACTACTGCGGGTTGGAATCCCTCAGAAGAAATGGAGTGGCCATCATGGTCAACAAGAGAGTCTGTAATGCAGTACTTGGATGCAATCTCAAAAACGACAGAATGATCTCTGTTCATTTCCAAGGCAAACCATTCAATATCACAGTAATCCAAGTCTATGCCCCAACCAGTAATGCTGAAGAAGCTGAAGTTGAACGGTTCTTTGAAGACCTACAAGACCTTTTAGAACTAACACCCAAAAAGGATGTCCTTTTCATTATAGGGGACTGGAATGCAAAAGTAGGAAGTCAAGAAACACCTGGAGTGACAGGCAAATTTTGCCTTGGAATACGGAGTGAAGCAGGGGAAAGACTAATAGAGTTTTGCCAAGAAAATGCACTGGTCATAGCAAACACCCTCTTCCAACAACACAAGAGAAGACTCTATACATGGACATCACCAGATGGTCAACACCGAAATCAGATTGATTATATTCTTTGCAGCCAAAGATGGAGAAACTCTATACAGTCAACAAAAACAAGACCAGGAGATGACTGTGGCTCAGACCATGAACTCCTTATTGCAAAATTCAGACTTAAATTCAAGAAAGTAGGGAAAATCACTAGACCATTCAGGTATGACCTAAATCAAATCCCTTATGATTATACAGTGGAAGTGAGAAATAGACTTAAGGGACTAGATCAGATAGACAAGAGTGCCTGATGAACTATGGACAGAGGTTTGTGGCATTGTAGAGGATACAGGGATCAAGACCATTCCCAAGAAAAAGAAATGCAAAAAAGCAAAATGGCTGTCTGGGGAGGCCTTACAAATAGCTGTGAAAAGAAGAGAAGCAAAAAGCAAAGGAGAAAATGAAAGATATAAGCATCTGAATGCAGAGTTCCAAAGAATAGCAAGGAGAGATAAGAAAGGCTTCCTCAATGATCAATGCAAAGAAATAGAGGAAAACAACAGAATGGGAAAGAGTAGAGATCTCTTCAAGAAAATTAGAGATACCATGGGAACATTTCATGCAAAGATTGCTTTGATAAAGGACAGAAATGGTATAGACCTAACAGAAGCAGAAGATATTAAGAAGAGATGGCAAGAATACACAGAAGAACTGTACAAAAAAGAGCTTCATGACCCAGATAATCACCATGGTGTGATCATTGACCTTGACCCAGACATCCTGGAATGTGAAGTCAATGGGCCTTAGGAAGCATTACGACAAGCAAAGCTAGTGGAGGTGATGGAATTCCAGTTGAGCTATTTCAAATCCTGAAAGGTGATGCTGTGAAAGTGCTGCACTCAATATGCCAGCAAATTTGGAAAACTCAGCAGCGGCCACAAGACTGGAAAAGGTCAGTTTTCATTCCAATCCCAAAGAAAGGCAATGCCAAAGAATGCTCAAACTACCACACAATTGCACTCATCTCACACGCTAGTAAAGTAATGCTCAAAATTCTCCAAGCCAGGCTTCAGCAATACATAAACTGTGAACTTCCAGTTTTTCAAGCTGGTTTTAGAAAAGGCAGAGGAACCAGAGATCAAATTGCCAACATCCGCTGGATCATGGAAAAAGCAAGAGAGTTCCAGAAAAACATCTATTTCTGCTTTATTGACTATGCCAAAGCCTTTGACTGTGTGGATCACAATAAACTGTGGGAAATTCTTCAAGAGATGGGAATACCAGACCACCTGACCTGCCTCTTGAGAAACCTATATGTAGGTTAGGAAGCAACAGTTAGAACTGGACATGGAACAACAGACTGGTTCCAAATAGGAAAAGGAATACGTCAAGGCTGTATATTGTCACCCTGCTTATTTAACTTATATGCAGAGTACATCATGAGAAACGCTGGGCTGGAAGAAGCACAAGCTGGAATCAAGATTGCCGGGAGAAATATCAATAACCTCAGATATGCAGATGACATCACCCTTATGGCAGAAAGTGAAGAGGAACTCAAAAGCCTCTTGATGAAAGTGAAAGAGAAGAGTGAAAAAGTTGGCTTAAAGCTCAACATTCAGAAAACTAAGATCATGGCCTCTGGTCCCATCACTTTATGGCAGATAGATGGGGAAACTGTTGCTGACTTTATTTTGGGGGGCTCCAAAATCACTGCAGATGGTGACTGCAGCCATGAAATTAAAAGACGTTTACTCCTTTGAAGGAAAGTTATGACTAACCTAGATAGCATATTCAAAAGCAGAAACATTACTTTGCCAAGAAAGGTCCGTCTAGTCAAGGCTATGGTTTTTCCAGTGGTCATGTATGGATGTGAGAGTTGGACTGTGAAGAAAGCTGAGCGCCAAAGAATTAATGCTTTTGAACTGTGGTGTTGGAGAAGACTCTTGAGAGTCCCTTGAACTGCAAGGAGATCCATCCAGTCCATCTTAAGGGAGATCAGTCCTGGGTGTTCATTGGAAGGACTGATGCTAAAGCTGAAATCCAACACTTTGGCCACCTCATGCAAAAAGTTGATTCATTGGAAAAGACCCTGATGCTGTGAGGGATTGGGGGCAGGAGGAGAAGGGGACAACAGAGGATGAGATGGATGGATGGCATCACCAACTCAATGGATATGAGTTTGAGTGGACTCCAGGAGTTGGTGATGGACAGGGAGGCCTGACGTGCTGTGATTCATGGGGTCACAAAGAGTTGGACATGACTGAGTGACTGAACTGAAGTCATCATAAGATAAAATGATGGGATCTGTACTTCAGATTGGTATCATAAATTAAATAAGGTCATTGTGTGGAGTATCCTAAATAAGTGTGTGTTTTTCTTAGATCAATAATAGACATCACAATTTTACATACTGATTTGTGTTCCCCATAACAAAGTCTCTTTTTTTTCAATTGAAGTATAATTGACACACAGCATTCTATTAGTTTCAGGTGTATATCATTTGATATTTTTATATACTGCAAAATGATCACCACAATAAGCCGAGTTAACATCTGTCACCTTACTTAGAGGATTTTCTTTTAAGATGAGACCATTTAAGATATACTCTTAGCAACTTTCGAATATGCAATACAATATTAATTAAAGTCACCATGCTATACATCACATCCCCATAACTCATGTATTTTATAACTGGAAGTCTGTACCTTTTGACTTTCTTCACCATTTCACTGACCACTGACGCATAATCCCCACTTCTGACAACCACCAATCTGTTCTCTGTATCTATGGCAAAGACTCCACACTTTGATAGATTTCAATAAGCAGTATCAATCTACCTGTGATGACTTTTTAGCTGATGACGTTATCTCTTAATTGTATCAATCTGAGCACAACCTCACCACCAGGGAAAATCAATAGGCTGGTTTACATACCCTGTTGGTTCAAATTCTTAAGAATGTATCACAGGCTTTGAGTTTTTTGTTTCCTATTCTTAAATATACTAGCACTCAGGCTGCTTAAACAAGCATCAACAAAGGTGCCTGTCTTCTTTGAAGTTATTTTCTGCGGAAATCACAGCCACTGACCAAATGATTTGGAAAGATTAAATTGTGCTTATTTTATGACATTCTAAAACAGCAGGGTTAACTGCTGGGCCAGCTGCCAGCCGTT
This sequence comes from Bubalus bubalis, assembly GCF_019923935.1. Classification (NCBI taxonomy): domain Eukaryota; kingdom Metazoa; phylum Chordata; class Mammalia; order Artiodactyla; family Bovidae; genus Bubalus; species Bubalus bubalis. The sequence continues at coordinate 24,079,493 of NC_059164.1, read as the reverse complement.
CAGCACCCACACTTTCATGTTTGGCTGCCAGATCTGTCCACACGAATTATTCTGGAGCAGAAATGTGCAATGGCGCCATTCTGGAGAGCAGAAATGAGTTTTGGGGTTTTAATGCTTTGATGAATGGATAGTTCAAATATTATCCACTTTTACATGCATACAGAATACTTTTTTAGGTTATGTTGGATTCTGGTTGCTGGAGGAAGGTTTATCCTTTCTTTTGGAGCAAGACATCCCCTACACTAGTTAAATTTCCTTTTTCTTTGTTCCAGAGGAATGTGGAATCCTTTTCTCCAATCTCTCCAAAAGCCATGATGTATACTTAGCCATTTTATTTGTAATAGAACCTATAGATATATATGCATGCATGTGTGCATGTGTGCGAGGTCACTTCAGTCCTGTTGTGACCCTATGGACTGTAACCCACCAGGTTCCTCTGTTTATGGGATTCTCCAGGCAAGAATACTGGAGTGGGTTGCCATGTCCTCCTGCAGGGGATCTTCCTGACCCAGGGATCAAATCAGCATCTCTTACCAGAAGCCTCCATACACACACACACACACACACACACACACACACACATACTTATGTGCCTATATACACACACAGGGTTTCCCAGGTGGCACTAGTGGTAAAGAATCCAACTGTAATCCATGAGACTTGGGTTCGATCACTGGGAGGAGAAGATCCCCTGGAGAAGGAAATGGTAACCCACTCCAGTATTCTTGCCTGGAGAATCCCATGGACAGAGGAGCCTGGTGGGCTACAGTACATAGGGTCTCAAAGAGTCGGACATGACTGAGTACATACACACACACACATTAGGCACAATTTGTTCTATGTTAATTTTCACTACAAGCATATTCTCTAAACTCTACCATTGTCATTAGGCTGAGGCACGGCTATACACTCATTTCAACATCTTTATGGCAGGGTGAAACAGTTCCCTATTCTGCGCTGATCTCTACACAGAAGAACCACAGTTTCCCATACAAAGCCCACACTCTATAGCTACACAGATGAAACTTCATTCATAATATGAATGATTTAAAAATACAAGAAGAGCACCAACAAGTCTAAATGGGCATATACTCAAGGAAATAAAGAATGGCTACTGGAAAGAAAACCTGGGAGTTTTCACACAAGAGAAGCCACTGGTCTGTACAATAGGATATGCAGCATTTTTTTGGAGAAGGCAGGTCTTGACCTGGAATTAAAGAACATCAGATGCAGGAAAGCAATAGGGATACCCTGAAAACAGGGAAAGAGTCCTGTGGGTTGCAAAGAAGGAAACATAGGGTATCCCTAGATTGAATGAATTTTTAAAAGAGATATAAGAAGAAATAAGGTAAAAGACAGTTGGATCCATATTTCTGTAGGGTGGAAAATGCCACACTGAAAAGCATGGCATTCATCCTTTTGACGAAAGAGAATGAACACTACTGCACAGGACCAAGGACACCAACTTAAAACTATTGTCAGAAGACTCATGTGATGTTGTACTGGGTGAAATGAAGGGAAATCTGCATGTAGGCAGGTAGATTTCTCAAAAGAAGGCTCTGGATGAAGTGCTGTAAAGTAGCTGTGCTAAGTCGCTTCAGTCATGTCCGACTCTGCGACCCTGTGGACTGTAGCCTGCCAGTCTGCGGGATTCTCAGGTAAGAATACTGGAGTGGGTTGCCATGCCCTCCTCCAGGGGATCTTCTAGACCCAGGATTAAACCCACATCTCTTATGTCTCCTGTATTGGCAGGTGAGTTCTTTACCACTAGTGCCACCTGAGCACCGCATCATAAAAATGCCAACACAAAGAAATTCATAGACAAAAGTAAAATCAAGAGGACCCAGTAACAGTGTATACTGAGAAAAGCATTACCAGCTGACTCATGGAGGAATAAGCAGTGACAGAATCTAGCTGTTGTCAAGCAATATTTCTGAAATATTGAGAGTCAATACATGTAAGATGTACTCCTTCTCAGGACTTATCTCAGCATTGCGGTCCCCAGTGAAGACAAGATGAGACAGAAGTGACTGGATTGGAGAGAGGTTGGAGGGGAGAGTCTAGAGAGTGAGAAAGTCAGTTTTAGTTTGAGTTCATAGAAAATCAGACAAAAATGGTTGGGAAAAAAGTGTATATATATATATATATATATTTATATATACATATATATATCACATGTTTTAAGACTTCTTAGAATGAGCTGCATTGAAGGGACAAGATGAAATATTTTCACATTTTGGCTCAGTTACCATAAAAATTCAAATTTCTGACAAACTTTTTTGGCAATCATTTTTAACTCATTTTTATTGCAGTATTTTTTTTTTTTTACGTTGTAGAGCATTTGTGCTCCCTAAAAGTTTCCCAGTCTCTTCATTCCAGGTGGGTAGCTGATATTTATGGTTCCCTTCCTTGGAGATTTTTGCAGAGCAGAAAAATATTAGTTGGTGCCAAAGTAATTGCAATTTTGCATTGTTGAACTTTGCCATTTGATATTGGAATACATTCTTAAATAAATGTGGTTATGTAATACATCATTTTAATGCACATTTCTCACTTTATGTTTTTTTGCTAATGACTTACTACTTGCTATTTATTTTACGTGTATTTTAGACTAGGGAAATAATATTAGTCAAAAAGCAAATTAGAGTGATTTTCTTAATTTGAGTTCAAAATGGGTGGTAAAGCAGAGGAGACAACTTGCAGCATCCACGATGTATTTGGCCCAAGAAATTCTAACAAACATAGTTCAGTAGTGGTTCAAGAAGTTTTGCAAAGGAGACAAGAGCCTTGAAGATGAGAAGCAAAGTAGCTGGGCATCAGAAGTTGACAATGACCAGTTGAGAGCAATCGTCAAGGCTGATCCTCTCACGATAGGAGAAGTTGCTGAAGAACTCAATGTCAACCATTCTATGGTTGTTTGGCATTTGAAGCAAATTAGAAAGGTGAAATGCCTGGAGAATCCCAGGGACAGGGGAGCCTGGTGGGCTGCCATCTATGGGGTCACACAGAGTCGGACATGACTGAAGTGACTTAGCAGTAGCAGCAGCAGAAAGGTGAAAAAGCTCGGTAAGTGGGTGTTTCATGAGCTGACTGCAGTCAAATAACTGTTTTGAATTTTCATCTTCTCTTAGTCTACAAAGCAACAACGAACCATTTCTTGACCAGATTGTGATGTGTGATGAAAAGTGGACTTCACCCAACAACTGGCGATGACCAGCTCAGTGGCTGGACAGAGAAGAAGCTCCAAAGCATTTCCCAAAGCCAAACTTGCACCAAAGAAATGTCATGGCCACTGTTTGGTGGTTTGCTGCCCGATCCACGATAGCTTTCTAAATCCAGGTGAAACCATTACATCTGAGAAGTATGCTCAACAAATCAATGGGATGCACCAAAAACTGCAATGTCTGCAGCTGGCATCAGTCAACAGAATGGGCCCAATTCTTCTCCATGACAATGCCCAATAGCACATCGCACAACCAACAGTTCAAAACTTGAATGAATTGGGCTACGAAATTTTGCCCCAATTGCCATATTAACCTGACCTCTCACCAACCAACTACCACTTCTTCAGGTATCTTGACAACTTTTTGCAAGGAAAATGCTCCCACAACCAGGAGGCAGAAATCGCTTTCCAAGAGTTCCAAGCACAGATTTTCACACTACAGAATAAACAAACTTATTCCTCATTGGCAAAAATGTGCTGATTGTAATGGGCCCTATTTTGATTAATAAATATGTCTATGAGCCCAGTTATAATGATTTAAAATTCAGTCTGAAACTGCAATTCCATTAGTACCCACCTAATAGAAGCTACATACATACATAAAGCAGATTCCTCCTAAAATCAGTGAAGGTACAGTGTTGGAAACCCGTGGGGGCAAGGGAGAGGGTTATGTCTCTAAGAACAAGAAAAATATGGGGTATTACTGTAACCCACGAGATCACACAATCCTCTGGCACTTCACTGAGATCCTCGGCTTCTCAGCTGTTCTGAAGATGCCTCAAGTGGAGCACCAGAGCTCCTGAGGACAACAAGACCTCAAGGCCGCCATGCAGCAGCCAGTTTCAACTGTCAGCACTGCTCCAAGAGAGTTCCTGTTTCTCAGTGCTGGCACCTCTGTGTAGGGGGAGCCCCAAAAAATCGCAGGCTGAATCCTCCATCAGCCTGGCAGGATGGAAACTCAATTTTGAAACTAGTTTGATTAAATAAAACATAAAGATAAAAATGTCTAATGGTTTTTTTATGAGTTATCAATGAAAATTGGAGAAATAAAGATCCAAAGTTTCAGGAGTTTTTTTTTCCCCCCTAGTTCTCTCTTCTACCTATCCATGATACAGTGTACTTCTCCAGACTTCCTTCAGTATTGGAATTCTGTTACAATAGTCCACTATGTTAAGGGCTGTGTGTGTGCTCAGTCATGCCGACTCTTTGTGGCCCCATGGACTGTAGCCCACCAGGCTTCTCTGTCCATGAGATTTTCCAGGCAAGAATACTGGAGTGGGTTGCCATTTTCTTCTCCAGGGGATCTTCCCAACCCAGGGATTGAACCTGTGTCTCTTGCATCTCCTGCATTGACAGGTGCCACCTGGAAGCCCACATAAAGGGCTGAGTGGTGATATAGCTCAAAAGTTTTTACTTAGCAGTGGTACCAACATTTTTTGACATTGTTTCTGTTCCCATCATTCTTTCAGACTATTAATGAGGTAGTCAAACTGAGTGGAACAATTTCCAAGAAGGAATTTTTGCTTGAGTTCTGAGCAGTGTGGTCTTGGAGAACGACTGAACATTTTTGATATGGGATCTGAAGTCACAGGAGATGCCAGCGTTTAGAGCAGAAAACATTTGGTGAGATATCAGGTTTATTAGGCCCAAGTACTTGACACTCATCTCCCAAATGGATCCTGATCATTTACATTTGAAAACATTTTGTAATTAATGCGTGTTCATTATGTTCATGCTAGGCCATTACAAACCATTTTTAAAGACAATTGAAGTAAAGTGAAAAACTCAGTAATAAAACCATGGAAGATAATTATTTTTCCCTTATATAAAAATGTTTCAAAAAAAATAAATAAAAATGTTTCATTAATTTTTTTCTTAAATCAAAGCCTTGTAGAATTAAAATCAATGTCCCTATTTTAAAAAGCATATACTGCCTTTTTAAATTATCTACAGTATTACTTCAGTTCAGTTCAGTCGCTCAGTTGCTTCCGACTCTTTGTGACCCCATGAATCACAGCACACCAGGCGTCCCTGTACATCACCAACTCCCGGAGTTCACTCAGACTCACGTCCATCGAGTCAGTGATGCCATCCAGCCATCTCATCCTCTGTCGTCCCCTTCTCCTCCTGCCCCCAATCCCTCCCAGCATCAGAGTCTTTTCCAATGAGTCAACAGTATTACTAGACAACTAATAAAATTTGTATTGTACTGTAATTGAAAATGGCACTGGGAAAATATGAATGCGTCATGTTAAGTGATGTTGAAATCATGCCATAAATGGTCCCAGTCAAGCCTCAAAAGCTGTTATTATTATTTTTTATTAATGTCTAAGTAATCTGCATTTTTGGTAACTTCAGTAAGCCTCATGACTGTCAGCATTTGCCATTTACTTTTACATTCCCCCAAATTATTTTTGACATTTTGGTTTCCATTTAACAAGTAAGCAAGCATCCATTCTTGGAGATGTTACTTAATAGATACCACATGTCCAAGGCCATAAGTAAACACCATTTACCACAAAACAGGTTAATAATATAGTGCAGAAACTGTTGCTACAGTCCTATATTATGCAAATAAGAGCAAATTATTTTTGTAGCAATTATTTAAACTTAGCAAAACCCAACAGAGATCATGGTGCTACAGGTGGGGATTAACACAAACTTAAATTTGTACTAATCTCCCTCTGAGGAAGGGAGCATTAGCGAATGCTTTGTGGCAGCTGCTCATTTTACTCTACAGCCAAATGCTACCGACAGAAGGGAATACTTAGGAGACTAATTTGAATTAACACATTTGGAAATTTAGTGAAAGTATAAACACATATGATGTTAAAAAGAGAGAGAGAGAACCATACATACAATTCTTACTTGGAGCCACACTTTTTAGATTTTCCCTGATAGCTCCATTTCTATAATTTTATCCAGGCCCACAGGCTAGAAGTTGTTCTCTACAATGACAGCTTGTTGGTATATTAACCAAAAAACCTCCCAAACTTCATGTGGTGCAGGTTAATAAAATGTGCTCACTTTTCCTGGAGAAGTTGAAGTACACCTCTGGGGAATGATGCAAAGTAGGAGTGATTCCCTCTCTGGGATGATTAGCTCAAAAGAAGGAAGCGATCACATGCCCCTATTTAGTATGAAATTACCCAGGATTTCTTGAGAAATTACCCAGATTTCTTGAGAAATCTGTATGCAGGTCAGGAAGCAACAGTTAGAACTGGACATGGAACAACAGACTGGTTCCAAATAGGAAAAGGAGTATGTCAAGGCTGTATATTGTCACCCTGCTTATTTAACTTATATGCAGAGAACATTATGAGAAACGCTGGGCTGGAAGAAGCACAAGCTGCAATCAAGATTGCCGGGAAAAATAACAATAACCTCAGATATGCAGATGACACCACCCTTATGGCAGAAAGTGAAGAGGAATCAAAAGCCTCTTGATGAAAGTGAAAGAGGAGAGTGAAAAGGTTGGCTTAAAGCTCAACATTCAGAAAACGAAGATCATGGCATCTGGTCCCATCACTTCATGGGAAATAGACGGGCAAACAGTGGAAACAGTGTCAGACTTTATTTTTTTGGGCTCCAAAATCACTGCAGATGGTGACTGCAGCCATGAAATTAAAAGACGTTTACTCCTTGGAAGGAAAGTTATGACCAACCTAGATAGCATATTCAAAAGCAGAGACATTACTTTGCTAACAAAGGTCCGTCTAGTCAAGGCTATGGTTTTTCCTGTGGTCATGTATGGATGTGAGAGTTGGGCTGTGAAGAAGACTGAGCACCAAAGAATTGATGCTTTTGAACTGTGGTGTTGGAGAAGACTCTTGAGAGTCTCTTGGACTGCAAGGAGATCCAACCAGTCCATTCTGAAGGAGATCAGCCCTGGGATTTCTTTGGAAGGAATGATGCTAAAGCTGAAACTCCAATACTTTGACCACCTGATGCGAAGAACCCACTCATTTGAAAAGCCCCTGATGCTGGGAAAGATTGAAGGCGGGAGGAGAAGGGGATGACAGAGGATGAGACGGTTGGATGGCATCACCGACTCAATGGACATGAGTCTGAGTAAACTCTGGGAGTTGGTGATAGACAGGGAGGCCTCGCATACTGCAGTCCATGGGATCACAAATAGTTAGACATGACTGAGCAACTGAACTGAAGTATTATATGGAAAAAGAAATCTCTGCTAGCCACAAAATATTTTACAAAGATGGAAACCTTCTATAATCTACACTACTCAATAAACACTGCTGCTGCTGCTGCTAAGTCGCTTCAGTCATGTCCGACTCTGTGCGACCCCATAGACAGCAGCCCACCAGGCTCCCCCTTCCCTGGGATTCTCCAGGCAAGAACATTGGCATGGGTTTCCATTTCCTTCTCCAATGCATGAAAGGGAAAAAATAAAGTGAAGTCACTCAGTCGTGTCCAGTTCCTAGCGACCCCATGGACTGCAGCCCACCAGGCTCCTCCATCCATGGGATTTTCCAGGCAAGAGTACTGGAGTGGGGTGCCATTGTCTTCTCCATGAAGGAATATTAGTCAATCATTAAAAAGAATGAAATAATGTTATTTGCAGCAACATGGAGGAAATTAGAGATTGTCATACTAAATGAAGTCAGACAGAGAATTATAAATACTGTATGACATCCCTTATAAGAAGACTAAAAAGAAATGATACATATGAACTTATTTACAAAACCTGTGGCGGATTCATTTTAATATTTGGCAAAACTAATACAGTTATGTAAAGTCTAAAAATAAAATAAAATTAAAAAAAAAAAAACAGAAACAGATCCACAGACTCAGACAATGAACTTATGGTTGCTAGGGGAAAAGGACTGAGGAAAATGATAGTTAGGGAGTTTGGGATGGACATATACACTGCTATATTTAAAACAGACAACCAACAAGGGCCTACTGTGTATCACAGGGAACTCTGCCTAATGTGATGAGGCAGCCTGAATGGGAGGGAAGTTTGGGGAAGAATGGATACAGGTATATGTATGGTGGAGTCCTCTCCTGTATACCTGAAACTATCACATCATTGTTAATCAGTTATACTCCATTATAAAGCAAAAAGTCTAAAAAAAAAAATAAAGATTAGAAAAAGCAAGGGAAAGGGCTTAATCACAACTGCAGAAGCCAGAATTAGTAATTCGTGAAAAGAGAATATTAGGAAACTGGTGTAAGCAGGCCAAGGGGTCCATGTTATTTACAGCAGCATTAAAAGCTTGAAAACTTGCGACATGATAATAGGTCCCTGAAAAGATAAGTTTTTGTGGTTGTTGTAACCCCCTCTTTTTATTATGAGATTTCAGAAGAACAATGGTTAGTGGAGCTTTATGTTTTCTGTTTCATTGATATACTCTTTGTATGTCACAGATATTAAGCACTGGTATGTGGCATATACTTCACTCGGCTTTGGTGATCTACACATAATTCCTACCTTAAAGGATTTTACAATAGCTGATACTTGTATAGTCACTTAAACTTAAAAAATGTTTTCACTTACTTTTAATTTTTCTAGTATTCTGCTTTTCTATGAACTCTTTGGGCAACATGATCTTGATATTCATGGCAATGGATTTTTTTTTTAAAGGGAGTGAGTTTTCAAACATAAGGAATTATATTCTGAATAAGGTAATAAAGATTATCTTAGGCTGGGTTGCCATGACAAAATACCATAGACAACATGGCCTAACTAACAGAAGTTTATCTGCTATAGTTCTGCTGTCTGGAAGTCTGAGATAAGGATGCCAGTAGGGTAAGAGTTCTGATTAGATCTCTCTTCCAGGCTACACATGATCACCTTTTGGCTGTGTCTTCACAAGATGGAGTGAGAACAAGCTCTCTGATGTCTCTTATTATAAAGGCACTAATTCCATCACGAGGGCCACACCCTCACGATCTCATCTAGACCTAATTACCTCCCAAAGACTCCATTTCCAAATATCATTATATCAGGTTTTGGGCTTCAAAATACAAATTTTGGAAGGACACAATTCAGTCCATAGGATAGACTCAGGTGCCCCTTTTGAAAAATGTCATGTTTTGCCTTATGTGATTCAGAATTTTTAAAAAATAAGTTTATAATTTAAAATTCCTTTAGACATTCCTCCAATCATATAATTTTGTCTAATAATAACCCTATTCTTGCACTTTGTGTATCTTTTCTGTTTAGATTTTAATATTTAACCACTTATTTATATGTGTGTAAACTAATACTGTGATGTATGCATTCATATGTTATATAAAATGGTATCATAGTTCATAACTTATTGTGTTTTAGTTTTTTCAAGATTCCCTGATATATATGTATGTATATATGGATTTAGATGTATGTGTATATAATAGGGTTTCCTATTAGGGTGGCACAAATGGTAAAGAATCCACCTGCCAATGCAGGAGACACAAGAGACATAGGTTTGATTCCTGGGTCAGGAAGATCCCCTGAAGTAGGAAATGGCAACCAGCATCAGTATTCTTGCCTAGAAAATCCCATGGACAGAGGCACCTAGAGGGCTACAGTTCATGGGGTTGCAAAGAGTCACACATGACTGAGCAACTGAGCACATACATAATATGATATAAATATCAAGGAATCTTGAAAGTCAGTGCTCAGTATATGGTTTGTTTCTCCCATATCCAGGACCATGGGTCCAGGGATCAAGGGG